>NC_044041.1:4133967-4735086 GCF_901765095.1 Microcaecilia unicolor | reverse complement strand
ACGAGTCAAAAGCAATGTTAAAGAGGTGGGCTTTCAGTCTAGATTTAAAGGTGGCCAAGGATGGGGCAAGACGTAGGGCCTCAGGAAGTTTATTCCAGGTGTAGGGTGCAGCGAGACAGAAGGCGCGAAGTCTGGAGTTGGCAGTAGTGGAGAAAGGAACAGATAAGAAGGATTTATCCATGGAGCGGAGTGCACGGGAAGGGGTGTAGGGAAGGATGAGTGTGGAGAGATACTGGGTAGCAGCAGAGTGAGTACATTTATAGGTTAGTAGAAGAAGTTTGAACAGGATGCGAAAACGGATAGGGAGCCAGTGAAGGGTCTTGAGGAGAGGGGTAGTATGAGTAAAGCGACCCTGGCGGAAGATGAGACGGGCAACAGAGTTTTGAACCGACTGGAGAGGGGAGAGGTGACTAAGTGGGAGGCCAGCAAAAAGCAGATTGCAGTAGTCTAAACGAGAGGTGACAAGGGTGTGGATGAGGGTTTTGGTAGAGTGCTCGGAAAAAAAGGGGTGGATTTTACGGATGTTGTAAAGAAAGAAACGACAGGTCTTGGCAATCTGCTGGATATGAGCAGAGAAGGAGAGAGAAGAGTCAAAGATGACCCCAAGGTTTCGAGCTGAGGAGACAGGGAGAATGAGAGAGCCATCAACAGAAATAGAAAACGGGGGAGCGGGGAGGTGGGTTTGGGGGGGAAATGAGAAGCTCGGTTTTGGTCATATTTAATTTTAGGTGGCGTTGAGACATCCAGACAGCAATGTCAGACAAGCATGCTGAAACTTTGGTTTGGATACAAGGTGAGATATCAGGGGTAGAAAGGTAGATTTGGGAGTCATCAGCATAGAGATGGTAGGAAAAGCCATGGGATGAGATTAATGAACCAAGGGAAGAAGTGTAGATAGAAAACAGGAGGGGACCAAGAACAGAACCCTGAGGTACGCCGACAGGCAGAGGGATAGAAGTAGAAGAGGATCCACCAGAGTGAACACTAAAGGTGCGGAGGGAGAGGTAGGAAGAGAACCAGGAAAGGTAACCCCAAGCTTGTGAGCTGATGAGACAGGGAGGATGAGAGTATTACTATCCACAGAATAAAGAATGGGGGAAGAGGAGAGGTGGGTTTAGGGGGAAAGATAAGAAGCTCAGTCTAGCTATGTTTATTTTCAAATGACTGTGACACATCCAGGTAGCAATGTCAGACAAGCAGGCTGAGACTTGGGCCTGGATTCCTGCTGAAATTTCTGGTGTGGAGAGGTAGATCTTGAGTCATCAGAATAAAGGTAATACTGAAAACCATGGGAAGAGATAAGAGCACCAAGAGAATGGACAAAAGTGGAGGAGGATCCACCAGAGCATACACTAGAAGTGTGATGGAAGAGATTAGAAGAAAACCAAGAAAGAATAGTCCGAAATCCAAGTGAGGACAGCGTACCAAGGAGTACGGGGTGATCAACACTGTCAAAAGCAGGACACAGATGGAGAAAGATGAGTTATCTATGAGCAACTTATAGCATACCAAGCCCCCAGAATATGGAAGGACTTGAACCTAAACCTGATCTACTTACATGACTATGGACAATTCAGAAAACATGTAAAAACAACTTTTTAAAAGATTCCTAGGTTAGCCACTTCACAATGTCTAGCTGATCTACTGAAATATCTAGCTGTTCCATTGTAATTAATATCCATGACAATAATATCTACTTTAAGTCCCAAGGTATTGTCTCGGTCCCGCCCTTGTACCCAGTTCCCACCAGGGGCGTATCTGCGTGGGGCCACAGGGGCCTGGGCCCCCGCAGATTTTGCCCCGGACCCCCCTACCGCCATTAACCCTCCCTCCCTCGCCTACCGCCATCACCTACCCCGAGGTCCGCTTCCTCCGGCTTTTTAAAATATTGCTTCAGCTGGCGAGGGACCCCAACCCCCCGCCAGCCCAGCCGCGACATCAGACAGACTCCATCCAACTGGATCTAAAGATGCATGCAGCTTTCACAGCGCGCTGCACGACGAGGATGAAAAAGTTAAAGATCGCGGCTGGGCTGGCGGGGGGTTGGGGTCCCCCGCCAGCTGAAGCAATATTTTAAAAAGCCAGAGGAAGCGGACCTCAGGGTAGGTGACGGCGGTAGGCAGGGAGGGAGGGAGTGTTAACGGCGATGGGGGGGGGGGGGTTGACAGCGGTAGGGGGGGGCTGACGGCGGTAGGGGGGGCTATAATGTGCCCCCTCACTCTAGCCCCTGCCCCCCCTACCGCCGAACCTCAGATATGCCCCTGGTTCCCACTATGTAAAACCGCTTAGAACTTACCAAGGCACAAGCAGTCTAGAAATACCAAATGAAGTAAAGGATAGAACAGGTCATTGGAGACTTTAGCAAGGGCTGTTTCAGTTGAATGAGATGGCAAAAGAAATGGATCACGAGATGAAAAAAAGTCAACAATGGCTGTGAACAGCACGTTCATGTAGCTTAGATAAGAAAGGGAGGAGGGAGATGGGGAAATAGTTGGAAGGGCAGGACGGGTCCAATGAAGGTTTTTTTGAGGAATGGTGTAACTACGGCATGTTTGAAGGCATCAGGAACAGTTGCAGTGGAAAGGGAAAGATTGAGGATATGATAGATAGAAGGGATGATAGTAGGAGAGAGAGTGATGAGTAGATGGGTAGGAACAGGATCAGAGGAACAGGTAGTCAGTTTGGAGTAGGAAAGAAAATATGCAGTTTCTACTTCAGTGATTCCAGAAAAGGTGGAAGGGGTTGAAGGAGGGTTGACAGGGGGAAAAGAAAGGTGGAGGTGATTTGGCTGAAAAATCAAGGTTAATCTTGTAAAACTTCTCATGAACGTTCTCAGCCATAGCCTGGGGAGAAAGTGAAAGAGTGGGAGGGGTTGGAGGTGAAGGCACTTTCAGTAAGAGTTTAATGTGACAAAGAGACATCGAGGGTTTGAGCCAAGAGAATTTGTCAAATGGATGAAGTAGTCTCGCTTGGTAAGTGTGAAAGAGCAGATTGAAAGGAAGTCAGCATGGGTACAGAATTTTAGCCAAAGGTGTTCAGCAGATCGGGCACAGGAACATAGGTAGTAGATTACAGAGGTCAGCCAAGGCTGGGATTTGGCAAGTCTTACATAAGTACATAAGCACCGCCATACTGGGAAAAGACCAAGGGTCCATCAAGCCCAGCATCCTGTCTCTGACAGTGGCCAATCCAGGCTTCAAGAGCCCGGCAAACCCCCACCCCCCCCCCCAAAAAAAATTTAATAATGTTCAATGGACTTTTCCCTCAGGAATCTGTGCAAACCCCCTTTAAATTCCGTAATGCCAAGCAAGAGTAGAGGAGAAAATAGTACTATAGGAAGAGACTGCCTGATTGACAGACTTGGATAACAGTGGTTGGGAAGAGGGATGAAACACTGGGGGAAAGAGTGCAAGGGTCAATAACCTGAGGATTCCTAAATGTATTGGTGGAGATTGGAAGGGACTAGGAGGGGGAGGGTGATTAAGTTTGAAAGTTATCAGTTGGTCAAAGATGGGAAGAACAGAGGTGCAGAAATTGCAGAATGATCAGTTGGAGAAGACAAGATGAAGACAGTGGCTATTCTGATGAGCAGGAGTAGTGCAGCACAGTTGAAGATTGAAAGAGGATGTTAAAGCAAGAAACTGAGAGGTATAATAGTCAGAGGGGTTATTAGCATGAACGAATGTTAAAATCCCCAGAATGAGGGAAAGAGATAAAGATTCGAGAAAGCCAGGAGTCAATGTCACTGAGAAAGGAAGAAAGGGATTTATCAGGGGGTTGAGAAACGACTGCTACTCAGAGATAGAGGAGTGAATAGATGGATGCTTCAAAGGAAGAAAAGAAGCGAGACTCAGATGGAAGAAGAGGTTGAAATCTACAAGAGAGCGAGAGTAGCAGCCCACCACCACCACCCTCTGCGGCCAACCAGGCGAGGTGTATGGGAGAAAAGGTAACCTCCATGACACTGGGCAGCAGCTGAAGCAGAGTCTTCAGGGCAAAGCCAGGTCTGAGTCAGTGCAAGTGCATGGAGAGTACAAGAGATAGAGAGGTCGTGGACGTAGGCAAGCTTGACGGAGACAGAGGAGGCATTCCACAGGGTACATGAGAAAGGCAGAGAAGGAGAAAGGAGAGGAAAAGAAATAAGATTGGAGACACTGTGGTGTGACCTGCACGAGGGATGAGAGCTGATTTGGAGGATCAGGATTGGGATTGATACCCCCAGCAGAGAACACGAGGAGAAAGAGTACAGAGAAGTGTAGGAGAGGCATGATGACAGCAAAGATGATGAGATGAACTCAGACAGAAAAGAGATGGTTGAATGAAAGGAAGAAAATGTTGAAGCTGAGAAAGGAGAAGACAAATGGGATGGTGAAATGATGAAAGCAGAAGGTGGGCAATGTGGTCCTGTTGTCAGCAGTGGTTTCAGATGGAAATAGATACTGGGAAAAGTCAATATGAGAAGTCAGTATTAAGAAAAAGAACTGTACTGGAGCCACTGGGAATAGGAGAAAGAAAAATAAAAACCTGTACATAAAATGTTTTGTGCACCTCATGTCGCACAACACCTGGAACCTGAGTGGATCAAGGTGGACCCAGGAGTCACCTCAGAGAATGCTAGAAAGAATATGCAGATGGGATGCAAGAACTCCACAGCACCTACCCCACTAGAGGTCATTTCAACTTTTATTATCATCACCTGTCATCTGCCACTGTTGCAAGGTACAACCCTTCGGGGAGAAGCAGAGGGACCTGAGGGACCTCAGATGGTCATCACTGGTGCTGTAATCCAGGGCAGGGAGGAGGGAAATATGGCTAGAATAAAACAGCAAGAAACATTCCAGTTATGCATGTGTAGGTAAAAGTGGAGGGCACCGCTTACATACTTCTGAAGTACTAACACCAGAAACTGGCTTATGTTACTTAACTAATGGTAAAAACTGTTTTTCCATCCCAGTCACTCCTGTTGCTGCTAAAATGTTCCATCACTGGTGTAAATCCCTGATTTGGCAGGTGGCACATTACACTAACCAATTTATCGAGGCATGAGCTTTTAACAACCAGGATCACTTTGGCAGATGTTAAAGTGGACTCTGGTTGCAGCTGGCTGGGTCTTGCCACATCTAAGTAAGTGGAACCAACATTTCAGCCATTGTGCTACGTAGTCTACATTTTGGATTTATATAGTGGGTTATCAAACCTGATTGGTTGGGCTTAGGCAAGAAGTTTCACTGGAGCAGTTTTTTTTTTGTTTTTTTTTTTTTGGGGGGGGGGTTGCTTGTTTGTTTTTTAATTCTGGAAGGTGGGAAAATTTGTTGGTACAACAAACTCGAGAAGGCAGAATATTAGCAGATTATGGACTTTTTCTTCAGGAAACCTTTCTTAAACCCAGATAAGCTAACTACTGTAACCACATCCTCCAGCAATAAGTTCCAGAGCTTAACTAATCGTTGAGCAAAAAAATATATATATTTTCCCCAATTTAAAACAGTATTACTATGTAACTTCATGGAGTGTCCCCTAGTCTTGGTACTTTTTGAAAGAGTAAACAAAGCGATTCATGTTCATCTGTTCTACTCCGGTCAAACTTTTGTAGACCTCTATCATATCCTCCCTCCAACCGTCTCTTCTTTAAACTGAAGATCACTAACCACTTAAGCATTTCCTCATATGAGAGGAGTTCCATTACCTTAATCATTTTGGTCACCCTTCTATGAACTTTTTCTAATTCTGTTATATCTTTTTTAAGATATGGTGACCAGAACTGCACACAATACTCTCAGGTTGCAAAATTGAGCGATTCAGAGGATATAATATTTTTTTGCCTTATTTTTAATTCCTTTTCCAATAATTCCTAGCATTCTGTTTGCTTTTTTGGCTAGCACTGCCACCCACAAAGCATAAGATTTCAACGTATTGTCCATGAAGACACCTACAGCCCTTCCTCTTGGGTGGTGACACCTAATGTGGAACCCAGCATCATTTAACTATGAGATGGATTATTCTTCCCAATGTTCATCACTATGCATTTGTCCACATTAAATTTCATTTGCCATTTCCATGCCCAGTTCCAAATATCTTTCTGCAACTTCTCACAGTTCGCATGCAATTTAACAACTCTGTAAAGTTTTTGTCCTCTGCAAATTTAAATCACCTAACTCGTCATTCCCACTTCCAAATCATTCATAAATATAGTAAAAAGCCCTGGTCCCACTACAGATCCTTGCAGCACTCCACTATTCACCTTTCTCCACTGAAAGAGATAGCCATTTAACTGTACTCTGTTTTCTCTTTTAACCCGCTCCCAATCCACAAAAAGACATTGCCTCCTATTCCATAGCTCTTTAATCTTCTCAGGAGTCTCTCAAGAGGGCCTCTGTCAAATGCCTTCTAAAAATGTAGATACACTACATCAACCAGCTCTCCCTTATCCAAGTTTATTCACTCCTTCAAAGAAAAGAAGCAAATTGATGAGAAAAGATTTCCTTTGGCTGAATACTTGTTGACAGGTTTATCTATGTGTTTGGTAATTTTATCCTTTATAATAGTTTCTATCATTTTGCCTGCCACTTTTACACTATAGAAAAGCAGTATATCAAATTCAAAACCCTTGACCCTCACTGACATCAGGCTTACAGGTCTGTAATTTCCTGGATCACCCCTAGAATTCTTTTAAAAAATTGGCATTACGTTGGCCACTCTCCAATCTTCAGGAACCATGGCAGGTTACAGATAAGCAGTTTCATGTTTGAGTTCTTTCGGTATTCTGGGGTGTATACCATCTGGTCCACGTGATTTACTACTCTTTAACTTGCCGATTTGGCTCAGTACGTCTTCCAGTTCCTCCATATCAATGTCAATCAAAACTTCTAAACCACTGTTTCCCCTAAATTAGGGTTCAATGTGGTGTACAGGTAAAAAGGACAATACAAAGTGAACAGGAACAACAACAGAAATTCAACATATTAGTTCAACATAATTAATCAAGAGAAAATTAGTTCTTGTTCAAAAAAAGTGTGTTTTAAGCTTCTTGCAACAATTCAGATATAGTTTGGCTCAACTCGAATAACCTATAGAAGAGCATTCCATACAGGAATAGCAACAACAGAAAAATGGTATTGATTATTCTCAAAAAAACAGTCTAGAGGAATGCCCAAAACAAATTTCTAGAATCATGTTAACAGCTTAGAAATGGAACCATAGCTATAATGTAATATGCAGTGTGCCTTAAATAAAATATCTTCAGCTACTGGAAGCCAATGTAGCCTTACCATAAGCAAAGAGACGCTAGTAAACTTGTTTACTTTACAAATCAATCTCGGAGAAGTCATGTGATGCCGAGATAGGAAGTGGATGTTGGTGAGGCAAGCTCCCTGACCTTTTCTGTATAAATTTTTTTTTTTTAAACCCTCCCAAGACCATCTTCTTGCTTTGCACTACTTCAATACCTGAGAGAAGCTACTAGCTTTCAATTTGTGGTATGAAACTTCCAAAAAATGTCAATATGACCTCAAAAATACAGCAGCAAGAGTGGATTTGTGGGCGAACGGCAGAACCCAAGATGGAGGAGGATGACTTGTTGGGCCCTTCGACTATCAGCTTCGCCTGGACAACAGAGATAACTCAGGAGATTCGGGCTCTCTCAGAAACCACATTTGACCAGAAAATGCAGCAGATTGTGGATAAGCTCAACTCAATTGATAAGTTAGGGGCGTTGCAATGTGACCTTCAATCCTACCAGCAACGTCTATTGGATGTGGAGGATTCCATACACAGACAGGAAAATCAACAGCAAGTGATAAACACCCGATCACCAAACTGGAGGAGAAAATAGACAACATGGAAAATAGGTCGCGCTGGGATAATCTACGCTTGGTGGGACTACCGGAGGCGATCAGAGAAGTGGATCTCAGAGCCTTTCTGGAACGCTGGCTCTCACAGTCATTACAACTACTGCCAGAATTAGGCCCGCTGTGGATTGAGAGAGCACACTGCCTAGGGCCCTTGCGTGATACAGAGACCCGACCCCGCATGATAATATTTAAAGTTTTAAATTTTACCCGCAAACAGGAAATTCAATGGGCCACTTAGTCAAAAGGGCCCCTCAATATGATGACCATAAAATCCTATGTTTCCAGAATTTTTCGGCAGCTGTCTCGGTGAAAAAACAAATTCTGCAATACAGTGTGTTCACTTCTTCATGCAAAAAAAAATGCCATTCGCTTTACAATATCCAGCTAAGCTGCAAATCATGAAGGAAGGTAAGCCATACTTTTTCCTGTCAGCAGAGGAGGCCCTGTCTTTTTCCCAGAAACTGCCTGAGGCAGCTGAGGAATCTAGATGACCAGATGGATATTTTTGTTCTCAAATTATGGCACCCAAAGTGCCTACAAGAAAATTTACCCAACCTTTCTAATGAATGTTTTTTTTTGGCTACTATAGTGCTGATTATTTACACATAACCATGTTGGAGACTCAAGGAAGACAGATCCGGACCTTATGACTTTCTGGATCACGCTTGGATGATATACAATGGTTGATTTCATCTTTCTCTTGCTCAATGTTCAGCCGCCTCAGGGACGCACACATTTGACACATGAAGGCAAAGGAAGATTATTCGCAAAAACTCCTTGTCAGCTGCAGTCACTTACACATTGAAAAGCCACCATTCATGGAATGTGCAGCTTAACATCAATTGTTGTACTTATATTATTAAGTTGGTTCTTGGATGCTTTGAAAAGTTGAACATCTTGTATGGTTAATTCTTTATTACCTTTAGTTTGCTTTGATGAGTTCTCTTAACGCATGACTGGATGGTCAAGATGTTTGCGTACCTGATGCAACTTCAAAGAATCAACAACTCTTGTTACACAGATATGGATAAGAATTTATTGCAATTGGAACAACCTGTATTGAAGGGCAGATTACTGCATATCCACTGCTAAGAATGTTTATTATTTATTTCTATTTTTTTTCTCTCTCTCTTTCTTTCGTTGGTTAAAAACTAAAGCTTTGCCATGCCACTTTTTTGCATAAACTATTTTGGTTCGCTTAAGAGGGATTACTAAGCCTTACACATTGCTAAGGGATAGGAACTGCTGTAATGTTTCACATCTGTTTTAGATCTATTAAAATCCCTCAATATTGATCCGTTCCCTGTGTTAATTAGGAGTACATCATTACTTATGCTTATTCTCTGCTAGGTATTGGGGTTGGGGGGGGGGGTGTCTCAAAGTGACTTAGGTCCTTTGAATGGACGGGAGGTCGTGTTTTGGCAAGATTCCCCACACCGAGATCAGGGCTGCTGTTTGGTGGTGGAGGCTGCTGGCTGGGATGGGCCTCTTTTGCCAAATACACATTTTGGCTGCCATGTAATTTAGTAGTTTTACTACATGACATTGCTCCTTGGAATGTTGGGGTGTAACCTCACTTGTTAAACATCAAAAAATATTACAAGCCCTCCACCGACAGAAGGTCGACGTAGCCTTCCTACAAGAAACTCACCTAAGTTCAGCCGAACATCAGAAGTTTCGGAAATGGTGGGTTGGCCGTATAGTAGAATCACCCGCGCTAAACTGAAAGGCTGGAGTATTAATTCCATTGCATAAAAATACATAGAACGACCCAGAGAGCTGATGCAGGTGCGTGTTGGCTCAGGCTAACATATCCCACCACAAATTTGTGTTCTGCAACTTTTATGCGCCTAATGTTTTCAATAACCAAGTTTTTCACAAATTGATAAAGGTCCTTTCTCCTTTCACAGATAATTTGGTCCTGGGGGGTGATTTTAATGTAGCTTATGACCCAATGATTGACGTCCTACTCACCTAGTGAAGCTCGATTTGAGTCAAAGGGCTGCCTCTGCTGTGTAGTGCATTAGACCTCATTGATTTCTGGCGTACATTACACCCGGGTGATCGAGATTACACAAATATATCCCGTGCACACTCCACTCAAGCCCTCGTTGACTATCAGCTGGTTTCCAGAAACTTATTCTCCAGTATTCCCAACGCAGAAACTGGACCCTATGGGGTCTCAGATCATACTTTAATTTGGTTTCAACTGCGAGTGGGGGGGGGGGGGGGGGGGGGGGAGGGGGAATGCTCCTGGTTCTTATCAATGGAGGTTTCATTAGATTTAAACACTGACTCACAGTTCCAAGATTTTCTGAATCGGAAGTGGCAGGAATACCATTTCCACAATCCATAATATTTAGACAGACTTGCTCTTTTCTGGGATGCAGTGAAGGCTGTCCTGAGGGGAGACATTATTGCAAAAGGAAACTTAAAATGAGTGATCAACATATTCTTCGCCTGGAAACTGCAGTACAAAAATTATGGCTCCCACCGCTCATAATAGGACTCTTTTACTTACAGCTCAGACTGTTCTTAATACATCAGTGGACAGTGAAATCGCTCACTTAATATAAATATCAATTAAACCTTCATGGTAATAAGAGTGGAAGACTAATGTCGAATCTATTGCAAGCCCATTAAGGCCCTAAGAAGGTGTCCCAGTTATATCAAACGAATGGGACTTTAACGCATTCTGATACGGAAATTAATTCTATTTTTCGCCGATAGTTTGAGTCTCTTTATAGTGCTACTGATAATATGCCAGGATCGCTTTATTTGGGTAATCTCGACCTACCTAGTATAAGTCCCTCCCAGACCAATATGCTAAATGCACCTTTTACCTTGGATAAGATCCAATTTGCGATAAACTCTAGCGCCTTAGGTAAGGTGCCAGGCCCAGATGGTTTTTGAGAAGAATTCTATAAACTGCTTTTAACTCCAATCAATCCTCACACATAATGGATGCATGACTCCTCAAAGACTGCACAGCTGATATTTATGTCAAAGTCAGTTAGAGATCCATTACACCTGTCCTCTTACCGTCCTATTTCTCTTCTTAATTTTGAAACCAAGCTTTTTGCCAAGATTCTGGCCAACTGTCTTCTACCAACATTGGTTGATGAGTCCCAAGTTGCATAAGTTCATAAGTATTGCCATACTGGGAAAGACCAAAGGTCCATCGAGCCCAGCATCCTGTTTCCAACAGTGGCCAATCCAGGTCACAAATACCTGGCAAGATCCCCAAAAAGTACAAAACATTTTATACTGCTTATCCCAGAAATAGTGGATTTTCCCCAAGTCCATTTAATAACAGTCTATGGACTTTTCCTTTAGGAAGCCGTCCAAACCTTTTTAAAACTCTGCTAAGCTAACCGCCTTTACCACATTCTCTGGCAACGAATTCCAGAGTTTAATTATACGTTGAGTGAAGAAAATGTTTCTCAGATTTGTTTTAAATTTACTACCTTGTAGCTTCATCGCATGCCTCCTAGTCCTAGTATTTTTGGACAGCGTGAACAGACGCTTCACATCTACCCATTCAACTCCACTCATTATTTTATAGACCTCTATCATATCTCCCCTCAGCCGCCTTTTCTCCAAGCTGAAGAGCCCTAGCCGCTTTAGCCTTTCCTCATAGGGAAGTCGTCCCATCCCCTTTATCATTTTCGTCGCCCTTCTCTTTCCCAGTATGGCAATACTTACGTACTTATGACCAGAACATAGCTTTTTAAAACGGGAAGAGTAGATTCACCTACATGCCTAAAGTGCAATTTAGACACTAATTTCTTTTATATTGTCTTTTGGGCCTGCCCGCGAATCCAACGGTTTTGGAAAGATATAGTTTCTTACTTAGGTCAGCTTCTCCTTTCTCTGGTCCCACTGTAGCCATTGGGGTTTCTTCTACATTACTTTGAGGTCTTTGCATTGCAGGACAGGGGTGGCAAACAATTGCTCCGTAAGGCGGGGATAGTAGACAAGAAAACTATCTCAGGAGTCTGGACTGAAGTGATACGTCATCCTATTGGGCATGGCGTAATAAAATGCACTCACTGATGTTACTAGAAAAACATGCGATTTCAAAATTCCCTCGATGAAGAAAGATTTCATTTTAATTTGGGAACCCAATAGCCAATCATTACCTCCTCGAGCTCTCAGTGAGGTTCTAAACACTTTGTAAATTAATGATGGGATCTCATTACGTGTTCCCTCTCCTCATTTTTATTTTTTGTTTAATCTATTGATCATATAATTTGGCCAAGGATCATAAGAAACAAAGCCATTGGATTGCCAGTCTTGCTAATTTCTTGGGAGGGGATGAGCTGGATGGGATTTATTGTTAAATTTACATTTTGATTGACAATTTACCTGTAACGCTATCACTGTTCTTACTTGTCTTGAATAAAAATGATTTAAACTTAAAAATCAATCTCAGAGCAGTTTTCTGTATAAACTCAAGTTTTTTTTTTTTAAGATGTCTAGAGCTTAACCTTAAATAAAGCACATTGCAATAATCCAGATGAGGCAAAATCATCATCTCGAGAAGAAGTGAAAAAGCCTCCAGAGTGAAAATGAACATATCAAAATCAAATATCTCAATTTAAATAATGTTTTTTCCCATAAATTATTAACCTGAGGGCCATAGGACTGCGATGACTCCAATATGACCCCTAACACATGAGATTCAATTTCTATAGTGAATGTCTTGTCATCAGCTAATATGAGGGATGAAGGCATGTCTGCATTGGGTCTTTTAAACCATAAGATCTTTGTTTTACTAGGATCGCGTCTTAATTTATTTATATCTGCATTTCTACCCCCACATTTTGCAATCAGGTTGTCGGTTCAATGTGGTTTACAGTTTAACAGTTAGGCTTGTAACATTTTCATTGGGAGTTAACACATGTTGTTGATTTCTTCTGTTAGTGGTCGTGTTTCGTGGTGTTTTGTATTGCTGAATAGTTAGCCTGTGCGGGATCTTCAAAGAAAGATTGTCTGAAGAGGTGGGCTTTCAAGTGTTTTCGAAAAGTTAAGTAGTCGGTAGTGTGTTTTAGGACTTTCGGTATTGTGTTCCAGACTTTGGGACAAATGAATGTGAAGATGGTTGAGTGTGCAGATTTGTATTTTAGGCCTTGGAATTTGGGGAAGTGAAGAGAGGTAGGTTCTTGCGCCTTCAATTGCATTGCACAAGGTAGTTCTATTAGGTTTGTCATGTATTCTGGTGCAAGGCCAAAGATTATCCTGTGAGCTAGAGAGCAGATCTTGAAGGATATACGTGCTTTGAAGGGTAGCCAGTGAAGTTTGAGGAACAGTGGTCTAGCACTTTTTTATCGATTTATTCAGAATATCAGTATGACTGCTGTGTTTGTGCTGATTCCCTCAAAAGCTTTCTGCTTCTAATATACCTCAAAAAGTTATTACTATGAGTTTTGTGTGTTTAGCAAGTTTCTCTTTAAATTCTCTTTCAGCCTTCTTTATCAATGCTGGAAAGCAAGGCTGAATGTATCGCTATTCCCTAGTGCTCCCCAGACCTTAGACAAGATCTCTTTAAAAGTAAAAACTAATTTCTATTTTGATGGTACTCTGGGTCTCTGCTAGCAAATAGAAATCTGAACTTCTAAGCTTCCAAATTCAGTTCAGCTATGAGGAAAACAAAGTATAGAATTTTGGTCACTTTAGTTCCTTTCTGGCTTTTCTGGATCTGTAGTGCTTTCACAGACAGACATTATTACATAAAACAGAGCGCCAACTTATCAAAATTACTACTACTACTACTATTTAGCATTTCTATAGCGCTACAAGGCGTACGCAGCGCTGCACAACATAGAAGAAAGACAGTCCCTGCTCAAAGAGCTTACAATCTAATAGACAAAAAATAAAGTAATCAAATCAATTAATGTGTACAGGAAGGAGGAGAGGAGGGTAGGTGGAGGCGAGTGGTTACAAGTGGTTATGAGTCAAAAGCAATGTTAAAGAGGTGGGCTTTCAGTCTAGATTTAAAGGTGGCCAAGGATGGGGCAAGACGTAGGGGCTCAGGAAGTTTATTCCAGGCGTAGGGTGCAGCGAGACAGAAGGCGCGAAGTCTGGAGTTGGCAGTAGTGGAGAAGGGAACAGATAAGAAGGATTTATCCATGGAACGGAGTGCACGGGAAGGGGTGTAGGGAAGGACGAGTGTGGAGAGATATTGGGGAGCAGCAGAGTGAGTACATTTATAGGTTAGTAGAAGAAGTTTGAACAGGATGCGAAAATTCTTGAGCAGGCTTCCAACTACAAGCTCATTAACTCATCTTCATACCAGAATTCTCGGAGCTTGTCTCCTGTGTAGGGATCCCACATGATCACACAGCTATCATAAGATGCAGTGGCGAGCAGGGCAGAGTCTGGTGAGAAGTCACAGGATACCACAGTGCTCTGGTGTCCCTCTAGCTTTCGGATCAATGTGTAAGAACGCATGCTCCACAACAGAACCTGGGCCACAAAAATAAAGGCAGAGAATTCATTCAGTATTTGAAAAATAGGGTAAAAGTCATATGCAGTTCAGGATTAATAGTTTAATAGTATTGATATACCACTTTTCTTAATCAAAGTGGTTTTACAATTAAAAAAAATATACAGAAAAGAACACTCAAAAGACCATACACACCCCAATCACCAGCAGAGACTTCCAAGAATATTACTCAAATCATTCCCCAGGTCTTCTTACAAAAATGGGTTTTCAAATTGGTCTTAAATTGTTTAAAATTAGGCTCCAGTCTTAACTCTAAAGGGAGTCGATTCCATACCAGTAAAAAGCACTAGCCCTGGTCACTGTTAAATGTGCCTGAGAGGTACTAGAAACAGTAAAGCAAGTGCTGTAACATTCTTCCTGAAAACCTAAAAGCAGAGAGGAACTATGCAGCCCCAATTTTTACCACAGCCCCCCCCCCCCCCCCCCCCCTTACTATTCCTGTACTGAGACTACGTACAGCTTATGCATGGAATTCACTAATATGGTGGTGTTTTTCCTAAAGTTCTGTTTATTATCATGCTGGTTATGCAGTGGAAGTAATCAAGCCTTGGCCATGGCACAAAAATCATCTTCAGTCAAACTTTCACACGTTACAGGGACTAGTTACTCATCAAAATCTTTCACTGTTATTAAATAGAACAAGCAAAACGTACAGCTCAAGGAAAACACTGGTTTTCTCATCTAAGGAAGCTCAGAATTCAGCTTTTCCCACCTCTCAATTTTAATTGCTCTTTGTGTTTATTTTCTTGTTATTTAACATAGTATGTGACACAGAGAGGAGACAAAGCTTTCACCAGACCAGGAAAGATCTCCAGTGGCGTTCCTAGAGGGGCGGACACCCGGGGCGGCGCCCCCCCCCCCCCCCCCCCGATGCAGCGAGGACCCCCCCCCCCCCGGCGAAAGACACCCCCCCAGGGTGCATGCCGCTTGGGGGGAGGGGGGGGGGGTGCCGCAGCGCGCGCCTGCTGCGAGTTTACTAACTTTGCTCGTTCGCTGCAGCTCCCTCTGCCCCGGAACAGGAAGTAACCTGTTCCGGGGCAGAGGGAGCTGCAGCGAACGAGAGAAGTTAGCAAACTCGCGCAGCAGGCATGCGCCGCGGCACCCCCCCAGCAGCATGCACCAGGGGCGGACCGACCCCACTGCCCCCGCCCCCCTTGGTACGCCACTGAAGATCTCCACTCCATCCCCATGTGTGATAGTTCCATGCTGTCAAGGCAGGGGATGGTGTGTTGATGCACCATCTCACACCTGGGGGGGAGTTTGGTCTGCATCTCCAGCAGACTGAGCACCCTGCCTTCCCTTCAGCTGTGTCATAGCACATCAACTTCAGCCTTAACCCCTTTCTCTTCCCTCCCAAGTGCAGCACTGCATCTCTCTTATAGGCCTGACTGGAAAATGCCAGGAGTCACAGTCGTCCTTATTAAAAACAAACATTCTTCCAAAGCAACAAGAATGATCAAAGACGTTCTACCTTGAGTCTCCCCAATATGCACCTCTATTATTTATGTCATATTAATAACAGTTCAGTGAGAGAATCACTTATGTTATTAAAAAAAAATAAATAAATAACAGAGAAGCTTTAACACAGACACGGCTGCTGTGTGAAGAGTTTCTATCCTGATCTGCCACCAGCAGCCCGTAGGCCTAGGCCTACCTCCCTGTTCAGAAAGCTGAAGCTGGAACTTACCGAGTTCTCGCCTGCGGTGGAGCACAGCATGCTGCAATCAGGGGAGATGGAGCAGCAATAAATCCATTGTTTATGTCCAGACAGCACCTGAATCTGCTTACCTGAGAATGTAAAAGTGTGACAGGTGAGATGGGAAACTGCAGTCAGAGGGAGAAAGAACCTCACTTGAGGATCAGTTCAGTGCGAGCAGGGACAGAACAGAACCAACTATCTCCACTTCCTTCTCCATTAACCCAAGCTGTTAGGACTCAAGTTTCTACCCCATATGACTCACTACAAAGTCAAAATTTGTTGTACAATGGAGAAGTGTACAGATGTAGGTCCTCTGTCATCCACTGATGGACGATGACATCTTTACAACTGGTGTGTGGTGTTCTCCCATTGCCCAAGGGTGCCTTTGGAAGGCTCCCCTGTGTTAACCCCAAGTCCCCTTTCCCTCTCCCTCTCCTCAGGCTTGTCTTCCTTGCTCTCCTGTTTTTCCTCACAGCTTGCAATAAATCACTCAATCAATAAATATATAAATGAGGAAATAATATAAAAGAGTTGCAATACTGGAACAGACTGAAGGTCCATCAAGCCCAGCATCCTGTTTCCAACAGTGGCCAACCCAGGTCACAAGTACCTAACAAGATCCCAAAACACTACAACAGATTTTATGCTTCTTATCCTAATAAGCAGTGGATTTTCCCAAGTCCATCTTAATAATGGCTTATGGACTTTTAGGAAATTACCCAACCCTTTTTTAAACCCTGCTAAGTTAACTGCTTTTACCATATTCTCTGGCAACAACTTCCAATTACACGTTGAGTGTAGAAGTATTTTCTCTGGTTTGATTTCAAACTGACTGCCCAAGAGCCGTACTCGACTGATCGGATAAGGAAGGAAGGAAGATTTCAATTTACTACTTAGTAGCTTCATTGCGTGACCCCCCTAGTCCTAGTAGTTTTGGAAAGAGTAAACAAAATGATTCACGTCTACCCATTCCATTCCACTCAGTATTTTATAGACCTCTATCATATTTCCCCTCAGCTGTAGGAAGTAATAAAAGAAAGAATGCCTGGTGCCAATGTTGCAACCCCTCCAGGCACCAATGAGGTGCCCAGTCACACAACACAAGGTCCACCTTTCTCTCAATAAGCTCAACATTGGGACTCGTAGGAGGGAAACCAATAGCAGCAGGTCCAAAACCACCTGGCAGACCAGATGCTAAAAACATACCAGCTGCCTGTGTCCCCGAAATACCAAACTCAGTGCAGTTTCACACAGCTGAATTTGCTCATCACTTCATGCAGCTCCCATGGTGTCAGCCACTGTGGCTCTCTCAGCCCTGCATCCAGTGCGATTGAGGAAAAATGTTACAGTTCCTCCACTGTCTCACATGTTCCTAAAGTGGCCCACATCAGGCAGACCACATGATCTCAAATACCCAACAGCTCTCAACCAAAAAGAAACTGCACTGGCATAATCCAGACCCTCTTAAAAGAGGCAACACAACCTGGCAGGGAGAAAATACTGCACAACCCACTGAGAAGGTCAGTTGCTCCTGCTGGACCAGAGCTTTAACTTCTGCACCTGCTCCGAAAACACAAATGCCAACCAGTGTCCCACCTGCTAGACCCTGCCTATTTTATAGCCTGAACCACCTTTACTAACCTAATAACCCCATCCAGGGTACCCTGACAAAATAGCTCTGCTCCAACTACTTCAAAACTTCCTTTGACACAGCAGTGTTTTACTACAAAATACTTAAAGCAAGTCAGAGCTAATCTCCTCTACTCTCAGCTGCAGCACCTCCGCCTCCCAGTTATCAAAGCAACGCCTCTCAATCCTATCATCTACCTATCATAGAACCTAACAACTGTGCTTGAGACGTCTTCTCCTTCCAGAATAAAGATAATGTCTTATCAACCCAAAGCAAACCATGATCTTTCAATGCTGCAACCACCACCAAGCAACCAGCCTTGCTAAATCTCACAGATCTGTTGCATGAAATCCCCCTGGTCACCCAGAAAGATGATCATTTATATTCCAAGTTCCTCCAAAAAAACTTCCAAGGCACTGTCACTGGAAACTACTGCAGTCACAACTAAGCAGCACGATTACAACATTATTCTTCAATTTCTCAGCACTGAAGGAGGTTCTAGCCCTACCAGCCCATCAAGTACTCCAAGATCTACAGCTCAATCTGGCAGACAGCATTCGCAAGACAAGAGATATCCAGACACTTGGACCTAAAATATAAAGCCAACCCTGGACCAGAACATGTCCACATTGCAACTTCCTCCTTCCTCACCCATCTGTGGTCTCCAAACTGGCTCTTAAATCCAAAATCTCTAGGAGGAAGACCAGTATCCCAACTGGAAAAGAGCAAAATCCCTTAAGTCGTAGGATGAAAGGTCTACCAGGGAGTCATGCCTCCCTGAGGATTGCACCCAAACCCTACATTACCACCATTCCATCATGCAGAAGCTGAATAACCTAGCAGCATACCCTCCTCTGGAGAATTCACACAGCAGCTCTCTCTCTCTTATCCCTGGATTTGCAGAAATGCGGTTCCCATCTCATCTTCTGCTGCCCGCTGTCTCCCGTCTGCGTTGTCATTTTTACTGCTCTGAAGAGTTCTCCCTCGCCACCGGCAATTCACAGCCTTCTGCCAGCATTGGGGCTTTCTCTTCAGGCGCGTCTCACTCCCACCTCTGCGGAAAAGAGGAAGTTGCATTAGAGTAGGCGAGAGCCTGGCCACCTGGCGAAAAGGCTCGGCCTGCTCGGGAGGGAGGGCATCGATTAAGCTAGACAACTGCCTCACCAAGTTCCACAAATGTACGCTCGTGAAGAGCTGGTAGGACTGGATACAGGCAGCGAGCATAGCAGCCTGATACATCTTCCTCCCAAACGAATCCAAGGTCCTAGCTTCTATGCCTGGGAGCGCCGAGGCATAGGCTCTCTTGAGGGCGGAGTCCACCACCATGGAATTGTGGGGTAACTGAGACCTCATCAACCCAGGTTCACCGTGGATCTGATACTGGGAATCAGCTTTCGTCGGGATCACAGGGCCAGACAGAGGGAACGACCAGTTCCGCATAAGGACTTCCTTCAGTACCTTATGCAGAGGAGCCATCACAGCCTCTTTAGGTGGAAAGGGATAGTCTAGGACATCAAGCATCTCAGCCCTGGGCTCATCCTCCACCTCCATAGGGAATGGAACAGCCATAGCCATTTCCCGGACAAAAGATGTAAAAGAAAGACTCTCAGAAGGAGACAGTCTCCTTTCAGGTGGAGGGGAAGGTTCAGAGGGAATCCCATACGACTCATCGGAAGAAAAGTATCTGGGATCTCCTTCTGACTCTCATGAATGCTCCTCTTCTGTATCAGATAGTACCTCCCTAAGGGAACTCTGTAGGGGTATTTACCTGAGATCTCACCTTTGCTGGTCTTGGCCTATACAAGCCTGAACCATTCTTATAACAATATGGATTCTACAGCCAGTGGCCTGAATACATCTGTAACTATCAGAATCCAGCTTTCTTGCAAAGGAAAATTACTGCTGAGCACTGCAAGATTATTTCATCTAAGGACATATTCTGTGTTGCAAACTGGCTGCTATCTCCTGGGAAGCTTGGAGGAGAAAATCACCCAGGGCTCCAAAAGAATGGAATCAGACAAGGAGTTTGCATGCCATTGATAACTGCTTCATGGCTATAGCAAAGGCTTCTTCATGACTATGAATCTGGCTGGACATTATGTCATCATATGCGATTGGTCCACAGGTATCATCTGACGATTGGATACCAAAGGTTTGGACTGAAGAAAGTTTGAGTTGGAAGGAGAACAAGAAGAAGAGAAGACCAGAGAGAGAAACACCGGAGAATTTGCAGGTGGATACAAAGCTCTAAAGAGAGCAAGAAACTGATTTTCCTTATACCAGTGAACTGCATGCCTTGTAACTAACTGACAAGGCCAGCTCAGCTATAACATCAGGCCTTATCTAAGACTTTACCATTTGCATCCAGATTTCAACTCTTGGACTTATTCCTGGACTTGGAGGCTTGGTGAGGTTGTCAGCTAGAGACTCTGAGTAAAAAATCTGCTTCTCAACCATTGGGAGTCTATGACAGACGGCAAGGTGAGATATCAGGATATATTACCTATAGTCGGGGATAATTAGTCCTTAGTTTGTCTGAGACAGATAGGTTTACGTCAGGACTTCTGGTCTGTGTATTCAGCTGATCACTGTATTTTGCATAAGACATGTAATAAGTTCTTATAAGGATTATTAGGATAATCAGATAGTAATCTATTTTGGTGATAATCTAATTTTATAGCAAGTTATTTTTGTATTTTGCTTGGCACTTTGCTTCAGAACTATTTATATATATTTTTCTTTACCTAATAAATAATAATATATATTCCATCTGTGGCATCGTTCATTTTCTCACACAGCTAGCATGTCATATGGGCTATAGAGGTACACCCCCTAGACACGAGTTCAGAGGATTGCTATCTGGTAATGTTCTCCGATATATGAGTACCTCTAGCATGCCTTACAACTCCGAGACTGAGCCTGCCTCGACGCCAAGGATCAACGTCCTCGATGGCAATGTCAAGAGGCGACGCCCACATGGACTTCGGCAAAGCTTCCTCCGCCGATGTCAAAGGGGAGTTGACCTGGGTGGCAGCCGACACAAAGGACAGGGATCTCACTGCAGGTGAAGGGCCAGACGCCGCTGCAGCAGATGGCACAGAAGGCGCAAGCACCGCCGACACCGAAGCAGAATGGCGTAGCAGTCCTTCAAGAAGTTCTGGAAGTAGGGCCCAGATGCGCTCATCGAGATCGACCATCGATGAAAGCTGCGAGGTCGGTGGATCAGCCGGTGGCAGAATCTGATGAGGCTCAGGTGCAGGTACCGGGCTGCTAAGAGGCTGGCGCATTGGCACCTCCTGTATGGAGGGGGAGTGATCCTCTCGGCGTCGATGCTTCTTGAGTGCCAAATCCCTCGATGCCCTGGAGCTCCCGGCACCGTGTGTCAAAGGAGATCAGTGACTGTGCTTCTTCACCTTCGCTTGATGCGTGTCACCGAGGCTCCTCAGTGCCGACGAGGACGATGTGGAATCTTCACGTCTCCTCGGGGTCGGGTCTGACGATGGTCAGTCCTGGGGGGCCTGTATAGCATGAGGCCTCCAGACAGGTGGAGACCCACTCGACACCTCACTGCTCCCAGCGCGACTTGGTCTCCCAGCAGCCTCTCATGCTCCTCCTCGATGTCGACACCGTAAACCTCGGTACTGATGTCGATGTTGAAGGACCGGACCGAGCCCCAAAAAGTTTCTCTCGGTGGGCTTCTCGAGCTACTTCAGTCCGCTTCTTCATATGAAGACACAGAGCACAAGCAGCTGGGCTGTGGTCAGGCCCAAGGCACTGGATACACCAGGAATGGGTATCGGTACCTGAGATGGTCCGGGTGCACCGAGTACAATGTTTGAAGCCACTAGGTGTCCTCGATGACATGGAAGGAAAAACAGCTCCAGAGAAATCAAAGGACTCTATTGTGCCAAGAAAAAGGGGCACAAAAAGACGGAGAAAACCAGACCACACGGCCTAAAAACCAGCCGCGTCAAAAAAGAAAGAAAACTTAAACTTGGGAAAAAGAACTGAAGATTTTCTAAAAGGAATCCTAACATTTTTTTTTTTTTTAAACAAAGTCAATAAGACTAGAAAATAGACGAAAAAAAACTTGCAAAAAATCTCAAAAAAACCAAGACTTTTTTCCTGGGCGAAAAAGAGGAGCACGGGAGTGAACCTGCCACACCTCGTCGCGGAAAAAAAGAAACTGAGGTACGCGCTCACATGGCAGGCAGGAAGTAAGTCCACGCATACGCCAGAAGCCTCTAGGACAGTTTTTTGTCTTTGCTATGACAAAATGTCAGTTCCCGGGTCCACGTCGACCCACATGTGAGAATAAGCAGCCTGCTTGTCCTCGGAGAATATACTATATGACCTAAAGATCTACAATACTGTATAGTTAAGCTCTGGAACTCACTGGCGGAGCAAGTGGTAAACACAGTTAAGGTAGCAGAGTTAAAAAAAAAAAAAAAAGATTTTGACAAATTCCTGGAGAAAAAGTCCATAAACCATTATTAAGGTAGATCTGGGGTTAAATATCATAGAATCTGGCTACATTTTGGGACTCTACTAGGTACTTGTGACCTGGACTGGCATCAGGTTAGATGAACTCTTGGACTGATCCAGTACAACTACTCTCACGTTCCTATGAAAAGGAAGAAATAGTGAGAACAGTGTTATGCCCATCTAGGTTTATCAAATATTGGCAGAACCAAGTATTGATTGGCTGTGATAGTGCATACTACTTTAAAACATACAAACTGGACAGCTGTTCCTTACTCCCTTTAAAGAGTTTATTAATTCAGCCCATATTAATTAGGAGTTGGTGATGTTATTGGTTTACCAGCTGCCCAATGACCCAGCATCTTCCTTCCATGAGTTAGGAATCCTTGTTGCCAGACTGGTGGTATGTTATCCAAAGTCTTGCCTATTGAAGGATTTTAATTTTAAGGAATTTTAACAATAGGAATTTTTTGATACTATGATGGATAATTAGTGAGACTTATGCATGTAGGCAGGAATGCTCCAGGTCTGTGAGTTGAGGTCCAATCCTCAGTAGCCTGTAAGCGACTCCTTATTTCTGATAAAGTGCTACTCCAATCCCCAATTATCGGGAAAAATAAGGTCATATCTACATAAATTTAAAAAAAAAAGGTATTCTAAATCTTTCCAGCAGTGAACCCAAAGGTTGGAGCAACAGGGAAGCAAAGAGCCCTGTGGGACCCCACAACCCAGGGTCCAACCTGCCGATAGATTGCCTGCTTTATGCACCGTAACTTTGAATGGTAAGGAAACCATTGAACCAACTCAGAATGTTCTCCCCCAATCCTAAGGCACTCAACCTAGACAACAGTATATTATGGTCGACAAGGTCAAGTGCAGCAGATAAACAGAACTGAATTTAACTAGCATTTTGTCTGTGATTCAATGCTTTACCGTATGCAATGATAGATGCTATCACTGTTTCGGTGCTATAGTTTTTGCGAAAGCCCGACTAACTTGGATGCAAAATGTTATATCTATCCAGGTAAGTATCTAGCAATTTAGACACATGACCCTCCATAATTTTAATGACTGTGTGTAAGTCTCCATATCATTTTCCAATCTGGCTATATGTGCCACTGAATTCACCTGCAGATACTTTTCCACCCAACAGCACAGCCAACCAATACCCTGAGCCACAGCTGAGCTTCTGGTGCCCACCCCCTTACTCCAGCATGCCCTTCTTCAGCTGCACCATAGCCAAGCTGAAGCACTTGGCCCCTGCTAGAGACTCCACAGTTTTGATATATCTATCTGCCTAATTACTCTCTCCTCTTTTGATTTCTTTAACAAAAAAAATATTGCAACACTTAATTTTCACCACCAAGGCAGTCCCCTAGGACAAAAGCCCCAGAAAAAGAAAGAATACCAGAGGGAGGAGGCCAAGAGAATGGTGAGACCATCAAAACAAGAACAGTTCACCCCCACTAGCAGCAGCTCCAGGGGACTACCGCCAGTCAAGTCTCACCAAGCCGAGTCCCACAGGCCAGGTCCTGAGGCTAAAGAGAAGGACTCCTCCTGACAATCAGGGAAAGGTTTGCAGACCAATCTCGAGAGTCTCTACTGGCCAAAGAACTTGATCATGGGGCCAGAAGCTGTAGACTGTGCCCCGGGGAATCAAGCCCCAAAGTCAAATCCTGCTGCACCAGTCCAATCTGCACCATCTGCTGGAGACAAAGAAATACTGGCAACGTCACTGGGAAACTCAGGTCTTTGCCTCCATATGCTGGTAGTGTGGGGTAACCCACTGGTCTGGGCTGGTCTAGCAGGATGAAAATGAACGAGATGTTGCTAGGGACCCTAGCTTGGGAGGAGGTGGTTCAGCTGCAGTGCATGCCTGTACCATCTCCACTGGTGCTCTTAGGTTGTGGAATAAGCTTGTTCAGACCCTGCGGCACTGAACAGTGCTCACTTTCCAGATACAACTGAAGACGTATTTATCACTGGAGCAAGAAAAGAAAAAAAAAAAAAAAAAGACAGAAAGACTGCAGGAGAATGCTATAAAGGCATCAAAATTTGGAGCGGTGCATGCCACAGCATACCCATTTAGAAACCAATCAAGAATCCACTGCTGTGAAGATGCTCTTCCCAAAACCTAGAACTACCCCAGAGTGGACCCGCTGACTCTCACTGGTGAACCATGTGCTAGAAGAAGAAGTGAACAAAGCATCATCCTTTGGCCTGCAGGTCCCATATTTCCCAAAATATATTAGAAGGGTCGAAGACCTGCTTCCCTTACATGCAATCAAATTGCTAAGTTTAGGCAAGATTTCAAGGTGGGGGTATCAAAATGCAACCCAACTCACCCAGCGCCAACTAAATAACCAAAAGCACTGACTCCTCAGCGGCGACTCGTCTCACATGAGTCTGTCACTCGTACCTCACCTAGCCTCTTCATCAGGTCAACGTGCTTTGACTTACTCTCATAAGAACATTTTCCATTTATTTTATTTATTGAAAAATAAGTCATAAGGACTTTCATGCGTAATAACAAAGAGCACTTATCTCAAATTACAGGGTTGAGTCTACAATTTGAGATAAGTGCTCTTTGTTATTACACATGAAAATCTTTATGACTTATTTTTAAATAAATAAAATAAATGGAAAATGTTCTTATGAGAGTAAGTCAAAGCACGTTGTTGACCCGATTAAGAGGCTAGGTGAGCCATGAGTGACAGGCTCATGTGAAACGAGTCGCTGCTGAGGAGTCAGTGCTTTTGGTTATTTAGTTGGCGTTGGGTGAGTTTGGTTGCTCCCTGACCTGCAATGCCTCCTTAAGGCAAGAGTAGCTCCTTATCCTCCACAGAAAAAGCTTAGCTTCCTCTGGCTAAAGGCTACTAAGGAAGTTACCAGCTCCTTCATCTTCCTCTCAAGACCCTCCAAAATGGAAGACAAAGGGATAAGTCCACAAACTTTGCCCTTCAACTCCTTCAACAGCTTGATTCTCTTGGAAGCAATGGGTCCAGTAACAGGTCTCTCTCGGACATCCCCAGGGCATGTTTTGGCTGCCCCAAAACAGTCTGTACAACACAGAAGGCCTTTTGAAGAAAGACAGCAAAACTGAAGGCAGAGAGAGAGAGAGAGAGAGATCCAAAAGAGAGTTGATGCTGCGAGACTCCCTTTCCTCAGGAATGAGTTCTAGGGGTTCCCAAAAGGCTGCAGGTACATGTTTGGAACCAACCCTTCCACAAGGAAGAGGTATTCTCAAAATTTAAAGTGACTGCCATTCCTAGCACTCTATGGTCTCCAGCTGTAGCAGGCACTGTGTGGTCTCCCTGAGACCAGGGGAAAGGCAGGCCATGAATCCCTATCAACACTCCCTGCTGTGAAATTCACCTCCTCCATGCCTCAATCACATAGAAAAACAGAAGCAGCCGCTGTGCTACTTTGGTACCACTTCCTGTGGCTCCACAACACCATTCCCACACTGGCATTACCCACTTGCTGACCTGACTGTGGAAGGAAGGCCCCAGACTGCAAAGGAAAACCCCACTGCTGCTTGCTGCTCCTTCTTTGGAGTTCTCCCTTTTCCAAAAAAAAAAAAACCTTTATGGGCACAACACCTTGTAGAAAAGGCATGTGGGGTGGGGGGGATCCCTGACATACCCCCAATCATAGCAGAGGGTAACCCAAAACCCACAAGGCCTTGCTCAACCAGAGCAGGAACCTACTCAGTCAGAGCACAGGTACAGAAAAATCAACCCCTGAGAACTCCAACCACCAAGTTCTGCTCAGTCCAACAACACAGCTGCAGTCTCCACCTCAGGGCTCCCCCGTCCAGGCATCCTGATGCACCAGTCCAAGACTAACAAGTTCCTAGGCTGCACTGATACTAGTGATGTCACTGGAAAAGTTGTGTTCTGTGTATTTATCTATTGATTGCAAAAATAAATAAATACACAGAACACAACTTTTCCAGTGACACCACTCGTATCAGTGCTGGTGGGAAGGCATAAACCCATGCATCAGGACAAGATAAAGAAAGTCCCTTTGAGAACAGCCCCTGCCTTCCGTGGGTAAAAGTACATGCTTTGTTAACATGTATGCTTCTTCTAGCATGGAAAAAGGATAGAAGCCAAGGCAGACTGGAAGCAGCACAGTGATTCTGTTGGGAAATCCCTGTGCTTTCTTTCCGCTGCTTTACTCCACAAACTATGTAACTGCAAAGCATGCGGAGGGTAAAGGACACCCTGCTGAGTCTGGTTTGCTGGAAATTCCCTAGGGAGTATCCCTTTGAAAATGTGCCTGGGGAATATAAAAGAGCCCTGCAAGCACCACAGGCCGACAGAAAACTATCCTCACTACTTTTAACAGCACAAACTACACGCCATCTCCTCTCTCAGAGACTCCATTCTTGTCTCTTATCTAAAGGAAGTTAAGGGCCATCAATTTTCAAACCACTCCTGAAAATTTTCATCAGAATAAATTCAGAAACCTGTAAAGTTGAGGTTCCTTCTGTGGGGGAGGAGCAGCACAGCAGTAGATCCTACCTCATTGCATATTCTTTTATTATTTTCTGAATATATTAATATGCACACCCAGCCTTCATAAAACCACCTTGAGGCATATTTTCAAAGCACTTAGCCTTCCAAAGTTCCATAGGTTTCTATGGAACTTTGGAAGGCTAAGTGCTTTGAAAATATGCCTCACTTGTAACTATTTGCACAAAGCCCTCGTCATTCAAAAGGTAGCGTCCGGGGTGACGATTTCATGCATAGCCTCATGTATGGGAAAAGACTTAGGCAGTCTTCTAATGCTCACAATTTTAAGATTAGCAGGATCAGAAGACTGGAAAGCATCAATCACTAAAGTTTTACAGGAAGTGGCTCCCTTGATAGAAAGTCAAAAGTAAAAGGGTTTATTCTTCTCCTTGGTTCAATAAGGAATTGACTCTTAAAAGAACTTGCAGTAGGTTGGAGAGGAAGTGGAGGAAAGTAAAGAATGATCAGTCTTTTTTAGATTGGAAGAAACTAATTAAACAATACAAGTTAGTAACTAATAAGGCAAAAAAAAAAGTTTGTTTTTTTTAGAACAAAATAAAACAGGGTAACCTGGGGATCCAAGATGGCGGTCGGGAAGGATGTGTGAGCAGCAGCTCCCGACCAGCTACTGCTCTCTGCGAGTGAGAAACTTCTCCATTTTATTATGGGGAAGCGAAAAGGGAAGCCTAATTTGCCTACCTCCACAGGCAAGGTAAATCCCCCTTCCACCCGACAGTTGACTTTAGTAGAGTCGGGTATGCTGCCTCCGGGGATTCGAGTTGACGCTTCGAGGGGTCCTCTGGGAACATCGGACCTCAGCGTAGAGGGGGTGACATTGAGTCCCCCTCCGATGACAACATCTCCAAGGCCGGGAGGAGATACGATGGCTCGGGGGGAGCAGCCGGTTGTGAAGCCCGGAAGTGGAGTCCCAGCGGCTGTGCGTGGAGACCCTGTAGCTACATCGTCGCCTATAGAAACATCGAACCGGGCAGGTATGGTGATACCATCTCCCCTACCCGTGGGAAGTCGGGGCGAACCTTCTGTGAGTCTTGGAGAAATTTTAAGACCATCTGTTGTCACTATGGAAAACATTTGGGACGCAATCCAGCGTTTAAATGCCACGCTACAACAAGTTGCAGGTTCTTTGCGTGGAGAAGTGGTTGAGCTAACACAGGCTCACAATGCTTTATCGGGAAAAGTGACGGAGCAGATAACCAGGATGGACTCCATAGAACACGAGGTACTATCTGCTAAAACTTCTGTGATTGCTGTTATTAAGGATAATAACTTCCAAAAAAGAAAAATGGAGTACATGGAGAATCAAATAAGAAGGTGTAATTTACGTTTTTTGAACTTTCCCAAATCTCCTCTTGTTCCAGCCAGAGAAATGTTAAAGAAATACTTTGTTGAAATTCTGGGGTTACCCTCAGATAGTTTTCCTCCATTAACTAAAGTGTTGTATATTTCAAGAGCAGGAATGGGAAGAACAGCTCAAACAACTCAACCTGATTTAAATTTAACACAATTCCTTGAGAGTTCATTGGAAGTTATTACCGAAAGGACAACATTGCTGGTATCTTTTGCTCTGGAGCTGGATAGAAATAATATATTCAGACTTTTTTCCCGCCATATTAATACCCCTTTCCTTGGATCTAAAATACAAGTTTTTCCTGATCTCTCCAGAGATACTCAAAAACGAAGAAAAGATTTCTTAGCCTTGAAAGGAAGGGTCCTCCATTTGGGAGGGACCTTTATACTTAAGTTCCCCTGTAAATGTTATATCTCTTTGGAATCAAATAATTATTTATTTTTTGATCCAGGAAAGTTGCTTGAACTTATTGTTAGTAAAGAGTAACTGGGCATTAACCCTGGTTTATACGCTATATCGGCTGCGTTTACCCTAATTCCTTCCATCCCTTAGCATAATTTTTTTTTTCTACACAAATGTAATTGTGTTATAAATACTTTAAATTCCTAGTTCTTGGATCTTTTATAACGTGGACTAACTGAAATTATACAAATTGCCTAGTTGAATATATTATTATTTTATTATATTTTTTCTGTAAATTCCATGATTTATGTATTTTGCATAAATGTAAATTTAAAATCTATAAATAAAAAAAAATAAAATAAAATAAAACAGGTCAGATAATTCAATTAAATCAAATTTTAAGGTTTTTTTTTTTCTGACTTGCCTAGTTTAGATTCAGTATCATCTGTACCAAACTCTCTGAAACCTTCCGCTGATGATTTTTTTCAATCCAAGGTAGATAAGAGAGGACAAACCTTCAGTCCACATGAACCAAAAGATATTGCCTAAGGTGATGTCTAGGCATAGTTTGAACGGTGTTCCAGGCGATAGATACTGGGAGGTATTTTCACCAGTTTCTGATCAATGGGTTCCCAGGGTGTTACATAAATCTTGTCCTTAGATATATGTCCATCTTTTCTGTTAAAACAATTACCAAGTGACACTTCCCACTGGTTAACTAATTTCATCAACACTGCAAGAAGGTTCAGATCCTACTTTGTTAACTGATATTATACTTACTCCAATTCCCAAAACAATAGGATTAGATCTCACTAAGGTAGAAAATTATCAGTCAGTAGCCAGCATTCACTGGCAAGGTAAACATGTGAAATCTGCAGTTTTCTCAGCAGCTCTCAGATTACATATTCTCTAAGGATTGTTTGCATTTTACACAACATAGTTTCCGCCCATTTCGTAGCACAGAGACATTAATGACCGAGATCAGAAAAGTTTTATGCTGTGGTAAAAAAAAACATGTTTACCACAGGGTGACGTATCTGCGGCTTTTGATGCCATTGATAACTATCAAATGTTAAGTAAACTTGGTGCTTTGGACATGGGAGGTAACGTGCTGAAATGGTTTTCAGAATTTTTGAACAAAAGGAAATACTGCATTATGGGTCAAAATTCAGTTTCAGCAACATGGGGAGGCTCATTGTGGAGTTCCGCCAGGTTCCCCTTATTCACCTTTGCTGTTTAGAGTCTATATGAGTTCACTGGGGGAAATACTGTCTAATCTGGGTATTTTAATGCTATCTTATGCTGATATTTTCATTTTTAAGTCCTGCATATGTGAATTTTGGAGACATGAACGGGTTTGTCCAGTACGTTATTTGATTGATAGACGATTAGACATATAACCGTGAAATCAATTCATAACTTCAGGAAGTCACTGAAAACCACCTTGTTTAAGAAGACCTACCCCTCAGACCCAACTTAATTTTCTACTTCCTGTGATACAGCAAAACTATGGACCGTATACTCATGTTATTTATAGGTTTACTACTTTGTGTATTTGTATTTTACCGAACCGGAGCCTTCCTCTACGGTATTCTGTAAGCCACATTGAGCCTGTAACTAAGTGGGAAAATGTGGGGTATAATGTGTTAAATAAATAAATAAAATAACTTTCTGAAGTTAAATAAGAAAATTGGTGTTATGATTCTGCCAGTTTGGCAGGGAGAGAGGGGGGGATGTCTCTTCTGATTGGCTGCCAGGGTTTGTGCTGACGTCAGTGGGGAGTACTTTAGCCTGCATGTTGCTTCTTACGCTGCTTTGGCGTTACATTCCCTGTGTGACTAAAGCCATCCAGTCCTCTGTCAGTACGTTGTTGTTCTGACTTTGATCTGAGCTTTCCTGTTCTGGGATTTCTTTCCTTTCCCTTCTGTTTGTGTTAGCTGGGGGCCAGCCTGTGCGTGTGTGAGTGTGTGTGAGTAATCAGTTCTCTTGCCTCCAGCTGGGCTTCCCTTCTGCCTGCAGTTCGCTGAGGGAAGCCAGCTGCTTGTTTGTCAGTGGGGGCTGGGGTTTGTTAGCCTCGTTTCAGCTAGGCTGCTTGTCTAAGAGCGTCCTCTGGTTGATTGTTTACTCTAAGGATTTCTCTTCCCAGTGTCTGCTGACTCAGGGGCAGATGCAGCAACCAAACGTAAAAAAATCTAAATCGTTAAAGTCCCTAACGATTTTAAAATAACGAAAAATGCACCAAAAAAAAAAGTCACACATGCTGAGATCGGTATTGAAACGTACAATGTATCAAAGAACCACAATACACATCGTTAATCGGCCCCCAAATCATGCGCAGAGCAGCCAAGCGTTATGTTAGCTGCTCTGCGCATGCCACAAACAGTCAAAACACAGTCAAATCACAAGCACATGGCTCCCAAATCAAAACAAAAATAAAAAAAAAGGGTCGGGAGGGGGCAAGGGCGCTCATCAGGAGCGTCCTGTACGGACGGCCTTGCCCCCCCCCCCCCGCTGCTCCCCACTTTCCGCCGCTCCCCCACCCCAAAAAAGCTAAATTCTAGCAGCCCCTGCCCCCCTCCCTTCCTCACTACTCTCTCACCTCAGCTCCGCCTCCCGACATCCTCCGTCCTGTGCCCCGCCCCCTTTTGGGGTCGTCGCCGCCATTCCCCTCCTCCATCGGGCCCCCCTCCCTCTTACCGGGCCCGTGCAGCGCCTCTCTCCTCTGTCCGAAGGCGCTGCACGGGCAAGAAGAAAGCTGATGCCTGCCTTCGCCCAGCTTCGATGGCGCGTCTTTCTCCTGCTGCGCCCGCCCCTGTCTGACGTCAGTAACCTACGTAGGTTACCGACGTCAGACAGGGGCGGGCCCAGCAGGAGAAAGACGCGCCATCGAAGCTGGGCAAAGGCAGGCATCAGCTTTCTTCTTGCCCGTGCAGCGCCTTCGGACAGAGGCGCTGCACGGGCCCGGTAAGAGGGAGGGGGGCCCGATGGAGGAGGGGAATGGCGGCGACGACCCCAAAAGGGGGCGGGGCACAGGACGGAGGATGTCGGGAGGCGGAGCTGAGGTGAGAGAGTAGTGAGGAAGGGAGGGGGGCAGGGGCTGCTAGAATTTAGCTTTTTTGGGGTGGGGGGAGCGGCGGAAAGTGGGGAGCAGCAGGGGGGGGGGCAAGGCCGTCCGTACAGGACGCTCCTGATGAGCGCCCTTGCCCCCTCCCGATCCTTTTTTTATTTTTATTTTTTTATGTTTTTCTGACGTCCTTTGGACCAATCACAGCGCTTTTAGCTCTGCTAATGCGCTGGGATTGGCTCAAAGTTTGTTTATTTTTTCACTTAATGATTTTTCCTGGCACAGAGCTGTCCTAACGAGAGGTCCAGACCTCTCGTTAGTTTTCCTGCCTTTTTCCTGCGTAAAGGCAATCGGAAAAGGTTAGTGCATGTCGTTTCAATGGGGTTTTCACACTAATTGCTCATCTCCATTCCGTTTTCGTTAGCTGCTGGCTTCCTCGGTAAAAGCCCTTTGATGCATGCAACGGATCAAATTTTCCTCGTTGGAGGGTCATTAAAGGCTCATTTAGCTTTAGTGCATCTGCCTCTCAGTGAGTTTAACCCTTTGTGTACTGTGTGTATTGTGTCCCTGCCTCTGACTGGGTTTGTTCAGTGGTGCCCTGCTTCCCCTGGGAGCTTTCTCTTTGATTGTTTACTCTAAGGATTTCTCTTCCCTGGGTCTGCTGGCTCAGTGAGTTTAACCCTTTGTGTACTTTGTACACTGTGTCTCTGCCTCTGTCTTCAGTGGGATTGAGTCAAGGGCTTTCTACCTCCCTTTTGTGTCTTGTACCTCTGGCCTCTGGCAGGGGGCTATCTCACCCCTTTTGGCTTGCTGAATTAGCTCCCCTGCCCCGCGCTAGGCCCCGGGGAGGGTGTGGCCCCGCTCTGGTTCTTTTTGTTACTCCCTCTGCCCTATTGATGGGGTTTAGCACGTGTCTGACATTTTGGGGGCCCGGGGGGCCCTCAGGGTTCTTTCACCCCTCCCTGTGTCTGGGTTCCAGTTCGGCTGTGAGGCCCGCACGAGTGGGTCTGCACACCTGAGTTCTGGTTCGGCCGCGAGGCCCGCCTGTATGCCTATTTCCCTTTCTTCCTGAGGTACTGCAGGGGAGGGTAGCTTAGGGGTTTTGGGTAGCTGAGGTGTGTGATGGTGGGTCGGTCTCCCCTTGGCCTGGGTCGGTGCTCTGCTGGCCTCGGCCAGGGCCCAAGGGCTCATGACCAACCCAACGGATTACAATTGGCTTGTTTTGGGAATTCAGATCGGATTATCGGAAGAAAGACTGTGCTGGGGAAGTGCTCGATACAGAAGAGGAGAATTCTAACGTTTTGGATATATTTCTTGTTTCTAAATTATCTTTTGAGATACAGATAAACTTGTAAGGAAAACATTTCTTTTTATTGCATCAATTGTGTACAAAACTTTCATATTTAACTTCCGAAAGTTTTTGGGTAGTGGTTCAGGCAATTACCTCAATTAGATTATTATAATTCTTGGTATGGTGTGATCTTAGCAAAACTATGGGCTACACTGCAGCTCATCTAACTTTTGGAGTTAAAAAATATGATTGGGTTACTCTGGTGTTGCCACCATTGCAATGGCTCCGTATTAAAGAGAGTGTCGATTTTAAATTGCTGACATTAGTATATAAAACTTTATATGGTATGGGTCAACAAGGTTTGGTTCATTTTCTCTCATATTCAATTAACCATACACATTCCCGGTACAAATCTTTGTTGAAACTTACATAAGTACATAAGTATTGCCATACTGGGAAAGACCAAAGGTCCATCAAGCCCAGCACCCTGTTTCCAACAATGGCCAATCCAGGTTGCAAATACCTGGCAAGATCCCAAAAAAGTACAAAACATTTTATACTGCTTCCCAGTGGATTTTCCCCAAGTCCAATTTAATAATGGTCTATGGACTTTTCCTTTAGGAAGCTGTCCAAACCTTTTTAAAACTCTGCTAAGCTAACTGCCTTTACCACATTCTCTGGCAATGAATTCCAGAGTTTAATTACACCATGAGTGAAGAAATATTTTCTCCGATTCGTTTTAAATTTACTACATTGTAGCTTCATCACATGCTCCCTAGTCCTAGTATTTTTGGAAAGCGTGAACAGATGCTTCACATCTACTCGTTCAACTCCACTCATTATTTTATAGACCGCTATCATATCTCCCCTCAGCCTCCTTTTCTCCAAGCTGAAGAGCCCTAGCCGCTTTAGCCTTTCCTCATAAGGAAGTCGTCCCATCTCCTTTATCATTTTCGTTGCCCTTCTCTGCACCTTTTCTAATTCCACTATATCTTTTTTTGAGATGCGGCGACCAGAATTGAACACAATGTTCGACCATGGAGCAATAAAAAGGCATTATAACATCCTCATTTTTGTTTTCCATTCCTTTCCTAATAATACCTTGGCTTTCCTTCAGCAAAATCTGTTTGTTTAAAATCATAAATTGATAATTCTTTTGGACATCAGGGAACTAAGCAGTTGAATAATCTTTTGGTGGATTTAAGACAAATTTTATCTTATTTTCTTTTGTGAAAAGTTTTAAAAATGTATTTTAATTGTTATGATACAAAAGGTTAGTGGAGAAGTAGCCTAGTGGTTAGAGCACTGATCTTGACATCCAGAGGTGCCCAGTTCAATTCCCACTGCTGCTCTTTGTGATCTTGGGCAAGTCACTTAACCCTCCATTGCCTCAGGTACAAACTTAGATTGTGAGCCCTCCAGGGACAGGGAAATACCCCATGTACCTGACTGTAACTCACCTTGAGCTACTACTGAAAAGGTGTAAGCAAAATCCAAACAAATAAATAGCCTGACCTGTAATCTACGATTGTTGTAAATGTCTGTATCTGCCTAGAAACTATTTATAAGATTAGTGTGGACTATAAATCACAAGACTAGAAAAGAATAGTTTATATGGTAGAGTTCTACAAATAAATGCTTTTGATGCAAATGTTTATCAGAATTAAGTCTGTAAACTTGGGATAAGCAATTCCTCAGCACTTAGCTCCTCTGTGAAGATATGACACCAGCTGTCACTCTAAAAGTGACGCAAAGTCATCCGCTGTAAAGGCCCTGTGGCTTTTCGTTTCAGTTTTCATTAACTGAGGTCCATGTGTGCACAGACTATTTTGCTTAGAGGTAAAATATGGGTCTTTCATTATTTAAATTATTATAACGTGGATGGGAAGACTTTTCAATTTTTTTTAAACAAATGCTCAGCATGGTTGATTATCCTTTACAACACGCTATTCAATTAGGGTGGGCAACAATTAAAAAAATTAATCATGGTATTACTACTACTACTACTACTACTACTACTATTTAGCATTTCTATAGCGCTACAAGGCATACGCAGCGCTGCACAAACATAATTAACATTTTTAATCACATCATTAGTCGAACCTCTGGACTGGATGGCTTGGTACTGGTAAATTCAGCTCCCCTTCCGCTGCTAAACCTGTAACCCCTGTCACGCACACCCATTTCTCTCCTCTCCTACTGCTGACCCCCCCCCCCCCCCCCCCCCCAGTACATGAGTCCAGCATCCCCCTCCAGCATTTATCTTAACATTTATCTGGCTCTTCAAAGGGTCTCCAGCAGCGATTCCCACATGCTACTTGCAACCAACACTGATGTCTTTTTCTGTGTTATGTTATGCAACGTGAAACAGTATAGGCAGGGGAGAGAAAGCAATGCTGGGGGACAGGAGTTAAAATTTCAATCATGATATAAAAATTTAATCATAGTGTTATATTCTTTCCTCTGTTAGACCTGTTCCTAAGGGCTAGGCCAAAGGCCTGTACTTTGCTCAGTTTGGTTCTCACATGTAACATACAGTACTGTTTTCTCAGGAGTTGAGAACAGACACTTCGGGGATACACATTTTGTTGACTTTGCTGGAGCTGAGACTACGCATTTCATATAAACTGGATATAATGATGTAACCATGGGACACAGTGAGCCTAGAATGTTTCAGTTTTTGGGTGAGGGAACACAAGGGTATTGTTCTATGTATTTTTTGCTCTCTGACTAACTGCACGCAGAACCGATAAGTAATTAGCCAATGGCTATCGACTTTGCACGTGAACTCCCATCAGGAGAGACTGATAGAATACAGGAACAATTCATATATGGTATAAGGCTACCTAATGGTTCTAGTTTATGGGAAATCACATGATTTGGGAGAAACAGAACTTATGACAGTATATATGTGATTACTGAGAGGTGTGAGCTGAGCAGATTTTGTTAGACAGTTTTTGCGTCTCGCTTTTCTGTGACAACCTGCTCCAGAGAGGGAATAATTTATTTTGTATCTGACTTAGGGATATACCAATAAAGATTTATTGCTGGTTACGCCAAAACACCAAAATCTGTTTCTCTCTCTTATTTTTTCCCCAGCCCCCGAGGCTGAGGTATTTCCCTCCTCCCACGGGACAAGGGAGGAAGGGAATAATAATATACAATAGATAAAAGTTTAAAAATGTAATCACATTAATAGTGCACTAAATGCCCATCCCTAATATTACTCTTTTCAGAGCATATAGTTCTCGCATTCAGTAACATCAATGGACTCTTTTATTCTGGATTGTGCATCAGGCTGGTATAATGTCCACAGTGTAGAACAGTGTCTGGACTCCTTTACCCTGATTTAGTAAGAGTCTGAATCATGCTTGTCCTTAATCAGTTTTATAACTAAATACAAACAGGAAACATCTCAATGCTACTTTCTCTTGTTACTTGTGCAGAGTTTGGGTAAGCAAAAAAACACTGGTAATCATGATTTTTTTTTATTTTTTATATGCTCTCACAAAGTTCCTGAAATCTGCTTCTTGCTGGCCTCCCACTTAGTCACCTCTCCCCTCTCCAATCGGTTCAAAACTCTGCTGCCTGTCTCGTCTTCCACCAGGGTCGCTTTACTCATACTACCCCTCTCCTCAAGTCGCTTCACTGGCTCCCTATTCATTTTCGCATCCTGTTCAAACTTCTTCTACTAACCTATAAATGTACTCACTCTGCTGCTCCCCAGTATCTCTCCACACTCGTCCTTCCCTACACCCCTTCCCGTGCACTCCGCTCCATGGATAAATCCTTCTTATCTGTTCCCTTCTCCACTATTGCCAACTCCAGACTTCGCGCCTTCTGTCTCGCTGCACCCTACGCCTGGAATAAACTTCCTGAGCCCCTACGTCTTGCCCCATCCTTGGCCACCTTTAAATCTAGACTGAAAGCCCACCTCTTTAACATTGCTTTAGACTCGTAACCACTTGTATCCACTCGCCTCCACCTACCCTCCTCTCCTCCTTCCTGAACACATTAATTGATTTGATTACCTTATTTTTTGTCTATTAGATTGTAAGCTCTTTGAGCAGGGACTGTCTTTCTTCTATGTTTGTGCAGTGCTGCGTATGCCTTGTAGCGCTATAAAAATGCTAAATAGTAGTAGTAATAGTCTCAGAATTTATTTAACGTCATTTGCATTGACTTGGGAACCTAAACTTGTTGAGAAGTTCTTGTTAAAATGGATCTTCCAGTTGTCAGCCTCTGCTTGCAGTTCCTGGAACTGGGGTAATCTGTGGATTCAGCAGAGGGCTGCTGATTGCAAGCTGACAATCCCCAGAGGGCCTCATTGGTTCACATTCACACAACCAAACTTTGATTTCAGTTTTGGCCGAAACCAGGCGATAAGTTTCGGCTGCAATTTCGGTTTCAGCCAAAACTGAAAAAAACAGTTTTGATCGGCCTCTAAATTCATTGTGGGCATCCTAAAAGGTTTTGTCTGCAGCCTTTGGAGTCCAGAGCTGAGAACCCCTGGTCGGGTTACGTCCAAAATATTACTTTTCTCACAATCAGAGAGTTACCAGCATAACAGGATACCTCACCTGCCTACATCATTCTACAGAGCTAAAAGATATCCGTCACAAAGCACACTGGTTGAAAATTTGATCAGAGAAACCAGAGAGAAGGTGCTGGACATTTTCACTTTCTGGTGAGCTCCTGTACAACGCTTTGATTGTAATATCCAGGTTTATCAAACTCTGCTGAATAAAGGGGTAAAAACAAATGCAGAAACCAAACAAAATGAGAGAGTCCAACATGCAGTCTGCGGGCACAGGTTTACTTTAGGGCTGGGATATACTATTTTCAAAGCAGACGCCTGTAGGTACTTGTTCCACTTTGGATGTATACAGACTGCGTGCAGGGAACATTCTATGCTTCTTGTAAAAGCTGCCCTGATGTCAGTTTCACTGTTCCCAGAAGGATGTCAGCATACTGTACTATACATACCATCTTTCTTCAGATCCCAAATACGAAGAGTCTTGTCCCGGGATGCAGAGACGAGGATCAAACTTCCATTGGGAGCAAAGCTGAGGTCTCTCACAACATCCAAGTGTCCAGAAAGGTTAAAGAGCAGGCATCCTGCGGACAGCAACATAGCTTTCAGCTCATCTTCACCATCATGTGCTCAGTACCCACCCAGACCACCATGTGCCACCTCCTACAGTCAACTCTTCCTCCAGGTCTCAGGCATGACGACATGGACTAGCGAGGAATGAGAAACCTCCACCCCACAGCCCTTTCCCACTCCTTTATATTTCAAACATCACAACTGCCAACTCTTATCTAATCGACATTTATTTAGAACCCCCTTAAGTCCTAATGATAGGTCCAAGAGACATAAAATACCTTCCTATATAATAATTCTCACCTCCAACAGGATGTGCTTGGGACCGTGCCTGCCGGAAGTGGTCTGCTAGGCAGGCAAGCACTGACCTCAGTGACATCAGTGACAGTTGGCAAAGCAAAACAATCTGAGTGCTGGCCATTAGGACACAGGGTTGATAGGAGAGTTTTAAAAGACTGAAGGAACCGAAAGTGTTAAATGGGGGGAGGGGGGGAGTTCTGAACCACTGAAAGACATGAACATTTGGGAACAATCTGAATGCTGGCCATTAGGACACAGGGTAGATAGGAGAGTTTTAAAAGACTGAAGGAAACGAAAGTGTTAAACTGGAGAAGGGGGGGGGGAGTTGAGAATGACTGAAAGACATGCAAATTTGGGACAGGAAAACAATCTCAATGCTGGCCATTAGCACACAGGGTACAAAGGAGAGTTTTAAAGACTGAAGGAACCAAAAGTGTTCGGGGGGGGGGCGGGGGGCAAGTTCTGAATGAATGAAATGAAAATTTACGAGAGGAACACAATCTGAATGCCGGGCATTTGTACACAGGGTAGATAGGACACTTTAAAAAAAAAAAAAAAAAATGAAGGACGTGAAAGTATTACATCTTGGGGGAGGGGTGAGGAGGAAAGCGGTGGGGTATCCGGATACTGGGCGTTAGGGCCACGGGGGTACATAGACTTTTGAAAGCCTTAAGGAACCCAAAGTGTGGGAAGGAGGAGGAAAAGGAGGGGAGGGAACGGGGTGAGGGGCATTAGGAACAGGGGAGGGGGCCCTGTCACACACTCTCATTCTCACACACACACTGTCACACAGACAGTCTCACTCTGTCACACACCCGCACATTCGCTCTGGCTCTCTCTCTCTCAAACATACACACTCCCAGGAAAACCTTGCTAGCGCCCGTTTCATTCGTTCCAGAAACGGGCCTTTTTTACTAGTTAGTTTAGAAAATAGAATAAGCAATAGTTGTACCCAATGCATAGAATATAGAGACACTTAAATTAGCTTGTCCTTCATCAAATATTTATCATACAAATAGTTTTAAGCTTTTAGGAAAAGAAACAAATCATTATATGTTAAAAAAAAAAAGTATATTATTCTAAACGTTTTTACAGTGAACTTTAAATGACAGGAAACTTAATTCTAAATGATTAGTGTTCATTTAACTCGATCTAGGTAAAATATGGATCAGTTGAATGACATGAATTGAAGTCAGACCATGTAATACCTTAAAAATCTAACGAGGATTTGAATAAGATGTGGGCTTTAAACGGAAGCCAGTGTAATTTTAATAATAAAGGAGGCACTTGATCAAACTGACTGGATTTGGCTATTAAATAAGCAGTTGTTTATCGTTTATTCATTTATCATTTAATAATTTTTCCTACACCAACATTATTGCACAGCGAGTCAAATCAGTTTATAATAAAACTGAAAAACAAGCAACATAAAAGAACGCCATTAAAATAAAGGAAAGCACAAAACACATCATTCAAACAAGAGAAAAAAAAATCATAATACCGAAGCTTCATGAAATCCACAGGATAGTCCTCCCTCCCTTTGTTTTGGAGGGAGGACTATCCTGTGGATTTCATGAAGCTTCAGTATTATGATTTTTTTTTCTCTTGTTTGAATGATGTGTTTTGTGATTGATATAAAATGCAGAAATAACCTTCAGTAAAACAGACGGGACCGTACGCAAAGTCACCCCAGACTCTGAAAATTGCAGAAATGGATCCCGACATGACAACGCTTGGATCTTGGCCCTCTGCGCTGCCCTAAGAACCAGATTCAGGTTCCAGGCCAGGCACGGCCAGCGTAGCGGAGGTCGAAGGTGAAGAATCCCCCACAAAAAAAATATACTCCACATCCGGATGAGCAGCCAGTGAAGAACCCAACATGCGCCCCACTGTAACAGGCCAAAGCAGCCACCTGAACCCAGAGGGATTTATAGGCCAAACCTTTCTGCAGACCTTCCTGTAAAGAGGCCAACAGCTGTGGCGCCGACGCCTGCAACTGTGACCAAGCACAGGCCGCACACCATGCCACAAATGTAAACCACACCCAAGCATACAATGTCATAAAAGACCACTTCTGAGCCCGAAGCAAAGTAGCGATCACCTCTTCCCGCAGCGGGAGCATCACTTAACCGTCTCTACTGCCATGACTTGCACCGCAAACCTCCAACGAAGCAAAAAAAAAAAAAAGAAGCCAATCACCACCATAGGAAGGAGCAGCGCTGGTCTCTGTCAGCAGCAGTTCCTCCCAGAAGTGAGCCTGCCGCCAAAATAGGCTCACCAGGCTCGACAGGGCTAAACTTATGCCCAGACACAGCGAACTTCCCTGCGGCTATAAGTTTTTTTTGGGTGAGGAAGGCTACATCCCTGGCAAAATCAGAGTAGAAAAAAACTGGGAAAAGAAAATCGGGGTGAGGCAGGGACCCAGACAATCAAGTATGCCCCCCCCAAAGGATGGACTTCACGTTTAACTCACTTTAGCTACTGTGCTGAGTATCAAGGTATGTATTCCCACAAGCAGGAATGTGTGAACTGATGTTCCCAGTTCTGATAATGAACGCTTATTCTCAGCTGCCCTGACTCACGTAGCCCACTCCAGCACGATTAAGTGAGAGTCACCTTTCTACATCACAGCCTCATCTTGGATTCCGACAGATCAGGCAGGAGCAACTTTCTGATGCCCCATTAAAGATCTGTTGACTCCTTGGAATAAGCGGGCAGGGCTGGGCAGTAGTGGTAATGTCATGGGGTGGGTTAACATTTCTTGATGGATAAGTGGAAGGCAGGGTTTGGAGACGGGGTGGGGCTTCTGAGTCTTCTGGGAAGGAGGTCAGGTGGAGGATGCAAAGCGGGGCAAGATGTAGCATTAGGGACTGTGATGCTGAAGAGAGACCTAAACTCTGTCGAGCTTTCCCTTTACATCACGTGTGGCCACAGCCTAACTTATAGAAGACACTTTAGTGCACTGATGTTTAACCAGAGAACGTTCACTGAGGGAGTGGCTTATGGAAACCATAACAACATGGCAGTGAGCTCCTTAAACTTACTTTTGAAATATTAATAAGCTTATTTGCATTTTAGAATGGAAATCTGTGCCAAGACAAACCTGGTATTCACTACACTGGATTAGTGCTTTTCACACACAAAGGTTTGTGACAGCACCAATACATAGTAACATAGTAGATGACGGCAGAAAAAGACCTGCACGGTCCATCCAGTCTGCCCAAGAAATGTGCCACTTTTTTGTGTATACCTTACCTTGATTTGTACCTGTCTTTTTCAGGGCACAGACCGTACAAGTCTGCCCAGCACTATCCCCGCCTCCCACCATCGGCTCTGGCACAGACCGTATAAGTCTGCCCAGCAGTATCCCCGCCTCCCAACCACCAGCCCTGCCTCCCACTACCGGCTCTGTTATCCAATCTCGGCTAAGCTCCTGAGGATCCATTTCTTCTGAACAGGATTCCTTTATGTTTATCCCACGCATGTTTGAATTCCGTTACCATTTTCATCTCCACCACCTCCCGCAGGAGGGCATTCCAAGCATCCACCAGTTTAGTGAATAAGTCCTTTAATTTTCAAAATTTCATAAATATAAAATAATTTAAAAAAGGAATGAGGTCATAAGATTGCATACAGACGAATGAGATAAGAACATTTCTTTGCTAGGGACAAATCATAATCCTAATAATTTATCACCTCACTATTTGGTGCATATAATGAAAGGCAGTCTATCAAACTAATACACAAAACACCTATTTTTTGCTCTCAGTATACAAAGTTGTGTCCTCTGAATGGTACAGAGCCACAGAGAATTGCAATATCAGGGCATCTGTGAATGAGGGCAACGAGAGATCAAGAAAAGCAACAGGGAAGCCTTGCACTGAAGACAGAGGAAGCAGAGAGGTTCACAGCAAGCTACTTAACTCATCCATGCTCAAACTCTGAACATTCCTTAATCTTTCACCCCTCCCCCCTTCCTCATGAATAAATGCTGCAGAGCTGAACTCCAGAAGTAACTGCATTTGCAAGGGTTGCTAAACGTCATGTTTTTTTGACAACATTAACTTCCCACTGCCACGGAAGCCAATAAAATGAAGAAAAAACTTTTCCCGAGAAGAGTAAAACAAAAAAAAGAATACATTTGGACACATTCCCTATGTTCCTAGGCTGCAAAAACTGCATATCCAAGATAAACCATCACCACATTCTTTTGTATCTTTAGAATATAAGAGCAGGGTGGCTGGTGACTAATTAGCCAGGTCAGTGTTTAATGATTCCTTTGTTTTATCAGTTTTTTGGTTTAAACTTTTTATACACTGCTTGGGCTGAAATCTATGAGAACAGGAATGCAATTCAGAAATATAATAAAGACCTGCTTGAGTATGTCTGGGAACATGTAATCCTGTGCAGAATGAGAGCTGCTGAGCAGGGTGTCTTAGCCTGTGCATCAATCACAGAACACAGAGCAACGGCAGACTGTGGAATGTAATACGACTTGCTCTACCTGTCTCCACTTCCCAGACTTTGATGTGCCCATCGTTGAGCCCTGTGGCGAGGATCAGGCAGGAGAAGTCCGAGCAGGGTTCTTGTGTTCCACTGGTTGCCCAAAGCCTCTTCCTGTTTAGGAAAGGTGAAAAGCTGAAGGATAAACCCCACACAATCTGCCCGCAGTCCAGCGTCTTCTCCTTCAGGTTGCTACCTCGTGACCTCACCTCAGCAGGCTTCACATAGCAGCTTCTGTGGTCAAATGCCTTGGAAATTCTATGAAAAGAACAGAGAGACATTAGGGGAAAAATGAGATCCTAAGCAATAGATTACTGGGCTCTAGGGTGAAGGCTTAATATGACCTAGAGTTTCCCAGACACCTTGCACACTTAAAAGACCTGAGGGAGCTGCATTAAAGCGGTATTGTGTGTTGGTGAAACATTAGAGACAATTTTTAAAAAAATGAAAGAAAGAAACGTCATGCTACATCAGGTCAAAACCCATCATGCTCAGCATCATGTTCCCAACAACGGTCAAGGTAGGTCAACTGGAAGTACCCAACAAATCGTTAAGAGAACATCCCTTCTGTTGCTTACTCAACTGATCTCATGACTGCCTGGTTAACAGTTGTTAAAGGACCTGACCATCAGAAACTTGTCCAAACCTTTTTCCAGCCCAGCTATGCTATTAAACTTGACTGCATCCTCCAGCAAATTCTCCAGTCTAAACTGGAATGCTGACTGAAAATTTTTTTTTTCTTTTAAATCTGCTGTAATTTTCGTGAAGTTTCCCCTAGTCCTGGTACAACTGGAAGAAGTAAAACTGTTCTGTACCGCTCATGAGCGATTTTATCAACCTCTATAATCGCATCTCATCTCAGTCATCTCTTCTTCAAGCTGAAGAGCCTAACCTGTTTATTCTTTCTTAATAATGGAACAGTTCCAATCACGATCAGTTTTGCAGCCCTTCTCTCTGCACTTTACCACCGATTCTATCAACTCTGTAATTTTTATATACTTTGTACTCTAGTACCATCACTTCCCACTGGTTATTTTTCATGAGGTCTCAGAGGTGCCTATTAAGTCTAAAACCTTCAATTAGTGTTACAACATAGAGGAAAGACTCACAATTTTGTCTAGGTCTACCAGGAACACAGGACAGCTGTCAGGTGTAATACTATCTGCCTGGCTAGAATGAACAGACAATAAAATGGTAGCTGAAAGGGAAACTAACAAACTTGGGGGGAGGTTTACTAAAGCTTAGCTCACGTTATCTGCAGCGGGGCCCATTTTATTCCTATGGGTCCTGCTGCAGATAACTCAAGCTTAGTAAACAACCCACTTGGCAACACAGTAATAATAAATGATTTCAATTACCCCAATCCTGACTAGGTAAGTAAAAAATTAGGTCAGTGCTTCTCAACCCAGTTCTTAGGGTGCACACAACCAGTCAGGTATCAGGATATTCACAATGAACTGACAAGAGACATATCTGCATACCAAGGAGGAAGTGCATATTCATTGTGGACATTATTAGGAAAGGAATGGAAAACAAAAGTGAGGATGTTATAATGCCTTTGTATCGCTCCATGGTGCGACTGCACCTCGAATATTGTGTTCAATTGAGGTCGCCGTATCTCAAAAAAGATATAGTGGAATTAGAAAAGGTGCAGAGAAGGGCGACGAAAATGTGTGCAATTCTAGTCACCACATCTCAAGATATAGTGGAATTAAAAAAGGTACCGAGAAGCACAGCAAAAATTAAAAAGGGGATGGGACGACTTCCCTATGAGGAAAGGCTAAAGCGGCTGGGGCTCTTCAGCTTGGAGAAAAGGCAGCTGAGAGGAGATATGATAGAGGTCTATAAAATAATGAGTGTAGTTGAATGGGTAGATGTGAAGCGTCTGTGCAAGCTTTCCAAAAATATTAGGACTAGGGTGCATGCGATGAAGCTACAGTGTAGTAAATTTAAAACGAATCGGAGAAACCTTTTCTTCACGCAACGTGTAATTAAACTCTGGAATTCGTTGCCAGAGAAAGTGGTAAAGGCGGTTAGCTTAGCGGAGTTTAAAAAAGGTTTGGACGGCTTCCTAAAGGAAAAGTCCATAGACCGTTATTAAATGGACTTGGGGAAAATCCACTATTTCTGGGATAAGCAGTATAAAATCTTTTGTACATTTTTGGGATCTTGCCGGGTATTTGTGACCTGGATTGGCCACTGTTGGAAACAGGATGCTGGGCCTAATGGACCTTTGGTCTTTCCCAGTATTTTTTATTTTTTGTTACATTTGTACCCCGCGCTTTCCCACTCATGGCAGGCTCAATGCGGCTTACATGGGGCAATGGAGGGTTTAGTGACTTGCCCAGAGTCACAAGGAGCTGCCTGTGCCGGGAATTGAACTCAGTTCCTCAGTTTCCCAGGACCAAAGTCCACCACCCTAACCACTAGGCCACTCCTGGCAATACTTATGTACTTATCCTAAAAACCCAATTGGCTGAGTATACTCCAAGGACTGGTTAAAAAGCACTGCATTAGGTCATGTTAAGAAGGACTAGAGGGCATGAGTTGAAGCTACAGTGTGGTAAATTTAAAATGAATCGGAGAAAATTTTTCTTCACCCAACGTGTAATTAGACTCTGGAATTCGTTGCCGGAGAACGTGGTACGGGCGGTTAGCTTGACGGAGTTTAAAAAGGGGTTAGATAGATTCCTAAAGGACAAGTCCATAGACCGCTATTAAATGGACTTGGAAAAATTCCGCATTTTTAGGTATAACTTGTCTGGAATGTTTTTACGTTTGGGGAGCGTGCCAGGTGCCCTTGACCTGGATTGGCCACTGTCGGTGACAGGATGCTGGGCTAGATGGACCTTTGGTCTTTCCCAGTATGGCACTACTTATGTACTTATGTACTATACTTTGGGTTAACCTTCCCAATGGGCCACACTTTGCACTTGCACAGATTAAATTTCATCTGCCATTTGGATGCCCGGTTTTCCAGCCTCCCAAGGTCCTCCTGCAATTTCACACAGTCCGCATGTGATTTAACAGCTTTGAATAGTTTTGTGTCAACTGCAAATCTGATCAGATCATTTATAAATATGTTAAATATCACCAGTCCCAGTACAGATCCCTGGGGCACTCCACTCTCCTGCATTAAGAGAAATGGCCATTTAACCCTACCCTCTGTTTCTATCATTTAACCAGTTCCCAATCCACAACAGAAAACCTAGACTCTGAAAATCTAGATATACCACATCAACTGGTTCCCCTTTATCCACATGTTTATTCACACCTTCAAAACATTTAGCAAATTGGCGAGACAAGGCTGAATCCATGCTGACTCTGTGCCATTAAACCATACCTCGAAATACACTGACCTAGTAGCACACGGACAATGTCGTATCAGATCAATGAATGAAGGCAAGGGTAGGCAAACTATGGCTCAAAAGAACTTTGTATCCAGCCTGCTCCTTTCTGTAAAATCTTACACCCTTACCAATCCACTGACACTGGAGTTTGGCAGTCGTTCCTGCTGATGTCATTAAAGGCCCAATGTCGTACATGTCTCAGCACATCATAAAAGTGGACACTGGGCCTTTGTAAATGACTTTTGTCAGGAGCAGCTGTGGAGTTATCTCCCCTGCTCCCTTCTCATTCTTCTGTCATCACTGCAGCTGCCTAGTGCTATCCAAAACTGCCAAGAGGCAGTGGCGGACCAAGGGGGGGGGGGGGCGGTCCGCCCCGGGTGCACGCCGCTTGGGGGTGCCGCAGCGCGCGCCTGTCAGCTGAGTTTGCTAACTTTGCTGCAGCTCCCTCTGCCCCGGAACAGGTTACTTCATGTTCCGGCCGGGGTAGAGGGAGCTGCAGCGAAGTTAGCGAACTCAGTTGACAGGCGCGCGCTGCGGCACCCCCTCCCCCCAGCGGCGTGCACCCGGGGGGGGTGTCATTTCGCCGGGGGGGGGGGGGGGCACATTGGCGATCCGCCCCGGGTGTCATGCAGGCTAGGATTGTCACTGCCAAGAGGATTATGCAAGAAGGAAAGAAAAGGATCCAGCCCTTCTAAAATACATAAGTCACTCACAGTTTGGTGTTCCCTAATGGCCATGGGATCAGCTTCACAATGCAGTGCCCCTGGGACCAGGCAAACCATGCACCATCTGGAGAGAATGCCACACTCCATGTCTCACAGCATGACTTCCAGTCAAACTGCTGTGCCTGGCCTGGCCTCAGCTCTGCCAACAGGAGAGGCACATCTGCAAAAGAAAGGGAGAAACCAAGTCAGAACTTTATCACCCCATCCCACTGTCACTCAAAGCTGCACAGACCGTCCATACTGTACATTTCAAAAGTACACCAGAAATGCAGCAATAACACCATCAATCCATCACTTCTCTGCCGCATCAATAAGAATAAACAACAATGGGCCGAGCTATGTGGATTACTTCTTGGATTAGGTCTTCCATTCCCCAAATTAATGTGAAGACAATGTTGACTTATCTAGGGAAAGGTTACCAGTTAAGGGACCATGGCTGCAGAGTTCCTGAAGTAGTTCTGCAATGACTGAGCTTGGTGAGGCAGGAGAGAGAGATTAAATGGGGAGGGGGGGGGGGGGAAGATTCCTAAGTAATTGCATAAAGGCTTATGGTACAGGATCCCTGTCCTGGAAGCCCACAGTCCATACAGCTATGATATCACAAATGACATCTTGAATATATACTCTGTGCAAACCTTATTTATTTGTTACATTTGTATCCCACATTTCCCCACCTATTTGCAGGCTCAATGTGGCTTACATAGTACCTTAGCGGCGTTCGCCGGTTCCGGTCTGAACAAATACAAAGTGTGAACAGTACAAGGTGTGGTTGTGGTAGAATAGGGTTCGTATATGATAGATACATTGGGGAAACATTTGGTAGGAAGAGGGAGAATTGGGGTGAGTCCATTATGTTCTTGGTGTTGTTGTGTAGTAGGTATTCTGGTTCTTATGTTGGGTCGGTGGGGTATGCCTTTTGGAACAGGTTTGTTTTCATTTTTTTCCGGAATTTTAGGTGGTCGTACGTTGTTTTTACTGTTTTTGGCAATGCGTTCCATAGTTGTGTGCTTAAATCACAATCAGGTTTTCGCCCCCTTCATAGCACTGAAATCGTGCTCATTACTCTCCTGTCCAATTTCAAAAAGGAAATAGCTATAGGTAATAGCATTCTTCTACTCCAATTTGACATGTCCAGCGCTTTCGACATGGTTAATCATGACATTCTATTAAACCTTCTTGATTACTTCGGGATCGGAGGAAATGTACTTAGTTGGATAAAGGGTTTCCGTACCTACAGAACCTACCAAGTAAAATCTAATTCAATCCTATCACCGCCATGGAAAGCTGATTGTGGAGTTCCTCAAGGCTCCCCTCTATCCCCTACATTCTTCAATATAATGTTGATTCCCTTGGCCAAATCCTTATCCAAGCTTGGCCTCAACCCACTCATCTATGCCGATGACGTCACAATCTACATTCCCTTCAGAAAGAACCTGGCTGAAATCTCCAAAGAAATCAATCTTGGCTTGCACACCATGAACAAATGGGCTAATACCTTTCAGTTCAAACTGAATACTGAGAAAACACACTGCCTTATCCTTTCATCTACACATAACAGATTCAAACCTTCATCTCTAATCACTCCAGACCTTACCCTTCCTATCTCTGAGAGACTAAAAATACTTGCAGTTATCATTGATCGCAACCTAACACTTGTAAGCCAAACTAATTCAGTAACAAAGAAAATGTTTTTCTCATTGTGGAAACTCAAGCGGATAAAACCTCTTTCCTAGAGAAGTTTTTCGACACCTAGTTCAATCAATGGTATTAAGTCACCTAGACTATTGGAATGGAATATATGGTAGATGCAAAGAACAAGCTGTTAAGAGACTTCAGACTGCCCAAAATACAGCAGCCAGATTCATTTTTGGTAAATCCAAATTTGATAATTCTAAGCCCCTTCAAGAAAAATTACACTGGCTCCCAATAACGGAAAGAATTAACTTCAAAATTTGTACCCTAGTCCACAAAATTCTTTATGGAGAAGTCCCAGGATACGTGAATACCCTAATCAACCTTCCTCCAAGGAATACATCAAGAACATCCCGTTCATTCCTAAACCTCCATTATCCTACCTGCACCAGCCTCAAGTATAAGTCTACTTACGCTACCTCCTTTTCCTTTATTAGCACCTGATTATGGAATGCCTTACCAAAAGCTGTCAAAACTATCAAAGATCATCTTAACTTTAGGAAATTACTCAAGACCAGCTTATTCAAGAAAGCCTACTCCCAGGATCCAACACAAATCCTAAAGTCCTCCAAAGCAACACATTAATGGACTATTTTGGACTCTTTTTTCTTTCCCTTTTCCCTCCTTTCCACTTGTTCTTCTAAACTCTCTGTTTACCACAATATATTGTAATTGATTAAAAACCGGGTTGGCGATTGCCTTCACGGTTTAATGTGAGCCACATTGAGCCTGCAAACAAGTGGGAAAATGTGGGTTATAAATGTGACAAAATAAATGAAATAAATAGGAGAAGCTGGATGCATATGTTGATTTGTATTTGAGTCATTTGTTGTTTGGGTAGTGGAGATTAAGGTATGTTTGAGCTGATCTTGTTGTGTTTCTGGTTGACAGGTCTATGAGGACTATCATGTATCCTGGGGCTTCGCCGTAGATAATTTTATGGACCAGGAAGCAGATTTTGAAAGTAATACGTTCTTTGATAGGGAGCTAGTGCAGTTTTTCTCGGAGGGGTTTGGCGCTTTCAAAACGTGATTTTCCAAATATAAGCCTGGCTGCTGTGTTTTGAGCGGTCTGGAGTTTCTTTTATAATTTGTTCTTTACAGCCCGCGTAGATTCTATTGCAGTAGTCTGCATGGCTTAGTACCATTGATTGTATCAAGTTGCGGAATATTTCCCTTGGGAAGAATGGTTTCACACGTTTAAGTTTCCACATTGAGTGGAACATTTTCTTTATGGTGGATTTTGCTTGATTCTCGAGTGAGAAATTCCGTTTGCTTGTTACTCCGAGGATTTTCAGACTGTCTGCGATAGGAAGGGTGCAACCTGGGGTGTTTAGGTTTGTCAGTTTATATGTGTTGTATTGGGATGAGTTTGTGAGACAGTGTGTTTTTTCTGTGTTGAGTTTTAATTGGAATGCGTTTGCCCATGAGTCCATGACGCTCAAACTGAGTTTGATTTCATTAGTGATTTCTGTCAGGTTGTGTTTGTAGGGGACATATATTGTGACATCATCAGCATATATAAATGGGTTGAGGCCTTGACTGGCTAAGGACTTGGCTAGTGGGGTCATCATGATGTTGAAAAGTACATAAGTACATAAGTACATAAGTACATAAGTAGTGCCATACTGGGAAAGACCAAAGGTCCATCTAGCCCAGCATCCTGTCACCGACAGTGGCCAATCCAGGTCAAGGGCACCTGGCACGCTCCCCAAACGTAAAAACATTCCAGACAAGTTATACCTAAAAATGTGGAATTTTTCCAAGTCCATTTATAGTGGTCTATGGACTTGTCCTTTAGGAATCTATCTAACCCCTTTTTAAACTCCGTCAAGCTAACCGCCCGTACCACGTTGGTGATAATAGTGATCCTTGCGGTACACCGCATTCTGGTTGCCAAGATGATATGTTTGTGCTAGTTTTCACTTGGTATGTTCTAGTGGTTAGGAAGCCCTTGATCCATTTGAGTATGTTTCCGCTGATTCCGAAGTAGTCTAGGAGTCTTAGTAGTATATTATGATTGACCATGTTGAATGCACTGGACACGTCAAATTGTAGTAGAAGTATACTTTTACCTATTGCTATTTCCTGCTTGAATTTAGTTAAGAGGGTAAGTAGTATTTATTTATTTATTTGTTACATTTGTATCGCACATTTTCCCACCTATTTGCAGGCTCAATGTGGCTTACATTGTACCGTAGAGGCTTTTGCCTTCTCCGGTAGAGAAACAAATACATGGAGTTGATGTGGTCGGATAATGTTCATGTGTTAGAGACATATTGGGGAATCGTATAGAGGAAGAGTTATGCTTAGTCTATTACAAGCTTTAATTTCATTGTGTTGCAGGGTTTAGGCACTTAAGTTGGGTCGATTGGGTACGCCATTTTGAAAAGGTTGGTTTTAGTGATTTCCGGAAGTTTAGGTGGCTGTACATTGTTTTCATGGCTTTTGGTAGTGCGTTCCACAGTTGTGTGCTTATGTAGGAGAAACTGGATGCATAAATTGATTTGTATTTGAGTCCTTTGCAGCTTGGGTAGTGGAGATTTAGGTATGTTTGTGATGATCCGATTGTGTTTCTTGTTGGTAGGTCTATGTTTCGGTACTGTGTAAGGAGCGAAATCCTGATTGTGATTCGTGTAATATTGTGAATTTGTCCATGTAGTCATTAAGTTGTTTGGTTACCATGCCTTCCATTAGTTTGACTACCAGTGGGATGGATGCTAGTTGGTGATGTCATTTGTTTTTTTCTTGGTGTCTTTTGGTATTGGGGTGAGTAGGATGTTGCCTTTTTCTTTAGGGAAGGTACCTTGTTGAAGCATGAAGTTAAAATGAGATGTAAGGCAGTGGTGTGCTGGGAAATTTTTAACAACAGGCTCTTTGCCTGGTCCAACTCTGCACCCCCCCCCCCCCCAACAAAATTGCAGAGCTGCTATACCCAGGGAGAGAGCCTGGGGGGGGGGGGCATGCATTAATCTCTCCGGGAATTTTTTTTATTTTTTTTAAATGCTTCCAGGTTCCAATCTAATTCAAGTTTAACGTGGGATAAAATGCATAAATAAGAAAATAAAAATAGAAACTCTGAACATTGAGAACCTGATTCCCATAACATGATGTCTGTTTTAGAAGCCCCTTACCAGGAGAAAAAAAAATCTCTACACCAATAACAGGGTTAAATGTCATAAATAAGTAACTAAATAAATAAATAAATAGAAACTCTGAATGTTTTATTTATTGCATTTGTATCCCACATTTTCCCACCTCTTTGCAGGCTGAATGTGGCTTACAATACATCATGAATCGTGGAGATATACAAGAAATAAATATTTAGTATTATAGAAGGATCTTGGGTAACATGATAATGATAAGCATGCTATTACGTTGAGCACCTGATCCTTATAATATGACATCTGTTTTAATGGCCCTTTAACCAGGAGAAAAAAAAATCTCTGCACAAATATAATACTATGCAAGAGGGTGTCCCTATAACCAGCCCCTCTAAATGATACACCGAGCACAATTTATAAAATATTACTAGTAGTTCTGTGTTCAAACGTATGCTGCACAAGCCGGCATGTTTGAAAATATAAGTGAGATTAAATGAAAATGCTCCCAACAATAAAGAACAACAACATGGATGCAGCACCTGATCCTTATAATATGACATGTTTTAATGGCCCTTTACCAAGAGAAAAAAAATCTCTCTGCACAAATATAATATTCCATTATTACACTTCCTCTGACCTCTGTGTAGATCTGTATGCTGTGCTGCTAAAGCTGGCAGGTTTGAAACTATAAGTGAGATTGAATTAAAATGCTCCCAACAATAAAGAACAACAACATGGATGCAGCACCTGATCCTTATAATATGACATGTTTTAATGGCCCTTTACCAAGAGAAAAAAAATCTCTCTGCACAAATATAATATTCCATTATTACACTTCCTCTGACCTCTGTGTAGATCTGTATGCTGTGCTGCTAAAGCTGGCAGGTTTGAAACTATAAGTGAGATTGAATTAAAATGCTCCCAACAATAAAGAACAACAACATGGATGCAGCACCTGATCCTTATAATATGACATCTGTTTTAATGGCCCTTTAACCAGGAGGAAAAAAAATCTCTGCACAAATATAATATTCCATTCCTACACTTCCTCTGACCTCTGTGTAGATCTGTATAGGTTTGAAATGAAAATGCTCCCAACAATAAAGAAGGACAACGTAGATGCAGCAGCTCTTGATTTTGTTTTGGGTTTAACAGGAAGACAGAGCAACCTAAATAGCTTCACATTGTTTTCTTTTTAATTCCATCTCCCTCCTACCTCTCTCAGCCTCCATTCCCTCTCTGGCCATTCTTTAAAGCTCTTCCTCCAGCTGCTCTGGTGCTAACACGTGACGCTACCCGGAAGAGTAGTGTACTGCCCTGGTGATGCGACTTCCTGTGGGTGGGATCAAGGCTCCGGGTTGGTCAGGCATTGGTGAGGAGGGGGGGAGGGGTGATGAACGTCAGGGACGACGTCACGTGATGAGGTAGGAAGCTGGGGGCGGAGTCGGCGGACGGAGAGAGAGAGGAGGAGAAATAAAACGCTGCAACAACCGGCTCCAGCAGCAGCACAAGCACAAGCAGCAGCAGCAGCAGCAGCAGCAGCACAAGCAGCACAAGCACAAGCAGCAGCACAAGCAGAAGCGAGTCAGACCAAGCAAGAAACTCAAATAACACTCATGCTAAGTTTCAATACAAATTAATATTAAACAGGGCACGTAATGTTTTATGCCATACAAAACTCCAACAGCAAACAGTAATCTTTTGCTAAGTATTAACTAGGCTCAACAGTTAACCAGTTTCAAAAATCCACAAACAGATCCTATTACACCAAGAAGACAGTGAATCCCCACCTGAGCTAGTGTACAGCGCAGCGTATGCCTTGTAGCGCTATAGAAGTGTTAAGTAGTAATGGAGACTGGATCCCAGACGTGGATTAGGGTCTCCTGCTTCTATGAGATTATCATCCAAACAATCAGGCTACAATAGGATAAGGATTTAGTGCTTTAAAATCCCAGGCTTATCTATCTCAAGACTATCAATAGAAATCAAACAAAATAAAACATGGAAAAGAAAATAAGATGATACCTTTTTTATTGGACATAACTTAATACTTTTCTTGATTAACTTTCGAAGGTTGCCCTTCTTCCTGGATAGGACAAATAGCCATCATTAAGATGAGTATCTTGCCGAAATTGTTATTCCACTTTATGAATCTCCCTCTAAGGGTCCCAGATAGCCTTCCAAAACTTACGAACAGCAAAATTGTTGCTTTTATTAAGACACAAAGACCTCCTAGAGGAGTGTCCAGATCTACTATGTATTTGCCAAAAGTCGCAGGGGGATTGGGAATTTGAGCCCAGTATGAGGTGGCCCGTCTCTGGGTGTTGACAGGGCGGAAGGGGGATTCACAAATCAAGCAATGAGTAGTGCTGCAACAAGAAAAGGTTTCCGAGACTCTTAACTCTTAAAGGATTTACCCCGGATTCGGGGGGGGGGAACGTGAGTTGTATGAATTTCAAATGGTTAACCCATTTGTTCAGTTGATGTTACAAATTTGGGACAGATCAATGGGTGAGCTGGAGGGAAAAAATATACTAAAGCTCATGGCTTTATTTCAGCTGCTGCACACCGGAGTACAAAGTACCGGCACTTTTCCCCCCACCTTCAAAAATGTCCTATCCGCTCCATTACATTTCACACTCAAAATTTCCCAGCTTCTCCATTTTTCTGACCAAATGACAGCCGGCATGGTTAAAAAGTGAGCTGAGCTGTAAGAGCTAAAAGAAAATCCTTCAGAAAAAAAGAAGGATCCAACTGAAAATAATAAAAAACAGAATACGGAATGGCAAGTCAAATGCAACGTGCTCATAAGGAAGGCAAGGAGGGACTTTGAAAAAAAAAATAGATTGCATTGGAGGCAAAAAAAACACAAAGTAAAAAAAGGTATATTAAAAGCAAGAAGCCGTCAAAAGAATCAGTTAGTCTGCTAGATGACTGAAGAGTAAAAGGGGCACTCAGGGAAGACATAAGCCACAGCGGAGAGATTCAATTAATTCTTTGATTTGGTCTTCTTCACCAAGGAAGGTTTCGAAGAGATATCGGTGCCAGAAATGGTATTCAAAGCTGTCGAGTCAGAGAAGCTGAATGAAATCTCTATAAACCTGGAGGATGTAATAGCACAAATGGAAAAGTAGCAAATCGCCTGGACTGGATGGTATTCATCCCAGAGTACTGATAGAATTGAAAATGAACCTGTAGAACTATTGTTAGTAATATATAATTTATGTTTAAAATCAAGCATGGTACTGGAAGATTGGAGGCTGGCCAATGTAACGCCAAATTTTTAAAAAGGTATCTAATATTAGAGATTTGTAGTTAACACTGTGTAACCTAAAAGGGAGGGGGAGGAAGGGAAGGGAGGGGTGGGGGGATATAGGTGGGAGGAAGGGTAATAGGGAGGAGTAGGGAATGGAGGAAGAATCTGTGAAGTTTCATATTATGATGGGAAGATGGGGGAGGGGGGAACTCAAAAGTTTGAAGATGATATTATGTATACTTAGGTACTAAGGTGTTGTTTGCTGGGTACAGGCTGTGTGGGTAATATGTACCTATTATAAAAGATTGTATGTTTAATTTGTCTTCAATAAAATCGTTGAAACATAAAAAGGTTACAGAAGTGATCTGAGAAATTATAGACCAGTGAGCCTGATATCGGTGCCGGGAAAATGGTAGAGACTATTATAAAGAACAAAATTACAGAGCATATTCAAAAGCATGGATTAATGAGACAAAGCTAACATGGATTTAGTGAAGGGAAACCTTGCCTCACCAATCTACTACGTGTCTTTGAAGGGGTGGACAAACATATGGATAAAGGTGAGCCGGTTGATATTGTGTATCTGGATTTTCAAAAGGCATTTGACAAAGTACCTCATGGAAGACTCCAGAGGAAATTGGAGAGTCATGGGATAGAAGGTAGTGTTGTATTGTGGATTAAAACCTGGTTAAAAGATAGAAAACAGAGAGTAGGGTTAAATGGTCAGTATTCTAAATGCAGAAGGGTAGTTAGTGGGGTTCCCCAGGGGTCTGTGCTGGGACCGCTGCTTTTTAACATATTTATAAATGACCCAGAGATGGGAGTAACTAGTGAGGTAATTAAATTTGCTGATGACACAAAGTTATTCAAAGTTGTTAAATCACAAGGGGATTGTGAAAAATTACAAGAGGACCTTACAAGACTGGGAGACCGGGCGTCTAAATGGCAGATGACGTTTTATGTGAGCAAGCACAAAGTGATGCATGTGGGAAAGAGGAACCCGAATTACAGCTATGTAATGCACGTAGGAGTCACCAACCAGAAAAGGGATCTAGGTGTCGTCATTGATGGTACTTTGAAACCCTCTGCTCAGTGTGCAGCAGCAGATAAGAAAGCAAACAAAATGTTAGGTATTATTAGGAAAGGAATGGAAAACAAAAATGAGGAGTTATGCCTGCATCGCTCCATGGTGCGACCGCATCTCGAATACTGTGTGCAATTCTAGTCAACACGTCTCAAAAAAGATATAGTGGAATTAGAAAAGGAACAGAGAAGCACAACAAAAATGAAAAAGGGGATGGGACGACTTCCCTATGAGGAAAGGCTAAAGCGGCTAGGGCTCTTCAGCTTGGAGAAAAGGCGGCTGAGGGGTGATATGATAGAGGTCTATAAAACAATGAGTGGAATGGAACGGGTAGACATGAATCGCTTGTTTACTCTTTCCAGAAATTCTAGGACTAGGGGGCACGCAATGAAGCTACAAAGTAGTAAATTTAAAATGAATTGGAGAAAATATTTCTTCACTCAACGTGTAATTCAACTCTGAAATTCGTTGCCAGAGAATGTGGTAAAGGCGGTTAGCTTAGCGGGGTTTAAAAAAAAGGTCTGGACGGCTTCCTAAAGGAAAAGTCCATAGATCATTATTAAATGGACTTGGGGGAAAATCCACTATTTCAGGGATAAGCAGTATAAAATGTTTTGTACATTTTTGGGATCTTGCCAGGTATTTGTGACCTGGATTGGCCACTGTTGGAAACAGGATGCTGGGCTTGATGGACCTTTGGTCTGTCCCAGTATGGCAATACTTATGTACTACCTAACAGTTATTTGTTAACTTCTTGTGTTGTAATCTACTTTGAATCCATCTTGATATAGAATAGAATTTAAATATTGGATGATTATGACGTTGCTGTCCAAAACCGTCTGGGCTCCCCATATAGAAAAGCCACAAAGAATATGCATGAAATAAAACTTGCATACTGCATCTTGGGTTGGAAAATTCCCAGACATAGGTTACTTGGGAATATGGCACTTACCACTGGCTAAGGGAGAAGCAGCTGCTTCAGAAAGCTTAATGGTTCTTGGTTTACGAATTTCATTGTTCCCTGACTTCTCCAGAGAAACTCAGCAGAAAAGGAAACGATTTCTCATGATGAAAACTGCTGTTACTCAAGCAGGGGGGGACCTTTTTTTTTTTTTTAGGTACCCCTGCAAGTGTATTATTAAGCTTGATAATGTAAAATATACCTTTACTGATCCATTTCAACTCTCCAAACTAATTGCTTCTAAGAAAACAACGGGAGTAATTTAGTTAATCACCTAGTCTTGCGCGGGTAGCTATTTTCCTTTTCTATTCATTATTTCTTTGTAGATTCCTCTGGTTTAAGTTTTAGATCCCCTTGTTGTTGGACTTGAGCGAATTTTGAAATATTATGAATATAATATGTGAGTTTTTCCTTTTATATTATGGAATATTTCACTTTCTGTCAGGATGTTATGCCTGGAAATATATTGTAAAATAATAAAATTTAAATAAATAAATAAATAAAAAAGAAAGCTTAACGGAAGTTACCACTTCAGCACACTCAGAACAAGAAGGAAGAACCACTGCTTTAGCAGGCCGAGGCCCAAATAGAGGAGTCACTGTTGCCACTTTTTCTGCAGGTCCAGATCAATGGAAGAAGACACAATTTGAGCAAGCCCGCCAACAGGCAGACCCACTGTGGCCTTCGTTTCAACACGCTATGTAAACAAGATGAGCTATCACTTTTGTAGGTCCAACAAAAGAAACCACTACTGTTACTCTTTCAGAAGGCTCAGGACCATAAAGGAGGCTTCCACTGACTCAGGAGGTCCAGACAGATAAAGAGCTGCCATTTCATCAGCCCAACAGGAGGAGCTGCCTTTGCTGACTAGACGTGCTCCTTGTTCACACAGAAAGCAGACTACAGGGAACGAGGATAAACAAACAAACCAAAAAAAAAAAAATCACATTAAATCAAAAGCAAACAAAACAATAAAAATGAAAAGGCCCCCAAACAAATCTCAAAGTAAAATTGGCAAATAAAAAAGACACACAACAAAAAAATCTAAACAGGTAACAAGGAAAATTTGTTTTCAATCTATTAACACTTTCATACATTCTTGTGACGAGGGCTATAGACAGTGGTGTGCTGGAGCTGGCTCACGGGAGCCGGTTGTATATTTTTTCAATTTTGCAAGCCAGTTGTTGCGCCAGATCAGCTGGTGAAGAAGCGATCCTCCTACACTCCTGAGCCATGCAGTCTCCACTCTCCATACTGGAAAAGTGACTGCTGTGCCAGTCTCGCAAGATTGCCGCTGGAACTCACAGAAGCCATTTTCAGTACAGAGAGTGGAGACGGCATGGGCAGGATAATAAGAGGATCGTTCCTGCCCAGCTGACCACTGGACCACCAGGTTTGTATAAGATAAGCCCAGGGAGAAAGGTTTGATAAACATGGTGCACAACAGCATGCGGGAGAGACAGGGGACAAGCTGAGTGGATGAGGGAAAGACAGGGGACAAGATGCATGGATGACAGGGAGAGACGGGACAAGCTGTGTGGATGAGATGAGAGGGAGAGACAGTATTTTCCCTATACATTTTCTAAACAGCATGCCTACATCTCTGAAGCAGAATGGAAAGTTTAGAGTAACCAGAACCAGTCTGACTCACAACAGTGCAAATTCCAAAGCTGTTTTCACACTGCCAGTTGAGCAATAGCACATACCTGACCCCATCCCATCCCTTATACACTAGCCAGGGCTTTGCCTTTGGAGAACCTCAGAAAGATGCTATGAACACCCAGTGGCTGTTTTAGTGCCCATCAATAACCACAGTGAAATCATGAATATGTGAATAAATAGCTGTCAGTCAGGGCGGGGTGAGAACAGAGTTCATGTTCCCAGGCAAGTTCTTCCTGCTAAAGCCCAGTAACAATAAACAGACAGGAGGTGTGGCAGAGACCAAAGACCTTTCCCAAACTCTCTCTACTGTTATACCAGTGCCAGAAGGAAACAGCCCTTTATGCCACACAATATCTGAGGCTGTCACACACACACACACGAACCCGACCCCACTGACTTTTAGGAACACATATGCTGTAGTTAGGGAGTGAAGGGGGGGGGGATGATGTGGTTTAGCAGATATGTGGGCAAATAGGATGCATACAAGGTAATCAGTATACAATAAGAGGGTGCTTGGGAACATGGGGAGAACTGAAGAGGTGTAAAATGGGAGTCAAGGGGGCTGCAGGGAGCGAGGTACTGTGAAGGTAGGCTAAGGAGGGCACAGCAGGGGCCAGGTGCGTACGGGACAGCGAAGGAGGGCACAGGCTAGGGGCATATAGGGCATTGAAAGAGGGCACGAGCCAGTGCGTACGGGACAGCGAAAGAGGGCCGGGAGCAGGTGCACATGGGACTGCGAAGGAGGTCACAGGCAGGGAACAGGTGCATATGGGACAGCGAAAGAGGGCACAAGCCAATGCGTACGGGACAGCGAAAGAGGGCACGGGGCAGGTGTGTATGAGACAGTGACGGAGAGCACGGGCCGGGTGCATACGAGACAGCAAAGGAGGGTCTGGTCTCTGTTTTCTGGCCAGAGGGAGTGTATAGGGGTCGGGGGTTTGTAGCTGGGACAGTGAGGGAGCACAGAGCGCTGTTTACTGGCCAGAGGACGAGTATAGGGGTTCGGGCTCTGTTTTCTGGCCAGAGGGAGCGTTTGGGTGTCAGGTCTCTGTATACGGGACAGTGATGGAATGTATAGGGGTCCGGGCTCTGTTTACTGGCCAGAGGGAGTGTATAGGGGTCTGGGCTCTGTATATGGGCCAGTAGGGGGCTTATAGATGTCAGGTCTCTGTATAAGGGTCTTGGCTCTGTTTTCTGGCCAGAGGGAGTGTATAGAGGTCGGGGCTCTGTATCTGGGACAGTGAAGGAGTACAGAGTTCTGTTTTCTGGCCAGAGGAAGAGTATAGGGGTCTGGGCTCTGTTTACTGGCCAAAGGAAAAGTATAGGGGTTTGGGCTCTGTTTTCTTTCCAGAGGGAGCGTTTGGGTGTCAAGTCTCTGTATACGGTACAGGGGCGGAGAGGCCTCACTCACCCTCAGGCGACTCCATACAGTGCGAGGCTCCGGTTCGGGCCGCAGCAGAGCTCAGAGAGCCCGAGGCACTGGACTGACCCTCCCCGCAGGCCGGCTGCATGGCTTGGCTTTTCATCACTCTGGGCCCGGGTCCTTTACGTCTCCTGGGGAGCAGCAGGAAATGTCCATCAGCAGCTTCCGGTCACGTGAGCGTGCGCGAGGCAGCAGCTCAGCCTGGAGGTGCTAAAGGACCGGGTGTTGCGCGGACGCCCCCTGCTGACGGAAGTGCCCCACTACACACAGAGCGATGCTCCGACGCCGGCAGATGCAGGTCACGAGGCGCAGCATGTGGACAGTCACAGCTGGGTCAAAGGCTTTAGGGGCACCTGACACATTTCAATAGGGAAAAGTGCCCGGAGTCTCCTGGCTCCACAGTTCTGCTAATCAGCGCCACAAAGCTTAGGATTCTGAAATCTGTAACTAATCAAGAGAATTAGATTGTAAGCTCTGTCGAGCAGGGACTGTCTCTTCATGTTCAAGTGTACAGCGCTGTGTACGTCTAGTAGCGCTATAGAAATGGTAAGTAGTAGTAGTAGTCTTTGGGATTCCGGAATCTTGCTACTCTCTGGGATTCTGCACAGAATGTTGCTACTCTTTGGGATTCCGGAATCTTGAAACTCTTTGTCCTTATCCCTTATTTGTCCTGTTTGTCTGTCCTAATTAGATTGTAAGCTCTGTCGAGCAGGGACTGTCTCTTCATGTTTAAGTGTACAGCGCTGTATACGTCTAGTAGCGCTTTAGAAATGATAAGTAGTAGTAGTAGTAGTAGTAGAATTGTGGGCTGGAACCCATAATGGCCTAATATGACTCCAAACAGCAGCGTTGTAAAGGGACAGAGCTGGTTCTCATAGGGCGAACCCAAGAATAATGGGGACAGGAGGGTTTTCCCCCCAGAGGTGACAGAGCCCAGACATTTAAAGGGCAGTCACCCCGGCTATTACACACCCCTTAACAGTTTTTGCGGATTGCAGGACTATATGAGTTTTCTATCCTCCCGACTATACATTATTCGGGCTTTACTTAGTGGCGTATATGCAAGATTCATTTCCAGAACATGTCTGCGTTTTTTGTGACCCCTGATGCAGGCGCTTGCTCACCGAAACAAGACCCGTGTTGGGTCTTTTCAGTAAAGAATTTCCCATTGTCCCGTTACTGGAGGTCGACTTGTGCTTCCTTTCTATACAGCAAGCACAGTGGTTACCTGTATCAGCTAGAATCCCTTACAAAATTCTAACCTTAGTGCACAGAATATGTCAAACAGGAGTCCCTCTCTTTCTCTTCTGACTTCTTATACCTTATATTCAGTGGCGTACCAAGGACGGGGCGGTGGGGGCGGTCCGCCCCAGGTGCACGCTGCTGGGGGGGGGGGGGGGGGCAGAGAGCAGCCGCGTGCCTGTTGGCTCCGCTTGTTCCCTGCTCCCTCTGCCCCGGAATAGGTTACTTCCTGTTCCGGGGCACAGGAAGCCAGCGGAGCCGAGAGTCACGCGAGTGCTCCCAGCAGCTAAAAATGCACCCGGGGGGGGGTGCGCATCGGCGAATCGCCCTGGGTGGCAGCCAACCTAGGATCGTCACTGTTTATATCCCCTCTCGCTGATCCCAACTATCACTCCTGACTGTATCATTCTTTCATCAAATTTGTTTTGATTTCACACATTCTTGAGTGTTCTCAGTTGTTGCCCCATTCCTGTGGAACAATGTTCCCATTGACCTTCGCACAGAATCTTCATGTTCTAAATTTAAATTAGGGTTAAAAAAACAGTGGCAGTGAGCGGTGTTTTTTTTTAGCTGCCACCGGTTTTATTCCCGGATAGTCTGCGCCAGGCCATGTCCGGGCACTGGCATTGAATATCCAGGTTCATGCAGCCGGCTGTCTTTTAAGTGGTTAAGTGCGACATCACCACTTAAATGCCTAAGCGACACTGCATAAAGATAGGACTGATTTTTATGCAATCCGATATAGCTGCTTAACTTAGGTGCTTAAATAATTAGGAGGAGTGGCCTAGTGGTTAGGGTGGTGGACTTTGGTCCTGGGGAACTGAGGAACTGAGTTCAATTCCCACTTCAGGCACAGGCAGCTCCTTGTGACTCTGGGCAAGTCACTTAACCCTCCATTGCCCCATGTAAGCCGCATTGAGCCTGCCATGAGTGGGAAAGCGCAGGGTACAAATGTAACAAAATAAAATAGATACTATTGGAGATTCTACATGGAATGTTGCTACTATTGGAGATTCTATACGGAATGTTGCTATTCCACTAGCAACATTCCATGTAGAAGGCTGTGCAGGCTTCTGTTTCTGTGAGTCTGACGTCAGACTCACAGAACCAGAAGCCTGCGCGGCCACATTGGTGATCTGCAAGGGCTGACTTCTACATGGAATGTTGCTAGTGGAATAGCAACATTCCATGTAGAATCTCCAATAGTAGCAACAGTGGAGGAGTGGCCTAGTGGTTAGGGTGGTGGACTTTGGTCCTGAGGAACTGAGTTCGATTCCCACTTCAGGCACAGGCAGCTCCTTGTGACTCTGGGCAAGTCACTTAACCCTCCATTGCCCCATGTAAGCCGCATTGAGCCTGCCATGAGTGGGAAAGCGCAGGGTACAAATGTAACAAAAATAAAATAGATACTATTGGAGATTCTACATGGAATGTTGCTATTCCACTAGCAACATTCCATGTAGAAGGCTGCGCAGGCTTCTGTTTCTGTGAGTCTGACGTCCTGCACGTACGTGGAGGACGTCAGACTCACAGAAGCAGAAGCCTGCGTGGCCACATTGGTGATCTGCAAGGGCCGACTTCTAGTGGAATAGCAACATTCCATGTAGAATCTCAAATAGTAGCAACAGTGGAGGAGTGGCCTAGTGGTTAGGGTGGTGGACTTTGGTCCTGAGGAACTGAGTTCGATTCCCACTTCAGGCACAGGCAGCTCCTTGTGACTCTGGGCAAGTCACTTAATCCTCCATTGCCCCATGTAAGCCGCATTGAGCCTGCCATGAGTGGGAAAGCGCGGGGTACAAATGTAACAAAAATAAAATAGATACTATTGGAGATTCTACATGGAATGTTGCTATTCCACTAGCAACATTCCATATAGAAGGCTGCGCAGGCTTCTGTTTCTGTGAGTCTGACGTCCTGGACGTGCAGGACGTCAGACTCACAGAAGCAGAAGCCTGCGCGGCCACATTGGTGATCTGCAAGGGCCGACTTCTACATGGAATGTTGCTAGTGGAATAGCAACATTCCATGTAGAATCTCAAATAGTAGCAACAGTGGAGGAGTGGCCTAGTGGTTAGGGTGGTGGACTTTGGTCCTGGGGAAATGAGGAACTGAGTCTGATATAGCTGCTTAACTTAGGTGCTTAAATAATTAATATCAATTGCATGTGCCAACTCCATCTCTGGACTGCCTACAAAATAGCCGACACACGGTAACCGGGCGGTAATGACCTACGCGCCTCCAATATACACATCCGAAAATAAAAATTATTTTTTGGATGTGTGCCAAATTGAAATTACCTTAAGAGCCACGCATAATAGAGCAAATCTTACACGGTGGGTCTGGTAATGCATTCCACAAAACAGCCCCCTCTGTGTAAAATATAGAGGAATGATATATATCTGTTGAAAAAACAAAATGGGACATCAAGCAATGATTTGTCTCCAGATCTCAAAGATCGAACAGGTCTATAAGAGGTCCTTTTACTAAGGTGCGCCAAAAAGTGGCCTGCGCTGGTGTAGATGCGTATATTGGACGCACGCAGGTTCATTTTTCAGTGCACCTGCAAACAAAGGCCTCTTTTTTGGGGGGCTGAAAATGGATGTACGACAAAATGAAAATTGGCGCGTGTCCATTTTGGGCCTGAGACCTTACCGCCTTCCATTGACTTAGCGGTAAGGTCTCGCACGTTAACTGGGTAGAAATCGTCAGCGCACATACAATGCCAATTACTGCCTGGTTAACTCTTGACGCACATACAAAATGAAATTACTGCCTGGGTCATGCGGTAGCCGGTTAGGAGTTCCAAATTGGCGTGTATTGGGCACGCAAAGGCGCCTACACGGCTTAATAAAAGGGCCCCTAAATTTTCAACAAACTTTCTAAAGTCAAAGGAATATTGTCATTCAAATCCTTATGGGTCAAAGTCAAAACTTTAAAACCGTATCCTCCAGATTATGGGAAGCCAGTGTAATTCCTTGAAGGCAGGTTAAAAATGCTCAAACCGAGTTAGATTTGACAGAAGATGGGCTGCAGTAATCTGTCGTATTTGTAAGGCTCGTAACTTGTAGCAGGCAACCCTATATAAAGAGCAAGTACAAGAATCCCATAAAGGTGTACGAAAGCCTTGTACCGTAGTCTGAAGATAGAAGGAGATTTTACAAAAAACAAAAGAATCCTTCATCGGCTTAGTCTAACACCTGTGTTTACAAAGGCGCACTATAGGCAGGCCCACCGAAAATTGTGACATTCTTGCTGTGGCTGGTGGGGATCCCCAAACCTTGCCAGCTGAAGATTTTTTTCTCCTTGGGCAGCCCTCGCTCTTCCAAATGTCAGCTAACAGCACTTGCCTTGAGCTGACGCTGAGACCGGCCCTTCTGCACATGCTCAGTTTTTGCACATACAAAAGCACTGAGCATGCACGGCCTGCGGGCAGCAGCATCAGTTTGAGGCAAGGGCTGCTGGCTGCCGTTTGGAAGAGTGCTGGCTCCTCGAGAAGGAGGAGAAAATCTTCAGCTGGCAGGGTTTGGGGATCCCCACCAGGAAGTATTTAATATTTGGGGTTTGTGGGCAGGGAGGGGTGGAGAGGAGCAAACCGGAGGGGGATGGGGGGTGAATTCTATGTCCACCCACCTTGGGCTCAGGCCCACCCAAAATTGTCCATCTGGCTACGCCCCTGGCTATAGGTGCATTAGCGTTTAACGCAACTTAACTTTAAAGGTGCATTAAAAACACTAGCGTGCCTTAGTAAACATACCCCTAAGTTTGAAAAAGCCTTTTTGAATCATGCATTTTAATTGTTCAGTTATAGACAGTTGAATCAAGCCAGACACCTAACTATTTCAAACAATTAACATATGGTGGACTGTGGCAATATGAAGTGGTGCTGAGTATCAGCTACACAGAAGCCGTTTCTGGCTAGTTACATTCCTTACAAGCCAAACAGAGAGGGTAATCAGCATACATAAAAAAGCACACAAACTATTTTGATTCTGTATCAAAACAAGGCTTACATGGGAGTTTTTCCGGTACAGTTGCTGTTGGTTTGGACAACCTCACCTGGCTCTTAAGATTTTCTTTTCCCCTCCTTTAGAGGCACCAGCTAGACACAAGTTTGACCACTGAATCTCGATATATTTAATAACATTTACCATTGAACCTTGACCCCTGAAGCAGGCGTTGTTTAATGCTGAAACACGACTTGTGTCGGGTCATTTACTAATAAAATAGTCCTGTTGTCTCAGTCTTGAGGGCCTGAGGCAGCCATGGGCAAAGAAAGTGTTAACTCTGAGAAATGATATTAAAAGCTTGAAGTTTGAATTCTAATTTTTTACTCTGCAACTAAAGTGAAGGTATGCCAGATGGTTCATATTATTTCAATGTCTAGCTTGCCGAGCCAAAGGTTAGAAAGGTCAGAGACAGGAATTTCTTTCACCCTTGTGAATAATAAATGCTAGCTCAACATTTGTATACTGTTAGGCATACTGTAGTTTAAAGCTGAAATACTATTTCAGAAGTTCTTGATATGTAGATTTTGTTATAAGGAGATAGCTTAGATATATAGACTATTATAAGTATGTAGAATATGTCTTATAAGGATGCTTACTTTAGAATATGCTGTATTCTGTGTAAATTAATAATTCTGTGTAGAATGTCTGTTAAATCCTGTATTACTCTTTGTCTGCAGTGAAGAGGCCAACATGTGTTTTGAGTTTTCTGTGGTCTTAGCTAGTTCTGTGAAGGAAGCTGATAGGTGAAAAAGGTCAGGACTAGTCAGCTCTCTTCTCCTTGATTAATTATAGGTAAAATGTAGAAATGGTCTTGAAAGTAATAACCTGATATGTATGCCATTAAGTAAGATTGGCCCTTGACCCCTTTAATGAATGCCAGAGTTTAGTTAGCAGTTAGTACTAGGAATATGAGAAATCAATCATAATAACATGTAAGAGACTGGAGCCCAAATGTCTGGTGTAAGGGGCCCCAGGTCACAGGTCAGTTTAGGATGTCTGGAACCTATGTAACTGATATTTGTATAGAACTGATTGGTTGAGGCAAGGTAATCAATCTATTCCTTAACCAATTGGAGAGTAAGGGGGCTAGGCTAGGCTAGATAGAACTGTATTTAAGTGGGAGAAGAAGCAGTTTACGTCAGAAGGAGCTCAGAAGAAAGAGAAGGACAGAAGGAACAGACAGAAGAAGGAGAAGACAGCATAAGAAGAGAAGCAGCTGAGAGAAAGACACAGAGAGCTGAGAGAGAGACAAAGAGAGCTGAGAAAGAGAAGAAGAGACTTAATGCTGATGTTCTACTTTGTTTGCTGGCAAATAAAGAAGATTTCTCTCTCATTCTGGTGTGCTGTCTGACTCCTGAAGTATCATAAATTTATGCATCAATTCCTGCAACAATTCTTGGTGGCAGCGGTGGGATTCTGAATCCTGCATTAATCCCAGCACCCAACTGACTGGAGAACATTCGCCGGGTATGTATTCTGTATTCTGTATTATAATTCTAGCTAGAAAGTTGTAAACCAGCCCCTCAAAAATTGGGGGAAGGAGAGCCTGATCAACTCTCAGGAAAGGCCCTAGTACCTTCTAGTCTAGTGGAGATTAGAAGCGAAACCGCTTGAGCTTATCTGTATCTGAGAAATCTGAAATTGTTGGGTGGGATTTTTTGTGCAGAATGTGTGATGCGTGAATGTTAAACGAGTGCGGACTTCTTATAGCTGCGTTTCCAATTAACGCGAGTTCAATTGGCCAGCGACGGAAGGAAGCGATTGCTGTCTGTCTACCTAGTGTCTCGAGAGTGCGGACCCCTTACTGCACTTTCAAAAATTCCCCCCCCTCTTTGTGTGTTGTAACTGTAAGCATTATGGGTGGGACATCATCTAGACAAATTGCTACCCCCCTAGATTGTATGCTTAAGAATTTTAAAAAAGGATTTTTAATTAATGACTATGGACAGACTTTAAGCTCAAGTACTTTAAGAACCTTGTGTGAAGTTGAGTGGCCATCTATGGGAGTGGGGTGGCCCCCTAGTGGCAGCTTAGATATTGAAGTAATCCGGAAGGTCTACAGCATAGTTGTAGGAGAACCAGAATATTCTGAACAACTCCCTTATATAGATTCCTGGGATAGCCTTGTGACTGACCCTCCCTCTTGGTTGAAAACTTATATGGGATCCCCAGTAAAATTCATGTTAGGCCATGTTCAAAGAAAGATTAGAAAATCTAAATTGGAAGAGGGAAAGAGCCCTAGGAAGCCTACCACCCAATCGGTGGCTTCCGCCCCTACCCTGTCTGAGAAACCCATACTCTCTGATGACCCCTCAGATCTTGAGCCACCACCTTATGGCCCATTGTTGGGGTTCCATGCCGCCCCTAGAGATCCACGCCGCCCAGCCCAAGCTTCTCCAGTACAGGCTTCTCCGGATAGTTCCTCCCCCACTGTGCGAACCCCACCACATCCTAGGTTGGACTTTTCAGCCAGTCTCTACCCTCCTCTGCCACATCCTTCCCTGTTAACCTCCGAAGACCCGCTTTGGGCTCCACTCCCTGACTCCTCAACTCCTGACAGCCCAGCCTCTCCCTCTAGTACCCCTACCCACTCATCAGGGGCCCGGCATCCCTTTCAATGGACTGACTCACCTGTGACCACCTCTCAGTCTATGAGTACCCCTCCCCATCCCTCAGGGTTTCAACCTACCTCCCCTGAATGGGTTAGACCTGCTGCAATCACCTTTGAGCATGATAGGAGGGTAGCTCCTAGCTCTACCTCAGATTCCATTCCCACCTCCTCGAGAGTTCTGCCACTCCGTCAGGTAACTACCACTCGACCGGATCCTAATAATCAGGGTCAGGTTATACAGGCACAGGCCTACCAGTATGTACCCTTCACAACCACCGATCTCCTGAATTGGAAGACGCATTACCCCTCTTATACTGAAAAGCCTCAGGCAGTGGTGGACCTAGTGGCTAGCATTATGGCCACCCATAACCCAACCTGGACTGATTGTCAACAACTTCTCCTGACCCTCTTCACAACTGAGGAGAGGCGGAAGATTTTGCAAAATGCTGAGGCCATCACGCGAGCGCGTGCCCCCGAGGGGACACAGAACCTAGAGGAATGGGTTAGAGCTCGGTTTCCTCGCGCAGCTCCAGTTTGGGATCCAAATAATGGGCAGCACTATGAACTGTTGTCTGGCTATTGCCGGGACTTGCTGGAAGGTATGAGGAAAGGCATAAAGAGGCCCATTAATCTGGCAAAGGTTTCTGAAATTCTCCAAGGGGCAACTGAATCCCCTGGGGCCTTTTTAGAGCGACTAATTGAAGCCTACAGAACATACACCCCATTTGACCCTGAAGCCCTAGAAAACCAGAGAATGGTGAATAGTGCATTGGTGGCCCAGAGTATGCCAGATATCCGGAAGAAGTTGCAGCGTCAAGAGGGATTCGCAGGGATGAATACCACCCAGCTAATTGAGATCGCAACCAAGGTTTTCATTAATAGAGGTGCGTCGAGAGGCTGACCGGAAGATGCAGAAGAAGGCCGACCTTTTAGCGGCAGCCATTACTAATTCCACCCTTAATCGAGGTCGACCTCTAGCTAATGGGAAGCCAAAGTGGGACCCCGGACCACCAGCCAGGCCCCGAGATTCCTTCAATCAATCCCGGCCAAGGGGGGAGAATCCCAGACCAAGATTGGAGAGGGATCAGTGTGCCTACTGTAAGGAAAGAGGGCACTGGAAAGATGAATGCCCCCAGAGGCGCCAGGGACTGAGAAGGGGACCAGGAGATCGAGGAAGCCGAGGCCGAGTTCGAGAGGGAAGATATGAGCCTCCTGAATCTGACATCATCGGGATAGCCGAGATGGCAGAATGGGACGAATAGGACAGACCGGGTTCCTACAAACTGGGCTCCCAGGAACCTATGGTCAAGTTAACTATAGGGAGCCGCTCAATTCCATTCATGATTGATACAGGAGCTGAACATTCTGTTGTGACGGAGCGATTAGCGCCTGTGTCTGGAAAAACTGTCCGAGTGGTGGGAGCCACGGGGGTGCAGAACCGGAGGCCTTTTCTGACAACCCGTAGATGCCAATTAGGCTCACACACAGTCACTCATGAATTCCTGTATATGCCAGACTGTCCAATCCCTTTGTTAGGTCGAGACCTGCTGTCCAAGCTTAGGGCCCAAATTTCCTTTGACTCTGATGGCCAGACTTCAGTCTCCTTTCGGCCCCCGACATCTAGCCCAAAGGGTATATTGAGTTTCTGCTGCCCCCTTGAAGAAGAATGGCGGCTGCATCAGTCACATGGCCAAGTTGACCTACCCCTGGCGGACAGCTTTCAGGTCAGTGGGGTATGGGCAGAAGATAATCCCCCAGGGTTGGCCCGAAATATTCCTCCTGTCCATGTAGACTTACTTCCAAATGCCCGGCCAATCCATCTTCGCCAATACCCAATTCCCAGAAAGGCTCTGGAAGGGATCCAAGCACACCTGAATCGTCTGTTATCCCATGGAATTATTCGTCCTTGTCAGTCTCCATGGAATACGCCACTGTTGCCAGTTCAGAAGCCAGGGACTGAGGACTACCGGCCAGTCCAAGATTTACGGGTGGTTAACAAATCCACTATTTCATTACACCCTGTAGTGCCTAATCCATATGTCCTGCTAGGATTGATACCTTCTGGAGCTACCCATTTCACGATACTAGATCTAAAAGATGCCTTCTTTTGTATTCGGGTGGCCCCCGCCAGTCAACTGCTTTTTGCCTTTCAATGGGAAAACCCAGTAACAGGAAGGAAGCTTCAGTATACATGGACCCGCCTGCCACAGGGGTTCAAGAACTCCCCCACCATTTTTGGGACAGCCCTAGGACAAGACCTTAAGACTTTTAAATCTGAGCCTTCCAGGCGAGTTTTACTCCAGTATGTAGATGACCTCCTGATTGCAGCAGTGACTCAGGAAGAGTGTTTTGAGGCTACCAGAGAATTGCTGGAGTTACTCTTGAATGCAGGCTATAAGGTCTCACGCTCAAAGGCCCAACTTTGTCAGTCAGAAGTGAAGTATCTGGGCTTCTGTATTTCCCAGGGAAGTCGGAGACTGGATGTCAGTAGGAAGCAAGCAGTTGCTGCAATTCCCCAACCCAAGTCCAGAAGGGAAGTTAGGGAATTTCTGGGAGCAGCCGGATTCTGCAGAATTTGGATTCCAAATTTTGCACTGATGGCGAAACCCCTTTACCAAGCCACAAAGGGGGGTGAAAAGGAACCATTTGAATGGGGACCTACAGCTCAACAATCCTTCATTGCCATAAAGAAAGCCCTACTCCAAGCCCCTGCGTTAGGCCTTCCTGATGTGGAGAAACCTTTCTCACTGTATGTCCATGAGCGACAGGGGGTTGCTCTGGGTGTGCTGACCCAGATGATGGGATCCTGGCAGAGGCCTGTTGCATACCTGTCTAAACAGCTGGATGGAGTGGCTAAAGGATGGCCAGCCTGCATGAGGGCCATTGCAGCAACAGCCTTACTGGTCCAGGAAGCTGACAAGCTGACCTTGGGGCAAGAACTGGTTGTTAAAGTCCTCCACGCAGTTCTTACCCTCATGGAGTATAAGGGCAACCACTGGTTTACAAATAACCGCATGGTTAAGTACCAAGCTAGTTTGTGTGAGAATCCACGGATACACCTGGAAACAGTGGCTACATTTAATCCCGCCACTCTTTTGCCAGCATCTGAGGGACCTCCGGATCATGACTGTATCCAAACCATGGATGAAGTGTACTCCAGTCGACCAGATCTTAAAGATGTTCCGTGGAGGGACCCAGATGTAATTTATTTCACAGATGGAAGCAGTTATGTGGAGAACTCTAAGCGATTGGCAGGCTATGCTGTGGTGACAGAAGACAAGGTGATAGAAGCAAGAGCCCTGCCCCAAGGAACTTCAGCCCAGAAAGCAGAACTTGTGGCCCTCATACGAGCTCTGGAGTTAGCAGCAGGACTAGTGACCAACATTTATACTGATTCCAAGTATGCCTTCACAACTCTACATGCTCATGGAGCTTTGTATAAGGAAAAGGGACTCATAAATGCCGCAGGCCAACCTGTTAAGTATGGACCCGAAATACTTCAGCTGCTAGAGGCTGTGTGGGCCCCTAAGAAGGTAGCTGTCATTCACTGCAGGGGACACCAAAGGATAGATACTCCAGTGGCCCGAGGGAACCGCCATGCTGATCGGGTGGCCAAGGAAGCTGCTCGAGGACCCCCAGCAAGTACTGTGACTCCCCTGTTCCAAATTCGACTGCAAGAATGGACACCTATGTATACCCAAATGGAAGAGAAATGGGCTCAAGGTGCAGTGAGGAGACCTGATGGCTGGTTATATCTCCCTGATACCAGAGTTCTGGTGCCACGCCACCTAGCTTGGCCTGTAGTGTCTCAAGCTCATGACCTATCACACTTAGGGAAAACGGCACTAGCCCGCCTACTCAGTCGAGTAGTGGTGCTGGAAGGATTGGATAGTCTGGTTGCCACTGCCACTGCCTCTGCCCGATGTACTCTCTGTGCCCAGAATAATGCCCATCAGGGACCCCGTATTCCACCAGGAGTTCAGTCTAGAGGACTAACACCCTTTGAGTCCCTAGTTATAGACTTCACAGAAATGCCCAGGAGCGGTAGGCTCCGATACCTCTTGGTCATGGTCTGTACCTTTTCTGGGTGGGTGGAAGCATATCCTACAGTTACTGAGAAAGCCACAGAAGTAGCTCGAGCCCTCCTTAGGGATGTCATCCCCAGGTATGGACTGCCCCTTGCTATAGGTTCAGATAATGGTCCCGCCTTTGTTGAAGCTACACTTCAGGCCCTGTCCCGCGCATTGCGCATTACCTGGAAATTGCATTGTGCCTATCGTCCCCAGAGTTCAGGGCAGGTTGAGCGGGCAAACAGAACCTTGAAAAATAGCCTAGCAAAGATTTGTCAGGAAACCCAACTGAAATGGCCACAGGCACTGCCACTAGCCCTCTTCCGCCTCCGATGCACTCCAACTAAAGGAACAGCCCTCTCTCCCTTTGAAATTGTGTATGGGAAGCCCCCAGCCATTTTGCAGGGAATTAAGGGAGACATAGGGATTTTAGGGTCTGCCCAGGTACAGGAGCAGGTAGCCCTCTTGGGCAAGATAATTTCTGAGCTTCAGTCTTATGTGAGAGAAATAAACCCTGTCCCCTTCCAGGCTCAGGTACATTCCTTCCTGCCAGGGGATAGAGTTTGGGTGAAAGACTGGAGGCTCCAGCCTTTGGGGCCCCGATGGAAAGGACCTTTTACTGTTTTGCTTTCTACCCCTGCAGCTGTGAAGGTCGCAGGGATTACTCCATGGGTCCATTGGTCTCGAATTAAGTCTGCTGACCAGACTGAGCCCAGCACGGATCAGACGGAGCCTAAACAGTGGAGAGCAGAAAGAGATCCAGCGGAGCCATTGAAGTTGCGCTTGACCCGAACCAAAGAATCTACTAGCTGAAAAGAAGGGTCAACTGCATACTGCAGGAGCTGCTGAACTTCGGCTTCACACTGAGACTCTTTCTGTCCAGATTCTGGCTTTCTTGGAATTTGAGAGCTTGATCCTTGTCAGTTGAGGGTCTATCCCAACTGGTATAAGAACTCAAAGACTGAGAACATTATATGAGAGTAATCTGTGATTAGCACAGACTGTTGAAATATTATTGCTTAATTAGTTTGCTGTATTTGTTTTAGATTAGGAAGAAAGAAAATGTTAGTAGTTTGGATGCTTTTGTTGTTTTCTACTCCTTGCCTCCTTGTTCCTAAAACCCCAACTCGTTCCAACCTTTGGTTACACTCTGTCCAGGAACTAATTAGTCAGGCAAAGATTACTTCCCCTTGTATTGTGTGTTCCCGATTTTCTCCTTATACCACAGATGTCCCAGCTGTTCCTGTCCCTGTGCAACTCCCAGCTCTTATACCTCCCTACTTTTCGAGTTCAGGCCCTTGGAGCCAGGATTATACTTGGTGGTCCTTTTATAATGCTACTTCCCCCTCTGACTCTTCTCTAAGGCCAGTTTTTACGTCTCCCTATCCAGCTTCTGGAGTGTTTTGTTTAACAAGAGACATCTCAACTGTTCTTCCCATTCCCTGTAATTATACTAATGTTCTCCCAGAGAAGGAGGAACCTGTGTGGGTAGTTTCTCCAGGTACTCCTATGTGCCCTACTACCATACCTGCAGATTATGACCAAGGTGATTATCTGGCTCCTAACTATACTACTGAGAAGACTATAGTGTCCCATCCTATTTTCTACTTTCATAAGTCCCCGGGGTATGAAGGGGTTGCATCATATGAGCGGTCTGTTACAATTGGGGATTGGTACCTATGGTGTACAAAGTCTCCATTTCTTCTTCGTTCCCCCTGGGATAGGGGCTCGCATTATGGGCATCCTAATCTCCATCCTGTGCCTACATTTATTGGGAACTTTCGTCGCCCTCTCCTTGGTCATTACTGGCTCTGTGATAATGTCCTCCACATGATTCTTCCCCCCACATATGATTTTTGTGTATTGGTAACCTTGAATTATTTTCCTAAAGTTATTCCTCTTCTCAAACCACCATCCCCGCACCGCTTTAAGCGAGAGGCCTTGTCCTTACCCTCCTCCGTTGCCACAGAGGATGAGGCGATTGAATTAGCCCTCCAGTATATTAACTCTACTTATCCTCTGACTAAAAAGAGACTTGTAGCCCTTTCTGCCACGGCCTGGATTCCAATTGGGGGCCCGGTAGCGGGTATTACTGAACTAGGTATGGCTACCCGGAGACTTCAATCCCTACTTCATGTTCTAGTTCATGAGCTGAATGTGGTAGTCAATGCATTGCAGGATCAAATTAATGAATTAAGTATAGTTTCTCGGTATAACCGTATGGGTCTTGACTATCTCTTTGCAGCCCAGGGTGGTCTCTGCACAGTGCTAAATTCTTCAGAGTGCTGTACCATTGTCATAAATAGGACGCATGTAGTTAGGCATGCCATGGATAAAGTCCTACAGTTGGCCAGCCTCAATGTGGAGGATTACCGAGGAGGATTAGACCTTACCTCCTGGTGGTGGTCATTGACCTCCTGGATACGTCCCTTGTTCATTTCCCTAATAGTCTTAGTTTTAGCAGGGTTGTTGTTTTGTTTCCTGGCCTCATGTGCTTCGGCAGTATGCCGTCGGACCTTAACAAGTAGGGTAATGGTGGTTCATAAGTCTATTCCTAGTTAGGACCACTATAATTTCCAGAGTTTGAGTTGTGAGACTTATCTCTGCATAAGCTGATTTTAGTCTCAAAGGGGGGAATGAGGCAGCCATGGGCAAAGAAAGTGTTAACTCTGAGAAATGATATTAAAAGCTTGAAGTTTGAATTCTAATTTTTTACTCTGCAACTAAAGTGAAGGTATGCCAGATGGTTCATATTATTTCAATGTCTAGCTTGCCGAGCCAAAGGTTAGAAAGGTCAGAGACAGGAATTTCTTTCACCCTTGTGAATAATAAATGCTAGCTCAACATTTGTATACTGTTAGGCATACTGTAGTTTAAAGCTGAAATACTATTTCAGAAGTTCTTGATATGTAGATTTTGTTATAAGGAGATAGCTTAGATATATAGACTATTATAAGTATGTAGAATATGTCTTATAAGGATGCTTACTTTAGAATATGCTGTATTCTGTGTAAATTAATAATTCTGTGTAGAATGTCTGTTAAATCCTGTATTACTCTTTGTCTGCAGTGAAGAGGCCAACATGTGTTTTGAGTTTTCTGTGGTCTTAGCTAGTTCTGTGAAGGAAGCTGATAGGTGAAAAAGGTCAGGACTAGTCAGCTCTCTTCTCCTTGATTAATTATAGGTAAAATGTAGAAATGGTCTTGAAAGTAATAACCTGATATGTATGCCATTAAGTAAGATTGGCCCTTGACCCCTTTAATGAATGCCAGAGTTTAGTTAGCAGTTAGTACTAGGAATATGAGAAATCAATCATAATAACATGTAAGAGACTGGAGCACAAATGTCTGGTGTAAGGGGCCCCAGGTCACAGGTCAGTTTAGGATGTCTGGAACCTATGTAACTGATATTTGTATAGAACTGATTGGTTGAGGCAAGGTAATCAATCTATTCCTTAACCAATTGGAGAGTAAGGGGGCTAGGCTAGGCTAGATAGAACTGTATTTAAGTGGGAGAAGAAGCAGTTTACGTCAGAAGGAGCTCAGAAGAAAGAGAAGGACAGAAGGAACAGACAGAAGAAGGAGAAGACAGCATAAGAAGAGAAGCAGCTGAGAGAAAGACACAGAGAGCTGAGAGAGAGACAAAGAGAGCTGAGAAAGAGAAGAAGAGACTTAATGCTGATGTTCTACTTTGTTTGCTGGCAAATAAAGAAGATTTCTCTCTCATTCTGGTGTGCTGTCTGACTCCTGAAGTATCATAAATTTATGCATCAATTCCTGCAACAGGCCCAGTGTTGCTTCTTTGTTCGTTTGGTTACATTCCTTTAAATATCGACCCCATAGAATTTTTCCTGCCTGCTTCACGTTTGATCTTTGACTGTGGTAATGGCCCCGGCAATCTCAGGGTGACCTATATTTTTCCTATAATTTCATGCTTTAAAAAGAAAAAAATATATTTTGTATGTAAACTGCCTAAGTGGATTTGCTAATGGACAGTATATCAAATGAAAAATGAACTTGGAAACCTGATGCCTGTGGCTGTGCTACTCGAGATGAATGTTTCACTTTGGTGTTTTCACTATACAATGCATCCTGACACTTTGCAACAGACATGTAAAATAAAACGAAAGCCTGCTCCTTTAAGAAAGTTTTAATTATATTTAAAAGTAAGTAAACATAAAAATAAGTATATACAACAGATACAGTTTCAAACACAAAAACAGCTTTCAAATATCCAGTGATATTTTATGCTGTTTTGCAGAGCTGCCAACATGGACCAAATACACTCTAAGATCCCTGGGACAGTAATCCTACGGTCTGCATACAGAAAGGGGGTCTTTTTTTTACTAAAACCTAACCTGTTCAAAAAGGCATACCCTAACGATCCAACTTAAATGCCTTAACCCTGCAACACAATGAAACCAAAGCTCGTACTGGACATAACTCTTCCTCCTTACGATTCCCCAATGTGTCTGTCACACATGGACTTTAATCTTCCACAACATCACTCTGTATTTGTTCATAACGGTATTGGTGATCGCCTTTATGGTACTTTGTAAGCCACATTGAGCCTGCAAATAGGTGGGAAAATGTGGGATACAAATGTAACAAATAAATAAATCAAAATAAAATAAAGCTTAGCTCAAACTTGAGCTAAGCTTTAATAAAAGACCCCCAAAACTAGGAAGGGCTAAGAGGCTAAAACCGAGACGGGCTGGACTTCACTGACAGCTCTGGGCTGCTCCCAGCTTCTTCCTTGGATTTGGCTGTTGATATTAAACAGAGGTGTGGATTTGGCCCTGGACCCCCCCTGCCGATGACCCTCTCGATCCCCTCTCCCGCGCCAACCCGCCGTCGCCTACCTTTGCTGGTGGGGACCCCAACCCCCGCCAGCTGAGGTCTTCTTCTTCCTTCGTTCTGTTTCCGAGTCTCAGAAACAGAATGAAGGAAGAAGAGGACTTCGGCTTGCGAGGGTTGGGGTCTCCCGCCAGCAAAGGTAGGCGACGGCGAAGGAGGGTTGGCGGCAGGGGGGTCAAAGTTGGTGGGTGGGGGTGTCAGCAATGGCGGGGGGCTAGGCGGTGCCAGGGGGGGACTAAAATGTGCCCTCTCACCTCTGGCTCTGGACCCCCTCCCGTCGAAGTCTGGCTATGCCCCTGATATTAAATTTGATGACTTGCCATTCCAGATCTGATCTTAAGATGAGTTACGTGGAAGTACAGCAGGCATTTCCCTGCCCAGGAAAGCAGACAAGGCAAAGGAGGATGAAATGACTTGTCACAGTGATGCATTCTGGTACATTTAAGCTCTCTGTGGGGATAATTCTATAAGGGCCCCTTTTACGAAGCCGCAGCAAAAGGGGGCCTGCACTGGCATCGGCATGTGTTTTTGACACGTGCCGAGGCCCCCTTTTACCGCAGTGGGTAAAAGGTAGGTCTTTCTTTTTTTATGTTTAAACTGTTTTATTAACGATTATCACAATACAAAGTAGTGTAGAATATGCATATAGCATTGCTTGATATACAAAACAGCATTCTTGCAACATATTCAACTTCGCCAAACACTTTTTCCGTCCCCATTTTTCTCCCCCCTCCCCCTCTTAACGATTCCTTGGCCCATGTTAACATTAGGTTTTAAATGACTCATGTTCCTAATATCATACACTTGAATACTTCATTAGGTAAGATAGTGCTTATCACAAATATCAGAAAATGAAACATTAAAGCTCTAGAGCACTGCCAGGCTTTAGCCATATACATCACACTCAACCCCTCCAGCCCGGTCTTTCTTTTTTTTAAGGAAATGGTTGTGCGGCAAGTGAAGCACTTGCCACGTGACCATTTTTTTTGGGGGGGGGCCCTTACTACCACCCACTGAGGTTGCGGTAAGGGCTCTTCTGCTAACCTGGCAGTAACTGAGCAGCACGCAGCGCTGCCCGATTACTACTGGGTACACACCAGCGCTATAAAAATATTTTTGTAGCGCCGGATATGACGCGCACTGGGGGTGGGAACTACCATTGGGCTGCTGCGGTAGCCTGGCGTTACTTCCTTTTTAGCGAGCGGTAAGCTCGCGTTGGGCTGACTGCCGCTTTGTAAAAGGGACCCTGGGTGCCTGGATTCCATTATAGAATTCTACTGTAATCTGGTATCAGCAGACCTACCATTAGGCACTTGGCGTAACATAACATAGCATTTTATTTTTATATCCTGCAGTACCTTGAAGTTCGATACAAATGACGTATAAAGAGACTGGACATCCCAGGAAATACAGTAACAACAGTAATTAATCAAAAACTCTAATACATTCATCTCCTTCCATAGTTCCTAAATAAATAAGTCTTAAGCAATCGTTGAAAATGCACATTTTCAATGATTGCAACATTTTCAAGCTCCTGAATTATGAAAGGGGAAACGTCTCAGCCTAATTTAGCTGCCTAATAAGAAAGCAGAAAATCTATACATTTCGACTTTACCCTTCATTGATGGAAAGGAAAATAAATTTATAGACCTGGAAGCACGAACAGGATTTGACAAAGCAAAACATTGAATCAGATAAACTGGAGCTAGACCATAAGAAACCTTAAACGTCACACAAGATCATTTGAACATGACTCTTACAGCTAGTGGCAGCCAGTGAACTTTAGAGTAATACTCTGACAAATGATCAGAACGTTTTAAAGTATCAACTGATTCTCAGTGCGGCAAATGAGAGAAAGTCCATTCAATTCCTCTAGGCTTCCTCTCATTTGCAGCATGGGAATCGCTAGCGCGGCTTTGCAAAAGAAGCCCTAAGACTTGAGAACAGCCTAGGTAAATAACATTACAGTAATCTAATCAGCGCAACAGTAGCTGAAACTGATGGACATGAAAACATTTATGAGTGCAACGTAATTTTCGCATTAAAAAAAACAAAATGTTTTTTTGCACCACTTTATTAACCTGAGGCTCCAAAGTGCCCGTAGAGTCCAGCATCACCCCCAAAACCCTCAGCGAGGTGGAGAAAGAATAAACTTGTTGACCAATTACAATGCTGGACTCTACAGGCCCTCCGGAGTGCTTTGTTTTTTTCTGTGTTCAACAGTATAGACTGTCAACCGCAAAGCAGGCAATTCAGCGTCAACATCAGTCTGAACTGGAAGAAGAATAGTTATGTCAGGGTCATAAACCCTTATTTCTCCAGTTAAAAACCCAAAGTATGTATATACACATTAAATAACAAGGGGGGCAGCAAACCCCACAAATATTGCTCCAATCATCTGACTGGTCTTACATCAGTCAGCAAGCACCTAAATGTGGAAGGATGTGTCTACTTTAGGTTATGCACACTGGTAGAAGCCATAGGAGCCAGCTCTGTGGGGTGTTTCAGCATCTCAACATTGAACAGACTCCTTCATTGTGTTTAGGGAGCATTTAGCACCCCCAATCATTTTGAACAAGTTGGCTCCTATGGTGGGAGCCCCACCTACATCCTGTCCATGCTCCGCCTATGTGTAGTCCCCCAACCCCTGCAAATTCACTCCAAGCAAGATAGTCACATAATTTCGGAACAGCGCTTAGGCGCCCTGCTGGCACCCCCACAGTATGTGCGGTATTCCAAACAGTTTGTAGTTTATGGAGTTGCTCTTTCTCACAAAAATGAGGGCGAAAAAGAAGCCACCAGTTTGGACCAATACGATTGCCCATAACCTTGATTGGCCGCGTAAAAATAACAACCTGAGAGAGAGTATTTGTTTAACCGTGGAACTGTGTTCAGTTGATGTCAGGACCTTCGCATGGATGGAAAGGCTAGGCCCAGACTGGATCAAGAACCAGACATGGAGCAGGAATCAGCTGCGGTAGATGATTCCTGCATGAGACAGGAACCAACCGTGCAGCAGAAATTAAGCACGAAGGAGGTAGGGATGAACTTGCTGAGAAGCGGCTCAAGGAGCTGGGAGAGCAGTAGACCCAGGCCAGGCTCACCAACAACTTGTTCAAGCAGCAAGGGTGCATCTAGCTGGACTTCCGTATATACCACTCTCTTGCTGGCCCAATGGACTCCTCCGTAGGGGTCAACTTTTCCTCCTGTTCCTCACGGTCACATTTCTAGGAGCTCATTGCAGAGAAGCATCCTTTGTGGTTCAGCCACAAGGCTCCACTGCTTAGCCCATGAGGCTGCAGGTTTAATGCCCAGGAATCCCTTACAGCTTTATTTATGCAAAAATGTCCCACCGAGTCACCAGCTTAAGAATCAGCTGAAAGGGTGGCCAAGCCTTTGCACATGCCATATTAATTCTATTATTATTCTCAATCTGTTAAAATCAACAAACACTTAGTGGACAATTCTAGAACAGAAGAGCAAGTGGTGCACTCATGAGTGGCACTTTTTCTGTGCAAGACACTTTTAACTGCAGCCACCCCTGTTACAGAATTGCCTTTACAGTCATTTTGCATTAAGAATTGCAGAAAGATGTCATATTTAACTTTGGACAATATACAGGCTTTATACATTTTTGTTCACTAGGTTTTATTGAAACATGCGGGGGGGGGGGGGGGGTCCTAAATCTTTGCAGAGAAGTGCATATGAATGTGCAGTCTCGCATGCATTGTACAGTATGTAGTTTGGATCAGTGGTTGGGAGTCTGGAGTTTAAAGTCTAATATAGTAGAAAGTGGGTCCTGTAGGTAGATTAATGTCTGTATAGAAAGACTACAGATTCTTCTTCTTGGGCTTGGACCCTGGTGGGCCTCGGAAACCTAGCAGGTGGGGGAGAGGGGGCACTTCCAAGGAACACTGAGTGCTGAAGGAAGAGGATTTAGATAATTTAGGGAGGGAATGTTGTCCCGTCCTTTAGACTGTAAGCTCCTTTGAGCAGGGACTGTCCTTCTTTGTTAAACTGTACAGCGCCGCGTAACCCTAGTAGCGCTCTAGAAATGTTAAGTAGTAGTAGTACTGCTGCTTAGGGTGCAGTCTTTGGGACGGGATGTTAAAATGAGGCCTTCTGGGATATTTAGGGGACAGTTCTACAATGGATGCCTCTACTTCAGTGCCCTGAGGATGCGAAGGGTGAGTCTAATCCATAACTAGCGTAGCTTGGTATTGGCACCCCAAACATTTGATGCACCAACAGTTACACCAAGAAAACAACAGGGCAACCGGTCTGCAAACTCCAAAATGGAAAAACAAAAGAGCAGATCGATAAGAGAGAAATGTCATAAGTAGATAAGTAATGCCACACTGGGAAAAGACCAAGGGTCCATCGAGCCCAGCATCCTGTCCACGACAGCGGCCAATCCAGGTCAAGGGCACCTGGCAAGCTTCCCAAACGTACAAACATTCTATACATGTTATTCCCGGAATTATGGATTTTTCCCAAGTCTATTTAGTAGTGGTTTATGGACTATGACAAAAATATTCAGAATCAGCTCGACACTGGCCTTGTTTTGCCCATCAGGGCTGCGTCAGGGGCTACAAAACAAATGACATGATTATACAAGTTTTTAAATGTCACGTCATTTGTTTTGTAGCCCCTGACGCAGCCCTGATGGGCAAAACAAGGCCAGTGTCGGGCTGATTCTGAATATTTTTGTGATGTAATAAATTGATATTTCTCCCTTATCGATCTGCGCTTTTGTTTTTTCCAACAATTACACTAGCCATAGACCTGGCATGACTGTGAGCGCTTAAATGCGGCAGGGACGTGCATAAGGTAGAGTTCTATCAGTTCTGTGTGTACCTAGGAGTCCTGACCATGCCCCGTCCTTGCCCCTCCCACATCTCACCCATGTATCTGCTCCTTTTTCATGTGCACACTATGTAAGCTGGGCATGTCACTACAGAATAGCGCATAGGCGCCATTCCGGCACTTTAAGGGGTAAGTGACACTTACATGAATAAATGGTGATAGTCCAGACATTTACACGTGAGGGGCACATGAGGGCAGGCACCTAATTTACCCACTATAACAGAGTCACTTTAGTGCTACAGTTAAATATCAACACTTTGGCATCTGTTACAATGACTTTTGTAGAGACAACTTAATTGAGGGAGGTGATGAGAGGGTGAAAGCAGGGGGGGAGGTAGCATGAAGGGGAATAAAATTAGGGGAAGGTTTGGAGAGGTGAATTTTGAGTGTGGTGGGGGAGGGAGAGGTGCAAAAGAGAGTGAATGTTGGGTGCAGCATAAGGAAGGGTGAATGCCATCTCCTCGTCTCCCACCCCCACTAATCAACAACAATCTGAGACCTGAGGGGGCAGAAAGTTTGTTTGTTGCCTCTCCTCTCCTTGGTTAATCCAACCTAAAACCAAATGTTCCACGGCGTGGCAACAGGAAAAAAGAAAACTCAGAATGAGATCGGTCAGAGGATGCAAACTCACTTGGCCTCCAACAGACCCAACCCTTCTTCTGAAAACCAATACAGTTCACATCCCTAACACGTCTACTGAGTTCGCATCCCTGATAGGCCCTGCCCGGATAGTTCTCCTATTGTGGCTACTGCTCTGCATGGAGGTATCTACTGGCTTCAGGACTATCAAATGAGATGAGAGATGGGGGGGGGGGGATGGAGAGGATTGGGAAGTTATCATGGAGGGGGGTTCGAATAAGAGGATATCTGGGGGTGGGTGGGTGTGTGTGAAAAAGATCCAACAAGGAACCATGGTGGGAAGGGGCAGAAATGTAGGAAGGAGTCATGGAGGGATGAGTAGGACAGAGAGACTGGATGCTCTTAAGTTGAATGTCAAAATCTTAAATCTCACCCTGGCTGTGGGCATGGTACGTTTTTCTTAATCTTCTGCCTGCTCATGAAGTTCATACCATGAGCAAGGACAACCCTGAGAAATATTCCGTCACCCACAGGGGCACAGAAAGAGAGAGAGAGAAAAGAGAGGAAATGAAAGAAGGAACACCGAAGGGGAAGAAATTAGAAGGAAACAAACGGTCAGTATGTTGTGGAGAAAGAGACTGCGTCACTCTAAATGTCGGGCATTGATCTCTCTTCTTCCACCGAGACGTCACTCTGCAGCTCGGTACTGTAACCTGCAAGACACAAGACAGGAAACACCAGCTGATCATTATCGACCAACCGTGTGATAATATTCTCAGTGGAGGAGGGTGAATACTGGGATCGGTGCTTTTCAACACATTTCTAAATGATCTGGAAATGGGAACAACAAGTGAGGTGGTCAGATTGGCAGATGATTCAAAATTATTCAAAATGATTGTAAATCGTGTACGGACAGTGAGAAATCGAAGGAGGAGCTTATGAAATAGGAAGACGGGGCATCACAATGAAATTTCATGTAGATAAGTGCAAACTCATGCACATTGGGGAAAAATAAGCCAAATTATAACTTCATGATGCTAGGTTCCACATTAGGAGTCACCACCGAGGAAAAGGATCTAAGGTTTGCTTTGTTACATTTGTACCCCGGGCTTTCCCACTCATGGCAGGCTCAATGCGGCTTACATGGGGCAATGGAGGGTTAAGTGACTTGCCCAGAGTCACAAGGAAGTGGGAATCGAACTCAGTTCCTCAGGACCAAAGTCCACCACCCTAACCACTAGGCCACTCCTCCTCCACTGTTGCTACTATTTGAGATTCTACATGGAATGTTGCTATTCCACTAGCAACATTCCATGTAGAAGTCGGCCCTTGCAGATCACCAATGTGGCCGCGCAGGCTTCTGCTTCTGTGAGTCTGACGTCCTGCACATACGTGCAGGACGTCAGACTCACAGAAACAGAAGCCTGCGCAGCCTTCTACATGGAATGTTGCTAGTGGAATAGCAACATTCCATGAGGAATCTCCAATAGTAGCAACATTCCATGTAGAATCTCCAATAGTATCTATTTTATTTTTGTTACATTTGTACCCTGCGCTTTCCCACTCATGGCAGGCTCAATGTGGCTTACATGGGGCAATGGAGGGTTAAGTGACTTGCCCAGAGTCACAAGGAGCTGCCTGTGCCTGAAGTGGGAATCCAACTCAGTTCCTCAGGAGCAAAGTCCACCACCCTAACCACTAGGCCACTCCTCCACTGTTGCTACTATTTGAGATTCTACATGGAATGTTGCTATTCCACTAGCAACATTCCATGTAGAAGTCGGCCCTTGCAGATCACCAATGTGGCCGCGCAGGCTTCTGCTTCTGTGAGTCTGACGTCCTGCACATACGTGCAGGACGTCAGACTCACAGAAACAGAAGCCTGCGCAGCCTTCTACATGGAATGTTGCTATTCCACTAGCAACATTCCATGAGGAATCTCCAATAGTAGCAACATTCCATGTAGAATCTCCAATAGTATCTATTTTATTTTTGTTACATTTGTACCCTGCGCTTTCCCACTCATGGCAGGCTCAATGCGGCTTACATGGGGCAATGGAGGGTTAAGTGACTTGCCCAGAGTCACAAGGAAGTGGGAATCGAACTCAGTTCCTCAGGACCAAAGTCCACCACCCTAACCACTAGGCCACTCCTCCACTGTTGCTACTATTTGAGATTCTACATGGAATGTTGCTATTCCACTAGCAACATTCCATGTAGAAGTCGGCCCTTGCAGATCACCAATGTGGCCGCGCAGGCTTCTGCTTCTGTGAGTCTGACGTCCTGCACATACGTGCAGGACGTCGGACTCACAGAAACAGAAGCCTGCGCAGCCTTCTACATGGAATGTTGCTAGTGGAATAGCAACATTCCATGTAGAATCTCCAATAGTATCTATTTTATTTTTGTTACATTTGTACCCCGTGCTTTCCCACTCATGGCAGGCTCAATGCGGCTTACATGGGGCAATGGAGGGTTAAGTGACTTGCCCAGAGTCACAAGGAGCTGCCTGTGCCTGAAGTGGGAATCAAACTCAGTTCCTCAGTTCCCCAGGACCAAAGTCCACCACCCTAACCACTAGGCCACTCCTCCACTGTTGCTACTATTTGAGATTCTACATGGAATGTTGCTATTCCACTAGCAACATTCCATGTAGAAGTCAGCCCTTGCAGATCACCAATGTGGCCGCGCAGGCTTCTACATGGAATGTTGCTAGTGGAATAGCAACATTCCATGTAGACTCTCCAATAGTAGCAACATTCCGTGTAGAATCTCCAATAGTAGCAACATTCCATGTAGAATCTCCAATAGTATCTATTTTATTTTTGTTACATTTGTACCCTGCGCTTTCCCACTCATGGCAGGCTCAATGCGGCTTACATGGGGCAATGGAGGGTTAAGTGACTTGCCCAGAGTCACAAGGAGCTGCCTGTGCCTGAAGTGGGAATCGAACTCAGTTCCTCAGGACCAAAGTCCACCACCCTAACCACTAGGCCACTCCTCCACATCGTGGACAATACATTGAAATCTTGGGTGTCGTGGCAGCCGAAAAAACCCCCCCAAACAATGTTAGGAATTATTAGGAAGGAATAGAGAATAAAACAACTATAATGCCTTGTATTGCTCCATGGAAAGACTACACCTTGTGTATTGTGTGCAAGTCTAGTCACCACATCTCACACAAGATACAGCCACTGTGGCTCCGAGCGATCCGGTCCTCAATTGCCCCAGGTATAAAACCTTTGATTGTGAGCCCCCTGGGGACAGAGAAAGTACCTGCGTATAATAAATGTAAACTGCTTTGGTTGTACCACAGAACGGACGTATATCAAATCCATGATACCCCCCCCCCCCCCCCCCAAAAAAAAAAAAAAAAAAAAAAAAAAAAAATTAAAGGTGCAGTGAAGGGTGACCAAAATGATCAAGGGGACGGAACAACTTTCATATCAGAAAAGGCTAAAGACAGTGTTTCTCGGATGTATCTAAGAAAACCCAGGAAAGGAGAAAGCTTTTTTCTGGCTATCCCCCTCACGTGTTAATCAAGGTGATAATTACTTTTTCTTATGTTATCCTTCTAAATGTTTGCTTAGGATACAGAATGTATGTTACATGTTTTAGGACCCTGTGCAGTTAAAATCTTTTCTTTGATAATAGGTTTCCAGTCCCCAGTGGCATAGGAAGGGCGGGGTGGTGGGGGCGGTCCGCCCCGGGTGCATGCTGCTGGAGGGTGCAGAGAGCAGCCGCGTGCCTGTCGGCTCCGCTGGTTCCCTGCTCCCTCTGCCCTGGAGCAGGTTACTTCCTGTTCCGGGGCAGAGGGAGCAGGGAGCCAGTGGAGCCAACAGGCGCGCGGCTGCTCTCTGCACCCTTCAGCAGCCAAGAATGCGCCGGGGAGGGGGGAGCTTGATGCACCAGGGATGGAGGTGTCATGCTGCACCCTGGGGGAACAGACGTCGCTGCACCCGGGAGGGGGTATGATAGAGATCTACAAAATCCGGAGTGGAGTGGAGTAGAATGAGTAAATGCCAGTCGATTAGTTACTCTTTCAAAAAGTACAAAAGACAAGGAGACACTCAATAAAGTTACACGGTAATACTTTTAAAATTAATAGCAGAAAATATTTTTTCACTTTAACGCATAGTTAAGCTCTGGATCTCATTGCCAGAATGATAAACGCAGATTTTATAAAGCTTTGGATAAATTCCTGGAGGAAAAATCTGTAACCCATTATTAAGGTAGACCTGGGAAAGGCCACTGCTTATTCCTGGGGGAAGGTAACGTGAATCCTTGCTACTTTGGGGAATTTTTGGGTGCTAGCGCACAGTGCGGTGGGCACTTTTGAAGTCGCTGTTTTGATGTATATTTTTGGATATTATTATTTTTGTTGTGTATTTAATAAAAGGCAAAAAAAATAAGAGAGAGAGAGAGATGTTTGTAAATGATTGACACTTTCACCTAAGTTGTGCCCTGAAATAGCTGAGTGCTTTACGAGGTCTTATAAGCTTCTTCTTATATATGCCCTGATCGGGACTGAATAGATATGGATGGGCTGGAGTGTACATTTTAAGGGGCTTCGACGTTAGCTTCAGAACTTAGTACAAGAACAGTGCTGGGCAGACTTCTACAGTCTACCCCCTGATCATAACTCAATAAATATGAATAGGCTGGAGTGTTTAAGGGGCTTCGACGTTAGCTTCAGAAATCTTAGTACAAGAACAGTGCTGGGCAGACTTCTACGGTCTGTGCCCTGATCATAACTCAATAGATATGAATAGGCTGGAGTGTTTAGGGGGCTTCGACGTTAGCTTCAGAACTTAGTACAAGAACAGTGCTGGGCAGACTTCTACGGTCTGTGCCCTGAGAAAGGCAAGGACAAATCAAACTCAGGTATAAAGTATCACTTACCATGTAAAATGAGTTTACCTTGTTGGGCAGACTGGATGGACCGACAGGTCTTTATCTGCCGTCATTTACTATGTTACTACTCTTTGGGGTTCTACATGGAATGTTGCTACTAATTGGGATTCTGGAATCTTGTAACTCTTTAGGATTCCAGAATCTTCAGAACTTAGTACAAGAAGAGTGCTGGGCAGACTTCTACGGTCTGTGCCCTGAGAAAGGCAGGGACAAATCAAACTCGGGTATAAAGTATCGCATACCATGTAAAATGAGTTTATCTTGTTGGGCAGACTGGATGGACCGTTCAGGTCTTTATCTGTCATCATTTACTATGTTACTCTTTGGGGTTCTACATGGAATGTTGCTACTAATTGGGATTCCGGAATCTTGTAACTCTTTAGGATTCCAGAATCTTCAGAACTTTTAGTACAAGAACAGTGCTGGGCAGACTTCTACGGTCTGTGCCCTGAGAAAGGCAAGGACAAATCAAACTCGGGTATAAAGTATCACATACCATGTAAAATGAGTTTATCTTGTTGGGCAGACTGGATGGACCGTTCAGGTCTTTATCTGTCATCATTTACTATGTTACTCTTTGGGGTTCTACATGGAATGTTGCTACTAATTGGGATTCCGGAATCTTGTAACTCTTTAGGATTCCAGAATCTTCAGAACTTTTAGTACAAGAACAGTGCTGGGCAGACTTCTACGGTCTGTGCCCTGAGAAAGGCAGGGACAAATCAAACTCGGGTATAAAGTATCGCATACCATGTAAAATGAGTTTATCTTGTTGGGCAGACTGGATGAACCGTTCAGGTCTTTATCTGCCGTCATTTACTATGTTACTATGTCTGAGTCTGCTGTACTTATTTACATTTCTCCCCAACATTTATTGATTTACATTAAGGGAGGGTGTGTGTATATACATATATTTTTGTTTGCCCTTTCAGTTTAGTAGTCAAAAAAACAGCAAGGCAGTCGATCCGTGAAATCCAATATGGAAGATAAAACAAAGAGGCAGATCTTGTAAATCACAGCGTTTTTTTTAAACTGTTCCCAGAATTTCACCTTCTATGTTTTTACAGTCATACCAGCCTGAGCATTTTTGAAGGTTTTAATCAGCCGGTGTCCCACTGCCCCTGATGCAGCCATGTCAGGCATTTTAGGTTGAATAGCTGGGATCTTTTTAATCTACTACTAACGACTGTGGGGGTTTTTTGCTTTTTTTTTTACAAGATCTGCCTCTTTGTTTTACCTTTCACTTTAGTATACTTTTGGGAATTTTGCCAGATACTTACGACTTGGTGTCACCATTAGAGATAGGACCCTGGGCTAGATAAGCCTTCGGTCTGACCCAATTCTTATGCCTAGTGAACAGGGCAGTCCCTCCCAATGAAAAGTACATCTCCAAGCTAACGGAACAGGACCCCGATGACAGAGCCAAACCCAAGAGTGTATGACCACAAACAGCGCTCAACACTAGGCTATTAGTATAGTACCATCAGAACCAGAAAGTAAGGAGGGTTTGTGTTTTATACAGACATAACTGACTTTAATGTCCTTCTGAGGAGACTCTAGCACGGAATTCGTTGCCAGAGAATGTGGTAAAGGCGGTTAGCTTAGCGGAGTTTAAAAAAAGGTTTGGATGGCTTCCTAAACGAAAAGTCCATAGACCGTTATTAAATGGACTTGGGGAAAATCCACTATTTCTGGGATAAGCAGTATAAAATGTTTTGTACTTTTTGGGATCTTGCCAGATATATGTGACCTGGATTGGTCACTGTTGGAAACAGGATGCTGGGCTTGATGGACTTTGGTCTGTCCCAGTATGGCAATACTTATGGAGTGGTGTTATTGGGGCAGATGCGAAGGACTTACCTTTCGGAGCAGAGTGGTACAAAGCCTTGTGTGAGATGATTCCATTCTCTTCTCTGACAGTGTCAGTCATATCAAGGTCTTCAGCAGTCGCCATCTCTTCCATCTCCTCCTCGTTCTCAGAATCCACCAGCACTAACATGTCCATGGCACCTGGTCTTCTGCGATCAAGAGGAACAGAGAAACTGATTTCAAGGCCAGGAAGTATGAAGGATCCATGCTCTTTGGGTGCAACTCACTGACCTCAGACTTCCTTCCTCACAATTTTTTTTCTTTTTCCCCATATAAAGTTTTATTGAAAACTTTTCCAGCAAGGACAATCAAACACACAACAAGCAACCAGGCATCAAAGTACCAACATCAATACAGCAATCATAGCCTCAGATTTCGAGATAAGATGTCCAAGTTAGAATGATCCCCTGCTATATCCTCATCCCCTCTCCTCCCTCCCTCGGCACGGTTCTAACTGCAATGGTCACTGTGCACTTGTGGTATGGCAGGACGCAGTCGTCTTAAAAACTATAAAATACAGAGCTCACCTGTCTATAGAAGACATTAGCTTCCTGGATGAATTTACCAAATTATTTCTGAATAAATTTACTTATTTTCCCTAATTCTATAAATGTGCATGCACAATTTTATGCTTAGTGCGCAGGACTGCACGCACAAGTTTTAGAATACTGTTAGGTACAGTTAGCTAAGTTGGCATTAATGGCTAATTATTGGTGTTAATTAGTGCTAATTAGAAGTTACACATGTACCTGTTCTTAGCAAGGATTCTACACAGAATCTATAGTGCACAAGCACTAGGGAATGTGGACCTGGGAGGGGCACAGGTGAATTGGGACGTGCTGAGTACTATCAGTCAGAGCTGCCAAGAGGGGGGGCATGGGGGGCAAGATTCCCCCAGGCCCAGCCTCCAAGGTGGCGCTGGGGTCGATCTCTCTCCTGCTCCTAACAGGGCCCTGGTGATCATTTCCCGACAGGAGCAGGAGAGAGCTCCGGTGCCGGGCCCCCCTTGGAAGCTGGGGAGGAGCAGACACTGGGCTTTGGGGCCTCTGGTTTGGCTGTTCTCTGCCACATTGCTCTGTGGTGACGCAAGGAGAAAAGCAGCTGCAGGGCAGGCAATGCGGCGGAGGACAGAGCTGGAGGAAGAGCTGCTGGCGGGGCTTGGGGACACCCGCCAGCCAAGGTATGTGGAGTTGCAGTGGGGGGTAGGGAGATGGGGCAAAATATGGCCCCCTATTTTGGGCTCCTGCCCCCCAATTCTTTAAGTCTGGCTATGCGTCAGTCTGGGGGGGGGGGCCTGGCAGCAGCAGCCCTGTCCCGGGCTCAGCTCAGTCTCTTGGTGGCCCTGCTATCAGTTACTTGCCTAACTGCCTACGGTTAGGTGTGAACACGTACATCAGCCATTGAACTGGCGAAGGTGCTCACACACCTAGAGACAGGCATGTAACTGTGGACTTATGTTGCTAATAAAGAAATTGTGCTTAATGCACATCATCCCTATAGTCGATCTCTAGAAGCGTCAAAACTCCAGGAAGTGTCACTATTACTTCTCCTTTCTACAGTGCCACATGGTGTACCCAGCGCTGTACCCAAACGTAATAAGAAACACACCCTCCTCCACAGAGAAATAGGAATATAAGACATAGTTGTTAAGGGGATGGTTAAAACATGGTCACTAGACCGGTGCATAAGGGGTTAAGATTTAAAGGTAGCCTCAGAAAGAATCCTGAACTCTAGGTTCACCTCTGCCGTTGACTCTTGGGCAAGTCATTAAGTTGAGGGCACTTTTATGTGACCCATGTGCATGTAAATGTTTACAGTACGGCTGGTGTTAAGTGTAATGCAGTGCCCCTTAGGGTGCCCGACTGCTGTCCTGGCACATCAGGGGGACCAGTCTACTAAAAATGCTGGCTCCTCCCACGTCCAAATGGCTTGACTTTGGATGTTTTAGACTTGGACATCTTTGTTTCAAAAATGGCCGAAAATCAAAGACGTCCAAATCACAAAACGTCCAAATTCAAGGATGTCCACGGTATTTTCGAACACAAAAGACGGACCTCCATCTTTTTCGAAAATGACCTTCTCCCCGCCTCGGAATTTAGACGGCTTTGTAAAACGTCCAAATTCTGACTTAGACGTTTCTTTTGAAAATGCCCCTCCATGTTTTAGCTGACTCTCAGTCCGGACGTGACCCGGCAACTGACAGCAAAACATTGATCACCAGTGGCTGAATATTGGGCCCAACGCTTGTATAAAAAAGTGGCAATACGTTTAAACATTTTACAGAATTTAACAAAATAGTTTTGCCATCCAAAACCTATACGAAAAGATTTGTATGCAGTTGGACCTACTAGAGACAGAGATGGTGCCTGGGTAGAATAATGTAACGCACTTTGCTTGTAGCACAGAAAAGTGGTCGGGAGGCGTAGGGAGGTATAGGGGGGTATCATGGTCCATTGGACCACCAGGGGTTCTTTGTGCTGGGGGTCAGGAGGCATGGAGGGGTTAGGAGGTGGTCCACTGGACCACCAGGGATGCTAAAAAGTTCTGGAGGGGTTGGGTGGTCAGTGCACTTAACTGGGGGCAGTCTGCTTGCACTACTATTACAGCGCAAACAGACTGCTGTCCATAACGACAGGTCCAGACCTGCTGTAAAATTTTGCACATTAAAAGGTAGGAGCCAGGGCCGCTGAGAGGGGGGGACAGGGGGGACAAAAGTCCCTGGGCCCGGGCCTCTGGGGGGGGGGCTTCGCTGCCGCAGTCAGGCCTGCCCACCCTTCCATCGTTCCCACAACTAACCACCTTAAGCGCCTTCATCTTCGCAGCAAGCAGCAGCAGCAAGGCAGGCCACTCCTTCCTTCCGTGTCCCGCCCTCGCCTGACGTAATGTCCGTGAGGGCAGGGAAGGAAGGAGAGGTCTGCCCTGCTGCTGCTTGCTGCGAAGATGAAGGAGCTTCAGGTTAGATCAGGGGGCCCGGCACTGGCAGCGGGTGGAGGAGAGGCCCGGCGACCTCAGATGGGGGGGGGGGGGCGCGACGCGACCTCGTGGGGGGGCCCCGGCTCTCGGCGGCCCTGGTAGGAGCTCCATACACAGAACTGTCTTTGCATTATTTGGAATGCTCATTTTAATACTAATGAGCTCTTTGCGATGCACTTGCACATGATTTTCATTAGCTGCTAATGACACACGTTAGAGCCACGGAAAACCCCTTTGTGCATTGCTGGCTAAATAACAGTTTGCTTTAGACTAGTCTAAAGCAAACGTTAACAGGTTTGTGCATCGGGCGTGAACGGTCAGGTCCACAAGATACCTATCTGTGAGGTAAGGTCGAAGTCCCACAGACAAGGCCCAGCCAGCAGTGAGGACTTCCTGTTCCCCCCACACCCCTTGTTCACAAGTCATACTCACCCGAAGATGTTCCCTGGAGGGTAGGGTGAGAGGAGAGAAAAAGGAGAGGAGTGAGTGTAAGAGAGGAACCGGCCTGACGCCACAAATTATTCCCAGTTCAAAAACACTAATTTCTCCTTCATATTTACCGTGAAAAAAAAATTGTACAGTACCAGGTCAATATTCAATGCAATTTAACTGGCCAGAAACAGGTCTTGGTCAACTAAATCACTTATTTGGGGATAACTGGTCATATTTAGTGGACTGAAAGTGTCCAGAAGGGGCGGACTGACAGGGATCTGTGTGCCTGGGCAGTAAGAGTGATCCTGGGCCCCTCCGACTGCTGTCTGCCACCCTCCCTCTCCGCTACGCTGCTGCCATCCCGCTCCCACACACTAAAGTCCCCTGAGCCTCAGTGGGCCCTTACCAGTCTTACCATGAAGGTCCCTGGTGTTCTAGTGGCTTCTTTGGGGGCAGGAAAGAACCCCAGTCTTTCCTGCCCACTACCGCTATTCTGCCCGACCCCACCGCATTTTCAAAATGGGTGCCGAGACTTCCCACGGTAGTCTCACGGGTCTCGGCAGCCATTTTGAAAATACAGTGGGGTCGGGCAGAATAGAGGCTGAGGGCAGGAAAGAGTGTTGTTCTTTCCTGCCCCTACAGAGGTCACTAGACCACCAGGGGCCCTTCAAAGTAGGACTGGGAAGGGCCCACTGAGGCTTGGGGGACTGTAGTGTGCAGTGGCGGTGGGCAAGCAGGCAGAGCCTCTGGGCCCTCGGGCACTGCCTGCTTGCCCGAATGGTCAGTCCACCCCTTGTCCAGTTAGTGTCTGTCTCAAAACTGGCAGAGTCAACACGTAACCAGGCAGGTTAACTGTAGAAATAGGACCAATAAAAGTCAGTCCTGTCTCATGCACTGCCTCATAGACGATTAACTGCTGAATATTGCACTTAAGCATCTATGTTGTAGCCGTATCTGCAAACCCAGAAATTCAATGCTGAAGCCCAGACATGGCCTGGAATTCAAACGTGTGTGGGATAAACACAAAGGAATCTTGTATAGAAGATGAGGTAATTAGTTGGCAAAACGCTAGTAATGGAGAAGCAAAGCCAGTGCCAGACAGACTTCTACGTTCTCTGCCCTGAAAATGGCAACAACAAATCAAGATCAAGTATCTCATCATACCTTACCCCAGGGGTTTTCAACCCAGCCAATGGTGTGCTGGAGCAGACTTGTGAGAGCCATTTGTTAAGCTTTTAACAATTTGGGGAGCTGGTGGTTAAAGTAGCCCCCCCCCCTTGACTACTTTAACAACTGGCTCCCAAAATGTGGGCTTGGGCCCCCCCACCTCCTGAATTCTCGTTTGCTGGCGAGGATGCTGAGCCCTGCCAGCCAATTAAATAGACTGCTGCTGCTCTGAGCAGCAGGCTGGGACTTCGAGCATGCAAGAGAGGTCCCAGCATGCTGCTCAGAGCCAGAAACAAGCAGTGGGGAGTTGGTGGTGGCAGTCCATTTATCAGCTACTGGGGCTCGGCATCCCTGCAAGCAAAGGTATGCCTAGCATGCCCACATGAGGGGGGGAGGAGAGAGAGGCATGCATTTCTCCTGCCACTCCACCCCTTTCCCCCCCCCCCCCCCCCACACACACACACAAATTGCAGGGCGAGAGCCCGTTGTTAAAAATTCACCAGCACACCCCTGGATATCTCCACTGATTTCAATGGGGATATCCTGAAAACCCAGACTGACTGGGTAAGGTATGAGTTTATCTTGTTGGGCAGACTGGATGGACCGTACAGGTTGTTCATTATCTGCCATCATCTACTATGCTATATGGCATTGAATTTCCTGTTTTAACGCCACTGGCAAGAAAACGCTCGGAGGATTTAAACACCAAGCCTGCCAATCACGACACTCCACGCATTACTAGGGTAGACAGCCTCTAAATGTTCGTTATGTTTCATTTCTCCTGTCCTTTATGGGAACTTTTGTTTTCTTTGTTTTTTAATGTTTCTGTTACAGGACTGATCTCTTTGCTAGTGCACACTCTTGTGCAGTATTCTGGAAATACACAGAGTGTGCACATATTGTGAAAGGTGCACACTTTCGTAGGACTGCATTCTTTTTTGATAATGCACCAGTAATGCAGCTCTACCGGGGAAGAGTGCACACTTTTCACAAAAAGTACACACCCTGCAATAGTATACACTTTTTCAGAAGACTGCGCACTGTTAAGACACACAACAAAATTAGCATTTTGGGTTTTGTTCCTGTCATTTTGTGCAAAAACAACATGAAATAACATGGAAAATATCACTGACACTAGCCTGTAATGTCACTAATGTAAGGGCTCAGTTGGGAAGAGGAGACCGATCATGGTTATTCACGGGAGCCTTCCTTCTGCTGAAAAACTAGCCTGGCTCCTTCCTCCTGTCTGGAGCTTGTATTTCTGCTGATCGGCCACTTAAACAGCTGAGAAGCATCAGGGACTGCAGGGCCAATCATGACCCAACTGCTAGGATTGGGAGCCTGTGCCACTTGCTTGCTGTGAAGAAGAGAGGTAGAGCTGGGAAGGGACGGGGCGGGGGCAGGGGGGAGGAGAGAGTGTGTTGTGGATGAACTAGGAGGACAAGAGGGTGATGGGGATGGACTGGGAGGGGAACAGAGACGGATAGAGACAAACTGTGGGGAGAGAAGCTACAAAGTAGTAAATTTAATACGAATTGGAGAAAATGTTTCTTCACTCAACGTGTAATTAAACTGTGGAATTCGTTGCCAGAGAATGTGGTAAAGGTGGTTAGCTTAACGGGGTTTAAAAAGCATCTGGACAGCTTCCTAAAGGAAAAGTCCATAGACCATTATTAAATTGACTTGAGGAAAATCCACTGATTATTTCTGGGATAAGCATCATAAGATGTATCGAGCTTTTCTGGGATCTTGCCAGGCATTTGTGACCTGGATTGGCCACTGTTGGAAACAGGATACTGGGCTTGATGGACCTTTGGTCTCTCCCAGTGTGGCAATACTTATGTACTTATGAGAAAAGATGGTACATGATAGGTGTGAGCTGTGGAGAGAGGGACAGAAAGGCTCGCTTGCTTCAAGTACAGAGCTTGTGAAATCCAACTCTCAAGGTTTAATTTTTAGAACAAGTGCAATAAAGAGTTAACAATTTTTTTTTTTGTTACACTTGTACCCCGTGCTTTCCCACTCATGGCAGGCTCAATGTGGCTTACACAGGGCGATGGAGGGTTAAGTGACTTGCCCAAAGTCACAAGGAGCTGCCTGTGCCTAAAGTGGGAATTGAACTCAGTTCCTCAGGACCAAAGTCCACCACCCTAACCACTCCTCCACTGTTGCAACTATTTGAGATTCTACATGGAATGTTGCTATTCCACTAGCAACATTCCATGTAGAAGTCGGTCCTTGCAGATCACCAATGTGGCCGCGCAGGCTTCTGCCTCTGTGAGTCTGACGTCCTGCACGTACGTTGTGCAGGACGTCAGACTCACAGAAACAGAAGCCTGCGCAGCCTTCTACATGGAATGTTGCTAGTGGAATAGCAACATTCCACGTAGAATCTCCAATAGTATCAATTTTATTTTTGTTACATTTGTACCCTGCGCTTTCCCACTCATGGCAGGCTCAATGCGGCTTACATGGGGCAATGGAGGGTTAAGTGACTTGCCCAGAGTCACAAGGAGCTGCCTGTGCCTGAAGTGGGAATCGAACTCAGTTCCTCAGTTCCCCAGGACCAAAGTCCACCACCCTAACCACTAGGCCACTCCTTTACATACCAATTAGTTAAGGTTTAAGTGACCTGGGAGGACCAGATCTAATTGAACACTCCCCACCATGAAGTCTGAGATGTGGAGTTTCTCCCCTGGGCTCGCTCTTACCTTTCGGATATAGCTGTGGGTTATTGTACAAAATAGCAGCTGTGACCAGCCCAACAACCAGCAGAAACAGTAACACCAACCCAACAACCAGGCCCACGATGTTTGAGGGCTCTGAAATAAAAAAAAGGGGTTATTTTGCTAGACGCACTTTCAACTTCACCAAAATGCTCTTTTCAGCTGTGCAGAGTCAAGCGTGACAACAGACAATGTATGCAACATACAGAAAAAGCCTGACCTACCCAGGGTGAAGCCTAGAACACAGAACATGGCTCTGAATGGAGTTTGCGCTGGACAAAAAAAAAAAGAGGGATCGGTGGAGTCAATGAGGAATTGGACCTGAGCCCTCAATGATTTAGGGGTCCTTTCAATAAGCTGCGGTCACTGAGGCCCCCTTTTATTGCAGCGGGTGAAAGGCTGTCTTTTTTTCTGGAAAAGAAATGGTCATGCGGGGGGAGTACTTACCACCACCCACTGAGGCATCATATATAGAATCTAGCCCATTACCTAAATTTTAGCTCACACCTAGTAGCTGAAGGCAAGTTGCATTCAGTTACAAGAGGTACTTCCTTGGCCACATAAGTACATAAGTACATAAGTAGTGCCATACTGGGAAAGACCAAAGGTCCATCTAGCCCAGCATCCTGTCACCGACAGTGGCCAATCCAGGTCAAGGGCACCTGGCACGCTCCCCAAACGTAAAAACATTCCAGACAAGTTATACCTAAAAATGCGGAATTTTTCCAAGTCCATTTAATAGCGGTCTATGGACTTGTCCTTTAGGAATCTATCTAACCCCTTTTTAAACTCCGTCAAGCTAACCGCCCGTACCACGTTCTCCGGCAACGAATTCCAGAGTCTAATTACACGTTGGGTGAAGAAAAATTTTCTCCGATTCGTTTTAAATTTACCACACTGTAGCTTCAACTCATGCCCTCTAGTCCTAGTATTTTTGGATAGCGTGAACAGTCGCTTCACATCCACCCGATCCATTCCACTCATTATTTTATACACTTCTATCATATCTCCCCTCAGCCGTCTCTTCTCCAAGCTGAAAGCCCTAGCCTTCTCAGCCTCTCTTCATAGGAAAGTCGTCCCATCCCCACTATCATTTTCGTCGCCCTTCGCTGTACCTTTTCCAATTCTACTATATCTTTTTTGAGATACGGAGACCAGTACTGAACACAATACTCCAGGTGCGGTCGCACCATGGAGCGATACAACGGCATTATAACATCCGCACACCTGGACTCCATACCCTTCCTAATAACACCCAACATTCTATTCGCTTTCCTAGCCGCAGCAGCACACTGAGCAGAAGGTTTCAGCGTATCATCGACGACGACACCCAGATCCCTTTCTTGATCCGTAACTCCTAACGCGGAACCTTGCAAGAGAGCTACTGATTTAGTACTGGCATTTATATTCCACTTAACCATCAAGTTCAAGGAGAAGAACAATCAGTTATGAGCAGGTACTCTGTGTGTCCCTAGAGGGCTCACAACCTTGGTTTTTGTACCTGGGACAATGAAGAGTTAAGTGACTTGTCCAGGGTCACAAGGAGCTGCAGTGGGAATTGAACCCAGTTCCCCAGGATCAAAGTCCACTGCACTAACCGCTAGGCTACTCCTCCACTAGCAACATTCCATGTAGAATCTTAAATAGTAGCAACAGAATCTCAATAGTAGCAACATTCCATGTAGAATCTCAATAGTAGCAACAGAATCTCAATAGTAGCAACATTCCATGTAGAATCTCAAATAGTAGCAACATTCCATGTAGAATCTCAATAGTAGCAACAGAAGCTCAATAGTAGCAACATTCCATGTAGAATCTCAAATAGTAGCGACCACTAGGCTACTTTTCCACTCCTTGGGATTCCGGAATCTTGCTATTCTTTGGGGTTCTACATGGAATCTTGCTACTCTTTGAGATTGTGAATGGAATCTTGTTAATGGGACTTGATATACTGTCTTTCTGTGGTTCTTGCAACTACATTCAAAGCAGTTTACATAGCATTTACAGGTACTTATTTTGTACCTGGAGCAATGAAGGGTTAAGTGACTTCCAGAACTGTATTCTAGCGAACACATTTAACCAGCCAGGATCAGCACCTGACCAGTTAAACGCCCCATAAATGTCTATGCGCAAATTATCAGCAGGACATGGCCGGTGAAGGGGGGTATTTGGGGAGGTGTGATTTGTGATGAGCGGTTAGCATTTCCAAAATGAAGTTACAACTTCTAACTGAGATGCAGTTCTGGTAACAGACAGGAAAAGGGTTGGAAGTTAAATGGCCCTAAATACAGAAAGCAGCTGTACTGAAGTTTTAAGTCTTACTCATCACGGTCAGCCAGATGTTCAGTTCCTTCACGCTAATGGCATTCTCTGCTTTGCAGATGAAGTAGCCCCCATCTGTGTCCTGGGAGCAGTTCCGTATCGTCAAGAAAGACACAGAGGTGTTCTGCACAATTTCATATTTTAGCCCAGACTGGATCTCTTCCTCTGTCTGGCTGCTGTTTCTCAGCCATCTTATCACCTGCACCGGAGGATTTGCACTCGACACTTTGCACGCGAGGGTCACGTTTTCACCCACAAAACACGTCCTGAGTGGCTGAGATTCAAGCAAAGGAAGCACTAAAATTAGAGGAAAAGAATAAAAATGACTCCTGTAATGCAGCCAGCAATAATACCAAAGAACGACTTTCCCCTACCCTGCAAATCCAAGAAAACAGGAGGAGCCTCCTCGGAGATTCAAAGCAAAACAGCAAAAGTAGAGGCTGACAAATGTACAAACCAATAGGGAGGTAATGTCAAAGAGCAGTTTATTCAGAATATTCATATCAAGGACCCGACACGGGGTCACAAACAACATTCCCTGAAAAGAAGCTGATTGGCTTTGATGAATCCTTTTTGTATACACGTGGTTATATTTATTTATTTGCATCCCGCACTTTCCCACTTCTGGCAGGCTCAATGCGGCTTACATATTGTATACAGGTACTTATTTGTACCTGGGGCAATGGAGGGTTAAGTGACTTGCCCAGAGTCACAAGGAGCTGCCTGTGCCTGAAGTGGGAATCGAACTCAGTTCCCCAGGACCAAAGTCCACCACCCTAACCACTAGGCCACTCCACTGCGGGATACAAATACATATTTGTATCCCACACTTTCCCACTAAAAGCAGGCTCAATGCAGCTTACATAGTAATAGGTAACACAGAATTTTGTTATGTAAAGTAGGAAATTAAGTATAACATAATAGAAGGATGATGGGTAGGTAGGTAGAGACAGGTGATAGAGAGAGGAGGGTAAGGTGGGAGATAGATTCTGGGTCAATGTCGTTTTCTCTTCAGTATATGTAAGGTAGATGGGTTCATGAGATTAATCTGGGTCTTTGGGGTAGGCTTGTTTGAATAGACAGGTTTTTAGTGCTTTTCTGAATTGTAGGTGGTCATGGATTGCTCGGATAGGTCTAGGGAGAGCGTTTGCCCAGGAAGGAGAAATTGGATCCATAATAAGTTTTGTACTTGAGACCTTTACAGCTGGGGTAGTGCAGTTTGAGGTACTTTCGTGAGGATACAGACATGTTTCTTGCTAGAAGGTCAACCAGATTTATCATATAGTTCGGAGATTCTCCATGTATTATCTTGTGGATTAAAGTCTGGGCTTTGAAATTGATACGTTCTTTGCAGGGGCGTATCTGCGTGGGGCCTCAGGGGCCTGGGCCCCCGCAGATTTCGCCCTGGCCCCCCCTACCGCTGCCAACCCTCCCCCTCCGTTGCTCGCCTACCTTCGCTGGCGGGGGACCCCAACCCCCGCCAGCCGAGGTCCGCGTCCTCCTGCCGCTGCCGCTGCCGGCTGCCTTTGGTCCTTTCATTTTTCCATTGAAGCTGGCGCCGACGAAAGTTTCTTTTGAATCTGACGTCGCTGCACGTTGTACGTGCAGGACGTCAGACTCAGAAATTGTTTCTGAGTCTGACGTCCTGCACGTGCAACGTGCAGCGACGTCAGATTCAAAAGAAACTTTTTCGTCGTCGGCGGCGCCAGCTTCAATGGAAAAATGAAAGGACCAAAGGCAGCCGGCAGCGGCAGGAGGACGCGGACCTCGGCTGGCGGGGGTTGGGGTCCCCCGCCAGCGAAGGTAGGCGAGCAACGGAGGGGGAGGGTTGGCAATGGCAGCGGCTGGGGGGAGGGGGATCGGCAATGGCGGCGGCGGCGGCGGCGGCGGCGGCGGGGGGGCTATAATGTGCCCCCTCACTCTGGCCCTGGCCCCCCCTACCGCCGCAGGTCAGATACGCCCCTGGTTCTTTGTAATCCACGGAGAGAACAAAAGAACAGCAAACAACACCTTGAGGCAGGAAAAAAGTGTTGTTTGCTGATCGGTTTGCTGTTCTTTTGTTCTCTCCGTGGATTAAATTGTTATATAACCACGTGAATACAAAAAGGATTTATCCAAGCCAATCAGCTTCTTTTCAGGGAAAGTTGTTTGTGACCCCTGATGCAGGTGCTTTGGCGCCGAAACACGGACAGTGTCGGGTCCTTGATATGAATATTCTGAATAAACTGCTCTTTGACATTACCTCCCTATTGTTTTGTACATTTGTCAGCCTCCACTTTCCCCTACCCTGCACCAGGGCTGCCGACAGACACAGCTGGACCCGGGGAAGAACCGGACGGCCGTGTGCCACCTCCCCCCATACTCATGCTGCCGCTCCCTCCCACCTTTCTGTCTCTGCCTCCAAGGAGGGGACCGGGCCTGGCGCTGGCAAGTCTCTTTCTGCCTGCCTGTTTCCCACGGTCTATCCTCTCCTGCTCCTATCCATGCCAGGAGTCGGAACACGGATGATTGCATTAATGCAATATCGCAGTAATGCAATCATCCGGGTCCTGGGTGCCATGCAGCAGGGGCGTAGCCAGACACCCAATTTTGGGTGGACCTGGGCCCAGTATAGGTGGGTAGAAGAACTCAGCCTTGTCCCACAAGTGATTTGGTCTCTCCCTCTCTCGCCTGCATACCATATGGTCTCTCAAACATCCCCCCCCCCTCCCACCGCATACCTTTTAAATAGCAGAGATTCACCGGCAGTGAGCAGCAACTAATACACACTGCTCGTGTTGGCCCCACAGCCTTTCCTCTGATGCAACTTCCTGTTTCCGCATAGACGGGAATACATCACAGAGAAGGCTTTGGGGCTGCTGCGAGCAGTATGTATCAGTCGCTGCAGGTAAAGATCTGCTATTTACAAGGTATGCAGGAGGGACAGTTGTGGGGCTTGGGAATCCCTGCCAGCCACATTATAGGTGTGCTGGTACTGGGTGGGCCTGGGCCCACCCGGGCCCACCCTTGGCTACGCCACTGGCATGCAGGACCAGTGCCATTTTTTTATGCCTGAGTTGCATCAAGCCCAGGGTATGCATCTGAGAGTTTGATAAAAGGTAATAGGTGGTAAGATTTTACAAGTGTATATGGATTTTTTAGGGGGTTAGAGAGCACATATTGGTCTAAATAATCTCCTTTATTAATGCATAGATACAATATAACCCCTGATGGTGCAATTGAGCGAAACACAGACTGTGTTGGGTCCAGGGCGGCCGAGAGAGGGGTGGGGGAGTAAAATTCTACCTGCCTGCTTCCGGATCTGTCCTCTCCTGCTCCTGCGTGCCGCACGGGACCCGGATGATTGCACTAACGCGATATCACGTTAATACAGTCATCCGGGTCCCGACTCCTGGCACGGACAGGAGCAGCGCAAGAGAGGACATAGCGAGGGAGCAGACAGAAAGGTGTGGGGGGGAGCGAGGGCGTGGTGGCAGTCCAGTCCTGCCCCACACCTGGCTGTGTCTCTCGGCGGCCCTGGTCGGGAATAAGACCAGTGGAGCTTGTGTATTTATTTATTTATTTTTGGTACATTTATACCCCCACATTTTCCCACTGGAGTGAGCACAATGTGGCTTAAATGCTACAAAAGGTTACAATGCAATGAGGGTCAGAAAGACGGGAAAGTACAGGAGGATTATACAAGGATGCTTGAATAGGTTGGAGTAGTAAATGGGTAAAGACAAATTGAGGTAGGCGGGGATTAAGCGTTAATTGGTAGGGTAAGCTTTCTCGAAGAAAAATGTTTTTAAAGACTTCTTGAATAGCTGGTGATCGTCAATCTCCTTCGGATGCCTTGGTAGAACATTCCAGGACTTTGGGCTGACGTAGGAGAAAGATGATGAAAAAAGCAGTTTATATTTAACTGACTTGCAGCTTGGATAGTGTAGGTTAAGGTAGGATCGAGGAGCGTTATATGGCAACAACAACGGGTATTGAAAAAAAAATGGCTGGTAAAGGGACCCGAGAAGGAGTTTGCGTGACATAAGGACTGCTCGGGTGGTTGACTCGACGTATATAAGCAGGGAATATTTCAATGGCTCCGTAATGGAGGAGCGGCCTAGTGGTTAGGGTGGTGGACTTTGGTCCTGGGGAACTGAGGAACTGAGTTTGATTCCCACTTCAGGCACACGCAGCTCCTTGTGACTCTGGGCAAGTCACTTAACCCTCCATTGCCCCATGTAAGCCGCATTGAGCCTGCCGTGAGTGGGAAAGCGCAGGGTACAAATGTAACAAAAATAAAATAGATACTATTGGAGATTCTACATGGAATGTTGCTACTATTGGAGATTCTACATGGAATGTTGCTACTATTGGAGATTCTACATGGAATGTTGCTATTCCACTAGCAACATTCCATGTAGAAGGCTGCGCAGGCTTCTGTTTCTGTGAGTCTGACGTCCTGCACATACGTGCAGGACGTCAGACTCACAGAAGCAGAAGCCTGCGCGACCACATTGGTGATCTGCAAGGGCCGACCTCTACATGGAAGAATAGCAACATTCCATGTAGAATCTCAAATAGTAGCAACAGTGGAGGAGTGGCCTAGTGGTTAGGGTGGTGGACTTTGGTCCTGGGGAACTGAGGAACTGAGTTCGATTCCCACTTCAGGCACAGGTAGCTCCTTGTGACTCTGGGCAAGTCACTTAACCCTCCATTGCCCCATGTAAGCCGCATTGAGCCTGCCATGAGTGGGAAAGCGCAGGGTACAAATGTAACAAAAATAAAATAGATACTATTGGAGATTCTACATGGAATGTTGCTACTATTGGAGATTCTACATGGAATGTTGCTATTCCACTAGCAACATTCCATGTAGAAGGCTGCGCAGGCTTCTGTTTCTGTGAGTCTGACGTCCTGCACGTACGTGGAGGACGTCAGACTCACAGAAGCAGAAGCCTGCGTGGCCACATTGGTGATCTGCAAGGGCCGACTTCTAGTGGAATAGCAACATTCCATGTAGAATCTCAAATAGTAGCAACAGTGGAGGAGTGGCCTAGTGGTTAGGGTGGTGGACTTTGGACCTGAGGAACTGAGTTGGATTCCCACTTCAGGCACAGGCAGCTCCTTGTGACTCTGGGCAAGTCACTTAACCCTCCATTGCCCCATGTAAGCCGCATTGAGCCTGCCATGAGTGGGAAAGCGCAGGGTACAAATGTAACAAAAATAAAATAGATACTATTGGAGATTCTACATGGAATGTTGCTACTATTGGAGATTCTATACGGAATGTTGCTATTCCACTAGCAACATTCCATGTAGAAGGCTGTGCAGGCTTCTGTTTCTGTGAGTCTGACGTCAGACTCACAGAACCAGAAGCCTGCGCGGCCACATTGGTGATCTGCAAGGGCTGACTTCTACATGGAATGTTGCTAGTGGAATAGCAACATTCCATGTAGAATCTCCAATAGTAGCAACAGTGGAGGAGTGGCCTAGTGGTTAGGGTGGTGGACTTTGGTCCTGAGGAACTGAGTTCGATTCCCACTTCAGGCACAGGCAGCTCCTTGTGACTCTGGGCAAGTCACTTAACCCTCCATTGCCCCATGTAAGCCGCATTGAGCCTGCCGTGAGTGGGAAAGCGCAGGGTACAAATGTAACAAAAATAAAATAGATACTATTGGAGATTCTACATGGAATGTTGCTACTATTGGAGATTCTACATGGAATGTTGCTATTCCACTAGCAACATTCCATGTAGAAGGCTGCGCAGGCTTCTGTTTCTGTGAGTCTGACGTCCTGCACGTACGTGGAGGACGTCAGACTCACAGAAGCAGAAGCCTGCGTGGCCACATTGGTGATCTGCAAGGGCCGACTTCTAGTGGAATAGCAACATTCCATGTAGAATCTCAAATAGTAGCAACAGTGGAGGAGTGGCCTAGTGGTTAGGGTGGTGGACTTTGGACCTGAGGAACTGAGTTGGATTCCCACTTCAGGCACAGGCAGCTCCTTGTGACTCTGGGCAAGTCACTTAACCCTCCATTGCCCCATGTAAGCCGCATTGAGCCTGCCATGAGTGGGAAAGCGCAGGGTACAAATGTAACAAAAATAAAATAGATACTATTGGAGATTCTACATGGAATGTTGCTACTATTGGAGATTCTACATGGAATGTTGCTATTCCACTAGCAACATTCCATGTAGAAGGCTGCGCAGGCTTCTGTTTCTGTGAGTCTGACGTCCTGCACGTACGTGGAGGACGTCAGACTCACAGAAGCAGAAGCCTGCGTGGCCACATTGGTGATCTGCAAGGGCCGACTTCTAGTGGAATAGCAACATTCCATGTAGAATCTCAAATAGTAGCAACAGTGGAGGAGTGGCCTAGTGGTTAGGGTGGTGGACTTTGGACCTGAGGAACTGAGTTGGATTCCCACTTCAGGCACAGGCAGCTCCTTGTGACTCTGGGCAAGTCACTTAACCCTCCATTGCCCCATGTAAGACACATTGAGCCTGCCATGAGTGGGAAAGCGCAGGGTACAAATGTAACAAAAATAAAACATTGATCCTTCTTTAGAATGTTAAATTGGTTTTGAATCAAGGAAGACTGCAAAGACACAGACTTATCCTGTTAAAATTAAACTGAAGTAAAGAAGATTAGAAGAAGCAGAATAATTATGTCAAATCCAAATTGATGGACAGTGGAGAGAATTTGAATGTTGCACATTAATGGTTGATGTAGGAAGCTTGAACTGTATAATATGTAACATCATTATAGAACAACAAGTAGTTGAAAGTCTTAGAAAATAGTACTTAACGTTTGGGGACATGAAGGGCAGAAGAAGAAGGGCAGACTCACAGTAGTTGGGGAGCCTCGGGCAGTAAAGGTCATTGGGGCTCCCCTGGCCACTGCCCACCACCCACCTCCAGCACTGCTGCAGTTGCCGCTGCCCTCCCCAGCCCTACCTTGACAGCCCCTGGTGGTCTAGTGTCTTCTTCAGGGGCAGGAAAACCCCCATTCTTTCCTGCCCTCTATTGCTACTGTGCCCAGCAATACCATGTTTTCAAAATGGCTGCCGAGACTTACTGCCGTAGTCTTGCAAATCTCGGCAGTCATGCAAGACTGCCACAGGAAGTCTCGGCAGCCATTTTTAAAACATGGCAGTACCGGCACCACCAGGCAGAGCAGCGGCAGCGGGCCGGAAAGAGTGGGTTTCTTGCCTGCCCCTACAGAGGCCACAAGACCCCCAGGGCCCTTTAAAGTAGGACTGGGGAGAACAGCAATGGGCGTGGCGGCGGGGCAACCAGGCAGAGCCTCTGGGTCCCCTAGAGCCTCTAGGCCTCAGGCATGGTCCAGTCGCCTGAACGGTCAGTCCGCCCCTGAGAAGGAGTATGGATGTGGTAGTGGTTGAAAGAGGAAAATGTGACGTGTGCTAGAAAGTTCTATAGAAAAATATTTAAAGGTTTAGATAAAGATTTATATTGTTGGTTAATATGTATATTCAAACCTGAGCTGTTGGCAGCCCTCAAGGAGTGGACCGAATCACAGCACTTCAGCATACCCTGCAGTCCCACTGAATGATTTATGTGTTAAATTTAGATTCACAACTTCCCCCAAAAAAAGGCTTGTGAATCTCACCCCCACGCTTAAAAGCCAGTCTTCTAATGTGAAACTCCAGTTCAAATATACTCTTTTATCCACTCACACTGACTCACCACACAGGAGGCCCAACATGGCCCACGCCAGTAGTTCCGCCTCGAGAGCGCACCATTTCCGGCGCTACGGAAAATAATTCCATAATTTCTAGCATGGCGCCAACCCAGCGGTAATCGGGAAGTGCTGCCCGCTGCCTGGTTACCGCTGGGTTATCATGAGATCCCTTACCGCCATCCCAATGGTTGGCAGTAAGTGGTTCCTCTCCCCCCCTCCCCCCATGGCCACGTGGAAAGAGTAATCTTACCACATGGCCATGTCTTTTTTAGGGGCTTTTTACCCGCTGCAGTAAAAAGGGCTCTGGCGCACGGCAAAAACAGCTACCGCTGGACCCTTTTTTCTGCAGCTAGGTAAAAGGACCCCTGACTGAATTACCATGCAACATCCCCAAAACTGTATATTCAGTCCAAGAGGTTTTCAACGCGATACAAATGGAGAGCAAACATTTCTCAACGCGTATCTTTGAACTGCCGTTTCTTTGTGTAGAAAACACTGAAAATGATGGCACCTGGGGTCAGCTGGTGTCATTCTGAAACAGGCACCATCGGGGGCAAGAGTGAGCAGGGACTGTTTTAGATTAAGGAGAGGGCAAGAGGAGTCTGGAGGTGGGGGGTAAGGGATCAATAGGCCCAGGGGCCAGGGAAGGTTTCTTTTTGTTTGTTTTTGCAGGGAGTCCCAGAGAAAACATGTTTTAATTTTGCTTTCTTTCATGTTTCTTTCTTTCTTTATTATTACATTTGTATCCCACATTTTCCCACCTATTTGCAGGCTCAATGTGGCTTACATAGTACCGTGAAGGCGTTCGCCAAGTCCGGTAGGGGGATAGATACAAGTGATGTAGTGGTTGAATAAGGTATGTGTGTCTCAGGCGCAATGGGGTTGGGGAGAGGGAAGGTTATATTTATTTACTTATTTATATATTTGTTACATTTATGCTCCGCATTTTCCCACCTATTTGCAGGCTCAATATGGCTTACAAAGTATCGTAACGGCATTTGCCATTTCGGTTGATAACAAATATAAGATTGTGTTGTGGTCTAATGAGGTAGAGGTGAATCATGGGGTCAGGGGGAAAGAGGAAAGTAAATTGTCCAGTACGATCATTGATTATGTTGTGTTGCTGGTTGTGAAGATTTATGTTGGGTTGGTGGGATAAGCTTTTTTGAAGAGGTGGGTTTTTAATGATTTCCTGAAGTTTAGGTGGGCATGTATTGTTTTCATTGCATATGGGAGTCCATTCCAAAGTTGTGTGCTTATGTAGGAGAAGTTAGATGCATAAGTTGTTTTGTATTTTAGCCCTTTACAGTTTGGGTAATGTAGGTTTAGGTATGATCGTGCTGATCCGAGTCTGTTTCTGGTTTGTAGATCTATGAGGTCTGTCATAGTCGCCCGGTATAAGAGGCTTGGGGAGGCTAAGCCTCCCCAGCCACAAGTGCAGCAAGGTGTGGCGGTGGGGGCGGACTGCCCCGGGTGCAGCTCGTGAGGGGGTGCTGCCTTGAACATCTCCCTCCCTCCCCCCCGACTGGTGCATGCGGACCGTGCGATGCTGCCGTGCTTTCCCCCCCCCCCGGTCCCCCGACTAGTGCGGTATCGCTCTCCCCCTCCGCTCCTGTCACGTCTTTCAACTTCGAGGCTTCTGGTAGCAGCAGCAGCAATGATGTAAGCGCTGCTTTCAGCCTGCCCCGGAAGCCTTCTCTGGACAGCGACCTCTTCAATGTCGCCTTCAGCACCTAACCATTATACCTCTATTCAGGAAATCTAGACTGCCCACCTTGACATTTCGTCCTTTAGATTGTAAGCTCCTTTGAGCAGGGACTGTCCTTCTTTGTTACTGTACAGCGCTGCGTAACCCTAGTAGCGCTTTAGAAATGTTAAGTAGTAGTAGTAGTAGAAGCTGTACAGAGAGTGCTTCCGGGGCAGGCTGGTGGGGGGAAGCGATGCCAGTCAGCTGCCAGACCAAAGAGAAAGCGGGTGGAGAGAGGAGGATGTGATGCCACATCTAAGGGGAAGAGGGAGGAAGGAAAGCAATGGCAGGGCATGGGAATGGGAAAAGGGGGGGTGGAGAAAGGAGTGAGAGTGATGGTAGTCTAGATCTAAGGGAAGCAAGAAGGGGAGGGAAGAGAAAGGTGGGATGCATGAGGGAGAGAAGAGATGCATGAGGACGCTGGAGGAGAGAGAGAGAAAGTGGAAAAGTGCAGGGGACAGCCAGGGACATGCAAAAGAGCAGGGGAGAGCCATAGAGAGATGGGGAGAGAAAGAGGGGACATGGAAGAGAGCAGGGGAAAGCCAGAGAGAAGATGCTGGATGGAAGAGGGGTACAGAGAGAGAGAGATGGAAAGATGGGGAGAGAAAGAGGGGACATGGGCAGGAGAGAGAGAGAAGCTGCTGGGGAGACCCTAGCTGTCAGATGGAGAAATGCTGAATGAAAGGAGGGAGAAAGAGGGAAAATGCTGGAAGGAGGGGGCAGAAAGAGGGAAGATACTGGACGTAAGGGTAGGGAGGGAAAGAGGAAAGACACTGGAAGGATGGGGATAGAGAGGACATGCTGAATGGAAAAGGGTTGAGAGAGAGGACTGTTTAGAAGGAAGGGGAGATAGAGGGAGACAATGGATGGAAGGAGAGGGAGACAATAGACGGAAGGATTGGGAGAGGGTAATGGGTAGAAGGATGGAGAGAGAAAGAGGGATGACACTGGATGGAAGGGTAGAAGAGAAAGAGGGAAGGTGCTGGACATGGATGGATGGAGGGGAGGGAAGAGAGGAGAAATCTGGACATGGATGGAGTGGAGGGCAGGGAAGAGAGGAGAAATGTTGGACAAGGATGGAGGGAAGGAAAGACAAAGGAAGGAGATGCACACGGATGGAGTGGAAGGGAGAGAGGAGAAATGCTGGACATGGATGGAGGGAAGGGAAGACAGAGGAAGTACATGCACATGGATGGAGGGGAGGAGAGAAATGCTGGATATGGATGGAGGGAAAATTGCTGAATTTAAGGGCTGGATTGGAACACTTTGAGGGCAGATGCTGAAACCAGAGGAAGGATAGGGACAGGGCTACAGATGGTAGACAGGACGCATAAGGACACAGGAGGATGGTGGACATGGTGAGAGAAAAAATATCAAATGGAAAGAAGACACTGCATAAAACAGAAGACGCTGAGACCAAAGCGAATAGAAAAACTAAATGATCAGACAACAAAGGTAGAAAAAAATATTTTATTCCAAATTTATTAATTGGAATATGTCAGCTTTTGGAAATGTGCATCTGTGATGTTTTGCATGTAAATTTCAATTTTTCTAGTATTGCTGCATACTGAGTCTGACTTCTTGAGGTAACTTTCCAGTTCAGTATTTTGCCTTCATATCTGTTGTGTCATGTATTTTTCATTTGTGATCAAGGTGCAGTATTCTGCTAGTGTGTAGTATTTTCAGCCCTTTTTGTTTTTTGTTTCACTAGGTTGTGCACTGGAGTTTTAGAGCCCCGTGTAATTACAGTGCTGCCGTTCCACGCATAAGGTTTAGCTCATCCTGTCCTTGGAATTAGTACTGTTATGGTTTGGTAAGGTTATGAGTGTGTTTTTGCACAAGTTTGTGTATAGTGTTTTGCAGTGGAGAGATTGTGTATTGGCCTTACTGAGGTGGCACCAAAACATCAGAAAGGGTGTAGAGCCTAAATCATGACACACTACCTCTTGAAGGATCTACATAAAAGGAGCTCATTGTGAACACTTTCCACCCTAAAAGGGTGTTTTGTGGCTCTACATGAGAATTGTTATATTATGATCCCTTGTTTCATATTGTTGACGGTCTGCATTTTCCGTATGGGTGGTATATTGGTGTATTAGGTTCTGCCCAGTGTAATATTTATAGTACAGTAAGGTTCTGAGTGTGTTTTTGCACAAAGTTGTGCATAGTGTTTTGCAGTTGAGCGATTGTGGTTAGTATATGCTTTGAGCAACCACATTATTCTTTGACATATGATACATATCTAATATCTAAATTTAATAAAAGGTATTAATTGTGACTACTTTATATTTACTTATTTTTTTTCTGTGTTAATTGTGGCTATAAGCTCCACCCCTGGCTAAACCCCTAATCCTGCACCCTTTGGCCTCCCCAAACAGTTGGGCCACCGACCGCCTATGAGGTCAGTCATGTATCCTGGGACTACACCCTAGATGATTTTGTGAACCAAAGTGCAGATTTTGAAGATGGTCCATTCTTCGATTGGGAGCCAGTGCAGCTTTTGTGGGTCATTTGGTTCTCTGTTTTAAATAAAAGAAGAACCAACCAAAACAAAACAATGCTATTTCCAATGTAATTTTCTAATAATAATGATCTACATTAATTCTAGTCCATTTCCCGTAGAAAAGTACTACACTGTTTATGCAAGCACTGGGTAAAAACCAGGAATAGCTCAGAATGGCTTGAAACAATGGAACTAGCTGGTAACACTACTTTGTGATATATCTGCAGAACCAGAAGGCACTGCATGATCACTAAACCACAGCACCGCTGCCGATGCCACCCTGCTGCTCAGTATTTCTGATCACTCTCCTTTTATTATCGAGCTACAATTTTGGAATTTAAGACTTACAAATCTGAACTGTGCACGCTGCCTTCTCTCTCTCTTCCCTTGTGACGTGGCTTCCCAAGCACTTAAATCTCTGTCTGTCTCTCAGCAGCGGCTTGTTCAGCTTCACCATTGCATAATCTGTGACTCCCGTGGTATTGACGATAGGCTTGAACCCTCTGTGGTCCTCAATCCACTGTAGATGGGAGGCTGGGAATCCACCAGGCCACTTACAGATCAGGTGAACTGCAGACTCCTCCGGCAAGTTATCTGCCCAGCACACTGGATCTGATTTTGGTGGATCTACAAGGCAAGGTTAAAAAGTAGCTTGAATTACATGCAAAGGCAAAGAAATTTATTATCTTTAAATCAATCTGTGCAGCTCCATTTGAGATAGAATGTAGAAATTCAGGGGCCCTTTTACTAAGCGTACGTCATATTAGAACTACCGCCTGGCTACCGCGTGCCCTGGGTGGTGATTCCATGTTTTACGCACGTCCGATACGCGCAGCGAAAAATATGTTTTATTTTCTACCGCGTGGTAATTGGCAGTGTACGCGTGCTGACGATTACCGCCCGGTTAACGCGTGAGACCTTACCGCTAAATCAATGGCTGGTGGTAAGCTCTCAGGCCCAAAATGGACGCGTGTCAATTTTTATTTTTTGGCAAAAAAATGCCTTTTTTTTGCAGAAGCGCTGAAAAATGGACCTGCGCAGGTCCAATACACGTACATACACCAGCGCCGGCCATTTTTCGGCACGCCTTCGTAAAAGGGCTCCTCAGTCATTTCATCCCTTATTCGTATCTCATGTTTTATTTTCTACTGCGTGGTAATCGGCAGTGTACGCGTGCTGACGATTACCGCCCGGTTAACACGTGAGTCCTTACCGCTAAATCAATGGCTGGTGGTAAGGTCTCAGGCCCAAAACGGACGCATGTCAATTTTTATTTTTTGGCAAAAAAATGCCTTTTTTTGCAGAAGCGCTGAAAAATGGACCTGCGCAGGTCCAATACACGCGTATACACCAGCGCTGGCCATTTTTCGGCACGCCTTCGTAAAAGGGCTCCTCAGTCATTTCATCCCTTATTCGTATCTCATGTCTTTAGATCTTCTCCGCAGAATTTGCTGATTATTCCCTCCTAGTTATGGACTAGAATCTATATTTATCACGCCTAAAAATTTGGCGGCAAAATGAAACTCGCTTAAGTGTTTTCTATAAAGTACAGCTTAATTTAGGCGTTCTTTATAGACTAAGCCTAAATTTCCACATGGTTTCTAGAATACACTGCGCCCTGGTCCATGTGACTAAATTTAGTTGTGGCCAAATAAAACCTGGAGTAAATCCAGACAACAAAATTAGGCGCAGAGCGGGTGTATTCTTTAAAAACGCACGTAGATTTTAGATTTGCCCATGGCCAGCCCGTTCCACACCCCCTTTCAACTACGCAATTTAGAATTTACGCGCAAGTTACAGAATACGCTTAAGCAAGTAGTGCGTGTAAATTCTAATTAATGTCAATTAGTGCTGATAATTGGTTAACATCCAATTATCAGCGCTGATTAGCTTGTTAACCAATTCACTTACGTGCATTGTTATGAAATATGCTTCGATTTCCATGCAGAAATTTTGACGTGATATTATAGAATCTCGGGTTGATGTCTTGGCACTGTTCGCCACTCAGTTGTTACTTTACTGCTCCTACTCTTTGGAATAACCTTCCATTCAAAAATTCAAGGTTAGTCTCAAGACTTCTTTCTTTACATCAGCAATTCCACTCTTAATTATAGCCTGAAGTATTGGGTGTGTATTGGCGGCCTCGGGAGTCTGAGACAAACAATGTCAGTGTTTTAATTGAGCTTTAATATCAGGTATTTATTTATTTCCTCTCTGTCCCTGTTCTTTTCTTTCCTACTTTGATTGTAACTTCCCCTTGATACTTATCTTCCGCTTCTTCATGTCAAAAAGTGACCAAGGTGGATTGCAATGCGTAAATGCAATAAAACCTAAATGAATCTTCACCTTAAATTTTAATCTCAATTCCTGCAAATCACTTCCCACTCTTCCACCAGTCCCCAGTTCGTCAATACATACATGATCTAAGCATCTCATCTCTACTTCCCTCTCCCATCACACAGAAATTTTTATTTATTTATTGCATTTGTATCCCACATTTTCCCACCTTTTTGCGGGCTCAGTGTGGCTTACAATACATTATGAATGATGGAAATACAATTTGTTACAATTCAGGATCATGACACAGAAATAAAAATCACAGCAGATTTAAAATACCACCCCCTCCCCTTACTGCCTTCTACAGATCACGTGAAGATATGTTACTGACACCTAGCTCTGATACTCTCATCAGCTGTGAGCGCCTACGTACAGGTTACTCAATAGATACTCACAGTAGACCAGAACTTGACAGCAGAGTTAAAATACCACCCCCTCCCCTTACTGCCTTCTACAGATCACGTGAAGATATGTTACTGACACCTAGCTCTGATACTCTCAACAGCTGTGAGCGCCTACGTACAGGTTACTCAATAGATACTCACAGTAGACCAGAACTTGACAGCAGAGTTAAAATACCACCCCCTCCCCTTACTGCCTTCTACAGATCACGTGAAGATATGTTACTGACACCTAGCTCTGATAATCTCAACAGCTGTGAGCGCCTACGTACAGGTTACTCAATAGATACTCACAGTAGACCAGAACTTGAAGTGAAGTTGTCTGTTTCCTTCCGCTTAACAGGTTTTGTGCCGTACATGAATAGTTCCCCGTGTAATCAGCAGCTATGTTGTTAATGCTGAAGCTGATGGAGGTTCTGTTTTCTTCGGAGAAGGTTTCGGCAGAGTCGGTGCTTTCTGTTTTAACCACCCACTTCATGAGGGGCGTCGGCTGTGACTGGCTGGTGCAGCTGAAATCCAGCTTGGAACCTTTTGTTACAACCAGGGTGCCGTTGGGCAGAGACCTGGTTGGAGAAATGCTGGCGTTGATGCTGTGGGGGCCACCTAAAAACAGGGAAACCACATCTATGACGGTGGAAATTAAGCAAGACAGATGGTGTGGACTCATAGTCCAGCTCCAACTCACATGCCACCTCTGTGGCCTTCTCAATTAGCGGCTTATTTCAAACAAATTTATATAAGGTACCGCAGTTATGCAACGTATATCATTCTCAGGTACCCAACTAAACTCAGATAGTAGAATTCTTCAATTAGAAAATTTCACATAAACATTCTTCAGAAAAACGTTTTTCACTTTCATTAACACATTTTATAGTGACCTCAGCGGTGCTCATCGCCAACAAGATTTTTTCCTGGCAATGCAAGCAGCACCCACCTCTTATATTGGTTCACTTAATTATATTTCTCAATTTTTTAACATTTTTTATACTTTATTATATTATTTAACTTATCTTTTAGATCTTTTTTAGATCGGACCCAGGGGTTTTACTCTCCAACATGCATGTTTCGCTCAGAAGCGATCTGTCTCAAGGACATTCCCCCCCAAGCTCTTTTTAGCGCCAGCTTTGCTATGACTCTTCGGGACCAATGAAAGTGAAAAACGTTTTTCTGAAGAATGTTTATGTGAATTCTTCTAATTGAAGAATTCTACTATCTGAGTTTAGTTGGGTACCTGAGAATTATATACTTTGCACCTCTGTGGCCTTCAGCATGTTAACTTATATCTCTACAGTACACTACTACTACTACTTATCACTTTTATAGCGCTACAAGGCATACGCAGCGCTGTACACCATACATGAAAAGACAGTCCCTGCTCAAAGAGCTCACAATCTAAAAATGGAATGTTGCTAGTGGAATAGCAACATTCCATATAGAATCTCAAATAGTAGCAACATTCCATGTTGAATCTACAAATAGTAGCAACAGAATCTCAATAGTAGCAACATTCCATGTAGAATCTCAATAGTAGCAACATTCCATGTAGAATCTCAAATAGTAGCAACAGAATCTCAAATAGTAACAACATTCCATGTTCCACTGCACTAACCACTAGGCTACTCCTCCACTAGCAACATTCCATGTAGAAGCCTGCCCTTGCAGATCAGCAATGTGGCCGCGCAGGCTTCTGTTTCTGTGAGTCTGACATCCTGCACATACGTGCAGGACGTCAGGCTCACAGAAACAGAAGCCTGCGCAGCCGCATTGCTGATCTGCAAGGGCAGGCTTCTACATTACTACTACTACTTATCACTTCTATAGCGCTACAAGGCATACACAGCGCTTTACACCATACACGAAAAGACAGTCCCTGCTCAAAGAACTCACAATCTAAATAGGACAGACAAACAGACAGAACAACTAAGAGGTAAGGAAATTAAAAGAGGTGGAGATCTCAAGGCCCAGTTAATAATGTGAGCTATGGCATTAATATAGAACATCTTATGCAATGGGATTTCCACTATGTACTGTACATTGCAGCAAAAATGGCAGAAAATATAGAAAAAAAAAAGACTGAATTCACACTGTGACAAGGCTATGGCCAGGGGGGCTGGGATAAAGCATTTAGACCCTGAAGTACAAGTACCAGAAGCCATTGCAAGGAGGGAGGAAGAGAGTAATCTGGAAACAAGAGAATGGATTCCCAGCTCCAGCAGAGGGTGCCAGGGGGGTGGCCAGGCTGAGCCTATAATTTCATCCCCCACTAGGGGGAGACGGAGGGACAAAGCTCAGTTCCCCTGGATATGCAATCAATATACCATGCAGCCTAGCTGGAATAGAGAGGGGCCCATGGAAAGGGAAGAAGATGATTGGATGGATTACATGGAAGGAGGGGTATATCGGGGGGGGGGGGGGGGGGGGGGAGGAACCCGGGGGGAGGGGGAGAAGCCTCTATGGTGAGCTCTGGAAGTTTGGTTGGTGGGCAGCTCCACCTGGCTGGGAAGCAGTGGACCCGTTTCACAACACCCACTACACTGAGTTTTATACACCAACCCCCAGATTCTATATAGGTTGCCTAAAGATCTGCGCCGATTCTATAACAATGCGTGTAACTTAACAAGCTAATGAGCACTGATAACTGCACTTAACAAGCAACAGTGAGCACTAATTGGCACGGATTTGAATTTACACGCACAGCTCACTAAGGGGCTCCTTTTACAAAGGTGCGCTGTAACAGGGACACGTGTTTTGGGCGTGTGCAGCATCATTTTTTTCAGCACATCTGTAAAAAAATTCCTTTTTAAAATTTTTGCCAAAAATGGACCTGCGGCAAAATGAAAATTAGACAAGCGAAAAGGAAGAGAGTAGTGGATGCTTGGAATGCCCTCCCGCGGGAGGTGGTGGAAACGAAAACGGTATCGGAATTCAAACATGCGTGGGATAAACATAAAGGAATCCTGCTCAGAAGGAATGGATCCTAAAGAACTTAGACGAGATTGGGTGGCAAAGCCGGTGGCGGGAGACGGAGATGGTGCTGGGCAGACTTATATGGTCTGTGCCAGAGCCGGTGGTGGGAGGCGGGACTGGTGGTTTGGAGGTGGGGATAGTGCTGGGCAGACTTATACGGTCTGTGCCAGAACCGGTGGTGGGAGGCGGGGCTGGTGTTTGGGAGGCGGGGATAGTGCTGGGCAGACTTATACGGTCTGTGCCAGAGCCGGTGGGTGGAAGGTGGGGCTGGTGGTTGGGAGGCAGGGATAGTGCTGGGCAGACTTATACGGTCTGTGCCAGAGCCGGTGGTTGGGAGGCGGGGCTGGTGGTTGGGAGGCGGGGATAGTGCTGGGCAGACTTATATGGTCTGTGCCCTGAAAAGGACAGGTACAAATCAAGGTAAGGTATACACAAAAAGTAGCACATGTGAGTTTATCTTGTTGGGCAGACTGGATGGACCGTGCAGGTCTTTTTCTGCCGTCATCTACTACGTTACTATGTTACTATGTAGAGCTGCTTAACAACAAAGATCGTTGAGTCACAGGAGCCGTCCAATCGGCAATGATATGTCACACAAAGGACGGCTCCTGTGACTCAACGCTCTTTGATCCATTGAGGATACTACAGTTAGAAACTCGGCTACATTAATCTTTGTTGTTAAACAGCTCTACATCACAAGGAAAGATGGCGTCTTGAGCAGAAGCAAGTACCTGAGCTCCTGAGTCGCCGTGTATCATCAGCGGGAGCGGTCTTTTCTCTCCCCGGTAGTTTGCATGGGGAAAAGAAAAGGGAAATCCAGGGGGCAGGCCTCCTTAACCCCTGGAGGGAACCCCACACTACACCAGACAACATTGATGATGTTTGGAGTCCAGGCACCAAAAAAGGAACCCTGACGCCCACTTCGAACGGACAGTTCTTTCCCTCTTTGGTGAGGGAGAACTGCAGCATAGAGGAGACCTCTTTGAGCTGTCCTTCGAGCCAGGGGCGTAGCTAGACAACAGATTTTGGGTGGGCCTAAGCAAGAAGTGGGTGGGCACCAAGTGTTCTCCCCCCTCCCCCACTATGACCAGAAAAATATCTCAGCTGGCGGGAAAACGCTTCTTTCTACCTTGGCAGTCTGCAGAAGGCATGCACTCAAAACTGAGCATGTGCAGGTGCTGGTATCGTGGAGAGTACGTTTCCATTACCATCAGGGGGAGTCTTCTGCTGGCAGAGCTTGGGATTTCTACCAGCTAATGCTAAATATGTGCTACTGTTGGGTGGGCCTGAGCCCTAAGTGGGTGGGCTCTGGCCCACCCAGGCCCACCTGTGGCTACGCCACTGCTTCGAGCACGACACCTCCCAGGCCAGGTGGCATTTTTTTGCAAGCAGTTGATCAGGCTCGGGACAACCCGAAGTGGTGAACAGTTCCTTGATGCCTGAAGGAGGCCCCTCTGCTACTTCTACCCCAGAGTTAACATCGAGTAAAGGACGGGTCTACCTCACTTTTTTGTTTGATTCTGCAAAATGAAAATTGCCATGTGTCCATTTTGGGTCTCAGACCTTCCTGCCAGCCGTTGACCTGGTGGTAATGGTCTACAAACGTAGAATGACTATTACCGCCCGCATGTCAGAAAATAAAAATATTTTCCAGCGCACCTAGCACATGTGCCTCAAAAATAAAATTACAGCAAGGGCCACTTGGTAGCCGGGTGGTAAATGTAGTTTAATTAAAGGGCCCCTAAGTGTATTCTGTAATGAAGTACGCTGAACGTCTAACGTGTGCAGGCAAAAAGGAACATGGTGTTGTGTCGGCATTCCAAAATTTATGTGCGTAGTTATAGAATATGGCCCTGTGCAATTTTGTACCTGAGGCAATGGAAGGTTAACTGACTTGCCCAAAATCTCAAGGAGCAGCAGTGGGATTTGAACCAGCCACCTCTGGATTGCAAGACCAGTGCTCTAACCACTAGGCCACTCCTCCACCCTGAAGAATCTTGTTACTCTTTGGGGTTCTACATGGAATGTTGCTACACTTTGAAATTCTGCATGGAATCTTGTTATTCTTTAGAATTCTAGAATCTTTATTTATTTAGATTTTGCTCACATCTTTTTCAGTAGTAGCTCAAGGTGAGTTGCATTCAGGTACACTGGATATTTCTCTGTCCCAGGAGGGCTCACAATCTAAGTTTGTACCTGAGGCAATGGAGGGTTAAGTGACTTGCCCAAGATCACAAGGAGCAGCAGTGGGATTTGAACCAGCCACTTCTGGATTAGAAGACTGGGTCTCTAACCACTAGGCCACTCCTCCACTCCACTTAACCTGTAGTACCGAGTTACTGATTCCTGTGTAAATTGTGCTGCAATGCAATGCTAGATTAACTAACCTCCTCAATCTGCATGTCCCACCCACACTCCTACAGAGGAGCACTTTTTTTTATGAACCCCCCCCCCACCACCACCACCACACACACACACACAGCTCAGCAGGGTTGTGATGTATCCCTGAGTCTGCGTAGCTGTCCGTGCCAGAGATAACTGAAGAACAGAGACTCATCGCCAACAGCGACTGAGATTACAACTTGAGCCACTAATATCTCGTTTTGCATAGTGCCTCCTGGCGGAAAAGGGGACATCCAGGTTGGGATCCTCAAATTTCTCTAGTATTTTAGAAAACAATGTGCTGAACGCAGAGGCTTTTGTAAAATATGTCTGTGCCAGCACATACAGTGGGAGTAGGGTTGTTATATCACCCAGCACAAGGCGTTCGAGCATCAGTGGATCAGCAGCTAAACTAACAAATATATCACAAATACTCAAGAGTGCATTTGCTGAATTTTGCCACTGATGAATTTTGAACACTTGTGCTGCTGTTTTCTTTGCAAGTCCAGTTTCTAATATTGCTGGTGCTCTTGGCAGCCCTGCTTTCCCAGGTCATTGCCCTGCCTATTTCTAAACATGCTCCTCCCACTTGCGGTCTCTGACCTTTGCTTGCAGCATGGCTAGTCATCACTAGCCAGCTAAGCAGACTAGTTACTTTGAAGCCCGGACAGGCAGATGGGCCTGGAACAGGTGCATCAGTCTTGGTCCTTCACATGCGAACCCTGATCTCCTTTACATTCAGAATGGTGAAACTGGCTAAGGAGAAGGAACCTTAAAAAAATCCCCACTAGTATGAACGTGGCAGTTTGGGCTCCCTGCAGCTCCTGGACTGCACTGGACAGAGCTGCCATGCTCAGCCTTGTCATTCAGTCCTGAGTGCTTTGGAATTCCAGCTCCATTTCTTCTCCCCAGTGCTGGCTCAGAAAGCGAGCTGGTCGAGCCTCCAAGGCAGTATAAATGAATGTGGCTGTGAGTACAGTTTCCATAGACTGAATTTCTTTTCATGTGCACTGAATATGAGAAAGAAAATATACAAACTTAAGCTTGGGTGTTCAGAGCATTTGCTAGAAAGCACGGAATACTGAACTGATTAACCACATTTAAGTGGAAAGAATCTACAAAAATCTTCAGTGTATGCATTGTTTGGCACAGATAGGCACTTTTATCAGCCAGCTGCACGCTCGTTATGAACAAGTGACCTTAAAAAGATGCTATAAAAAGCACAAAGTACCAGGCAATATTTCAGATATGAACACATGAAGCAGTTCTAATTTAACATTGGGTAAGTTGCAAATTGTAACTCACATTTAAGACATTTTCCTTAGTGCTGGCATAAGACACAGTGAAGTGCAGGGCGGAAACTAAGGAGTAAGCCCAGAAAAGTGCCAGGTGCCCTATAGCTCTGACTCAGTGGCTTCACCAGGAAGACCCCCTTGTGGCACTAGGAACTCCAGGCAGCCGCCCTGCTTTCCCACCCCAAAAACAAGCTGTGGCTTCCCTGTAATTTCTGTCAATCCCTAGCAACGACCATGCATGGAGCGCTGTGCGTATCTCACATACAATGGATACGATCGATCTTCGATGGCTATGATACCACAGAACGATATCAAAACACTTGCACCAACGTGAGGGAAATTTGCGCTTCAGTTCAGTAACACTTCTGAAATCTCATGCGGTGTTTGCTGGGTTTTACATAAGTACATAAGTATTGCCATACTGGGAAAGACCAAAGGTCCATCGAGCCCAGCATCCTGTTTCCAACAGTGGCCAATCCAGGTCACAAGTACCTGGCAGAAACCCAAGGAGAAGCAACATTCCATGTAGAATTGCAAAGAATAGCAATTCTAAAGAATAACAAGATTCCATGTAGAACCCCAAAGAGTAGCAAAATTCCATTCAGAATCCCAAGTACATAAGTACATTTGCCATACTGGGAAAGACCAAAGGTCCATCGAGCCCAGCATCCTGTTTCCAACAGTGGCCAATCCAGGTCACAAATACCCGGCAAGATCCCAAAAATGTACAAAACATTTTATACTGCTTATCCCAGAAATAGTGGATTTTTCCCAAGTCCATTTAATAACGGTCTATGGACTTTTTCTTTAGGAAGCCGACCAAACCTTTTTTTAAGCTCCGCTAAGCTAACCACCTTTACCACATTCTCTGGCAACGAATTCCAGAGTTTAATTACACGTTATAAGAGCTCATCTCGGTAATTACACAGTAGCAGAGGCAGATGGGATCTTGCTGCAGGGTTACACAGTAACTCATTGTAGAATGCATTTGTACTGCATGGATGCAATGGACAACAAAAAAAAAGAGTGAGGACATCAGGAAGTCTTTAATATCAACAACTTAAAAACGACCTGACACGGCCGTGTTTCGGCACCAAGGCCTTCATCATGCTGTCAGTTCAATGACCCGAGTGTGGTGAGAAGTGGAAAAAGTGGTTGATTTTTTACTATTACTACCACTACTACTTAACATTTCTAGAGCGCTACTAGAGTTACGCAGGTAGACCCTGTTACCCACCCCTTTTATTTTACCCCTGACGCAGCCTGAGGGCGAAATGTGGCCACGTCGGAAGCCACACAGCTATATCTCTCTTGATTAAGCTACCAGCCACAACACAAGTGATCTAATTGACCCCTGGTACAGGCCTTGGTGCCGAAACACGGCCGCACCGGGTCGTTTTCAAGCTGTTGATATTAAAGACTTCCTGAGATCCTCTTTGAGCTGTCCTCGCTTTTTTAGTCCATTGCTTTCGTTGCACGTGAGGGTTTCTCCTCTGCTTTTTGTTGCATGGATGCAACACGCTATTAAGGTTGCCCTCCTACATTTCTGCAGAGGTGACCTGCAAATCAATAACTCAGAGGTCCTTTTACTAAGCTGCAGGAAAAATGGCCCTACGGTAGTGGTGTGGGTAGTTTTCCCGCTTGCCAGGGCCATTTTTACCACAGTGGGTAAAAATCCCCTAAAAAAATGACCAGATTACTCTTACCGTGTGGCCATGCGGGAGGGGAGTACTTACCGCCAGTGGCATAGCAAGGGGGGGGCGGGAGGGGCGGTCCGCCCCGGGTGTCAGCTCAGGGGGGGTGCTCCCTGCCAGCTCTCCCCCCTCGGCGCATCGACACCCCCCCCCCGACCAGCTCCCGCACCCTACCTTTAAAAAGAATATCGGAATCCGAGGCGAGGCGCAGTGCCTCGCGCTTGCCCTGCACGTAAAAGAAATGTGGACCGTCGGGCCTTCCCTCGCTCTATCTGTCCCGCCCTCCGCTGACGCAACTTCCTATTTCCGCAAGGGCGGGACAGATAGAGCGAGGGAAGGCCCGACGGTCCACATTTCTTTTACGTGCAGGGCAGGCGCGAGGCGCTGCGCCTCACCTTGGATTCCGATATTCTTTTTAAAGGTAGGGTGCGGGAGCTGGTCGGGGGGGGGGGGATGTCATCGTGCTGCACCCGGGGGGGGGGTGCAACGGCGAACCGCCCCGGATGGCAGCCACCCCTGCTACGCCACTGCTTACCGCCCATCCACCATAACCAGGCCGTGCATGGCGATGCCCGATTACCACTGTGTTAGCATCATGCTATGAAATTTTAATAAAATGTTCTGGCTCGCACTGGCAGCCGCATTGGGCTGGCGGTAATTTCGGGTTAGCGTGTGGTAAGCCCGCGTTGGGCTTACTGACGCTTTGTAAAAGGACCCCTGAGATAGGTCAGAGATGGCCGAAGCATCGTCCCAACACATACACTGTTGCCCACTACGTAGTACATAACCATTTCTAGAATTTAAAAATGTGCCCCAGCCCAGACTGGCTACGTGACCCTCTTCTCCTACTCTTTCCAGCGCCCACTTCTGCTAACAACTACCGACTGCCCAGAGCACAGCAGTTTGGATAATCTGTTTAACTCACAAATTCGACAGGATTTCACCTTGGTTTTTTTAAGCTTCATTGGCTACCAATTAAGGCAAGAATAATTTTTAAAACATGTATGAGGGTATTTAACATTTTGTACAGTAGGATTCCAGCTTATGTGTCAGGTATGATTCTGACACCCAATAACACTGGATCCACTTTCCAGCACAAAAAATAATGAGTTCAAAAGTCATCCTGCTTAATTTTTTAATGTCAAGCAGCCACCATTTGAAACTCTTTCCCAATTCACATGGGATAGCAGAAAAATGATTATTTATTTAGAACGGCATTAAAGATCTTTCTTTCTCAGAAACATTTATTATCTTCCTGTTGATCAGTTTATAGAGAACTATGTAATTCCTAGTTCTGTTCTTACTTCTGTGAATCTGCACAGAACCAAATGGTAGTTATAAAATACAGTGTAATCTACTATTACTACTACTTATCATTTCTATAGCGCTACTAGACGTACGCAGCGCTGTACACTTGAACATGAAGAGACAGTCCCTGCTCCACAGAGCTTACAATCTAATTAGGACAGACAAACAGGACAAACAAGAGATAAGGGAATATTAAAGTGAGGATGATAAAATAAGGGTTCTGAACAAGGGTTAGGAGTTAAAAGCAGCATCAAAAAGGTGGGCTTTTAGCTTAGATTTGAAGACGGTCAGAGATGGAGGTTGACATACCGGCTCAGGAAGTCTATTCCAGGCATATGGTGCAGCAAGATAAAAGGAACGGAGTCTGGAGTTAGCAGTGGAGAAGGGTGCAGATAAGAGAGATTTACCCAGTGAACGGAGTTCCCGGGGAGGAATGTAGGGAGAGATGAGAGTGGAGAGGTACTGAGGAGCTGCAGAGGGAATGCATTTATAGGTCAATAAAAGGAGTTTGAACTGTATGCGGAAACGGATAGGAAGCCAGTGAAGTGACTTGAGGAGAGGGCTAATATGAGCATAACAACACTGGCGGAATATTAGTCATGCAGCAGAATTTTGAACAGATTGAAAAGGAGAGAGATGGCTAAGTGGGAGACCTGTGAGAAGCAAATTGCAATAGTCTAAGCGAGAGGTGATAAGAGCGTGGATGAGGGTTCTGGTAGTGTGCTCAGAAAGGAAAGGGCGAATTTTGCTGATATTATAGAGAAAGAAACGACAGGTTTTAGCAGTCTGTTGAATATGTGCAGAGAAGGAGGCGGAGGATAGTGTCTACAAATGAGTTTGTTTTGAATGTACCATGACAGGAATAAACCTCATACATCAGTCATGATATACCACTGTGCTACCTTGGAGAAGGGAGGTCTTCTAAAAGGAGAGCAGCGAGAGGGGTGCTATCCAGTCTTTTGCATTGAGTGTCACATGTATGATTATCTCCCAGTTGGTGAGAGGTCATGTGTGTGTGCTTGATGCAAAGAGCTCCTGGCTCTCAGAGAATGAGCCTGTTCTCTTGAGTCTAGAGTAGCAGACTTGGAGGAGCTGAGGGGGACAGAGAGGTAAACAGATGAGGCCTACAGAGACGTTGTAGAGAAGTCTGACTTCCAATCTGGCAACCCCTGTGCTGCCTTGGAGAAGGGAGGGCTTATAAAAGGAGAGCAGCGAGAGGGGTGCTATCCAGTCTTTTGCATTGAGTGTCACATGTATGATTATCTCCCAGTTGGTGAGAGGTCATGTGTGTGTGCTTGATGCAAAGAGCTCCTGGCTCTCAGAGAATGAGCCTGTTCTCTTGAGTCTAGAGTAGCAGACTTGGAGGAGCTGAGGGGGACAGAGAGGTAAACAGATGAGGCCTACAGAGACGTTGTAGAGAAGTCTGACTTCCAATCTGGCAACCCCTGTGCTGCCTTGGAGAAGGGAGGGCTTATAAAAGGAGAGCAGCGAGAGGGGTGCTATCCAGTCTTTTGCATTGAGTGTCACATGTATGATTATCTCCCAGTTGGTGAGAGGTCATGTGTGTGTGCTTGATGCAAAGAGCTCCTGGCTCTCAGAGAATGAGCCTGTTCTCTTGAGTCTAGAGTAGCAGACTTGGAGGAGCTGAGGGGGACAGAGAGGTAAACAGATGAGGCCTACAGAGACGTTGTAGAGAAGTCTGACTTCCAATCTGGCAACCCCTGTGCTGCCTTGGAGAAGGGAGGGCTTATAAAAGGAGAGCAGCGAGAGGGGTGCATCTAGAAGTAATACTGTAGCCAGGACCAGCCCACCAGGGGATAAAATATCCTCTCACACAGATAATGTGTCTCCAGGAGCTTCTTCCCAGGAGGGAAGGGTTAGGACAGCTGTTGGTGTTTAAATTATTAGGCATGTAGATAGCTGCCAAAATTTCCATGTGGTTTATAGAATATGCCGAGTGCAAATGGAAATGACTAAATGTAGTCGTTGGCAGTTACGCCAAGGACTTCAGTGTAAATGCCAATGCCTAAATTAGGCGCGGATCAGGTGTATTCTATAGCAATGCGCATAGATTTCAGAAATGCCCATGTCCCGCCCATTCCATGTCCATGGCCACGCCCCCTTTCCAACTATGCAACTTATCATTTAAGTGCATCGCATTTTGGAATATGTTTTGACAGTTGTGCATGTAAATTCTAATTAATGCCAATTAGTGTCAATACTTGCTTAATTGGCAATTATCACCGCTGATTGGCTTGTGAACTAATTAAGTTGCACGCACAAATCCAGAACATGACTGCATTTGCCAATGCAACTTAAGTCACGCTATATAGAATCCAGGGGTAAGTGATAAACTTACTGGCAATCAGGAGCTGGACCTGCGGATCGTGGTCAGTGGCAGCCTGGTCTTCCCTGCAGGTGTAATTCCCTTCATCCTTGAGACACAGCTCGTTTATTTGCAGTGAGCTCTTGTTCACCAGAGAAAGCCGCAAGTCCCCCGTGGAAAGGATGGAGGTGGGGATCCCAGCTTTAAACCACATCATGTTCTCCACACTCTCTGACAAGTGGTTGCAAGATAAGATGACGCTTCCATTCACTTCACCAACGACAGTGACCTCAGCACCTACTAAGGGGAAATTAAACATGTCAGTCTATTGACTGTTGTAGTCCTAGTTTCTTCCTCAAACAATAGAGTTGTTAGGGGGTATCATGTGTAGAAATGTGTGAATTTGCCATGAAAAATAATTCTGTAACTGGAGTTTCCTTCTTTCACTGGACACGCAGAAGTACATTGTCCTCAAATGATGGCTCAGTGGATTCAACACTAAACTTATGACCATAAACAGGTGGTCAGTGTGGGTTTGATACGTTTTAGGGTTCCTATTCCCCATCTGTTTTACTTCATAGGTATCTGTCTTGAATCATTATCTGGCTCATTTTCGAAAGAGAAGGACGCCCATCTTTCGACACAAATCGGAAGATGGGCGTCCTTCTCACAGGGTCGTCCAAATCGGTATAATCGAAAGCCGATTTTGGACGTCCCCAACTGCTTTCCGTCGCAGGGACGACCAAAGTTCAAGGGAGCATATCGTAGGCGTAGCGAAGGCGGGACTTGGGCATGCCTAACACATGGACGTCCTTGACTGACCCATAATGGAAAAAAAAAGGGCGTCCCCGACGAGCACTTGGACGACTTTACCTGGTCGTGTTTTTCTTATGACCAAGGTACAAAAAGGTGCCCGAAATGATCAGATGACCACCGAAGAGAATTGGGGATGACCTCCCGTTACTCCCCCAGTGGTCACTAACCCCCTCCCACCTTCAAAAAACATCTTTCAAAATATGTCGTGCCAGCCTCTATGCCAGCCTCAGATGTCATACTCAGGTCCATCACAGCAGTATGCAGGTCCCTGGAGCAGTTTTAGTCGGTACAGTGCACATCAGACAGGTGGACCCAGGCCCATCCCCCCTACTTTTGTGGAGGAAACAGTGAGCCCTCCAAAACCCACCAGAAACCCACTGTACCCACATCTAGGTGCCCCCCTTCACCTGTAAGGGCTATGGTAGTGGTGTACAGTTGTGGGTAGTGGGTTTTGGGGGGGGGGTTGGGGGCTCAGCAGACAAGGTAAGGGAGCTATGTTCCTGGGAGCAATTTCTGAAGTCCACTGCAGTGTCCCCTAGGGTGCCCGGTTGGTGTCCTGGCATGTCAGGGGGACCAGTGCACTAGAAATGCTAGCTCCTCCCACAACCAAAGGCTTGCCTTTGGTCGTTTCTGAGGTGGATGTCCTTGGTTTCCATTATCGCCGAAAATCAGAAACGACCAAGTCTAGGGACGACCAAAATTTCAAGATTTGGATGTCCCCGACCATATTATCGAAACGAAAGATGGATGTCCATCTTGTTTCGACAATACGAGTTTCCCCGCCCCTCAATCGGGACGTTTTGCGAGGACATCCTCAACAAAACTTGGACGTCCCTTTCGATTATGCCCCTCTATGTTACCCACCCATTGAAATTTCTGAGACCTCTTTATACCAGTTTATCATCATCTTGGGGAATAATGTCACATCATCTGTACATTTTGGGGCTTATCTGTTCTCTGTCTTTTCTACATAATTTGAGGTGGATGTCTCAAGTTCCACTAGCATTGTAGAACAAGATGTTCCTAAAATACATAGCGAAATGGATGTCTATGTGCCAGTTATGTATAGGGCTGCCAAGAGGAGTGTATGGGGGAGCAAGATTCCTCCGGACCCAGCCTCCAAGGGGGCCTGGCACCAGGGTCTGTCTCTCTCCTACTCCTGATGGGACCCGGGTGATTATGTCCCGACAGGAGCAGGAAACAGAAAACTCCGGCACTGAGCCCCCCTTGGAGGCCAGGTAGTAGCAGACACAGGACTTCAGGGCCTCTGGTTTGGTTGTCAGGGGTCCCCAAACCTTACTAGCAGAAGCCTTCCTCCAGTGCTGTTCTCCGCTGTATTGCCTGCCCTGTGGCTGCTTTTCCCCTCACATTGCGCATGCTTGGTTTTGATTAAATTGAGCATGAATGACGTCAGGGGAAAAGCAGCTGCAGGCCCGGCAATGTAGCGGAGAACAGCACTGGAGGAAGGCTGGGGGGCCGGATGGTGGGGCAAAATGTGCCCCTCCACTTTGGGCTCCGCCCACCCCCAATTTTTTAAGTCTGGCTAAGAGGTGATCCTGGGGGGGAGGGGGGGCCCAGCAGCGGCAGCCCTGCCCCAGGCCTGGCTCAGTCTCTTGACAGCCCTAGTTACGTGTGGCAGGAGCATTAATTTTAGGTCTAAAATATCAGTGAGTCAACGTGGGCACATAAGCATTTATTTACTAGCAAATGCATGTTTAATTATGAAATAGCAACATAAAAGATTTTTGACACCTATTTTAGAAACATAAATGTTTATTTTTCCTGACACTGTCACAGAGCCTAGCATCTCCTGCCAGTTTCATTTTTGGAGAGGGGGGAGGGGGGTACATCAACCACTGGGGTATTAAGAGGATGAGCTCACTGTAATACATTTGAATGGGGTTCTTGGTGACTGCTCATGGCTCATGTTACAGCCATGGATAACCCTTTTGGGCATTACTACCTACATAATCTCTCGCTTTAGACTGGCTGGAACTAGTCTAAAGCAAAGGTTAACAGCATGGTAAGCTTTGTGCATCTTGCCCTAAATATTATCAGTATATTAATGCCCTAAATGCGGGATGGAGTGAGCGCGCTTGGGACAAATGCTTTGGCATTGCAAGTCTGTTCGGATCTTTTGGTGGTTAGCCCAGTGTTGTTGTTCGGACACTTAGAGGCAGGGGAGGTCCACCACTGGAGGATTTCGCTCTTTCCTACGATACACTGTGACATTTGGCCTTAAGTTTATATTATGTGTATGGCTTCAGTCCTCCCCTCCTACCCTACAGCGTTGGAAACTGGTTATGTTGGAACAGTTGAGGATGGACAGACTGGGTATTTCTGATTTAGATAGCATAAAAGGCCGTAGACTTATTTTTAATATTCCCTTATCTCTTGTTTGTTCTGTCTGTTTGTCCTAATTAGATTGTAAAGTCTGTCGAGCAGGGACTGTCTCTTCATGTTCAAGTGTACAGCGCTGCGTACGTCTAGTAGCGCTATAGAAATGATAAGTAGTAGTAATAGTAGTCTTTGGGATTCCAGAATCTTGCTACTCTTTGGGATTCTGCACAGAATCTTGCTACTCCTTGGGATTCCGGAATCTTGCTACTCTTTGGGATTCTGGAATATTGCTACTCTTTGGGATTCCGGAATATTGCTACTCTTTGGGATTCCGGAATATTGCTACTCTTTGTCCTTATCCCTTATTGGTCCTGTTTGTCTGTCCTAATTAGATTGTAAGGTCTGTCAAGCAGGGACTGTCTCTTCATGTTCAAGTGTACAGCGCTGTGTACGTCTAGTAGCGCTATAGAAATGATAAGTAGTAGTAATAGTAGTCTTTGGGATTCCAGAATCTTGCTACTCTTTGGGATTCTGCACAGAATCTTGCTACTCCTTGGGATTCCGGAATCTTGCTACTCTTTGAGATTCCGGAATATTGCTACTCTTTGGGATTCCGGAATATTGCTACTCTTTGTCCTTATCCCTTATTGGTCCTGTTTGTCTGTCCTAATTAGATTGTAAGGTCTGTCAAGCAGGGACTGTCTCTTCATGTTCAAGTGTATAGCGCTGTGTACGTCTAGTAGCGCTATAGAAATGATAAGTAGTAGTAATAGTAGTCTTTGGGATTCCAGAATCTTGCTACTCTTTGGGATTCTGCACAGAATCTTGCTACTCCTTGGGATTCCGGAATCTTGCTACTCTTTGAGATTCCGGAATATTGCTACTCTTTGGGATTCCGGAATATTGCTACTCTTTGTCCTTATCCCTTATTGGTCCTGTTTGTCTGTCCTAATTACATTGTAAGGTCTGTCAAGCAGGGACTGTCTCTTCATGTTCAAGTGTACAGCGCTGTGTACGTCTAGTAGCGCTATAGAAATGATAAGTAGTAGTAGTAGTTATTTATTTATTTATTTTATTTATTTATTGCATTTGTATCCCACATTTTCCCACCTATTTGCAGGCTCAATGTGGCTTACAGAGTTTTGTTATGACATAGTCATTCCAGGATCTTAGGTACAATTAGTAGTGCAAAGATTAAGTAAGGGAAGAAAGAGGGAAGGTGTTAGGCAGGTTAGTATAGAAGGTGGATGTTAATAACTGGGTGGGTTGGTGCGGTAGTTTTGTAACACTAGTAAAAAAAGCCCGTTTCTCATTGAAATGAAACGGGCGCTAGCAAGGTAATGAGCTTCTGCCATTAATGTTTTTAAGGGTAGATTCTTCTTCCCTTCCGTTCTCTCCACTTGCTTCCTCCTTTGATGTCTGTACCTTGGAGTTCATTTTCAGAGAGTGGAAGAGAGAGATACACATGGAGGGGCATAATCGAACGGCGCCAGCCATTTATATGGCCGGCGCCGCAAAGAGGTGTCCCAAACCATATTATCGAAAAAGATGGCCAGCCATCTTTCATTTCTATAATACTAGCCGTTGAGCCCGTAAAAACGGGCTAGTAAAGGAAGGGGGGGGGGGTTTGAAAGCCCCCCCCCCCCCCGATAGGTCGCCGCCGCCCCTCCACCCGGGCCGGGTACATGGCTTCACTATTCAAACCGCCGGATCGCAGCAAACAGCTCATCTGAGCTGCCGTCGGCCTTCCTTCTTCTCTGCGTGTGTTCCTCCCTTCTGCGTGTGACGTAACGTCGGCGAGGGCGGGACACAGGCAGGTAAGGAAGGCCAACGGCAGCTCAGATGAGCTGTGTGCTGCGTTCCGGCGGTTTGAATAGTGAAGCCAGGTACCCGGGCCGGGTGAAGGGTGGGTGGCGGCGGTGACTCCGGGTGGGTTGGGGGAGCGGTAGCGGCAACCCTGGGGGGGGGGGAAGCGGTGGTGACGGCGGTTCCCTCACTCGCAGGTGCGCAGGTTCCCTCTCTGTCACGCCCCCATCATCACGTATTGACGCGGGGGCGGGACAGAGAGGGTCTCTACTGCTCATTTGTGAGTGAGTACGCCTCTTGCCATTTATATGTTTGATGGTTGGGGCCAGCCAAATGTCAGAGATAGCCGGGTTTGAGATGGCCGGCATCGGTTTTTGCCGATAATGGAAACCGATGCCAGCCATCTCAAACCCGGCCAAATCCAAGGCATTTGGTCGTGGGAATACGGTTGGGGCCGGCCAAATGTCAGAGATGGCCGGCATCGGTTTTTGCCGATAATGGAAACCGATGCCGGCCATCTCAAACCCGGCCAAATCCAAGGCATTTGGTTGTGGTAGGGGCCAGCATTTGTTGTGCACTGTCCGTACCTTGGAGTTCAACTTTCTTGAAAGTGAGAGTCCTGTCAAGCGGTTTGTGTGCTTCCTGCCACCGTGGTCTTCTGTTCTCTGGTCGTGACGTTACTATGCAGCCTTCCCTTCCCTCCGAGGGCGGGGCAGTGAGTGCGAGTGCGATTACCTGTGGTTGGACCCTTCTCCTTCTGATGTCGCGTTTCTTTCCCTGGCAACTATACAGAGTTCCCTTGAGGGCGGGACAGTGATTGGGAGTGCGATTACGAACCCTACATGGCTTCACTGCCACGGAGTCAGCTTCAGAACGCTGGAGGTGCGAATTATTATATTAGATGGGGGACATTTTGGTTGACATTACCTCATCAGCTACGCAGACGATTGTTAAACTAAAAACCTCTTACAGCTTATATAAGAAATGATTGTTTTGGGGGGGTTTCCCCCACACATTCATTCATCAGAAGGGTAGTTACGAATGGGAGGGTGGATGGCTTAGGGAGGATAAAGGAATGGGGATTGTATATTAAATATAGTTCACATATTAATATTCTTGTAAAATCCAGTGGTATAGTTTAAGGTTGTGAATTGAACAACTAGATGACAGAATCAGGTAATCCCTGAGAGTGACTGGTGGAATGTACTTTGGAAACTGTGAGCTGGATAGTTTTGTTGATGTGTTAAAACAATAAACAGATTTAAACATATTATCAGGATATTTGTGGACCGGGTTGGAGGAAGAATGAGGACAGGCAAAAAAAATTATCCAGACAGTGATGATATTCAGCGACTATCTGAATACATTATACATTTAATTTAGGCCTGTTGAGTAGCAGGTTTTAAACTAACCAGATAGTGTCAGGATGGCCACTGCACTGCCTGTATATTTCATGCTGCTACCTGTGTGGATTCTGGCAGTGACCAGCAAACTTACGCTGGCGACTGGTGGCTGAAAACTTACCCCTCTCTGTGGGGCCCTTTTACAAAGCAGCGGTAAGATCAACGCGGGCTTACTGCTTGCTAAAAAGGAAGTACCGTCAGGCTACTGCAGCAGCCCGGCTGGAGTTCCCACCCTCAGCGTGTTGTCATATCCAGCGCTTCAAAAATATTTTTATTTCGTAGCGCCATTGTGTACCTGCTGGTAACTGGGCAGTGCCGTGCGCTGCCTGGTTACCGCTGGGTTAGCGCGGGAGCCCTTACCGCCACCTCAATGGGTGGCAGTAAGGGCTACCCCTCCCCCAAATGGCCACCCTGCGAGTGCTTCACTTGCCGCACGGCCATTTCCTGAAGAAAAGAAAGACCGACCTTTTACCTGCTGTGGTAAAAGGCGGCCTTGCTGCACGTCAAAAACACACGCCAACGCAGGCCCCCTTTTGCCGCAGCTTGGTATAAGGGGCCCTGTGTGAGGCCTCAAACTGCAAAAGTGTCCCAAACACTGGAGGGGGGGGGGATAGTGGAGGAGTGGCCTAGTGGTTAGGGTGGTGGACTCTGGTCCTGGGGGAACTGGGGATCTGAGTTCAATTCCCACCTCAGGCACAGGCAGCTCCTTGTGACTCTGGGCAAGTCACTTAACCCTCCATTGCCCCATGTAAGCTGCATTGAGCCTGCCATGAGTGGGAAAGCGCGGGGTACAAATGTAACAAAAAAAAAAAAAAAAAAGTTCCAGTTGGTTCAGGGCACCCCAACCAGCCAGCCTGGTATAAGGGAAAAATAAGGAATATGATTAGAAGCATCGCGGTCAGTTTGGTGTGAACCAGAAGAATAAAGGTGGGAAAATAATTTGAGTTTGAGGAAGAGCACGTGATGCCTGTTCAAAGGAGAAAAAGAACTAAATGGGAAGGAACGATGGGAAACAATCAGAAATCTTACAGCAGAGCAATGTGCAATCTTAACAACACTATTGAAAACCCACCTTTTTGAGAAAATTTATGGAAAGAACCAAAACACATAAAATCCACACTCACTGCTCAGCAATGCATCAATACAGCCACTTCTGAATGCTCATCCCCATAATCTCACCACACTCATACCTTTACTCACAGAAAAATGTATACCAAATGTTTTCCTGTTAGTATATATTACCCCTTTTAGTTTCCTGTTGTTTCCTTCCAATGTTTTACTCTTTTCCATTGTAATATTTCTTAACGATACTATGACTTACTACTACTATTTAGCATTTCTATAGCGCTACAAGGCATACGCAGCGCTTGTCTCGCATAACTCCTCACAATGTAATCCATAACCAAGTTGTAACAAATTGTATTTCCATCATTCAAAATGTATTGTAAGCCACACTGAGCCCGCAAAAAAGGTGGGAAAATGTGGGATACAAATGCAATAAAAAAATAAAAAAAATTCTCAGATTCTTTTCAATGAATGGACTTACAAAAAGAAAACAGCCACGTTAACCTGATCTCAGGCTTTCTGAGAAACAAAAAAAGAAGTTCTTACCTGCTGAAACCTGGGACAGCAACCCCCACACCCAGCAGACAGTGAAAGCATTTCCAGCCACGGTCCACATGTTTTAAGATGTACCCGGGGAAGCTTTTCACAGATGCCTTGAACCAGAGAAGCTCACAGCTGCACCTTCCTAGACAGGGTGAGTGCATGCACCAGGGTCTGAAGGGGGCAAAGCTGCTGAGCCCACAGCCAGTGCCATGAGGCCAAAGGCCCAGAGCTGACTCTACACCTGCTGCCAGGCTGGCCTAGGCTACTAACTGTACTTCTCAATGCCTTCCTCTCTGAGCCTTCCGGGATTCTTACTCAGTATCTAGCAGTAGCCACGCCCTCCCGTGCCCAGGTGAGACAGGCAACCCTTAAACACACACAGCCATCATTTCCTGGATAAAAGGTTTCCTTCTTAGCATCCCGCAATACCCTCACTTAAAGAAAGATTTTCTTCACTGCCCAGCCACAGTATTTTCTGTTCCCCTTAAACTATCTCACAGTATTTTCACGTGCTAGAAAAATAAACAAAAAGAGGAACTATTGGCTAGGGGTAACTGGTATGCTGAACGTTGCTGTTTCAAGTCTGCTGTCAGCTGGGGATATTTAAAAAAAAAAAAAAACTTGGCTAAAAGCAAAATTAGCCAAACATATTCAGAGAAATACTGAAGGTTTCACAAATCTTTCTGGCTGCAGCCTGCAATATGGTTTGCATCTCCTTGGAATCTTCTTTAGCTTGTAAATAAGTGAGCTGTTCAGTTAATCTGTCTCTACAGACTGTGGTTAGGTATCACCTTTTCCAGGGCTGACATTCATATGTTTTGATAAAACCTCTTAGAAAGGAATCAGGTGCTAGATCTGCTTGTGGAGACTAATTTGTCTGAAACCTGCTGTTCTATCTGATCAGTTCTTCAGAGTTTAACTGTAGTTTACCAAGAGACTATTATCTTCAATACAGTGGCGTTCCTAGGGTGGCTGACACCCGGGGCGGATCGCCGATGCGCCCCTCTCCCAGGTGCAGCGCGACCCCCCCACCCCCGGCGAAAGGACCCCCCCACCCCCGGCGAAAGCACACACCCCCCTCGGGTGCATTTTTACCTGCTGGGGGGTTGCCGTGCGCCTGTCTGGTTCGCTCATTCCATGCTCCCTCTGCCCCGGAACAGGAAGTAACCTGTTCCGGGGCAGAGGGAGCACGGAACGAGCGGAGCAGACAGGCACGTGGCACCCCCCCCCAGCGGCATGCACCCGGGGCGGACCGCCCCCACCGCCCCCCCTTGATACGCCACTGCTTCAATAAACCCTTAACTGAACAATCCTGCTCATTGATATCCCTTAGTACATCTTTTCACACTTGTTAATCATATCAACATGACTTTCATTCAATGCAACATATGTTGTGCCTTAGTCCTACGGCAAACCAGGGATGGACTGAACATTTGGGCAACCAGACAGTACCCGAGGGCCCAGAGCCTCTGCCCGGATGCCCACCACACAGTACATCACTCCCGGTCCTACCTTTAAGGGCGCACTGCTGGTGATCTATTGGCCTCTGCGGGGGGTGGGGGGGACATATGTTCTTTCTTGCCCGTTGTACTACCGCTATTCCCTCTGCCCGGCACTGCCTTACTTTAAAAATGGCAACTGAGTCTCCCTGTGGAAGTCTCGCGATACTGTCAAGACCTGCAAGACTACCATGGGAAGTCTCGGCCGCCATTTTGAAAACAGTGCAGCGGTATGGGGGGTGTCAGGCAGCGGCTGGTCAGGGGGCCCAGATCACCCTCAGTGTCTGGGGACCCAGACCACTCTCAGTCCACCACTGCAGCAAACCATCTGGAACCTTAGAACTTGCCCCATCTGTTTCCAAATATCACCTATGAAAGATGAAATTGACAAACTGAAGAAGGAATTGGCTGCAATTAAGGAAACATCAAGGATTACCCAATTCTCAGCCAATTTACTACCAGCAGTGCCACAAAGTAACAGAGGAATAATGGGTCACAGTAGGCTAAGGTAGATTACAACTTGTAAAACAGAGGCATTCACCCTCACAACCTTTGACCCTATATAACTCTTTTGCTGCATTGGACCATTATGATGCTCAGGAAAGAAGTACTGAGGTGGAGCCAGAGGCAAGGAATGTAACTCCAAAGACATCCCCAAAACAATGACAGATTGTCTCAAAGCAAAAAATTCTTATTGCTAGGAGCAGTGGCAATCCTAGGTTGGCTGCCACCTGGGGCGGATCGCCTCCATCCCCCCAGGGTGCAGCACGACACCCCCCCCCCCCCCCCGGTGCATCAACCTCCCCCCCCCCCCCCCGGGTGCCTTCTTGGCTGTTGGGAGCAGCCGCGCGCCTGTCTGCTCCGCTGACTCCCTGCTCTCTCTGCCCCAGAACAGGAAGTAACCTGTTCCGGGGCAGAGAGAGCAGGGAACCAGCGGAGCCGACAGGCATGCGGCACCCCCCCAGCAGCTTGCACCCAGGGAGGACCACCCCCCCTTGGTACACCACTGGCTAGGAGACTCCATTATAAGAGGCATTAACTTAGGAATACAGTTCATGGATCCCAATCTAGTGAAATACTTTCCAGAATCCTCTGCTACTAGAAGTACCAAACAAATACTGAATGTGATCCAAGATGAGAGAGTAAGGACTCTAATACTGTGTCACAAAGTCAGGGAAGGTGAGTCCTTGGGCTGCAGCCAGACCTCAGCTTAATTAAATAAGTCCCTTGGGCTGACAAGGCTAGACAGGACAGAACTAGACAAGACTAGGTAAGGCCAGGCTAGGCTAGGCAAGATACAGCTGGGCAAGAAAAGACAGATGAGACAGGAACTGAATCTAGACGAGGCAAGGAAAAGCAAGGCAACGGGGCTAGAACTGGAACCCAGACAGCACATGGCAAGACAAGGAACTAGGCTAAAACTGTGTCCAGACAGGCAAGACAAAGGCAAGGTGGCAAGAACTGGATCCAGACGGGACTGGACAAGACAATGAGCAAGACAGATAAGACTGGGACTAGACACTAAAAGCAAAGCAAGGAAGGAAGGCAAGGTGTATGGAAGACAGGGCTAGTCAGGGCAGGGACAAGAGTCCAAAGCAAGGCAAAGTCTAGTGGCAGAACAGGGCTGGAGCTTGGCAGGAACTTGGAGACACGGCAGGGCTGGACCTTGTCAGGAACTCAGAGCAAGGCTTGAAACACAAAGCAAGGCTGGAACAGAAGACACCACACAGAAGCAGGAGACCTCGAGCGCAGGGCTCAAGCGGACCCGTTGCAAAGGCACTGGAGAAGGGCTCGGACCTTCCATAAATATACCCAAGCCCGACATCACTCCTGACACACCCCCACAAAGATTCCTGCCATTGGAGCCTCAAGAATCATGCTACAGGCACGTAAGAGTGCCTAGGAGAACCGATGCACTCACAGGCGCAAATGCTGCACAGAAGTGGGCCACGCCCGGAAGAGGGCCAGAGAAAAGCGCAGGACCAACCCCAATGCCCCTATGGCGTTGGGAGGTAAGTCAGAGCACGAGTCACGGTAGGAGCAGTGACAGTACTTCCTCCTTGAAGACCCCCTCCTTTCGGTCCTTGTCAGGGTGTCACAAGAAACGAAGGAACCTCCACAGGGGCACAGGAGCAAGATTAGCAGATTTCCAAGAAGAATCCTTAAAACTGCAGGCCCCATTGAAAGCAGAAGGTCCTAGACCACATCCCAATGGTCCAGTTCTTCTGGCACTGTACAGGAAACACAAAGTTGAAGACATCTATTCACAGGGACCCTAGCCATATAATCAGCCATGGCTGAACATGAGCAAGCTTACTCTGAAGAAGTGAAGAGGCATCTTTCCCAACAGGAGATCAGCAGCATTTTGTTCTTCCAATGAGCAGAACACTTCTCTACTTGCTGGAATTGCTAGGTCCTGGGCAGAACTGAACAATAGCTGAAGTAAAACTGAAGACAAGATACTGAAGCAGGACTAGACTATAGATAAGATCAAGGTCAAGGCAGGAACACAAACACCAAATGACTGTCACAATCTCAGGAAAGGTGAGCCCTTGAGCCACAGCTGGATCCTGACTGCGATAGACAAGCCCCCTGGTCTAGCACAAGGCAAGGACTGGGCAAGGCAGGAACTCGGAGCAAGGCTTGAAACACAAGGCAAGGATGGAACGACACCACACAGAAGCAGGAGATCTCGAGTGCAAGGCCCAAGTGGACCCATTACAAAGGCACCGGAAAAGGGCCTGGACCTTCCTTAAATATGTCCAAGCCTAACGTCACTCCTGACGTGCCCCCACAGAGATTACCGCCACTGGGTCCTCAAGAGTTGAGCTACTGGCGTGCTCGCACACCTAGGAGAGCCAATGCCTCCACAGGAGCAGAAGCACAGAAGCGGGCTGCCATCTGAAAGAGGGCCAGAGAGAAGTGCAGGATCACCCTGGCGCCCCCACGGTGTTGGGAGGTAAGTTGGGGCATGAGTCACGACGGGAGCTGTGACATACTGATATTGTAATCTACCTGGGAACAAATGACCTGGCCAAAAATAGTAAGTTTGGAGCACAGAGAGCATTCCAGAAGCTTGGGGAGGGCCTCGTGTCTTTGGTTCGGACTGCAGCATTTTTATGAAGTTATTTCTACATATGGGAAGAGAGAAGAAAGACTACATAAAACAGAAGAGTTCAATAAGTGGCATGAAGCTTGGGTAAAGAAGGTTTTAAATACACAGGTGGATGGGGCAGTAGCCAGTAGCGTAGCCAAGGGTGGGCCCAGGCTCACCCACTTTGGGCTTGGGCCCACCCAGTAGCAGCACACCTATGATGTGGTTGGCAGGGATTCCCAAACCCCACCAGCTGAAAACTCCCAACTGTCCCTCCTGCATACCTTGTAAATAGCAGATCTTTGCCTGCAGTGAGCAGCGACTGATACATACTGCTCGCACCAGCCCCACAGCGTGTATTAGTTACTGCTCGCTGTCGATGAAAATCTGCTATTTAAAAGGTATGCAGGGGAGGGGAGGATGTTTGAGAGACCATATGGCATGCAGGCAAGAGAGGGAGAGACCAAATCACTTGTGGGACAAGGCAGAGTTATTCTGCCCACCCATCTTAAGCCCAGGCCCACCCAAAATTGGGTGTCTGGCTACGCCCCTGGGCAGTACATGGAAAAATAACAGGCTGTACTGTAATGATGGGCTATATCTTTTTGTCAAGAACAGAAAGTAGCGTGATCAACATGACACTTCCCAAAAAAAACAAGTAGACGAATAATTAAAATTAGTTCAATAAAGGATGAGACTCGACACAGTGATTTTCCTGTTGGGCACTTATTCTATTTGATTTTCCTCACAGTTTCGTTCGTTCTTTTACCCACATGCCTGGTGCACTTACCAATCATTAATCCTTTTAAAGGCTTGATTTGGTTTGTTCTTGCTCCAGTTCTGACAACATACTCCTGAGGCAGGCGTTGTTTGCCGAAACACGGTGCCGTGTCGAGTCTCATTCTTCATTAAAGAACTACTTCTAATTATTTCTCTCCTTGTTTTTTTGGAAGTGTCGTGTTGATGACACTACTTTCTTTTCTCAACTTTTTCCCTCGTAGCGGATCCAGTTTCTCCACTTTGGTGTTCGTTTTTTGTTCTATATCCCCAGGAAAAACATGATGGCAATGGAGAAGGTAATGTTAATATAGAAAACCATCAAGCAACGAACACAAATGGTCATAGTCTAAATAAAGAGGTTCAAGATTTGCAAGCCCTGATGGTTGAGGAAGACTTGGATATTGTTGCTATTACAGAGACATGCCAGGAATGGGATGCTACCATAGTGGGCTATAATCCTTTTAGGAAGGTGTGATATCGCGAGCGAGGGTTGAGGGTGGGCCTGCACAATAACACAGACAGACAAAGGTGCAAAAATTGGAACAAGTGCTTTATTAACAGAAAACAGAGGCTAGGAACACAAGGTGAAAAGTCTCCTTGGTTTAGCGAACACAGTCTTAACCAGGGCCTGTGGCTGACAGGGCTCAAACACAGTCTGAGGCTGTTGGCTGCCACGCCCCAAACAAAGCTTCTAAGTTCATCTCTTTCTCTGAGGTCTAGGTCTGGTTCTAGCCAGACCCCAGAGCAAGGCTTATAAGTCTCAAAATTTGGCTTAGCTCAGCCAAGTTACAATTGCTAGACATAGGCTATAGAGGCATATGCTGGGGCTTTGGTTCTTCCTTCCCTGGCCTCCTTAAACCCAGTCTGGCTCTACCTTTTATACTTCCTGGTTCCTGTACCTTCTGCTTCATCAATCCCTCCCGTCTCACTTCCTCCCTTGCGGGACTAATGGTTTTAAGGTGTCTCAGGCTATCTGAGGGCCTATCCTTAAGGGTGAGAAGCAGTGTTCTGTATATCCCCCTCACTGAAGGATAGGGAGGGCAGAAGAGGTGGAGTGTAACTGTATGTGAATAATAATATCAGAGCGGTTGAAATGCAGAGAATCCGGGGAAAGGAAAAAGCTATATGGATCATCCTGGAAACAGAAGCTAGAACTTGTATCCATATTGGTGTTATCTGCAGATCTCCGGCACAAATTGAGAAGCCGGAGAAAGCTCTGATTGAAGATATCCATAAGCTTGGAATGAAAGGGGTGGTTGGAGATTTAAACTTGCCTGATGTGAATTGGAATGTCCCATCAGCAGAATCGGAAAGAAGCAGAGAGATTGTGGTCTGTCAAAGCGCTTTGCTCAGACAAATGTTCAGGTTCAGCAATGGGCATTCAGCTCTGTCTTTCTGCTTTGGCCTAACTGTGCATGTAAGCTTAGTGCATGCACAGTTGGGCCAAATGTTTCTTCACTCAATGTAATTACAGAACTCAGTTATAAATGTGTAAGCAGAAATCATTCACAAAAAGGAGGAAAAACGCAAGAGAAAGCTCCTCCCATATATATAGAAATGGGATAAGAGCTACTATTTCATCATCATAGGCGCTACAAAAAACCTCCTAATTATTTTTAAATATTTTTCTTTTACTAAGCAAAAAATCGCTCTGCCCAATAGGCTAAAAAGTTTTACTTAGCTTAGGCAGGCTCAAAGCTTTCTTCTCTCAGACCGTGATTTAACTGTGGTCAACGGGTCCCGTTTCACATTACGCTGCTTCAGGACCACAGCTTTTCAACTAAACACTTCAACGGTCATCTTTCAATCCGTTCATAATGCCGACGGCCTGTCATGCTACCGTCGGCATTATGAACGGATTGAAAGATGACCGTTGAAGTGTTTAGTTGAAAAGCTGTGGTCCTGAAGCAGCGTAATGTGAAACGGGACCCGTTGACCACAGTTAAATCACGGTCTGAGAGAAGAAAGCTTTGAGCCTGCCTAAGCTAAGTCAAACTTTTTAGCCTATTGGGCAGAGCGATTTTTTGCTTAGTAAAAGAAAAATATTTAAAAACATTTAAAAATAATTAGGAGGTTTTTTTGTATCGCCTATGATGATGAAATAGTAGCTCTTATCGCTATAGAAATGCTAAGTAGTAGTAGTAGTAGTACATATATGGGAGGAGCGTTCTCTTGAGGCGTTTTTCCTCCTTTTTGTGATTGATTTCTGCTTACACATTTATAACTGAGTTCTGTAATTATATATGAGAAGTTATTGGATTGAACCAGTTCCCTATTGATATCTTTAGTTTATTTCTTCACTCAATGTAACATAGCAGATGATGGCAGAAAAAGACCTGCACGGTCCACCCAGTCTGCCCAACAAGATAAACTCACATGTGCCATTTTTTGTGTATACCTTACCTTGATTTGTACCTGTCTTTTTCAGGGCACAGACCGTATAAGTCTGCCCAGCACTATCCCCACCTCCCAACCACCAGCCCTGCCTCTCACCGCCGGCTAAGCTTCTGGGGATCCCTTCCTTCTGCACAGGATTCCTTTATGTTTATCCCACGCATGTTTGAATTCTGTTACCGTTTTCCTCTCCACCACCTCCCGCGGGAGGGCATTCCAAGCATCCACCACTCTCTCCGTGAAAAAATACTTCCTGACATTTTTCTTGAGTCTGCCCCCCTTCTATCTCATTTCATGTCCTCTCGTTCTACCGCCTTCCCCTCTCTGGTAAAGGTTCATTTGCAGATTAATACCTTTCAAATATTTGAACATCTGTATCATATCACCCCTGTTTCTCCTTTCCTCCGGGGTATACATGTTCAGGTCAACAAGTCTCTCCTCATACGTCTTGTAACGCAAATCCCATACCATTCTTGTAGCTTTTCTTTGCACCCCTTCCATTTTTTTAACATCCTTCACAAGATACGGCCTCCAAAACTGATGTGTAATGTGTAATTAAACTCTGAAATTTGTTGCCAGATAATGTGGTAAAGGCTGTTAGCTTAGTGGGGTTTAAAAAGGTTTGGCCTGCTTCCTAAAGGAAAAGCCCATAGACCATTATTTAAAAAGGACTTGGGGAAAATCCACTGCTTATTTCTGGGATAAGCAGCATAAAATGTTTTGTACTTTTTTTGGGATCTTTCCGTCCTCCTTTTTCTGGAGCCATATGGTAACCCTATGCCAGGTATTTGTGACCTGGATTGGCCACGGTTGGAAACAGGATGCTGGGCTTGATGGACCTTTGGTCTGTCCCAGTATGGCAAATGTACTTATGTACTTGGGATTCTGAATGGAATCTTGCTACTCTTTGGGGTTCTAAATGGAATGTTGCTACACTTTGAAATTCTGCATGGAATCTTGTTATTCTTTAGAATTCTAGAATCTTGCTGCTCTTTGGGGTTCTACATGGGATGTTGCTACTCTTTGGGTTTCTGCCAGGTATTTGTGACCTGGATTGGCCACTGTTGGAAACAGGATGCTGGGCTTGATGGACCTTTGGTCTGTCCCAGTATGGCAATACTTATGTACTTGGGATTCTGAATGGAATCTTGCTACTCTTTGGGGTTCTAAATGGAATGTTGCTACACTTTGAAATTCTGCATGGAATCTTGTTATTCTTTAGAATTCTAGAATCTTGCTGCTCTTTGGGGTTCTACATGGAATGTTGCTACTCTTTGGGTTTCTGCCAGGTATTTGTGACCTGGATTGGCCACTGCTGGAAACAGGATGCTGGGCTTGATGGACCTTTGGTCTGTCCCAGTATGGCAATACTTATGTACTTGGGATTCTGAATGGAATCTTGCTACTCTTTGGGGTTCTAAATGGAATGTTGCTACACTTTGAAATTCTGCATGGAATCTTGTTATTCTTTAGAATTCTAGAATCTTGCTGCTCTTTGGGGTTCTACATGGGATATTGCTACTCTTTGGGTTTCTGCCAGGTATTTGTGACCTGGATTGGCCACTGTTGGAAACAGGATGCTGGGCTTGATGGACCTTTGGTCTGTCCCAGTATGGCAATACTTATGTACTTGGGATTCTGAATGGAATCTTGCTACTCTTTGGGGTTCTAAATGGAATGTTGCTACACTTTGAAATTCTGCATGGAATCTTGTTATTCTTTAGAATTCTAGAATCTTGCTATTCTTTGCAGTTCTACATGGGATCTTGCTACTCTTTGGGATCTTACCAGGTATTTGTGACCTGGATTGGCCACTGTTGGAAACAGGATGCTGGGCTTGATGTACCTTTGGTCTGTCCCAGTATGGCAAATGTACTTATGTACTTGGGATTCTGAATGGAATCTTGCTACTCTTTGGGGTTCTACATGGAATGTTGCTACACTTTGAAATTCTGTATGGAATCTTGTTATTCTTTAGAATTCTAGAATCTTGCTACTCTTTAAGGTCCTACATGGGATGTTGCTACTCTTTGGGTTTCTGCCAGGTATTTGTGACCTGGATTGGCCACTGTTGGAAACAGGATGCTGGGCTTGATGGACCTTTGGTCTATCCCAGTGTGGCAATACTTGTGTAGATGACGGCAGATAAAGACCTGCATGGTCCATCCAGTCTGCCTCAATGTTTTAATGTACTGCTTGAACTTTAGATGGATCTGAACAAATTCTGCTTTAAAACTCATACTACAGTTTTGCTAGAACGCACTTTCACTGAAAAAAAAGTATTTATTTTGATGTTTTAATTTTAAGCATACCATTACTCAACAAGAGATTTGTTATTGTTCACGAGGCTAAGCCAAATCAGCCCACCTCTACTGTCAATTTTGAACCACGTGAACACTCACTGGATTAAATGTGAAAGACTTTTAAAAATCACTCCAGACCACGTCTACTTCCCTTCTAATTTAGCTCTGGGGACTCTAAAAACTGCTCAGCTGCAATGCACAGAACGGATTCTATTTCATTTTATGGACCCGTCTCAGGCAGAGAGGAGTCGGCCGCCGCATATGCGCACAACCAATCAATTCCTGCGTCCGTCCGCGCGCTCGTCCATCAGCAAAGTCCAAACCCGGCAGCAGCGGAGAGCCCGCCCCGCCCCCGAACGAGACAGCAGCGGCGCGCGCACCAATAGGACCCGAAAGTAGAGGCCGAAGTGCCGCCCACGATCGGGACAGCAGCAGCGCGCGCACCAATAGGACCCGAAAGTGGAGGCCGAAGTCCCGCCCACGAACGAGACAGCAGCAGCAGGAGCGCGCGCAACAATAGGACCCGAAAGTGGAGGCCAAAGTGCCGCCCACGAACGAGACAGCAGCAGCACGCGCACCAATAGGACCCGAAAGTGGAGGCCGAAGTCCCGCCCACGAACGAGACAGCGACAGCAGGAGCGCGCGCACCAATAGGACCCGAAAGTGGAAGCCGAAGTGCCGCCCACGAACGAGACAGCAGCAGCACGCGCACCAATAGGACCCGAAAGTGGAGGCCGAAGTCCCGCCCACGAACGAGACAGCGACAGCAGGAGCGCGCGCACCAATAGGACCCGAAAGTGGAGGCCGAAGTGCCGCCCACGAACGAGACAGCGACAGCAGCAGCAGGAGCGCGCGCACCAATAGGACCCGAAAGTGGAGGCCAAAGTGCCGCCCACGAACGAGACAGCAGCAGCACGCGCACCAATAGGACCCGAAAGTGGAGGCCGAAGTCCCGCCCACGAACGAGACAGCGACAGCAGGAGCGCGCGCACCAATAGGACCCGAAAGTGGAAGCCGAAGTGCCGCCCACGAACGAGACAGCAGCAGCACGCGCACCAATAGCAGCCGAAAGTGGAGGTCGAAGTCCCGCCCACAAACGAGACAGCAGCAGCGCGCGCACCAATAGGAGGCGAAAGTGGAGGCCGAAGTCCCGCCCACGGACGAGACAGCAGCAGCGCGCGCACCAATAGGAGGCGAAAGTGGAGGCCGAAGTGCCGCCCAGGCTCCTTTTAATTGGCTGAGGTGAAGCCTGCCTTGCGTTGCTTAGGTTAGGTGTAAACGTCGCTTTTTCTGTGGTGGCGGTTGGTCGTCTGTTTCTTTTGTTCGTTGACGTCTCCCTGGGCCGACTATGCCGGTGGAGCTGAAGCACTGGGACGGGCCTCTGAGCCTGGCTGAGGTGGAGGAGAAGCCGGCGCATCCCCTGCGGGTCCAGCACGGCTCTGTGGAGATAGACGAGCTGGGTAAAGTGGTGACTCCGACCCAGGTACCGGGCTCTGACTGCAGCAGTGGCCTGGACTCTGGGAACTGGAAAATGCCGGGGGGAGGGAGGGGTCGCTGGCACAGGCCCTCCTGCAGGATGAGAGAAAACAACGAGTGTGCAACTTATTATTACATTTGTATCCCACATTATCCCACCTTACAATTCATGGTGGATACTGGAAATAGAAAAGAAAGTACATTTGGTTTTGCAGAGGGTTTGGGGTATATGATGGTGAAATACATGGTAGTGTTAAAGCCATAGACAATTAGGTGCATGATAGTGTGAAAGCAGAAGACATTAAAGAACATTCCTGGGTATCTTAAAGAAGGTAGAGTCACGCGTGTTGTTCTTTATGATATATTTTGTCAAAGAGAGAAGTTTTCAGGAGTTTGCGGAAATTGGTCATTTCGTAGACCGATTTCAGGTTACGTGGCAGTGAGTTCCAGAGCTGGAGGTGGTGGGGATGAAAACGGTAACGGAATTCAAACATGCGTGGGATAAACATAAAGGAATCCTGTTCAGAAGGAATAGATCCTCAGGAGCTTAGCCGAGATTGGGTGGCGGGGCTGCTGGTTGGGAGGTGGGGATAGGGATGGCCAGACTTATAGGGTCTGTGCCAGAGCTGGTGGTTGGGAGGTGGGGATAGGGATGGCCAGACTTATACAGTCTGTGCCAGAGCTGGTGCTGGGAGGCGGAGTTGGGAGGCAGGGATAGGACTGGGCAGACTTATAGGGTCTGTGCCAGAGCTGGTGGTTGGGAGGTGGGGATAGGGATGGCCAGACTTATACAGTCTGTGCCAGAGCTGGTGCTGGGAGGCGGAGTTGGGAGGCAGGGATAGGACTGGGCAGACTTATAGGGTCTGTGCCAGAGCTGGTGGTTGGGAGGTGGGGATAGGGATGGCCAGACTTATACAGTCTGTGCCAGAGCTGGTGCTGGGAGGCGGAGTTGGGAGGCAGGGATAGGACTGGGCAGACTTATAGGGTCTGTGCCAGAGCTGGTGGTTGGGAGGTGGGGATAGGGATGGCCAGACTTATACAGTCTGTGCCAGAGCTGGTGCTGGGAGGCGGAGTTGGGAGGCAGGGATAGGGCTGGGCAGACTTATAGGGTCTGTGCCAGAGCTGGTGGTTGGGAGGCGGGGATAGGGCTGGGCAGACTTATACAGTCTGTGCCAGAGCTGCTGGTTGGGAGGTGGGGATAGGGATGGCCAGACTTATACAGTCTGTGCCAGAGCTGGTGCTGGGAGGCGGAGTTGGGAGGCAGGGATAGGGCTGGGCAGACTTATAGGGTCTGTGCCAGAGCTGGTGGTTGGGAGGCGGGGATAGGGCTGGGCAGACTTATACAGTCTGTGCCAGAGCTGGTGCTGGGAGGCGGAGTTGGGAGGCAGGGATAGGACTGGGCAGACTTATAGGGTCTGTGCCAGAGCTGGTGGTTGGGAGGTGGGGATAGGGATGGCCAGACTTATACAGTCTGTGCCAGAGCTGGTGCTGGGAGGCGGAGTTGGGAGGCAGGGATAGGACTGGGCAGACTTATAGGGTCTGTGCCAGAGCTGGTGGTTGGGAGGTGGGGATAGGGATGGCCAGACTTATACAGTCTGTGCCAGAGCTGGTGCTGGGAGGCGGAGTTGGGAGGCAGGGATAGGGCTGGGCAGACTTATAGGGTCTGTGCCAGAGCTGGTGGTTGGGAGGCGGGGATAGGGCTGGGCAGACTTATACAGTCTGTGCCAGAGCTGCTGGTTGGGAGGTGGGGATAGGGATGGCCAGACTTATACAGTCTGTGCCAGAGCTGGTGCTGGGAGGCGGAGTTGGGAGGCAGGGATAGGGCTGGGCAGACTTATAGGGTCTGTGCCAGAGCTGGTGGTTGGGAGGCGGGGATAGGGCTGGGCAGACTTATACAGTCTGTGCCAGAGCTGCTGGTTGGGAGGTGGGGATAGGGATGGCCAGACTTATACAGTCCTGTGCCAGAGCTGGTGCTGGGAGGCGGAGTTGGGAGGCAGGGATAGGACTGGGCAGACTTATAGGGTCTGTGCCAGAGCTGGTGGTTGGGAGGTGGGGATAGGGATGGCCAGACTTATACAGTCTGTGCCAGAGCTGGTGCTGGGAGGCGGAGTTGGGAGGCAGGGATAGGACTGGGCAGACTTATAGGGTCTGTGCCAGAGCTGGTGGTTGGGAGGTGGGGATAGGGATGGCCAGACTTATACAGTCTGTGCCAGAGCTGGTGCTGGGAGGCGGAGTTGGGAGGCAGGGATAGGGCTGGGCAGACTTATAGGGTCTGTGCCAGAGCTGGTGGTTGGGAGGCGGGGATAGGGCTGGGCAGACTTATACAGTCTGTGCCAGAGCTGCTGGTTGGGAGGTGGGGATAGGGATGGCCAGACTTATACAGTCTGTGCCAGAGCTGGTGCTGGGAGGCGGAGTTGGGAGGCAGGGATAGGGCTGGGCAGACTTATAGGGTCTGTGCCAGGGCTGGTGGTTGGGAGGCGGGGATAGGGCTGGGCAGACTTATACAGTCTGTGCCAGAGCTGCTGGTTGGGAGGTGGGGATAGGGATGGCCAGACTTATACAGTCTGTGCCAGAGCTGGTGCTGGGAGGCGGAGTTGGGAGGCAGGGATAGGGATGGGCAGACTTATACAGTCTGTGCCAGAGCTGCTGGTTGGGAGGTGGGGATAGGGATGGCCAGACTTATACAGTCTGTGCCAGAGCTGCTGGTTGGGAGGTGGGGATAGGGATGGCCAGACTTATACAGTCTGTGCCAGAGCTGGTGCTGGGAGGCGGAGTTGGGAGGCAGGGATAGGGCTGGGCAGACTTATAGGGTCTGTGCCAGAGCTGGTGGTTGGGAGGCGGGGATAGGGCTGGGCAGACTTATACAGTCTGTGCCAGAGCTGCTGGTTGGGAGGTGGGGATAGGGATGGCCAGACTTATACAGTCTGTGCCAGAGCTGGTGCTGGGAGGCGGAGTTGGGAGGCAGGGATAGGGATGGGCAGACTTATACAGTCTATGCCAGAGCTGCTGGTTGGGAGGTGGGGATAGGGATGGCCAGACTTATACAGTCTGTGCCAGAGCTGGTGCTGGGAGGCGGAGTTGGGAGGCAGGGATAGGGATGGGCAGACTTATACAGTCTGTGCCGGAGGTGGGGATAGGGATGGCCAGACTTATACAGTCTGTGCCAGAGCTGGTGCTGGGAGGCGGAGTTGGGAGGCAGGGATAGGGCTGGGCAGACTTATAGGGTCTGTGCCAGAGCTGGTGGTTGGGAGGCGGGGATAGGGCTGGGCAGACTTATACAGTCTGTGCCAGAGCTGCTGGTTGGGAGGTGGGGATAGGGATGGCCAGACTTATACAGTCTGTGCCAGAGCTGGTGCTGGGAGGCGGAGTTGGGAGGCAGGGATAGGGATGGGCAGACTTATACAGTCTATGCCAGAGCTGCTGGTTGGGAGGTGGGGATAGGGATGGCCAGACTTATACAGTCTGTGCCAGAGCTGGTGCTGGGAGGCGGAGTTGGGAGGCAGGGATAGGGATGGGCAGACTTATACAGTCTGTGCCGGAGGTGGGGATAGGGATGGCCAGACTTATACAGTCTGTGCCAGAGCTGGTGCTGGGAGGCGGAGTTGGGAGGCAGGGATAGGGCTGGGCAGACTTATAGGGTCTGTGCCAGAGCTGGTGGTTGGGAGGCGGGGATAGGGCTGGGCAGACTTATACAGTCTGTGCCAGAGCTGCTGGTTGGGAGGTGGGGATAGGGATGGCCAGACTTATACAGTCTGTGCCAGAGCTGGTGCTGGGAGGCGGAGTTGGGAGGCAGGGATAGGGCTGGGCAGACTTATAGGGTCTGTGCCAGAGCTGGTGGTTGGGAGGCGGGGATAGGGCTGGGCAGACTTATACAGTCTGTGCCAGAGCTGCTGGTTGGGAGGTGGGGATAGGGATGGCCAGACTTATACAGTCTGTGCCAGAGCTGGTGCTGGGAGGCGGAGTTGGGAGGCAGGGATAGGGATGGGCAGACTTATACAGTCTATGCCAGAGCTGCTGGTTGGGAGGTGGGGATAGGGATGGCCAGACTTATACAGTCTGTGCCAGAGCTGGTGCTGGGAGGCGGAGTTGGGAGGCAGGGATAGGGATGGGCAGACTTATACAGTCTGTGCCGGAGGTGGGGATAGGGATGGCCAGACTTATACAGTCTGTGCCAGAGCTGGTGCTGGGAGGCGGAGTTGGGAGGCAGGGATAGGGCTGGGCAGACTTATAGGGTCTGTGCCAGAGCTGGTGGTTGGGAGGCGGGGATAGGGCTGGGCAGACTTATACAGTCTGTGCCAGAGCTGGTGGTTGGGAGGTGGAGGTGGGGATAGGGCTGGGCAGACTTATACAGTCTGTGCCAGAGCTGGTGGTTGGGAGGCGGGACTAGTGCTGGGCAGACTTATACGGTCTGTGCCGGGGCTGGTGGTTGGGAGGCGGGGTTGGTGGTTGGGAGGTGGGGATAGGGCTGGCCAGACTTATACAGTCTGTGCCAGAGCTGGTGGTGGGAGGTGGGGATAGGGCTGGGCAGACTTATACAGTCTGTGCCAGAGCTGGTGGTTGGGAGGCGGGACTAGTGCTGGGCAGACTTATACGGTCTGTGCCGGGGCTGGTGGTTGGGAGGTGGGGATAGGGCTGGCCAGACTTATACAGTCTGTGCCAGAGCTGGTGGTGGGAGGTGGAGGTGGGGATAGGGCTGGCCAGACTTATACAGTCTGTGCACTGAAGAGGACAGTGCAAATAAAAAAAAGTAGCACATATCTTCTTGGGCAGACTGGATGGACCGTGCAGGTCTTTTTCTGCCGTCATCTACTATGTTTACTATATGTTTGTATAGGAAAAGGTTGATGCATGCATTGATTTGTATTTCAAGCCGTTACATTTGGCATATTATACAGGAGCAGGGATTGACTGGGGCACTTAAAAAAAAAAAAAAGCCACCCCCCCCCCCCCTGATGCCCTGACAAACTGCCCCCGCACACTTGAAAAAAATAGCCCTGGTTGCTAGGGATACCACCCCTCCCCCCCCCCCAAATATCCCTGATGTCTAGTGGTACCCAACGTTCCTTTTCTTACCCTGACCCCTGATAAATATCCCTTAGTTTTAATGGGAGCCCCCTCCAACCTCCCCTGTATGAGGCAGGAGAGATTCCTACTTGCTCTGGCCTCCGGCACTGTCATCTTCAAAATAGCCCCATGTGGTGCATCCTTGGATTCACCATTAAAAGGAATTTCTAGCAGCTATGCTAAAACCATTTCTTTATTGAGCGACCAGTAAAACTGATTGTAACCCGCTGAGATGATCTGTGTGTGTTGTCTCCCCCTCCCCCCTCAAAAGACCACATGTGTGCGCCATGGACAGAAGCATGCAATTAACAAGCATTCGGCACTGTGTGCACACTACTGGCCGCATAGCAGAAAGGGGAGTGAAGTTGCAGTTTAATTTGCTCACAGTATACTAAAATGAATGGTAATGAGACCCCTAGGATTTTCTCTCCAATACACAGAAGTAAGCACTTTAATGTGTGCACAACACAGTGTGTCTAAAATGTTTGTAAATTACATCTTTAGATCTCTGGCAGTGTAGAAACTCCAGGGGATTTAATGCCAGTTCATGGTATTTACTAACAGATTTTTCGTTTTCTGTGACCATGTGTACCTGCAACTTTAGAAGACACAAGTAACCGGCTTCACTGTTATGCTGATGCACATATCTAAAGAGAAAAAAAGTACTAGCACAAACTGATGCGTGCTCTGACTGATCAAATATTAGCCTTGTAAAAGTTTGTGCAAGAAATTTGAGGCTAATGTGTATGTACAGGACAACAATCTGGTTCATGGGCAGATATGGTGCTTGTACTTTATCTTAGATATGCACACAGTGAAGCTGGCCTTAACTGAAGAGTTTGTGTCCCTGTCTGGCCATGCTTTCTGTGAAGGTACAATCCTGTATTCTTTTGAAATAGCAGCTCACTAGCGTACTGCATCACAATGAATCTTGGGGTAGAAGCCATGGGCTGTACTATGTGGCTTTTGTATTGACCCCTAAGAGGCTGAGGCAAGAGGAGCTACTGGATTGGGGGGGGGGGGGGGGCTAAGAGGAGAGACAGAAGATGCTAGACAGGGTTGGGGAGGCTTTTGCTGTGTGGCTGCACAGCCTAGAGGGAACAGATAGGAATCGCTGAATTTATCCTTATGGAATTTGAAGGGGTGGGCCTAAAGGAAAGAATTAGCAAGTAAGATCTAATTTCTCCTTTTTTTCTTTTTTCCCAACTTGGCTGTCAAAATTGACAGCTGAAGGTATTAAAAATGTTGTGATGGAGGCATCAGTTTAATGCATTAAGAGTAACTGCTGAGGTAAAACCTTACACTGACTTTTTTTTTTTTTTTGGCTCTTGTTCGGTGACTGCATTTGATACCATGGAATAGCCCTTTCTTGACACTAAATAAAAATCTGTGCATAAACTTTGGACTTCTTGTCTTCTAGGAACAAATTGCATTAACAATTTTTCCAATTACTGTAGATTCAGAACAGACCGACAAGCATTTCATGGGATGGTGCTGATCCAAGCAGCTATTATGCTTTGGCATTTGTTGACCCAGATGCCCCAGCAGACAGAACCCAAAGTTCAGGTGAGGGGGATGGAAGTTAATTTCAAGGGTAGCTAGTTGCCTGTGGACAAAGCTTGACAGTGTTTGGGAAGTAATCCATTCTGCTTTTGTATTTGCATAAATCGAATCAACAGAATAACTTGGGTAAGTATACTGAGGTGTGTGTGTGTATGTGTGTATATATATATATATATATATATATATATATATATAATTTTGTTGTTAGGTGAGACTTGCATGTTTCTTTGCTTTGGCAGTGTTTTGTGTTTAAAAGAATGACCTTGCACTATCTGTGTCTGCAGAGTAAACTTTTAAATTCTCTGAGGACAAGCAGGCCAATAATTCTCATATGTAATATAAGGTGGTCTGCGTTGCTTGGTCTGGAGCTTGAAAAACTATAACATCAAGAGTGTGCCTTGCTCCCACCATGCACATGCAAGTGCTACTCCTGCCGCAAGAGGTGGGATTTGCAGTTGGGGGATTTTTTTTTTTTGCTCTGTTCTTTTTTCAGGGTTCTCTTCCCCCCCCCCCCCCCCCCCCCCCCCCTTTCTCTTGCAGTTTGGGTTTTTTTTTTTTTTTTTGCTCTGTTCTTTTTCAGGGTTCTCTCCCCCCCGCTTCTCTGTTACGATCCTCACCTGGTTCCAGGCCTGCGTGGCCGAGTTGCCGGCGAAGTGCGGTCTGGCAGAGATAGCCGGCTATCTTGGTGGTGGTTCTCCAGGATAGGTCGGACATCTTGGGATGGGCATCTCAGCTTATGGCGGCCATCTTGGGGTTGGCCGGCTGCAGGAAGGAAGCTCATTTTTGGGTGTTGTGCTTCTCTGCTGATGGGGGCAGCCATCTTGGATCAGCTGCACATGCTTGAGACTGATTCCTACACTATTTAAAGCCCTGCCTCCAGTCCTTTGTTGCTTCGGCCTCAGTTCTGAGGAGTTGCTGTCTGAGTGCTGTTCGCCGACTTTCTTCTGTTCCTGTTTTCCTGTGTACCAGGCCTTGGCTAGTTTTCTCGGATCACACTTGTTTGCTGCCTGCCTTGACCCTGGACTGTTGTTCTTTGCCTGTCGGAGTACTGGTTCTGGACTGTCTGTTCCCTGCCAGCCTGGTCAGTGGCTGTGCGACCCCGCCGGTTCCAGAAGTCTTGGTGGCCACCTGCAGCTGGGAGCTCAACTCCCGGTGAAAGGTGGTCACTTCCCAGTTGAAGTTAGGGGTTGTCTGGCTGCCTGACCAAGTGTGGTGTCACTCCATCTCTGCCGTGCTCAGTCGGGGCACAGGGGCTCACTACTACCGGGTCATAACATTCTCTTACAGTTTGTTTTTTTTTTTTGCTCTGTTCTTTTTCAGGGTTCTCTCCCCCCTCCCCCCACTTCTCTTACAGTTCGGGTTATTTTTGCTATCTCAAGTTTTCTTTGTTTTTATTGTGCTCAGTAGTAGGCCTGAGCTTCAGTCGGGCTTTCCTACCTCTTATTCCCCCCCCCCTTGCCCTTTTTTTGGCACCATTGAATTTTTTGATTTGGCCACAGCTGTTTCCACATCATTGAAGGTTCACAGTAGCTTTAAGTACTGCATCTGGTGCAATAGGACCATCTCTGGCAAGGACACCCATTCTAGGTGTCTTCAGTGTTTGGGGCCTGAGCATTCCCCTTCTGTGTTCTGTCTTCATATGAAGAAAAGAACCCAGTTGGCCAGAGAGGCTGAATGGGAGAAACCTTTTTGGAACCAGGTCTGAAGCCTTGATGTTGATATGCGCATCGATGTTGACAGTTGTTGGTCCACTCGGCTGCTAGGCCCATAGACACTGGGAGTGGCCATGCACTGAGTGGGTCGCCAACTGCCTTGACGTTGGTTGCTGTGCAGGCCCCCCCCCCCCCCCCCCCCCCCAGGATCAGTCAGAGACCAGACCTCAAGGTGACATGAGGATTGACAACATGCTTGTCGGCACTGAGGAGTGTGGATGCTAGGCATCGGGGGAAGCCCAAAAATCATTGGCATCAATTGCTCTCAATGCATGGAACTCAGTACCCGAGTAGGTGTCAGTAGGACCTCTCTTCTTCCATACAAGGAGTGCCAATGTGTTGCAGCCAGGACCAGGTACCCACTCCAACCCCCAACTATTCTGCAGCCTTTCCTGATCTCAGCTCTTGATGAGAACCTCCAGGCCTTGCTCCCTGAGTTTTTGGCAGGGCTCATATCGGTGTCTGGAGTGCTTGTATCTTCCATGCCTCTTGCTACTGTCCCGCATTGCCAACAGCCTGTGCTGAAGTCTCGGAAGTCAGTGTCACTTGTAGCTTCGGCATCCAGTGCCACCCATGTCGGTACCCCCAAGTTTTGCCGGCATCGAGGCTGGAGCTGACATCTCAATGCCCTTCTCGAGGACTTAGTTCCTCCTTATTGAGGTGGGCTCTGTCTCGACCCTCCCATGAGGCTTTTCTCACCGATGCTGATCAACACTCATGGGAGTTTGAGGATCCATGGTACTTCTTGGAGTCCTATGGTATCCCAAGGTTAGCTTGGAAAAGAGACAGCTAAGGGGGAGATATGATTGAGGTGTACAAAATCCTGAATGGTGTATATAATGGGTAGAAATGAAAATTTGTTTTTAAATTTATTTATTTTACTCTTTCAAAAAGTACAGACTAGGGGGGACACAATGAAATTACATGGAAATACTTCTTTAAAACAATAGGAGGAAATATTTTTTTTTCACTCAGTTAATAGCCATACTGGGTCAGACCAATGGTCCATCTAGCCCAGTATCCTGTTTTCCAAACAGTGGCCAAGCCAGGTCACAAGTACCTGCAGAAACCCAAGTCATGGCAACACTCCATACTAAAATCTCAGGGCAAACAGTTGCTTCCCATGTCTGTCTCAATAGCAGACTATGGACTTTTCCTCCAGGAATTGGTCTGACCCAATATGGCTACTTTTATGTTCTCCTTAATGTAATGGAAACTGTATCAATGTTAATATTGATGGGTTTATTTATTTGGACATTTGAATGTTTTAGGGATCAGTTTAAATCGAAAATTGACTTTTGACAAACAAGGTTGCAAATATTACAACGTTTCAATTGATGTGGAAGTTGAAGAAAATTCAAGGTTATTTCCCTAGTTTGTTTTTTTGTGTGTTGGTTCAAACCATGGTATTAGCTCGTGCTGACTTGTAACTGAGTATATGCAGGTTGCAGGGTATGTGTGTGTGTGTGTATATATATATATATATAATATAATAAAAAATTTTTTTTGAAGAAGTTGCAAATGATGATAATACAGCTGCAAGGCTGATCTATGGGAAATCATGCTTTGCTAGGGCAAGTCTGTTACTACAAGCCTTACATTGGCTTCCAATCGGGGCACATATCTTAGGTTATGCACTTTGGTATATCAGTTTTTGGTCTTGCAATATTGGAACAAGGAATTACCTCATTCTGCAGCTGTCAGAACTTGCTGTACAAGTCAATATATTCTGCAGGATTTACTTACCGGTGTACAAAGTAATGGAATTATCTGCCTAAAGATTTAAGAGGAGTGACCAGTTATTTAAGCTTCCACAAACGTCTAAAAGCCATCTTAAAAAATGTTTTTTTTTATTTGTACCCCGCGCTTTCCCACTCATGGCAGGCTCAATGCAGCTTACATGGGGCAATGGAGGGTTAAGTGACTTGCCCAGAGTCACAGGGGCCTGTGCTTGTTGATACTAAAGGTTCTTAACTTTTGACTAGGAACTGTTTCCTGTTTGTTTGGTTCATTCTGATATCGTGATCAACTTGTTAGCGTGTGTTTATGTAAGCTGTATTGAACCAAAGTAATTTTGGAAAATGTGGGATATAAATGCTGAAAATAAATTAAAAATAGACAAAAGGTTGCCTAGAGCTGTGATTCCAAAGTCCAATCCTGGAGTATCTCTTGCCATTCAGGTTTTCAAAATATCCTCAATGGATTTGCATATAATGGAGGCAGTATGCAAATCAAGTTCATGGGTATCCTGAAAACCAGACTTGGCAAGGGGTACTCCAGGACCGGACTTGGAGAAACACTGGCCTAAAGCAGAGGTTCCCAAACGTTTTGGGTAACCTTAAATGATTAGGCACCCCTAGTATGTCCCACATATCTCGGATGCACCAAGCTCATCCCTACAAGGAATGGGGATCAAGTAGTGCATTGCAATGTAAAACATTCCTTCATACATTTCATACTGCCTTACAGCCTGTATTGTGACCTTTTCATTGCTGCTGTTCCTTTTTTTTTTTTTTTTTTTTTCCCAGGTACCATATACTGTTCAAAATTGATGCTCCTTTTACTTTTTTCTAAGTTGCAGTAATATCTCGGTGAAGATGCAGCCATGCCTCTAATTTTTTTAATACTTAAGCTTGTTCTGTTCTTCACTGTAGGGAATGGAATCACTTCTTAGTGGTAAATATGAAAGGAGGTGACATCAATAGTGGACATGTCCTTGCTGACTACGTTGGTGCTGGGCCACCTAAAGGATCAGGTCAGTGTAGCTGGCTTCTGTAAATGGAGAGATTTATTACAGATATAACCTAACTGTGGAATACAGGCAGAAAAGTTAAACTGATCTTGAATATACAGAATATTCCACCATCTTCCCAATTACAATGATAATGAAGCAGAAGAAAACAGTAGATGAATTAAATGTATTTGAAATTCTCTATGTATACCTCCTCCCCTCCCCCCCCACCAGATGTTTTCTGTGTATGGTCTTAAGCTCACTTTCCTCATGGGCCAGACAAATGGGTTATGTCCTCTGCCTACAGATGGATAGAGGTCAGACATGACTCCTTGTAGGGGGCTGATTCTCCTTCTGCTCTTCAGTATTTCTCTGCACAGTCTGCTAAGCAGGAAGGCGGGGGAGGGGGGTGAGTCCTCGCTTCCTACTAAGTGTAACCAGAGTTTCCATATCATCAAGCTGATCAATCCATAGACTGGTGGGTTGTGTCCATCTACCAGCAGGTGGAGATAGAGAGCAAACTTTTGCCTCCCTATATGTGGTCATGTGCTGCCGGAAACTCCTCAGTATGTTCTCTATCTCAGCAGGTGGTGGTCACAACACAGCAGCAGCTCTGGCTAGGCCTCCAAGCCTAATCCTTAGGTTTTGTTGAGGCCTGGGGTTGAGGGCTCTTTTGAGCAAGTGCAAACCTGGTGGTGCCAGGTCCCTCCTTTTCTCCCCCCTCCCGCTGGCTCCGTTTAAAAAAAAAAAAAAAAAAAAAATTGTAAACGTCTTTAAAGGCGTTTAATTCGACGTTTCTTTAAACGTTCATTGCAGCTACTCACTGGGACACCAGTTCGTTACAGCTCGGAGCGGCAAGCAGGTAATTTTACCTTTTTATAGCGGGCAGGGGGTTCCCCGATTCTTCTCCTCGTGGCAATGGCGTCGGAGGGCGAGGGCGCAAAGGGTCGCTCCCCGGATCGCTGGAGCGCTTCTAGAGGGGATGCGGGGGTTTTACAACCTGATTCGCCCTTGATGGGTGATAGTTTAGTGACCGATGAATGTCCCGGTCGTTCCTCCGGCGTGGCGGTTTTTTCCCGCCATATCCGCCCATCCCCCGCTCCTCGCCTCCGCCATCTTGGCCGGCCACGCGGCTCGGACGGCTTCTTCGTGGGCCGCCCTTGAGGTTGGAGACATTAATGCCATGAACGCCCTTAATTTGGGCGACGGCACAAAAGCGGCTAAAGTTAAGCGCCGTTCTTCCCGCGCGGCTCCTTCACGGAGTTTCGCGCCGGACGCCATTTTGGATGCGCAGCATGTCTCTCCCCCGCTAGTGCGAGCGCCGGTTGAGAGTGCGTCTAGGGCTGTTGCCCAGGCTGCGGAAGTGCACAGTCTGGGGGGTTTTTCCCCCGAGTTTGTTTTGCTGCTGCATCAGGCTTTCCTCATGCAAAACGCTGCCCCTGCTCCCTCTTCTGATAAAGAGGTTGAGGTTCCCAGAGGTAAACGCCCTCGGGTTGATTTTCAGGCCTTGGAGGACTTTTGTCTCCTCCGATGTAGATGAGGGCAGCGTGTCTGGGCAGCGTGTCTGAGGTCTCCCAACGATCCTTTGCGGATTCCTTGGAGGAGATAGATCCCCGCTCGGATGGAGCGGATGACCCCTCTGCAGCGCGGCTTTTTAGCCCAGAGGATTTGCCCAACCTGTTGTTACAGGCCATGGGCACTTTGAAGATTTCCTCTCCGGAGGACGTCTCTCCCTCAGCCCCTGTTGGCTCTGCCATTATGCTGGGGACGAAGCGCCCGCCTAGAACCTTCCACGTGCATGTTGCCATGGACACCTTAATTGCGGCTCAATGGGATGTCCCGGAAACGAGCCTTAAAGTGGCTAGGGCTATGTCCCGCCTCTATCCTTTGGCTGTGAGTGAACGTGAGGCCTATCTGTGGCCTACCGTGGATTCTTTAATCACTGCGGTGACTAAGAAAACGGCGTTGCCGGTGGAAGGTGGCACGGCCCTAAAGGACGCCCAAGACAGAAGATTGGAGGCGGCCTTAAGGTCGTCCTTTGAGGCAGCTGCTTTAAGTTTGCAGGCCTCAGTTTGCGGCTCCTATGTGGCCAGGGCGTGCCGGACTATGGTGCAGCGGGCTTCCCCCTCGGATCATTCCTTGAGGGCTGATTGGCCGGCCCTGGAATCGGGCTTAGCCTATTTGGCAGACTTGCTGTATGATGTCTGGAGAGCCTCAGCTAAAGGCATGGCTCAGACAGTCTCTGCGCGGCGGTGGCTTTGGCGGAAACATTGGTCTGCTGACCACGCCTCTAAATCCCGCCTGGCTAGATTGCCTTTTAAAGGCAAGCTGCTCTTTGGGGTCGAGCTGGACAAAATCGTGACCGATCTCGGCACGTCTAAGGGCAAGAAATTACCAGAGGTCAGGGCTCGGGTTAGTTCTCGTCCCGGTACCTCCAGAGGACGGTTGCAGGAAGCCCGTCGGTACCGCCCGGGCAAGTCGGGTTCCTCTGCCCCCTCTTCCTTCAAGAGGAATTTCTCCCCCAAGCAGCATTCCTTTCGCAGAGACCGCCGTCCCGGAGGTGCTCCCTCCGGTCCTCCCCCAGGGTCTCGTACCCAATGACGGGGCCTTGGTCCACGCCCCAGTGCAGATTGGAGGACGGCTGTCCTCGTTTCTGGGCGAGTGGACCACTATAACTTCAGACGCGTGGGTGCTGGAAGTCATCAGAGACGGCTACAAGCTAGAGTTCTGCCAACCCTTAAGAGACGGGTTTGTACTCTCTCCCTGCAAGTCTCCGGTCAAGCTGTGGTAGTGCAGCAGACCTTAGACAACCTGATCCGCCTGGGTGCGGTCGTTCCGGTGCCAAAAAATCAGATTGGCAAGGGACGTTACTCCATTTACTTTGTGGTTCCAAAGAAAGGAGGTTCTGTCCGGCCTATCCTCGACCTCAAAGGGGTCATTCGGGCCTGGAAAGTGAGGCACTTTCGCATGGAGACTCTCCGCTCTGTTATAGCGGCAGTGAAGGCAGGAGAGTTCTTGGCTTCCTTGGATATCAAGGAAGCGTACCTGCATATTCCCATCTGGCCTCCTCTCCAACGCTTTCTGCGTTTTACAGTCCTGAGACGACACTTCCAGTTCAGAGCCCTCCCTTTCGGGTTGGCTACTGCTCCGCGGACCTTTTCCAAAGTAATGGGGGTCATAGCGGCCTTCCTGCTAAAGGAAGGAGTACAAGTCCATCCTTATCTGGACGACTGGTTGATCCGAGCCCCCTCTTATGCAGAGTGCGGCAAAGCTATGGACCGGGTAGTTGCTCTTTTGAGCTCCCTGGGATGGATCATCAACTGGAAGAAGAGCCAGCTGCGCCCGACTCAGTCCCTGGAGTATCTGGGAGTTCGATTCGACACCCAAGTGGGCAGAGTGTTCCTGCCAGACAATCGGATTGTCAAGCTTCAGGCTCAGGTGGACTAGTTCCTAGTAGCCTCTCCTATTCGGGCTTGGGACTACGTGCAGCTGTTGGGCTCTATGACGGCCACGATGGAAGTAGTGCCCTGGGCCAGGGCTCATATGAGACCACTACAGCTATCTCTGCTGCTGCGCTGGACTCCGATGTCGGAGGATTATGCTGTGCGCCTTCCCGTGGACCCAGCAGTGCGCAAGGCGCTGAGCTGGTGGACGCAGACAGACAAGTTGTCTGCAGGATTGCCTCTGGTGACCCCGGAGTGGATTGTCGTCACGACAGACGCCTCTTTGATGGGCTGGGGAGCCCACTGCTTGGGAAGGACAGCGCAGGGGCTCTAGTCTCCTGCAGAGGCAAGTGGTCTATCAACCTCCTGGAACTCAGAGCCATTCGGTTGGTGTTATTGGAGTTCATCCCGGTACTGGTGTTGAAGCCGGTACGGGTCCTGTCGGACAATGCCACGGCTGTGGCCTATATCAACCGCCAGGGAGGTACCAAGAGCGCCCCTCTAGCCAAGGAGGCTATGAGTCTTTGCCAGTGGGCGGAAGTGAACCTGGAGCAGCTTTCAGCGGCCCACATTGCCGGAGTCATGAATGTCAAGGCAGTCTTTCTCAGTCGCCATACCTTGGAGCCCGGAGACTGGCAACTATCTGCTCAGGCGTTCTTGGACATCACGAAGCGCTGGGGCCAGCCGAGCCTAGTTCTGATGGCGTCATCGGCCAATTGCCAAGTGCCGCGCTTTTTCAGCAGAGGACGGGACCCTCGATCCCTGGGAGTAGATGCTCTTCTCCAACAGTGGCCGACACAAGAGCTCCTCTATGTGTTCCCGCCCTGGCCCATGTTGGGCAGGGTGCTAGACCGGGTGGCAAAGCATCCCGGCAGGGTAATCCGGGTGGGTCCGGATTGGCCCAGACGTCCCTGGTATGCGGACTTGATCAGGCTCTCAGTCGACGATCCTCTGCGGCTGTCAGTGGAGCAGGGCCTGTTACATCAGGGTCCCGTGGTGATGGAGGATCCCTCCCCCTTTGGTCTTACGGCCTGGCTATTGAGCGGCAGCGTCTGAGGAAGAAGGGCTTCTCAGACAAGGTCATCGCCACTATGCTAAGAGCGAGGAAGCGCTCTACTTCTACTGCTTACGCCAGGGTTTGGCGTATGTTTGCAGCGTGGTGTGAAGCAGGCTCACTTTCTCCCTTCACTGCTCCAATTTCTTCAGTGTTGGCGTTCCTGCAAGAAGGTCTGGAGCAAGGCCTGTCGCTCAGTCCCCTTAAAGTCCAGGTAGCGGCTCTGGCTTGCTTCAGGGGCCGCCTGAGGGGTGCTTCCCTGGCTTCGTAGCCAGATGTGGTGCGCTTTCTCAAGGGAGTTAATCACCTGCGCCCTCCTCTGCACTCAGTGGTGCCTGCGTGGAATCTCAACCTGGTGCTAAGAGCATTGCAGAAGCCGCCTTTGGAACCCTTGTCGAGGGCATCTCTGAAAGACCTGACGTTGAAAGCAGTCTTTTTGGGGGCTATCTCTTCAGCCAGAAGAGTTTCCGAGCTCCAGGCGCTCTCATGTCGAGAACCTTTTCTGCAGTTCACTGAGGCAGGAGTGACTATTCGCACAGTGCCTTCCTTCCTGCCCAAGATTGGTTCTCGCCTCCATGTGAATCAGCAGCTCTGTCTCCCTTCCTTTCGTAGGGAGGACTACCCAGAGGAGTACTCCGCTCTTGAATATCTGGATGTGAGACGAGTCATCATCAGATACTTGGAAGTGACCAATGATTTCCGGAAATCGGATCATCTGTTTGTCCTGTTTGCAGGTCCTCGTAAGGGTCTGCAGGCTGCTAAGCCTACAGTGGCAAGATGGGTCAAGGAAGCCATTGCAGCGGCTTATGTGGCCGCGGGGAAGGTGCCGCCTATCCAGCTGAAGGCTCACTCCCCTAGAGCTCAGGCGGCCTCGATGGCAGAGGCCGGATCCGTCTCCTTGGAAGAGATATGCAAGGCGGCAACTTGGGCTTCGGCTCATACATTCTTCAAGCATTACCGTTTGACTGTGGCTGCACGGGCGGAGGCCCGGTTTGGAGCTTCAGTGTTGAGGTCAGGGATTTCAATGTCCCGCCCTGGGTGAGTACTGCTTCGGTACATCCCACCAGTCTATGGATTGATCAGCTTGATGATATGGAAGGTAAAATTATGTATAATCATACCTGATAATTTTCTTTCCATTAATCATAGCTGATCAATCCATAGCCCCTCCCAGATATCTGTACTGTTTTTATTCTGGTTGCATTTCAGGTTCAAGTTTAGTCTTCAGTTACTTCAGAAAGACTTCGTGTTCAAGTTTTTTCACTTGGATTCTTCAAGAGTTGAGACGAGTTTGTGTTACAGTGAGCTGCTGCATTCCTCTCCCCCCCCGTTTTACGGGGCTGGATTGAGACATAAATTCTGCCGGCACTCCCTCCCGCTTCGTGCGGCTGTAGGGCAGCTTTGTACCCCTCCCGCTTCGGCGGTGTTAGGGTCAGTCAGCTCCTCCCGCGGTTGCAGGATAAGCCAGATCCCCCCGCATCGGCGGGTGTGGTGTCCCTCCCCCGCTCCGCGGGGATGAGCTGGACGGATTCCCCTCCCCCACTTGTGTGGGGATGAGCTGGGTTAATTCCCCTCCCCCGTTTCGGCGGTGGTGAGCTGGGCAGAGTGTCCCTTCGTGGGTGTAATTCTCTAAGTGCTGAGTCCTGCGGATGGAGCTTTGATATCGACATACTGAGGAGTTTCCGGCAGCACATGACCACATATAGGGAGGCAAAAGTTTGCTCTCTATCTCCACCTGCTGGTAGATGGACACAACCCACCAGTCTATGGATTGATCAGCTATGATTAATGGAAAGAAAATTATCAGGTATGATTATACATAATTTTACCTTCTGCTTCTTGAGCAGGCTTCCAAGATTCAGCTTTTGCCTGCTTCTTATAAAGCAGAACTGATAAGTATGTTCCCAGGGCTCTGGTCTCCATTTAGGCAAGCTTCCCCATTTGTTTCATCTGCTGCCTCCAATGGAGTAGGAATAATAAGCTGTAAGTTTCACCTTTTGATTCCTCAGCAGGTGCTCTTAAGTGTTTTCCTAGGGATTCTGCATTCATCTTCCATCTGGTTGAGTAGGTCTGGGTCAGGATATTGAGATCTACTTCCTCTGCTGTCCTCTATAAGAGAACCTTTACTAAGAAACCGTTCCTTAGCGTCCCTCCGGACCGGACCAGGATTGGACTGATGGCTTGTGCTTGCCTACCAGCAGGTGGAGACTGAGAAAAACTCTGACTCTAGAGAGCCAATAGGAGCCCTGGCCATGTGACCTTAGCCTCAGTATTTTCTCAGTCTCTCAGCAGGTAGGAAGTGAGCCCATTAGTCTCTCTCTCTCTCTTTTTCTCTATAAGATATTACAGATATATTTATAATACTTCTTCTGTGCCTGGAATCATAATTAGAGGCTTGACAGGGTTTCTTTTCTTTCTTTGGCAGCCTCTGGGGTGTTAAACTCGGGTGTCTCGAGTCCACCCCCCTTCCTCCCCATCTCCCTGGCTTAGCAGGGAAGGGCCGTCCCTTTCTCTGGAAAGGTGTACCGTCTTTGGGAGAGGCAGCCACTTTTAATAGGCAGCTGTTTTTAAAGAATTAAATCAAGTAAAAGAAAATTAAAAGAATTAATTCAAATGAAAGGAATTTAAAGGAAGTAGTTTTTGCTTTCCCCAGGCTTATAACGAGCAGGTAGCTCTTCTGTCTTATTCTGTTTGAAGAGTCTTTATTATCTTTTCTTGCGGAGCTATTTAAAAAAAAAAAAAAAAAAGTGAAAAGTCAGCATCTGTGACTTTAATAGGCGGTTTTTTGTTATCTTCATTATTTTTCCTCTGCTATCCGGCGTTGTTAGCGGCGGTAGTTGTAAAAAAAAAAAAAAAAAGAGGCGCGAACTGTTAAGCGCGTGCTCGCTCTTGGACGGGTCTGTATAGCTTGGGAGCTGTATTGACGGTTCCTGTTCGGGCCAGAGGCTAAACCATGTTTTGTGCGGCCTCGGAGGCTATCTGTTTTTCGGCGGCACGGATTTCCTGCTTCTTCGTCGGTCCAGTTAGTGGTTTTCTCCCCCGAACTTTATTCTTCTCATTTTGGCGCGCTTGGCCGCCATTGTTTTGCATGCAGCTGCAATTTCCCTTGACGTGGCAGCGTTTTTCTGCTTTTACTGTGTTTGGCTGTTTGTGCAATGGAAAGGAGATATTGTTTCTCTGGTAGTTGGGGCAATTGGTAGTATATTTTCCCTGAAATTAATTTTTACATGTATTTTTCTAGCTATTAAAAAAAAAAAAAAAAAAGAAATGCTACGATGCGAATGGCGCTCATTTTGTTTTTCCCTCTGTTTTTTCTCCGTCGTGGACTTTTTGGTTGCTAGCAATGTTGTGAATTAAAGTGCAGCTCAGTTGGCGATTTCTTTGTTCTTGGCAAGACTCCGATTCAAAGTGCAGCTCAGTCGGGAATTCTCTGTTTTAGACAATGGGGCGAATTAAATTGTATCTCAGCTCCAAAATAACCATTTTCCTATTCCTTTCCCTTGTGCGTGATGTTTGGAGGAAAGGTCTTTGCTATTGTCTAGCACAGTTTTTATGGGGGTCCAGTGTACATCACTCTGTGTCTTTCTCATTTCCTGGTGAATAGGACTACATTGTCTAATAGTCAATTGATTAGTACTTTAAAAATCTGGCCATAATATCTTAGTTCCTTTCAAGCATTTCCCTTCTTGGCTATGATGTTATACAGTGTTTTAAGAACTTAACAAACATTTTCTATGGCATAGGCTATCTGGGTCAGGTGCCATGTGGATAGAACTACATTGCCGGATAGTCTATTGTTTGGTACTTTACAATGCTGGACATAAGATCTTAATTCCTTTCAGGAAATTTTCCTCCGTGGCTATGTTCTTATACTGTGTTTTAAGATCTTAACAAACGTTCTCTAGAGCGTAGGCTATATGGTTCAGATGCCATGTGCAATGAAATACATTGTCTGATACTCAATTGTTGCGTACTTTGCAATTCTGGACATTAAGGTCTTACTTCCTTTCAGCAATTTTCTTTCATGGCTATGCGTTCTCTTTGGCATAGCAGATGACAGCTGCATAGGCTACATGGTTCAGATGGTTCTCATATTCTAGGAGACTCAGTCCTGTCTACCGAGCACCCAGTTTTCTCAGATGCTTTAGAAGGCATGTTTTATTCACATCTTCTCTACTTTCCAACTGTCTTGGAGTTTCTCATGTGTTATCTTAGTTTTCTTCTAGGACTTACAAGATATATGTTAACTTAGGGAGTAAAGTTATCCGGTCAATTTGCATTTTCTCCCACTTAAGGATAGTGGGAGGTCCTCACGCCATCTACTTGTATTTTTGTTTCCTCTATCTGTTCAGCCTGGGCACATGGTAAACATTCTGGTTTTGTCCAGTATGACCATCCATAACATCTGCTATCCCTTTCTCTTCCTTACAGATTTTAGGGTCTTGTTTCAAGCTTTCTTGACGTCAGGTACAGTCTTGTCTCCTGTGGCACAAATTCACCACCTTTTCCGTAATAGGTATTTTCCAAGTCTATTCCATTTCATTTTCATTTTATTCTTCCTCTCTCCAGAGTTTTTTTCTCTTGGAAGGAGATTCACTCATTTTTTGTGCATTTTTTGCCATAAGGGCATAAGTGTTGCCATAATGGGAAAGGCCAAGAGTCCCCATCCTGTTTTCAGATGGGGTCAATCCAGATTGCAAATACCACATTCATATCTCGTGAGTGTGCGTCTGTTCATCTCTGTACTCTCAGTGAGGAAGGAGGCATGACATGATACAAGGTTTGGGGAGATCCGGTAAAATTAAAGGCCAGTGTGTCTCAGTCCACGCGCAACGTATGGTGATCCTTTCATTTTCAATCTATACGTCCTCCCTTCAGACCTTCCTTTCAATTGGAAGGGGATTCTTTCACTTCCTTTGCATTTTTGCTTAGTATATGAGTATTTTCATACGGGGAAAGTCTAAGAGTCCATTAAGCCCAGCATCCTGTCCTCAGTTGTGGTCAATCCAGGTTGCAAGTACCACATTCATTTCTTATGGGTGTGGGTTGGTAGATTTTAGTACATCTCAGTATAGGAGGAGTAATGTCCACGATACAAGGATGATGAGAAGGTCCTCATTACCAGTTTTCTTGCCCTGCTCTTCGGTCTTGCGTCGGCTCCGCGCACTTTTTTCTTAAGTTATGGTCGTAGTAGCAGCAGCGCTCATGAAACAACGTCTCCTCGTTTCATCCTTTCCTAGATGTCTGGTTCATTACAGACAGTCTTATTGGCAGAGTTGTCAGGTCAAGCAACGGGTGGTGCATTTCGGGCACACTCTAGGTTACGGGGGGCGTGTAGCCAAGTCTCTCATTTGATCTCTCTTTTGAGCTCTCGTGTGATCTCATTAGATTTCGTAGCATGTCTCTATTTTTTCTCTCTTTGTTTAGTCACGTTGGTGCAGACTGTTTTTGTCTTCTCTACAAGCGTCCCACTTTCTGTTTTCTCTGGATGTTCTTGGGCCTTCGGCCATTACCTTGCTCTATTTTGCAGAGTAAAATTTTACTTTCTAGCTCCCAAGAAGGAATTTTTTCTTCATTCTCTTTGGAGTCTCGGTAGTCTTTTTTTTTTTTTTGGCAGCTTTTCACTCCGTCAATTTCGTGACCATTGGGGGAAAAAAAAAAAAAAAAAAAAAACTTCTGGGAGTTCAGTGGATAGTACCTTAAGGGGAGGTCCCAGTTCTAGAACTATTTCTTTTCGCTCTGACCTTCCATGTGCCTCGCTTACTCTCTTGCTAAAAAGACTTGTCAGCGGCAGAGATAGATGCCCTCTCGTATCCAGATATTTATCTCGGATGGGATTCCCTCCGCTCAGTTGGCCTCTGTATTCTCACTAGTGCAGCACTTGGGTCTGGTGGTTGAGATTGAGCATTCTTCCTGCAAGTATGCCGGGAGCATATACACAGTGAGCAGTTTTTTGATGGCTGCATCTGTGAAAATATATATGTATATTTATAGTACTACTACATAAGTACATATGTAATTCCACACTGGGAAAAGCTCAAAGGTCCTATCGAGCCCACCTTTCGGTCCACGGCCAATCCAGACCATGAGCACCTGGCTAGATTCCTAAACGTGCAAACATTCTATACATGTTATTCCTGGAACTGTGTAGTGTTTTATGGACTTCTATATGTATCTAACAGATGAAAGGTACTAACAAGTGTCTACTGTTGATTTATTCCCGTTTTCACTAATTGGGGTTTACGACAAAGAGTCTCAGGTGATCTGCTTGCAGAGGCAACAGCTACAGATGATTCTTTCTCTCTCATTTGAATTGCGCTCTGAGATATGTTTTCTTCATGTTGGGTAACTGCAGCGGCTGTCAGTTTATTTGCACCTTCAGTCTAGTTTGCAGCAGGGATTTAGCTACCTTCTTCTTCTGCATAGTATTTAACTGCATTCTTGTTTTTACCTATTTAGCTTCTAGTGATCAGGTACTTTCTCACTGACAGGCTTTACATACTTCCAATCTGTTGCTAGGTCAGCAATAGTCTACGATATCGGGAGTATTGTACTTGAGGATTTTGGTTTCCACTTTCTCAGCTGAGGTAGATTCATTGCAGTTTTTTGTTTACAGGCGGCTCTGCTTCTACCTTTGCCATCTTTCTTTCAGTCGTTTTTTTGTTTTTCTCGAGTCTCTCTGTCCTTTGCGCTGCACAGATAGTGCAGTAGGGGGACATTATATAGTGGCCACTTGGTAGGGGACAATGTTCAGCGTCGCTTGGACTTTTCAGCTTTTTTGCTTTGTAGTTATTCTATTTAGTTTATTGGCGGTTCTTGGATCGTCAAGCTTTTGGCTTCGTATTCATCCTAGTTTGGGTGTTTTCAGGGACTCTACCGCATTCTCAATGTCTGTCCCTCCCGTAAGATTACTGCTTTGGTACTTCCCAACAGTCCAATCCTGGTCTGGTCCGGAGGGACGCTAAGGAAGGAGAAATTAGATCTTACCTGCTAATTTGCTTTCCTTTAGTCCCTCCGGACTGGACCAGGCCCCTCCCATGTTCTATCAACTCTTTAGATTCTTTTATTAAGTTTGGAAGTGGAATGTTTCAAAAAAACAAACAAACAGATGATACTGTATATATATATTAAAAAAAAAAAAAAAAAACTTTGCGTGGTCCATACCACTTCTCTGGTGGTTGCTGGTGAGCTCGGTTGCTGGAATATATATAAAACCTTAAATATGTCATACCACTTCTCTGGTGAGAGTTGCTGGTGACTTCAGTTGCTGGAATATATATAAAGCCTTAAATATGTCATACCACTTCTCTGGTGAGAGTTGCTGGTGAGCTCAGTTGCTGGAATATATATATATATATAAAACCTTAATGGGTCATACCACTTCTTTGGTGAGAGTTGCTGGTGAGCTCAGTTGCTGGAATAGATATAAAGCCTTAAATATGTTATACCACTTCTCTGTCGAGAGTTGCTGGTGAGCTCAGTTGATGGAATATATATGAAACCTTAAGTGAGTCATACTACTTCTCTGGTGAGAGATGCTGGTGAGCTCTAATATGAATGGGCCATGCCACTTCTCTGGTGAGAGTTGCTGGCGAGCTCTAATACAAATGGGCCATACCACTTCTCTGGTGAGAGTTGCTGGTGAGCTCTAGTACTCGGTTTTGCCGAGGAATTTGTGGCTGCTAGGATTCCATACGGCACAGAAGTTCTTTCTTTCTTTCCTGCTTTGTTATTCAAATACTGAGGCTAAGGTCACATGGCCAGGGCTCCTATTGGCTCTCTAGAGTCAGAGTTTTTCTCAGTCTCCACCTGCTGGTAGGCGGGCACAACCCAACAGTCCAATCCTGGTCCGGTCCGGAGGGACTAAAGGAAAGCAAATTAGCAGGTAAGATCTAATTTCTCCTTCTTTAGCTCTTGGGAATAGAGCCTAGTCAAACAAATTCATCCGGTATTCTGGGAGTTGCTGGTGAGGAGGTGGAGCAGTTGCTTCTTGAACACAGGAGGAGAAGAGAGCAAGCACACCAACCCGTTTTGGCCAGACCCAAAGGAGGATTACTCTAAGGGCTTCTATGCTCTAAGGTGAGAGGGAGAAGAGAATAAGGCCACCTTTTCTCCTTAGGAAGTTTGGGTGGAGGAGATCTGACTTCTGTGACTGAGCCCTTCTGAGGGAGAGGGGAAGGTAGTGCAAAGGAAGTGGGCCTGAACTGTTAAGGAACTGAATGTTGGCTGGAGTTTGGAACCCGGCCTGAACCCTGTTTGTGAACTGCATTTCAGTTTTGAGTGGAACTGAATTGAGAATAAAGCACTTTGGTCTTAAGTCCGTATGGCAGTCTGGTTCTTTGCTGGAAACCTGTGAGCCTAACAGGGCTGCCAGCCTCAACCCAGAGTAGAGGAAGCGGACTTGGGAAAAATCCACAATTCCAGGAATAACATGTATAGAATGTTTGTATGTTTGGGAAGCTCGCCAGGTGCCCTTGGCCTGGATTGGCCGCTGTCGTGGACAGGAACCTGGGCTCGATGGACCCTTGGTCTTTTCCCAGCGTGGCATTACTTATGTACTTATGACCTCTTCACATTGGACCATTGTAAGGTGTGTTCAGTCACTGTGCGACAGGGCTGTGGTCTGTCTCTGTGAAGGATACTGGGTGGTTTTTCCTTCTGGCTGCCTTAAGTAGTAGTTGTAGGCCCCCTTATTCTTTTCTGATACTGCTTCACTGTTCTGCTTTTTTTTTTTTTTTTCTAAGGTGGTTTCTCATTTTAATTCAAACCAGAGAGTTCCTATCCCTGTCTTTCAGAGGCCCTCGAGGCTGGAACTGTCACTCTAATAAACTGGATGTTAGCAGGGTGCTACTTGGACGCGAACAATCCTTTTCAGATGTCAAAACTATGAAACAGAACACAAGATCTTGCAAGGGTCACACAGCCTTTCTTTGATTTGTGCTAGATTAAGTGGGCCATTGAATCGGCCTACATTCTTCTGAGGAAAGATTCCTCAGCCTTTAGGGTCCACTATACCCAATTGCAGAGTGTTCTGGGTAGAAGTAAAGGCCTCACACATGGTCCTTGACATTTTTGTCAAATATTACAAGCTTGATTGGTCTACACAAGACAGCCTTAGAAGGTATTTTACTCTTGCCCTATGGTATTGAAGCTCTGGAGCATCATAGGTCTAAACTGGTATAGTAGGATAATGAAGATGAAACTTTACCTGTTAATTTCCTTTGCCATTCTAGACCAGTTCAGGACCTTCCCTGGAAGGTCACATCTCTTGATTTCCTGGATCCTACATCTACAACTTGTCTGTTTATAGTCAGTTTTGCAGAGGCAGTCCTAAGAGGCCTCCATTCTGGGCTATATTTGGTTCTCTTTTATTTTTATTTCTTTTTTAACCCTTGTTTGCTACTGCCAAAGCCTTGGATGAAAACTACAATGCTCCTGGCTGATTCACACCTTCAGTCTCTGTTCCCATCTGATAGTAAGGGGCAAACTAGGTCTGGACTAGTAAAGCAGGATTCCAGGAACAGACTTGAGTAAAAATAAATTCAAAGGTTCAATAGGGTTTTTATCCTGTGCCTAACTTTTTGACATACATATACTGAAGAACAGAAGGGAGCACTAGCCCTTTATGAGGGAAGTAAAGACAGCACTGAGCTTGTCTCCCTCTGCTGGTAGGGGGACATAACACTTGACCGAAGGAAAGAAACCGGTTTATGTATTGATCTGCAGGGATTCCACCTTTGTTCCTGGCTAGTATGGATACTACATCTCTGCTGTGTATACAGAATAAGCAACATTACTTCTTTTAAACTTGTGCTCTTCCTTCCAGGGCTGCACCGCTATGTCTGGCTGGTATACAAACAGGCAGGACCATTGAAATGTGATGAGCCTATCCTGTGCAACCGCTCTGGGGAAAATCGAGGGAAGTTCCGGTTGGTAGACTTCCGTAAGAAGTACAAGCTGGAAGCACCGCTGGCAGGCACTTGTTGCCAGGCTGAGTGGGATGACTATGTACCAAAGCTTTATGAACAGCTGTCAGGAAAATAGAAGTCTGAACTGGCACCAGTTTACACTTCTGAGCGCTTAATATAGTGAAAAGCTAGATTCTGATTAATTCAGTGATGCCCTTTTTGATATGGAATCCACAGTTTTTCTCTATTCTCCACACTGTTTAAAATGTCTTCTGTAAGGTTCTTGGGAATGAACTTACTACTGGCCACCATCTGTATGTTAGACAAGTGGGTTCCTGTTCTTACCAGCTGCTGTGCCCCTCTAGTACCTGGCTGTCCTTTGGGGGGTTTGATTACAAAAAGGCTAAACACTTTTTGCTTCTGCCAGTCCAAAATATGGTTAGTTGCCCTCAGAGTGTATCTAAACTATAACTACATCCTCCAGTGGAAGATTAGGTGTGAGATTTCAGTTTGTGCAGTTAACTACCCATAATTCTGAGCAAAAAGCTTTGTAGAGCTGAAGTGCATGTGGCTTGAGCAAATGGCCCAATCAATGCTGAGAATTAGTGTCTTGTACACCAGACTACACATCTCAGATGTTTTGATACTTTGCCTCTTATGTAGCCAATGCTTATTGTATTGGCCAAACGGCTGTTGTATTGCCACACTTGTGTTAGAAATAAAGTGGTGATCTAGCCTGCTGCTTGAAACTGCCCTGATTTGTAGTATGTATTAAGGGCAGGATGTGTGTGTGTGTGTGTGGGGGGGGGGGGGGGGGGGATGATATCTTTGTTCTAGGCATAGTGCAAATCAAAGTATAGTGGAATTTTTTGCTTACATTCAGCTTTTTTGTCTAACTCAGTCAGATCAAATCAGCATAGGAATTTCACTAGTGTAGCCTGCTTATGAGGTGTACATTTACATTTGAAGGGCAAGATGCAGTTTTATAGTGAAACCCTAGAGGCTAAGATAAAGTTTAAATCAACCTCCCTTTTTCCAATACCACTGATGTGACACATAGTTGCCATTCATTCTAAACTAATTGGGGGCAGCAATTAAGTACTTCTGTGTTTATTATGGGCTGCAGACTTGAGTCCAGCAAGCTCTAAGTTCCTTCAGTGTTGGAGATGTTCTATTTTTTCCTTGAGGTAGCAAAGCATTTTGTGTTCATACTGGTGTTTGACGGTGTTTACTCATGCATCAATAAAGGTTCCACTTAACAGAGCAATTGTTCTCTTTATTTTACAGACTAGGTATTACTTTTGCTTCTAATTCTTAGGTCTAGTTTTGGAACTAGTTATTTAGAATAACTAATGAATATGCATATATTTGTTGAGGAAACTTCAATAACCAATACCACAAAACTTTTGAATTTCACTACTTTTTTTTTTTTTTTTTTTTTTTACTGTGATCATAAATTATGTCTAATTGCCTTCTATAGCTCTTCTCAAACCTTGTACATATTTTTCAATAAATATTTCCTTAGCGTCCCTCCAGACCGGCCTAGAACATGACTACTGGGTTGTGCACACCTTCCAGCAAGTGGAGACTGCTCCCATGGCAGGTCGTAAGGTAGATCTTCTTGTGAAGGGCATTAGGAGACCAACTAAGACATTCATTCAAGCACAGTGGGATGTTCCGGATTCCTCCTTTAGACTGGCTAAGTCTATGGTTAATCTCTATCCCGTCTCCAACACGGACAAATCCCTTCTTAAGCCTTCAGTAGTGGATGTGGTGGTTTCGATAGTTACTAAGAGAAATACTGTACCTGTAGCTGGGGGTTCAGTGTCACCATATGGAAGCTCTGTTGAGCACTTTTCATATCTCTGCCTTGGCAGTTCAGGCATCTATCTATGGTTCCTTGGTAGCTAGAGCTAGTTTTCGGTGGTCTTGAGAGTCCTGGATAGTTCTTTGGATGATTTGGCCCCGATAGACAACGAAGTGGCAAAGATTGAGATGGCTGAACATTTTTGGCGGATGTGTTGTACGATTTGCTAAGGGCTTCGTCTAAATTTATGGTGTGGGTGCGAGGCATTCTTTGGCTGCAAAGCTGGTCAGTGGATGCGGCCTCTTAAGACTAAGCAAAGTAGGTTCCCTTTCCGAGGTTCTCTTTTGTTTGAGGAGTTGGCTAGTCTGCAGGGGACACTAAGGTGCCTCTCATCTTCCTGAGGATTGGCCTGGGGTGTCGGGGCATGGTTTCTTTTCAGGCAGCAGTCGAGGACGTGATTTTCATTGGTTTTAGTCGGGTACCAAATGGCTCCAGTCCAAAGGTCCCAGTTCTTTGAGGTCTCGGTTCTTTTCGAGGAGCTCGTAGAGGAAGCTTTCCCATCATCCTCCCATACAACTCAATGAAGGTTTCTGGGTCCAGCCTCTGGTTGGCTCTCTTTTTTTTTCAGCGGTGGGCCCAGATAACCTCTAGTACCCATTGATCTGAGGTAATTTGAGATGGGTATGCCTTAGAATTTGCTTAGCCTCTTCCAGCCGTTTTCTGGGAGTTTCCTTGTTCTCGCCTCTAAGCAGGGCCGCCCCTGGGCCCCCCCACCACCCGAGGTCGTCGTCATTGTCGCAGCCCCCCCCCCCCCTCCACCCGCTGCCGGGCCCTGCACTAACCTTAAACACCTCCTTTCAGCACGTTTGCAGCAGCAGGGCAGACCTCTCCTTCCTTCCGTGCCCCGCCCTCGCGGACGTTGCGTCAGGCGAGGGCGGGACACAGAAGGAAGGAGTGGCCTGCCCTGCTGCTGCTTGCTGCGAACGTGGTGAAAGGAGGCATTTAAGATTAGTGCTGGGAGGGCGGGTCGGACTGCGGTGTCGCTGGGCCCCCTCCGGAGGCCCAGGGACTTTTGTCCCCCCGTCTCCCCCCTCTTGGCGGCCCTGCCTCTAAGGAGGCTGATAGATCTGTCCAGTTCCCTCTTCAGAGCTCAGGCAGGGACGTTATTCATTTACTTTGTCGTCCCAAAGAAAGAGGGATCTTTCGGGCAAATTCTAGATATCAGGGCTGTCACTCTAGCTCTATGGGTTTCCTCATTTTGCATGGAGACTCTCCATTTGGTTATTGTAGCGGTGCAGTACGGGGAGTTCTTGAGCGCTGGATTTGACAGAGCCTTACCTGCACATCCCGATTTTCCCCTTGCATCAGTGTTTTCTTAGTTTGCAATTTTAGGCAGACCTTACCAGTTTTGGGCTTTCCCATTTGGTCTTGCAACTGCTTCCTGTATGTTTACAAAGGTATGTTGGGTCGTTGTAGCAGCACTCAGGAGAGATGGCATTCTTGTTCATCCTTACCTGGATGATTGGCTAATCAGGGTAAAGACATATTAGGAGAGCCTGGAGGTCACAACTCGAGTGGTCTTGTTCCTGCAGTCTCTCGATTGGGTGGTCAAAAAAGTCACCTAGTGCCATCTCGGTCACTAGAAAGATAGGTCTGCAAGGAAGGACAAATGAGACCCACTCCATGCAGAAAATGAGAAATATCCAGATGAACTAACCAAAGACTTTCCTTGAATATGCCCCTTAAAATAAGATGGAGCCGCAATTTGTACTTGAAGAGGAGCCAGATCTTTGTCAAAACCTTGCTGCAAAAAATCCAAGATCTGCGCTACCAAAGCACAAAACTGATATAATTCAACGAGGTAGAACTTCGCCGAGACTTCATAGTAGCCACCACCTTGGCTGAGTAAGTTCTTGTCAACCGTGCCCGCTCAAGAGCAGGACCGGAAGACAAAAATTGAGCTAGATCTGGATGAACTATTAGCCCCTGGACCAGGAGATTTGGAGACTGTGGAAGCTGAAGAGGAGAACCGACCAGAAGATGAAGGTCGGCATACCAAAAACCAGGATTACTCGTCCCCTCTATCTTCTGAATCACCCAGCCTGGAAGAGGCCAAGGAGATCCATGACTGGAAACCCCCACTGAGCTACGATCTCCCGAAAAGGCAACTGGACTACTGCAACTTACTCCTCACCGGCCTCCCACTTAGCCATCTATCCCCCCTTCAGTCTGTTCAGAACTCTGCTGCACGTCTCATATTCCGCCAGAACCGATATACTCATATCACCCCTCTCCTCAGGTCACTTCACTGGCTTCCGATCAGATACCGCATTCAATTCAAGCTTCTCCTTCTTACCTACAAATGCACTCAGTCTGCTGCCCCTCACTACCTCTCTACCCTCATCTCCCCTTACGTTCCCGCCCGTAACCTCCGTTCACAGGATAAATCCCTCCTCTCAGTACCCTTCTCCACCACCGCCAACTCCAGGCTCCGCTCATTCTGCCTCGCCTCACCCTATGCTTGGAACAACCTTCCTGAACCCTTACGCCAAGCCCCCTCCCTGCCCATCTTCAAGTCTTTGCTTAAAGCCCACCTCTTCAATGCTGCGTTCGGCACCTAACCCTTACCGTTCAGTGAATCCAGACTGCCCCAATTTGACTGCCCCTATCGGACCGACCGTTCACTTGTCTATTAGATTGTAAGCTCTTTGAGCAGGGACTGTCTCTCTTTGTTAAATTGTACAGCGCTGCGTAACCCTAGTAGCGCTCTAGAAATGTTAAGTAGTAGTAGTAGTTTCCAAGAGCCCACTCCAGATCTAGAGTGCTTCGACTGAGAGTCTGCCAGAACATTCATCACTCCCGCTACATGAAACGCTGAGAGGGCTACACAATGAAGTTCTGCCCAGGACATGATCTGCTCTGTCTCCTGCTCTAGCTAGTGACTCCTCGTCTTGTATCCCCCCAGTCAAATGACCTGTCGATTGATACTACTGCTGTGCCATTGGACAGGATGCAAACTGATGCGCCGAGTAACAGGACAGAATGCGTCGAGTGTCAGTCGAATTTCACAGGTTTCTAACAGGTTGATCGAGCAAACTGTCCCCACCAGCCTTTGAGGCTGGAATCTGTTGTGACTATCATCCCCTTGGACAGATTGGCTGTGCGTAGCCACCAACGTAGGCTGCTGTGCTCCCAAACTCGCAGAGACAACTTGTCCTGCAGAGTGCCACTCTCAGGTGACCATCTACCCAGAAGGGACTTCTGCAAAGATCTTGTGTGTGCCCTGGCCAAAGGCACCGCCTCTATTGTGGCCACCATGGAACCCAAAATCTGAAGATAATCTCTGGCACTTGGCACCGAATTGCAAAGAAATGTACGAATCTGAGTCTGCAACTTCAGATGGGTTTTGAAGCACTATTTTTCAATGACTGAAGTTCAGGTGAAGACAGTATGTTCCTGCTGATTGGAGGTTCCTATAAAGGCCTAGCATTGAGCTGACCATTTCTCAGCGGCTTAAGGAGTATCTGTGTACTTTTTAGCAGGGAGTAGCCTAGGGGTTAGTGCAGTGGACTTTGATCCTGGGGAACTGAGTTCGATTCCCACTGCAGCTCCTTGTGACTCTGGGCAAGTCATTTAACCCTCCATTGCCCCTGGTACAAAAATAAGTACCTGAATATATGTAAACTGCTTTGAATGTAGTCGCAAAAACCTCAGAAAGGTGGTATATCAAGTCCCATTTCCCTTTCCCTTCAGTGGCAAAGGCACATCCTATCAGAGGACAGGCTTCATCATGGACAAGACACTGTCTGGTACTTCTGTAGAAATTTGTAAAGCAGCAACTTTGGTCCCCCTTGCATTACAGCTTGGATGTCTGCAGGAGGTGGACTTTGGGGCAAAGGTGCGTGCTGGGGTCCCTCCCATAAAAATACTGCTTTACTTTCCATCAGTCATGCTCTGGGCCGGTCTGGAGGGCCACCAAGGAAGGAGAAATTATTATTATTTTTTTTTTCTTTAACATAAAATTTTTATTGAAAATGTTTTTTTTAATAACAAATTTCAAATGGTACACACCAACAAGCAAATGGTAAACATATTAGTATCTCCTAATTAAAGAGAGATTTTATACTTGCCTGCTAATTTGTTTATTTTCCTTTAATCCCTCAGGACTGACCCAGATCCACCCCTCTTACTGTTCTCCTGGTCATTACATTCAGTTCGTCTTTCATAAGAGTACAGAGCTGTTTTGTGTGTTGGCAATTGGATTGTCAAAATAATTAAAAGAATTTTGTCCTGAGTAAATGCAGGACACGCCCACAGTGGGTGGGGGCGGTCAGTTTTGTTTTGATGTCTTGGTGGCTGCTCAAGTTGCCCTTGTGCACAGGATTTTTTTTTTCCTGCTTCTGCTTTGGTACTCTAATACTGGATTTTTCTCTAGCTGGCCAGGGCTCTTATTGGTTCTCTAGAGTCGGAGTTCTCAGTCTCCACCTTTTGGAAGGTGTGCACAGCCCATCAGTCATGTTCTGAACCGGTCTGGAGGGTATAAAGGAATGCAAATTAGCAGGTAAGAACTAATTTCTCCTTGGTGAATATGGAGATTCAGTTTAACACACTGATACTGCCTCCCAGCAGATCAGAAGTACAGCATTTTAATTTCAGACAGATAACTGGCAAACCCAGTATGGTTTGTCTCATATTTGCCACATAACTCTACCATTTAAGGTAATAGAAAGCCAAGGTAGAACACAACCAAGAAAATGTTCCACACTATGTGGACGCTCAAACATATAAAACCTTACTTTCCCAGGGATTCATTCCGCAACATGGTGCTAACCCATGTAGACTACTGCACTAGTATTTACGTAGGCTGCAAAGATCAAATCATAAGAAAACTACAGACAGCACAAAACATGGCTGCCAGACTCATCTTTGCAAAAACATGCTTCGAAAGCGTGAAACCCCTCCTAAGAAGCTTACATTGGCTTCCTATTAAGCTCGCATAACATTCAGTTTGCACAATAGTCCACAGAATCATCTACGGACTTGCACCAGATTACATGACGGAACTTACCGATCTATCATTAAGAAACGTGACGAGAACAGCAAGAACCTATTAACCCTTCACTACCCCAATTGCAAAGGTATAAAATACAAATCTTCACATGCCGCCAGCCTCTCATTTATAGGCACACAACTTTGGAACTCACTACCCAAAGACCTGAAACTCGCAGAAAACTACCTACAATTAAAAAAAACCTGAAAACATATCTTTTGAAGAAGTCTTCCCCCCTGGATCTGTATAATCCCACACCACCATACATCACAAAGTTCAGAAATGGAAAACAATATTAACCTCTCACAATATGCTAATATATTGATCTAAGCATTTATTGTACTTCTGTATTATGTACTAGACTTCTACAAATCTAAATTTTGTAACTGCCTTTTTAGCAATATGTAAGCCACATTGAACCTGCCTTAAGGTGGGAAAATATGGGATACAAATGCAATAAATTATCCCATACCTGTGAAAATTTGTATATATCCCATAGCCACTTCTGCTGGTTTTTTTTTTTTTTTTTTACAAAAAATGTCTTTTTAGCTAACAATTTTTAATGGCACTTATTTTTAGAATTGAATGTGATTAGACAGCAATAGTCTGACAAAGTGCCCCTCTTTGAAATTTGCTTCAGGGACCTTAAATAACCTCGCTGTTTGCTTATTATTTTCAACAGACCAAGTTTAATCATATGCTGAGAAATAAGCCAGCTCTATTAACCTCCACCAGCACTGCCATTGAATATTGGAAGCTAAGTGCTGTAGTGCTGGGAGCTTTCCAAGCACTTGGCCATATTTCTTAGTGCTGACCAGCAACACCCCCCCCCCCCCCCAACATTTCAGTGGATTTAACTTGGGCTTATTTTTTTGTTTATATTTGCATATCTTTAGGTTTGTGTTGAGGTGCTTACCATAAACCACTTCTAATTATACTGGTTGTTTGAGAGTCCAATACTTGTCAGCTGAGGCAAAAGTGAACCTAGTTTTAAGTTCTAGCTGCTTTTAAAGCAATAATCAACTGGTGCTTTGTCTTGTTTGTCCTGTTGACAAGGGTTAATATGTTGTAGAGTATTGATTAGCTACTTAATAATAGTAACAGTATTCCTGAAATTGCCACAGTGAGAACAGAGCTGTTCCCTCAATCCCTGCCACAGAGCAGCAGGCCCTACTTTACTACCACCCAACCTTGTCCTTTTAGAAAATGTAGTCACTGAAACCTTCTTGCCAAACTCAAGTAGGCTAGTCCTGAAAAGCATGGCCTAGATCAATAAGTTACAAATACGGATGCCAATTTCATCTCTCAAGGCTGTGCAGGGGAAGTGTCAAGCAAGAAGAAATGTAGGTTAGGTGCTGTTGTCAGACCTACCATGGCTCAACCTGGTAGTCTTCAGCTGTGGAGGTATAAATGATGTAGCCCTAGCTCAAAATTAACACTGCTTCATTTCTATGCCACCTTGTCCCTTAGATTTTAAAGGGACCGCACCTCATTGTCCTTCCAGACCAGTCCAAATGCATGGGCTTACTTTCTGCAACTGACTTGATAACAGGGCCTTAGCTAGTCAGAATTTCTCAATCTGTGGTAGATGGGTAAACCTATGTAGGATGTGGAACTGCCTTGAGCGCCTCCAAAATGATCTGTTGAGAGGTCTGGGTTTGGGCTGGCAGAGCTGCTCCACACAGCCCAGGGATGTCAAATCCAGTGGGGGTAACAGGATGTGAGTATATATGGCAAATGTCCAGGGTCATTATCACACTTGTTTCCCGACTCCTAAGCTCACTAGCTGTTCACATGCTGATAAGAGGCTGATTGAGCTTCTGGAAACATAAGTGCATATTTGTAGCAATGTAAAACAGTTGTAGAAAGTTCAGTTACAATTTCTGTCACTAAATAGTAATATAGTAGATGATGGCAGAGAAAGAGACCTGCATGGTCCATACAGTCTGCCCAACAAGATAACTCGTGTGCTACTTTTTTTGTATACCTGACATTGATTAGTATCTACTTTTAAAAATCAGGGAATTAGTTTTCACCTAAGGCGAATCCAATCCAGTAAACATGAGAAATAGGAAACTTTAATAAAGTAAGCTAAGTTTTCTGTGCAACAGGAGGAAAAACCTCAAGAAGCACCTTCTTGCATTTCACAAGGGCTAGGGCTTCTTCATCATAGGAAAAAACCTCCTGGAGCTGACTAATTAAAATTTATTGGCTTTATTAAAGTTTCCTATTTCTCATGTTTAATTAATTAGTATCTGCCATTTTCATGGCACAGACCGTAGAAGTGTGTGGCCCCCCCCCCCCCCCCCCCCCCCCCAAACTGTCTCTGCCACCCAATCTCCACTAAGCTTCTGAGGATCCATTCCTAACATATCTTAGACAAACTATTTTCTACAATAAAATTATAATATCAACTTGTTTAATTTACAGTTCTCTCTAGACCTTCCATAACTAAACCATATAACTTGCTCATGGCTTGGCTATCAGTAACATCTGCTTTCCATACCAATGGCTGGAATGTGGCTCCTCAGGGCTCCTATTGACTTGGTATTAGTCAATCCATAGGTGCTGGAATAAGCAGAGGAGCAGATATGCGGATGTGTTCAATGTTAAGTGAAGTCTTTCATGCTCTGAGGACAAGCAAGCCTATTCTCACAAGTGGGTAACTTGTCGCTGCGTTGCCCCGGACAGAACTTTTATTAAGCTTTTTGGAGTGTGAAATGTGCTCCAGCGTGTATGCGCAAGTGCCTTCTGGCCTGCCATGAGGGTGTGGTTACTGCAGTTTTTCTATGGTGGTCAGGAAAAGCTGTGTTTTGTAATTTCTCTGCACTCCTTGTTCAGAAGCTTTTTTTTTTTTTTTTGGTGCTTTAGTGGCTAGGGCCACAGCTATTCTGTATTTAAATTATGGTTGACAACTTGACCAAAAAGTATGCTGGCTGGAGTCTTTGTTGACATGAGATACAGCCAAAGCAATTTATAGTATATACAGTACTGTTTCTGGTCATAGTGAGCTCACACTCTTTAAGTCCTGTACCTGGGGCAATGGAGGATTAGGTGACTTGCCTGGGGTCACTAGCTGCTGCAGTGGGAATCAAACCTAATTCCTCAGGTTCTTAGCCCACTGCATTAACCCTTAAGCTAATCCTCCACTCCAATTTACAGATCCCTAATAAAATATGAACAGTTGAAACAAGTTATTCAACACCATTTCCCTGTACAGGTAAAGCAAAATTAATCTGTGATTTTGTTGCAGTGAGATTATTGTAGTACTCCTTAGGCAGGTGCTTCAACCCCTCCTTTATGAAACGGCAGTTGCTTTGGACCATAGCAGCTAGGTTGATTTTTCATGTTTTGCCTTTGTTGAGATTGCCCTTGGTTACTCAATAAGGTAAGAACTAAAGTTCTGTATGGAATAGTATCTAGAATACATAAGTTCACTTCTATACCTCATGGCAAGGGAACAATTGGCTGAAGAGATCAAATTGTCACACTGTTCTTAAGATACTAAAACCATATTTAGTTTAGAAACACCTGTTTTAAACTGCCACTGTTTCATTTGTTGTGCTAATCTTTTTTTTTTTTTTTGTAAATTACATTTGGGACTAAGTGCTCTATCAATACTTAAGATTAGATTTGATGATGGCTGGAGGAAGTGATGTCATCACCTAAGATGGCAGCTTGAACTTGGAGCTCCTCCAGCCCTATTTTTTCATCGACCATTGTCCCATGCAATAGGAGTAACCTATATATCTGGTGGTACAGAAAATTGCTAGCATGTTACTATCAGAAGGACATGATAAAATGGCGGAGCACATTAAATTGGATAAGAGCCCATCGTGTGATAAATCACCTAAGGGCCACTTTACCCAGTGCCAACATAACTTGTTTTACAAACTATAAGATGAAGAAAGCAGTTCTACAGCAAGCAAGAGTGAAAGGTCTGATGGTACTACCTACAGAGTGGAACTTCAAGATTTGGCAGTGTTAACTCTACGGCCCCAGAGGTGAACTTAAGCCTCTAACTGCATCCCTCAGCGAAAAGGGGTTGAAATACAGCAGGCAATATCCTTTTGCATTGGCTTTCTATTTTGAGGGGAAACACACAAAATTGCTGGATGAGACTGGTGCCATTGTCCTTGATTTGGCACCCTCTTCTGTCTCTCTTAATTCAACCAAATCATTGCAACAGTGAGTTGAACAGCTGCGGTTCTCCAGAGGCAGAGGATGCCTGACCTGCCAGACATTAAACTCCAGGCTGCTAGCTACATCTGGAACATGAGAAATGTGCTTGCCTTGGATAACCTTATGTGAATTGTAGCTGACACTCAGCTGTGCTACACGAGGGGAGGCCACGGCGCCTAGATATCGAGACTATCACTGGAACCAGAGGTTGGACATATTGGCTGTTTAGTCCGATATGGTTATCTAACATGGCCTATATCTTCTTTCTTGTAGCAAGGGCTGTGTGTTAAGGGCCTCTTCCTCCTATATGACCTCTTTTACCATTGACAGATGCTTATTGGGGGGGAGGGGGGGTGAAAGGGAGAGAATTGGTGATAGCTATTGCTATTGATGGCGGGGTGATTCCTTTGAGATGAAAAGAAGCAGTTGGAGGGGACCCAGGATTGAGCTATTTAAAAAGGGAGGGGGGGTGGGTGTTCTTCTACAAGTTGGATCTGATATGTCCCTTTATGTTAAGGGTCTGAATATACCATATAAAAGTCAACTACTATTTAAGGAGGTGGGGCAGCTGCAGGTGCATGTACCCTTCCTGCAAGAGACTTGTCAATCTAAATATATTTAATTAAGCAAAGAACACACTATACTGTAGTGAATTTTGCTTTCTGTCATCTGCCTCAAAACTGTGCCTGGGGGGGAGGGGGTATCCTGTTGGGTGCACCTCACCCTTGACAGATGTGTAAGAAAATCATGAATAGAGAGGGGCGCTGTTTGTTTATTTGTATCCCACATTTTCCCACCTATTTGCAGGCTCAGTGTGGCTTATATACTACCGTAAAGGCGATTGCCAATATCGGTTTGAACAAATACAAAGTGAGGTTGTAGAAAAGTTAGTTCTTATGTGAGTCATAAGGAGGAAGAACTTTGGTGCCTGGTATTCACGTTCCTTAATTTTATATGCACCCAAACAGAAGCAAGGCCTCTCTTTTTTTTTTTTTCAGCAAGTGACAGAGACTCTGGCAACTAATGTACTACTACGACTTATCATTTCTACAGCGCTACTAGACATACGCAGTGCTGTACACTTGAACATGAAGAGACAGTCCCTGCTCGACAGAGCTTACAATCTAATTAGGACAAACAGGAGCTAAGGGAATATTAAAGTGAGGTTGATAAAAGAAGGTGTATGCTGATTGCGGCTGTGGATCCAGTTATCCTGTTCTCAGTGGATGCAGAGAAGGCGTGTGATAGGGTTGCTTAGCTCTTTCTGATGGCTATATTGCAGAAGAAAGGTTTGGTAGGGCCTTCTCTGCACCACATTCAGACACTATATAAATACCCCTTAGCTATGCTCAAATTTAATGGCTCATGCACTGCTGCATTTGAGATGAGAAGAGCACTCAGCAGGGGTGTACACTCTCTTCTTTACTTGCTGCTTTATCAATTGCACCCTGGGCAGCTATGCTATGTACATCCTCGGCTATAACTGGACGCCAAGTGGGGGCTTGACCCATAAACTAATATTGTGTGCAGATGATATGACTCACTCTAACCAACCCCTGAAATTTCCTGAGGGCACTGATTGGTATTTTGGATAATTATGGCCAAATGTCAGGATTTAAAATTGGCAGAAATCAGACATCCAATAATAGTTTCTTTCTGAAAAATGTTTCTAATGGTGGTACCACTGATTGTTTTTATAATTGAGCCAGAATTGTTCTGTTCTGGCCACAGTGAAAATATACATTAACAAGGAATGTATTGCTTTGGGGATTGTACAATTCAATAGGCAACAGTCTGTCTGAGTGGGGCAGATATGGGTCAGAAAGTGTTTTAATCTCCTGGATCAATGCCTGCCAAAAGGTTTGTACCATGGTACATGACCACCATATCTATGCAAGAATGGCCCTTACTCCCTACACTTGCACCAGGGGTGAGGGGGACCCTGTGTTATATATTTAAGCCACCTTTATAGGGGTAAAGTACTGCTGATAAAACCTCTTGTACCCATTTTCTACCTGAGCTACTGCTATCTTAAATAGATTTTTAAAGCTCTTACATCCAGTTGAGTGGAGTGTAAGACTGTGATAGAGTATCTTCTCACTTTGTAATATCTCTGCATTGGGGCCCTCATCTTTCAGTAATACTTGGTACAATCTTAGTATTACCCTCTCCCCACCTACCTCTACTAGAAATCATAGCCAGCTCTAAAGGGGTGTCAGCCAAAGCAAACACCTCCCTTGCTCTGCACAGTAGAAAGTCAGCTGTAAGTAGAAAAAATAGTTTTCTGTGAGTAATCCAAATTAGTTAGACGATGTCTCTACATGCCTTCTAAGATTATTATCATTACTGTCTTTGTGGTATACTGTCCACTCCATCAATTAAATTGCATAGTGTAATTGGAATAAGAGGGGGGGGTGATTTTCTAAAATTTAGTAATATTCACTCCAGCCTCAGATAAACCTTCAGCAGTCTTTCTCCAGGGTTGTCTTCTGTGAACACAGAAGAGAAGTATTTGTTCAGCATGTTTGCTTTATCCTCATCACTCACCACAAAGCTATTCGCAGCGTCTTTGTCGACAATTCCATTCCTCTCTTTCCTTTTCTCAATATATCTGAAAAAAATGTCGTCACCTTCTCTCTACATCTGTCACCATTTTTTCTTCCACCTGTGCTTTTGCTAGCCATATTTCTTCTTGGTTTCCTGGAGTTTAAGCCAATAATCTTTTCGGTGATGCTCTTGTTGTGTTCTTTATTTCTTGAACGGAGCCTCTTTTGCCCTTATTTTTTCAGGCACCTGTTTAGAGAACCATATAGGCTTCCTGTTCTTGTTTACTTTCCTTGTGTAAAGATCAGTTGCTATACATATAGCAGCTTTCAGCTTGGACCTTTCACTTCCTCTTCACCCATGCCTATTAGCTCCTCCTTCAAGTAGTCCCCTATTTTACCAAAATCAGCATGTCCGAAATCCAGTGCTTTTGAGTTTTGTGTGGCAGCACTGTTTGCTTTTGCTCGTAAATCGAACTATATCGTCTGATGATTGCTATTGGAAACACTGCCTCCATTTGTGAGCACCAGATCCAGCATTGACCCTTCCCTCTGAACAAAGCATCCAAAATCTCCCTACTTCTTTCCAATTCTGCTGACAGGATGTTCCAGTTCAAATCTCACATCAACACCTTCCATTTCATACAAAGCTTATGGATATCATCTATCAGATCTTTGTCCAGCTTCTCCATTTGTGCTGGAGGGCTGTAGATGACACCTGTGTGGATACAGGTTCCATCTTCTCTTTCTAGAGCGATTCATATAGCTTTTTCCTTTTCCTAGGTCCCCTGCATTTCAGCCACTCTATAATATTATTTTTCACATACAGCATTACTCCTCCACCTCCTTACCCTTCCCTATCCTTCCTAAAAAGCTTATAACTCTATATGGTTACATCCCATTCATGAGTCATTGAACCATGTCTCTGTAATGGCAACACTATCCCAAGTCTTCTTCAACCATCAGGACTTGCAGATCTTGAACCTTTTTACTTAGGCTACAAGCATTTGTGCTTATTACTTTCTATGTACATGTGTTTAGATGGTTACTAACCCCACTGCTGTTACGTTTTTGCTGTGGGTGACTCTCTGAATTCCCTTTCTTCCTATTATCACCCTCTAGTCTAGAAACATACCACCTGAATTTCTCCCCAAGGATCCTTTTTTTTTTGCACCACAGAAAGATGTAGCCCATTATTTACACTTTTCCAAAAATACTAGAACTAGGGGGGGGGGGGGACACAATGAAGCTACAAAGTAGTAAATTTAAAATCAGAAAATGTTTCTTCACTCAACATGGAATTAAACTCTGGATTTTGTTGCCACAGAATGTGGTAAAAGCAGTTAGCAGGGTTTAAAGAAAAGTCCATAAGCCATTATGAAAATGGACTCGGGGAAAGCCACTGCTTGTTTCTAGTATAAAAGGTATTGTAGTGTTTTGGGATCCTGCCAGGTACTTGTAACCTAGATTGGTCACTGTTGGAAACAGGATACTGGGCTTGATAGACCATTGTGCTGGCCCAGTATGGCAATTCTGATGTTCTTATAATACAGCCTGTGCTTTTGCTACGTACTACTACATCCTATGTATCTGAAACCTCCTTCTTCACACCAAGCTTCAAGCCATTTATTGAACTCCTCTGTTTGTCTTTCCTCTCCCAGATGTAGGAATAACTTCAGAAAAAGCTACAGTCCTAACCAAAGGCTTGAGCCCCTCCCCAAGCTTCTCGAGCTCCAAACTTGCTATTGTTGGCCAGGTCATTTCTCCCTCGGTCAGTATTACAATCCTTACTTCTCAGATCACATTTAGTATTTCGTGGATACTTCTGGTAGCTGAGGATCCTGGAAGACATTTCACCAGAGTGGGACCCTTGAACTGTGTTCCTAAATTAATGCCTCTTATAATGGAGTCTCCTAGCAGTAAGAGTTTTCTGCTTTGGGCCAATCCATCATTGTTTTGTAGGTGTCTCTTGGATTGAGTTATATTTCCTTGCCTCAGACTCCTCATTACTTCATTTCTGATCATCATAATGCTCCAATACAGTAAAGGAAGTATACAGGGGTAAAGGTTGGGAGGGTGAATGCCTTTGTCAAAGGTCATAGTCTACCTGAGCCTACTGTGACCCATCTATTCCGTTTCTGCATTATTTGCTGTGGCAGTGCTGGTACTAAATTGACAGGGAATCAGGGAGTTCTGGATGCTTCCCAAGAACAGAGGGGTAGCAAGCCACATTCAGCGTCAGTGGGGGCTGAAACTGGCTCTTGAATCTTGCAATGAACAGCTTGAGAGTAGTATGCACACCTATGCCCTTACTCTGGTAAGATGCCATTGAAGGTTGCTAAAACTTGCCCCTTATCTTGGGACAGGGGGCGGTGGCAATAAAATGATACTAACTGAAGGCAAGAGACCATGCCCAGTAATAATAAAGGTATATTGCCTTTCTGTGGTATAACCAAAGCAGTTTATTCTCTGTCTCTACTGGGCTCAAAATCTTGTTTTTATACCTCGGGTAATGGAAGATTTAAGCAAGTTGCTCAGAATCCCAAGGAGCTGCAGTGGGAATCAAACCCAGTTCCCCAGCCCACTGCATTAACCATTAGGCTACTCCTCCACATGCAGATACATTCGGCTAGCTTGCAGAATGCATATTTGGACAATGTATGTCTTTTCTTTTTTTTTTTCTGGAATTGGTACTCACCATTACGGAACAATGTAAGCCTGCAAATAGGTGGGAAAATGTGGGATACAAATGCTACAAATAAATAAAATGCAATCATCGAAGCAGATTAGATAACAGTGCCATGAACACATCACAGCAAAACACAGAAGCAAATTTCTAGCATGTGCAAACACCATCTGTCTACAAACAACCCCAACTTCAGAGGAGTTAAGTAGCATCTGTGTAAATCTTAGAGGTTGTATTGATGCCTCAAAACAAGTGTTTGAAAGACCAGTTATGCAAAGATGTTTTTAAGACTTCATGAAAACATTTCAAAAATGCACCTTCATCTAAAATACGAGGAAAATCCCTTTTTCTGGAGATACTTGGAAAGACAAGATGAGATTTTCCAACTACCCGCTATATTTAAAACTTGTCATTTTGTCAAATTCAAGGAGATAGCTACCTTTTGAAGCATCCTGAGAAGGTATATTTCTACCTCCTTGCCCCCCCCCCCCCACTTCAAGTCTCACTGCAAAGTCTTCTTGCTATGAACAAACTTTTTTTTTTAACCATTTCAAGCCCTCAACTCTGCAATAGCTTAATAATCTAAAAAGATGTTCCATTCAATGTGGAAACTAAAAAGAGTCAGACCATTTTTCCCAAGGAGTGTCTTCCAGTACCTGCTACAATCATTGGTACTTAGTCATCTTGACTATTGCAACTCACTCTATGCCACCTGCAAAGAGCAAATACTCAAAAAAACTCCAGCCAGCCCAGAACACAGCAGCCAGACTTATATTCGGCAAACCAAAATACAAAAGCGCAACACCCCCTTCGCGAAAAACTACACTGGCTCCCACTCAAAGAACGTATCACGTTCAAACTCTGTACCTTGGTCCATAAAAATCATCCATGGTGACGCCGCAGCCTACATGTCAGACCTAATAGAACTACCACCCAGAAATGCAAAAAAAGTCCTCCCGCACATTCCTCAACCTTCACCCTCCCAATTGTAAAGGCGTGAAATACAAATCAATGCATGCATCAACCTTCTCTTATACAAGCACACAGCTCTGGAACACACTGTCTACGAAATGACCAATTTCCGCAAACTCCTAAAAACCTCTCTCTTCAACAAAATATATCAATGGACAACACGCGTAACACTACATTCTTTAAGAGATTCAGGAACGTTCTCTAATGCCTTTTGCTCTCACTATCATGTACCTAATGCCCATAACTTTAACACTATCAAGTATCTCACCATCATACACACAAAACCTCTGCTAACACAAATGTCTATTCTTTTCTACTTCCATTACCATGTATCTCTCCACCATGCACCAATACCTGTTGTAAAACCAAATGTAAATTCTTTTCTATGTTCAGCATCCACGATGAATTGTAAGCCACATTGAGCCTACAAAAAGGTGGGATAATGTGGGATACAAATGCTATAAATAATCAATCACTGGGTAGTTTGAGGAATTCATGGGATCTTGTATCCTAGTTATACCAGGAAAATAGTATGAGGAAAAAAAGCTTTCTGGGTTCTTAATTGCAAAAGAATTTAACAATATAACTAGTGTAATAACTGTAGTGATTCAATTATAAAGCAGTCCATCTGGGAATTTACACCTTGCCCCCATTATCTGCAGGTCTCTATTATGAAAAAGGACTTGACTGCTCAAAAACAAAATTGATACTGTTCCATTAAAATTTGGGGGAGTGACTTTGGTCCCAGCCACAAGCATTCCTAACCCCTTATGTGTATGTCTTTCCATCAGGGGCGTATCTGAACTGCGGCGGTATGGGGGGCCAGGGCCAGAGTGAGGGGGCACATTATAGCCCCCCCCCCCGCCGCCATTGCCGATCCCCCTCCCCCCAGCCGCTGCCATTGCCAACCCTCCCCCTCCGTTGCTCGCCTACCTTCGCTGGCGGGGGACCCCAACCCCCGCCAGCCGAGGTCCGCGTCCTCCTGCCGCTGCCTTTAAAAGAATTCCGTCAGCTGGCGGGGGACCCCCAACCCCCACCAGCCAAGCCGAGGTCCTTTCATTTTTCCACTGAAGCTGGCGCCGACGAAAGTTTCTTTTGAGTCTGATGTCGCTGCACGTTGTACGTGCAGGACGTCAGACTCAGAAACAGCTTCATTCTGTTTCTGAGTCTGACGTCCTGCATGTACAACGTGCAGCGACATCAGACTCAAAAGAAACTTTCGTCGGCGCCAGCTTCAGTGGAAAAATGAAAGGACCTCGGCTTGGCTGGCGGGGGTTGGGGGTCCCCCGCCAGCTGACGGAATTCTTTAAAGGCAGCCGGCAGCGGCAGGAGGACACGGACCTCGGCTGGCGGGGGTTGGGGTCCCCCGCCAGCGAAGGTAGGCGAGCAACGGAGGGGGAGGGTTGGCAGCGGTAGGGGGGTCCAGGGCGAAATCTGCGGGGGCCCAGGCCCCTGAGGCCCCACGCAGATACGCCCCTGCTTTCCATTAGCCAACAGGTTGGAAAGAATAAAAGTAACATATTACAGGTACTAAAACTGAAATGCAGGATGAAGCCGTTTTCACTCTTGCCAAAACTGCACAGTTCTGTATGCTGCAGCCACATCATGATTTTTAAAAGAATCTTCTCTCATGATAATATTAGCTAGGCTGGAGTTTGAGGAATGTAATTTTCTCTTTTTATTCTTTCTAACCCAAAATCTTGTAAAAAAAAAAAAAAAAAAAAAAAAAATTATACATAAAGGCGTCAAGAATGTCTGCTTGTGCGGACAGAGAATATGTAATCTTAAATTGATACCCAAGGCAGCTAGGGATAAATTGACTTACCCAGCAGGATATGAGCTCTGGGAGGGGTTCCAGGCCATTGTTCTGAACACCAGGAGGACTCTAGTTTATCCTATTTTGATTCCCTGACAATTTCTATAGCATCTGGGATTTAAAACATCTAGCCTTGTCACAATTTTCCCTTATACAGGTTTCTTAAGGCAGAACTCAGGAAGATGAAGTTCCTTACCTGGAATGGGGGTTAACCATCATCAAGATAAAAAGCAGACAGAACTGGGTTCTGTTTTTTCACAGCAGAGACAGACCACCTCTCATGAAAATCTCAGATGCAGCATCTGGGTCCAGCAGTGTTGTCCAACAGCATGGGCAGTCTTTCAAGTGTTAGCCTTCATGGCAACAACGATCAAAGCAGTTCCTTGGGTGAGAGGAGCACATATGCATCCCCTACAGGATGCCCTGCTGTCTAGCTGGTCCTGCAGTTGGGCGACCTTCATTGCTGCTCAGTCCAGCTAAGGGGTGGCTGGACAGAAGCAATCTGGAGAAGGGAATGAATGACATGGACTGTGGTGATGAACAGATGCCAACCTCTCGGGGGGGGGGGGGGGGGGCACATTGTCTGGGGCAGGTAGCACAGGGCCACTGGTTGATCCTGGAGGCGATGTGGTCTGTCGGTCACCTACAGACCAGGACTATTCGTTTAACATGCCTAGCTTTTCGGGACCTCGTGGCAGCTTCTTTGTATCACACCTGTACTACAGCACAAGCAGGCTAAGGGGGTTTGGGCAGGAAGCACATCTGCTTTTGTTTCTCCTGCAGCCCACAGCTGACCAGCAACAGGCTGGAGGGGTCAGGCACTTTGTGAAGAGACAGTAATTGATTGAGGCTCCGTTGCAGACATTACTGTCTCTCGGGCGACTACTTTGGCACTTAACAGCATCTTATAATAGTGTTATACTGGTCTTCTGTTTGAATCAAAAATAGTTGGTTGAGGTCAGGCACACTGACAGATAAGTTGGACTACTTCCGTTAAGAGCACAGAGTAGGAATGGAATAGCAGCTTAGAGGATACAGAAACGGTATGAACCAGGGAAGCCAGTGTTCAAATCTCACTTCTCAAATGGACACTCTGTGACCTCAGAGCATAGCTCACTTGGGCAGGAAATAATTTGTGTGTACCTGATGGGAATTAGATTGTGCTCAGATTTGGAAAAGGTGAATAATTAAATCTAGAATTCCCCCCAAATTAATAGGAGAGAAAGCCTGTTTAGAGAGTTACACTTACCCCCGGATTCTATATAGTTTGGTTAGATTTAGGTGCTGAAATTGGCACGGATCCTATAACACTGCACATAACTTAATTGGCTTAAGTTAATGAGCACTGATATCAGCAATTAACAAGCAATAATGAGCACTAATTGGCACTGATTAGAATTTAGGGGGAATGGGACTTATATACCACCTTTCTGTGGTTTTTCCAACTACATTCAAAGCATCAACAGAGAGCGGAAATGTTTTTCTTATATTGCATTCCTTAGCCTACTTGGATGGGAGAATGTGCTGCAGCACCAGCCAGCTGGAAGCATCTTGTATCACAGAGAGACTACTGCCCAGTCAGTACCCATCCCATGACCTGCACAAGAACGGTGCTAAGTGAGAGGGCAAAAAAGCTCTACAGCTAAAAGGCAGAATGTTTGGCTAAAATAAAACAGCCATTAAAAACAGAAACACCTGTGATGAATTTTTATTGACAACTATAATTAAAAGTACTAAACAAGAGAACTTGTGCTCGCTTGCTTAAATTTGAAACCTGAGGTTCTCTCTAACTTTTTTCTCATGCAAAAGAAGAAAAGCCTTTTTTATGTCATTTTTTCTTTATTGTAAGAAAATACACAGCTTGAAAATGTGAAGAATGCAATATTTAAAGAGCAAGGTTGGGGGCAGGGAAGGAAAGCAAACAAATCCCCTCTTCCCCACCAAGTAAAACAAAGAGACCTGAATGACTGCACCGATATTGGCAGGTAATTTCTTTTTAAATTGTAAATACTGAACTGGGCGAAAAAAAAATATTTTCTTGATCCGCGAAACAGTTAAAATACAATAAGAAAATAAGTAAAAGCTCTCCTTAAATTCATTCTATACACAAAATACACAATTTTTTTCCAAAGCCCATTTTTTGTGCTACTGGGACTCTGGGGGTTGCTGGGAACTGTCATAGCATCATCTCCTGTGATAACAATCAGACACTGAGGACAGAGTCAGCTCTTGCCAGCACAGTTCGTTAAAAAAACATGAGAAATTCACTCCCCTGCCCATTCCCCATCCCCTGTAATGTAAATATGTCACCACTGATATGTACATCACAATCAGAATCTGGAAAATGTATCAAAGTTTAATCTTAATAAAATTTTTTAGTTTGAATTCCTGATGAATAAATACCAAAAAATGCAGCAGCAGCTACTGTCTCTCTCTCACAGCAGATTTTAGTTATTTAAATGTAATTTTTTTTTTTTTTTTTTGCTTGCAGTTTCCCCAGAACGATTGCTTCACAGCAACCATCCACACTGTCTTTTATAGTATTATTATTACTGTTTTTTCTACAGTCTCAGAAGTCAGTCACAGATGATCAATGCACACAGATATCGATACTGTGACGTACTATGGGAGAAAACCCCCTCCCCCACCGCCCTCGACGTTTCAGGGAGCAGGTCCAGCACTGCAGCTTTGCTGAGAGGAGCCCCTGATGAACAGTACAGAGAAGACAGGCACTAGCGTCCGACACCACGTCAGATTGAGGGAGAGAGCACACCCGCTAAATGGGGAATGTGATTTTGCAAGTTTCTTGATTGTTATTATTTTTAATGGCAGATTTGTATGTGTATATGTATATATAAAGTCTCATCTATAGTCCTCCTTGGGATATTCTAAAGTGACTAGATTTCCAAATCCCATCCTGAGGCTCTCCATGTCAAAAGTCTCAATTTCCCGGTCTTGCCTTTCAAACAGGATCTTTATTCTCTCACTGCGTTCCTTCTGCAGGGCAGCCAGCTCTTCTTCAATCTGCAACAACCACAAAACAACTGGTGAGGGGTGGGGATTCCTGGTATGTCAGCAAGAAAGCAGAACGCAAAGTCCTGAAACACTAATGGGAATCCCAGCAGAGAAAAGCCTACAATTCTGTGCACCCAAATACCAAGCCAAGCAGCCAGACCAAAACATGTGGCAGAAAGATACAAAAATATTTCCCATTCTATTAGGTGCCACAGGCTCGATTATAAAGAATTTTCAAATACACCGGGATGAGTCTTACTAATGCCAAATGAATCTCTCTTTTGTTTGATGCAAGTAACAGAGTGAGCATTAGCAAGAATTTGGAGTCACACATCATACTTCATATACTCTGCCATAAGAGTGAGTTCACTAATGCCATGGTATGTACAAAACTAACTCAATTTGGAGACATCATTTTATGGAGAGAAGGGGCAGCAAACAAATGTAATTCCGCTCAAAAAATTCAGCTTCTTTCTCTATCTCAAGGGAATGAACCAATTTATTGAAGTATGAGGTTTAAAAAAAGATTTTGTTAGATTCAGGAACATGGTTCAGGATGTACGTATACATGAAATTGTGTGTGAAGGAAACAGGGAAGGTATTGAGTGCAGTGCAAGATGTGGAAAAGGAATGATAATTTACATTTTACTAAGTTGAAAGGTCCAGTCTTCCAAAGAGATTTATACTTTAAGTCTGTGTACAGACAGTTAAACAGCCTGATCATCACATGACCTGGTGAAAGTGCCAAACACATCTTGCACTAGAACTGTACATGGTTTCCTAACATATTAATAAACTTTGCTTCCAAATGCAGCAAAACAAGTTGTACACAAAAACTATGTACTAACACGGGAAGCGTGCACACATGGCTTTGCGTTCGCAGCAGCTGTATTTTCCACACAGCACTCTGAGCTGCATGTACATACATAAGTAAGTTTGCTATTTTATACTTAAATATTTAACACAATGCAGTAATATTTCTGTGCATGCTGTTTGCTCCTTAGGTCCTTATCATGCCTTTGTTTTGTGTTGATCAACCCTTCCAACAAAGCCAAAGGAACCAGCTAACTTTTTTGCTCCTCCTCAGACCTGGCATTAAAGCCCTGGGACTAAAAAACCTCTGTGTTCAGCCCTGAGTCTTTTAAGCACTTCTTTACATCTGGGTTTAACAGCTAATATCTTCATTATCATGAGCTGCTTTTGAGGTTGTGCACAAAACCTGTTTGAACATAGGACACCCACACAGAAGCTGTGTTAAAACTTTGTGCAAAACCTACTGCATTTCTTATTACACGGGGCCTCTTGTTTTCACAACATTATATTCTACATGCCATTTAATACTGCACTTTATTACCTGCAACCTCTTGTTTTCATAGAATTATACTCTAAATTAGAGAGCTGCACGGGAATAGGGATAGCGGGGATCCCGTGGGGATGGACCAAGGTCCACGGGGATCCACCCAGGTCCTGCAGGGTTCCTGCGGAACTAAAACTGACCATTGCTTTCCCTCCCCATACCCTACATCATATCCTGGTGATCTAGTGGCTTGCTTTGTGGCAGGAAAGGTCGCCACGCTTGAACTCTTGACGGCCATTTTAAAAAAGTGGCAGGGGTGAGAGAACCAGTGTCAGCAGGCAGGAAAGCATGGGGACCTTTCCTGCCCCAAAGCAAGCCACTAGACCACCATGATGATGTGAGGTATGTGTGGGAGGGGCATCCAGGGCTGAAGGAGAGGTGGATGGATGGTGCGTGTGTGTTTGGGTGGGAGTTGAAGACAGGTAGTCTCTGTTTCCCCTTCCTTGCGCAGCTGTCATCGCCATACACTCAAAGCAAACAAACCTATGAGCTGCTGCATACAAGTTCTTTATATTGGTAGCATTTTTATTTAAACTCATATTTGCAAACATACTGACTGCCGTAGCATACGGATGTACACAAAGGAAGTATAATAATGGAATAACTTTTTATAGGTAGAGTAGTAATTTGTTTATAAATTGTAATCAGTGTCATTTGGAGGAGCTGTTTAAAGAGACACCCTAACAATTACATTCGTGCAGAGATATTTTTTTTTCTCCTGGTAATGGGCCCTAAAACAGATATCATGTTATGAGAATCAGGTGCTCAACATTCAGACTTTCTATCTATTTACTTATTTATTACAATTATATCCCACATTATACATGAATTAGGTTGAAACTTGGGAGCATTTAAAATCTTTTTTATCTCCTGTGCCTACATTAATAGAAAGGGATAGCATGTGGGAATTTACTCCATTTTGTAAATAAGATGATACCTTTTTTATTGGACATAATACATTTCTTGATTAGCTTTCGAAGGTTGCCCTTCTTCGTCAGATCGGAAACCTTCGAAAGAGTGGACTAACACGGCTACCACACTCCTCTACTCCATTTTGTAGAATGCAATGGTATATTATAAAAATGAATTTGTCTTTATTACTACTATTTCACAGAGAGGTACTGAATAATGAGGGAAGGGTTTCCTTCATGCAGAAGTTCTGCCCAGCATCAGTCTAAATGTGCCAACATTGTCCAGTTCAGCACAGTGTTAGCCACCAGGTTCATACAAAGTTAATTATGTTCAGTGAAAAATAAATCTGTTGCCTCAGGCTGTTTGCTATGTGAATATTCTATCACTGTTTCATTATTGCTACCAAGTATTATATATTCAGGGCATTTCCTTTAAACTTTGCTTTAATTCGTTTATCCAGTCCTTACTTGCACATAGTTTTGCTTTTCAAACCCGAAGGTGAATCCTAAGGTAGAACAATTATGTAAGCCACATTGAGCCTGCAAATAGGTGGGAAAATGTGGGATACAAATGCAATAAATAAATAAACAAACAAACAGTTTACATATTGTGTGTTGTTTCTGACTTTACTTGTTTTGCACTGCTTTGGGTCCTGCTAATCTGTACATCTGCTGTCTTAGCACAGTACAGAAGAAAATGATTTATGTTACTTTTACTAGAATTTTTACTGCTGGTAGAATTGCTTGTAGAATCTAGCTGTCTTTTTTTTGGGGGGGGGGGGGGGGGGGGGGATTTCAACGTGACCGTGGCATGGCAATGGCTAGGCGATGGTATGGAGGAGATTACTTGCAGCAGGGAGTGGGACAGGTTAGATTTTTGTGCAACTCTCTACTCTAAATCCCAGTTAATACTGCAGTTTTTGTGCTTTCCCACTGTACAAGTGACATACTTTTTGTTCGAGATGAGCTCTTCGCAAAGAAACCCTCTGTTCCAGCTTTTGAATCTCGCGTTCATGTTGCGCTTCTGTTTGCATCTTGATCTTGCTCTGGTAGGCATTAAGCAGCTCCATCTCTTGTTGCAGCTGCAACCTCAGGGCTTGGCACTCCGCTTCCTGAGCCTCATCCAGACGCAGCTGCAAAGGTTCAAAATTACATTACATTAGGATCTTGTACAACCAACAAATTCTAAGCAGAGATGGAGCAATCTACAGACAATTCTACAATAATTCAAAATGATGCCATTAGACAGAATGATGGCAAACAGTGGTTGCCAAATAGGGATGAAGCTTTCGAGAAAAAGGATGTTTCTAAGATAGTTTCCAAAATTCTCACATAGTTGCATAAATGTAAGTCTAGTAGTGCTATAGAAATAAGGGCTAGATGCACTAAAGTTAGCAAGCCAGCAACGTGGGTTTTAAACTTGTTCTAGCCAGTTTAACGTGCAAGTAGTAAACAGGGACATGCACAAAAGGGCATTTTCCTGTCACGGTAGCAGCTAACGAAAACGGAATGCAAATGATCCAAAGGCTATTATAACACAACGCAACAATGATTTTGCTACTGAGAGAAAAACATGTGATTTATACTAAATTGAACCCACCGATCCTGAATATGAACTCTGAATTTGCCTGTCGCGTCTAGATTTTAAGTTATACATGCAAAGCCTATTCACTTATAATATTAATGCTTGGGATGCATTTGTGCTAGTAGTGCAGAACCTCCTTGGGAACAGACGAGCTGAAAACTATGCTGAACTAGTAGATAACATGCTTAAAGCATATGAACAACTTGGCTGCCAAATGTCATTGAAAATGCATTTCTTACATTTCCATCTTGACTTTTTCCCATCCAATTTGGGACACGTAAGTGACAAACATGGAGAGAGGTTCCATAAAGACATTTCTACAATGGAGAACAGATATCAAGGCTGCTGGAATCCCAACATGATGGGGGGGGGGGGGGGGGGGGGGGGGCTACTGCTGGTTTTTGCAAGGGGAAAATATGACTGGTCACAAACGCAAAAGCAGATGCTTGAAGCACTTTTAACAGTACTGGGCCTTGCTGAAGTAATACTTTTAAACTGGAATATGAGACTTTTTTGAAATTTTGTTATTCAATTACATTTTCATGTACTATTTACTACGACAACTTTGATGTAGATCAGGTAATTGTGGGAGTAAAACTCGTTCTGTAAAAAATTATTCAGTGCTTTCCAAGTGCTTAATTCATTTGGGCAAACTTATGCATAACAAAATTTCCTCATGTGTTACAACAATTCTGACTTCGGATTTGGAATACGCACACTGAATTTAGTATAGGACAAATGGTTTTTGCCCAGTAGCACACGAAAACGTTTTTGTTGTGCTATGTAATGAGCTGCACTACCGTTGCAAGACTATTATGAGATGCACTACCGTTTTCCGATCCCCTTACCATGGAAAACCAACGGGAGTTCTACACCTCTCGTTGGGGCAAAGGAAAGAATCGGAAGAAAAAAAAAAAATGTCGTCAGGGACGTCCTTCAATAAAAATAAAAAAAACAACCCTCTAAAAGATGTCCTTTTTGGACGTCCTTCACCTGTATTAAAAAAAACCCCCCACTCCAAAAAGACGTTCTTTTTGGGTGTCCTTCACTCGTAGGCCCCCCCCCCCCCCAACTCCAAACAAGACTTCCTTTTTGGACATCCTTCACTGCGTGATCCTGTTTAGCTCAGCTGAGAGAGACCTGGAGGTCTCTCAGCCAATCACAGCGTGTTTAGCTGAGTTAAACACACTGTGATTGGCTGACAGAGACCTAGGGGCGGAAGATGGACGGGTGTTGAAGACGTGGACGATAGACGTCCTCAACTGCGCTCTCCTGCTAGGATCACTGGAGGAACCCAAGCCGCATCGGAGCCTTCCTGCAGCAGGCCATGGAGGGGGTGAGTGACGCGGCGTCTTCCTTTCCTGGGCGGCACAGGGACGGCCACAGGCAAAGCAGAAAAGGCGGATGTCATTAGGGACGACCTTTTTGGACGTATTTGGCATGATCAGAGCAGCCAGCATAACGCTTGGCTGCTCTGCGCATGCTCGACTGGCTTCTGAGGGAATAGAGAATGCAAGTAAACTACAACGAGCAGCTCATTTGCATTCCCATTTCCTTGATGCATGGCTGTTCCCTACCGATTCGCTATGGAATCAGTAAGGGAAGGGCTCTTCCGAGGACCTTAGTGCATCTACCCCTAAGTCACAAGTGACTATGCAAGAGATTGTAAGCTCTTTGAGCAGAGACTGTCTTTCTTCTATGTTTGTGCAGCGCTGCGTACGCCTTGTAGCGCTATAGAAATGCTAAATAGTAGTAGTAGTAGTAGAAAACTACTGCAGGGAGAAATGGCATGCGTTGGTAGAGGTGTGTGGGCCCAAATATAACAGCAGGGAAGGCTCAAGCACACTTGCACAATTATGTGTATACAGCGTATTTCAATGCCATCTGTGATAAAACAGGTTGCTGACTGTCCAATGTTGCAAGCAGAAGATCGCAGCCTCAGCTGAATGGCTTTCAATAGGTACTAAAGGTGATTATTTCAGTTCTTAGAAGTCCATCTCTCTAAAAGTAGTAATATGAAAATAATTGCCAGAGTTCCTCCTTACAAGCCCACTCTGGTTTCCTTACCGCTTGCGATGCCATCATCTCGTTAATGCTCTGCTCATACTGCTCAGCTAGGATGGCTAGTTTCCGCGTCTGCTCATCTTTCAGAGACTTCAAGATGGTTTTGTGCTCACTCTTTGCAGAAACTTCAAGCTGGTGATTCTTTAGTGCCTTGTACTGTTTCGTCTGCACCTTGCATGTGTCTTGGAACTGCTTCTTTATCTGCAATTCCATGACCTGCAGAGAGAACAAATTTCTGGGAGAGTAAGAAGTTTATAAAACTCTACTTTACAATAAAATGTACATATCAGCATTTCACAATGCAAAACACAGCAACAGGTACAGCCACAATGCTAACTCTATTCTCTCGTCTACCCTCAATTAATCATCTAGTTCAAATATTAGACGAATCTTATGTTTATCCACTCCTACCCTAGCTAAGATAATATTCAAGCACCTTTCTGACCTCATTTGCAACTTTCTTTAAATTAGAGTAGCAGGAGTAAGAAAATAAGATACTATCTCATCCAATATAATATATCTAATATATTTATAAACGATTTAGAGATGGGAGTAACCAGCGAGGTAATTAAATTTGCTGATGACACAAAGTTATTCAAAGACGTTAACTCGCGACAGGATTGTGAAAAATTACAGAAGGACCTTACGAGACTGGGAGACTGGGCGGCTAAATGGCAGATGACGTTTAATGTGAGCAAGTGCAAGGTGTTGCATGTGGGAAAAAAGAACCTGAATTATAGCTACGTCATGCAAGGTTCCACGTTAGGAGTTACGGACCAAGAAAGGGATCTGGGTGTCGTCGTTGATAATAAACTGAAACCTTCTGCTCAGTGTGCTGCTGCAGTTAGGAAAGCGAATAGAATGTTGGGTATTATTAGGAAAGGTATGGAAAACAGGTGTGAGGATGTTATAATGCCGTTGTATCGCTCCATGGTGCGACCGCACCTTGAGTATTGTGTTCAATTCTGGTCGCCGCATCTCAAGAAAGATATAGTAGAATTGGAAAAGGTGCAGCGAAGGGCGACTAAAATGATAGCGGGGATGGGACGACTTCCCTATGAAGAAAGACTAAGGAGGTTAGGGCTTTTCAGCTTGGAAAAGAGATGGCTGAGGGGAGACATGATAGAGGTACAGTGGTGGAAATAAGTATTTGATCCCTTGCTGATTTTGTAAGTTTGCCCACTGACAAAGACATGAGCAGCCCATAATTGAAGGGTAGGTTATTGGTAACAGTGAGAGATAGCACATCACAAATTAAATCCGGAAAATCACATTGTGGAAAGTATATGAATTTATTTGCATTCTGCAGAGGGAAATAAGTATTTAATCCCTCTGGCAAACAAGACCTAATACTTGGTGGCAAAACCCTTGTTGGCAAGCACAGCGGTCAGACGTCTTCTGTAGTTGATGATGAGGTTTGCACACGTCAGGAGGAATTTTGGTCCACTCCTCTTTGCAGATCATCTCTAAATCATTAAGAGTTCTGGGCTGTCGCTTGGCAACTCGCAGCTTCAGCTCCCTCCATAAGTTTTCAATGGGATTAAGGTCTGGTGACTGGCTAGGCCACTCCATGACCCTAATGTGCTTCTTCCTGAGCCACTCCTTTGTTGCCTTGGCTGTATGTTTTGGGTCATTGTCGTGCTGGAAGACCCAGCCACGACCCATTTTTAAGGCCCTGGCGGAGGGAAGGAGGTTGTCACTCAGAATTGTACGGTACATGGCCCCATCCATTCTCCCATTGATGCGGTGAAGTAGTCCTGTGCCCTTAGCAGAGAAACACCCCCAAAACATAACATTTCCACCTCCATGCTTGACAGTGGGGACGGTGTTCTTTGGGTCATAGGCAGCATTTCTCTTCCTCCAAACACGGCGAGTTGAGTTCATGCCAAAGAGCTCAATTTTTGTCTCATCTGACCACAGCACCTTCTCCCAATCACTCTCGGCATCATCCAAGTGTTCACTGGCAAACTTCAGACGGGCCGTCACATGTGCCTTCCGGAGCAGGGGGACCTTGCGGGCACTGCAGGATTGCAATCCGTTATGTCGTAATGTGTTACCAATGGTTTTCGTGGTGACAGTGGTCCCAGCTGCCTTGAGATCATTGACAAGTTCCCCCCTTGTAGTTGTAGGCTGATTTCTAACCTTCCTCCTGACATGTGTGCAAACCTCATCATCAACTACAGAAGACGTCTGACCGCTGTGCTTGCCAACAAGGGTTTTGCCACCAAGTATTAGGTCTTGTTTGCCAGAGGGATTAAATACTTATTTCCCTCTGCAGAATGCAAATAAATTCATATACTTTCCACAATGTGATTTTCCGGATTTAATTTGTGATGTGCTATCTCTCACTGTTACCAATAACCTACCCTTCAATTATGGGCTGCTCATGTCTTTGTCAGTGGGCAAACTTACAAAATCAGCAAGGGATCAAATACTTATTTCCACCACTGTACCTCTATCATGTCTCCCCTCAGCCATCTCTTTTCCAAGCTGAAAAGCCCTAACCTCCTTAGTCTTTCTTCATAGGGAAGTCGTCCCATCCCCGCTATCATTTAAGTCGCCCTTCGCTGCACCTTTTCCAATTCTACTATATCTTTCTTGAGATGCGGCGACCAGAATTGAACACAATACTCAAGGTGCGGTCGCACCATGGAGCGATACAACGGCATTATAACATCCTCACACCTGTTTTCCATACCTTTCCTAATAATACCCAACATTCTATTCGCTTTCCTAACTGCAGCAGCACACTGAGCAGAAGGTTTCAGTTTATTATCAACGACGACACCCAGATCCCTTTCTTGGTCCGTAACTCCTAACGTGGAACCTTGCATGATCAAGGATACCCCACGAGGTGAGATTTTGCGTGGAGCCCCAGATCTTTGTCGATTGACAGTCATTTTGTACTTCTTCCATTTTCTTACTATGGCACCAACAGTTGTCTCCTTCTCGCCCAGCGTCTTACTGATGGTTTTGTAGCCCATTCCAGCCTTGTGCAGGTGTATGATCTTGTCCCTGACATCCTTAGACAGCTCCTTGCTCTTGGCCATTTTGTAGAGGTTAGAGTCTGACTGATTCACTGAGTCTGTGGACAGGTGTCTTTCATACAGGTGACCATTGCCGACAGCTGTCTGTCATGCAGGTAATGAGTTGATTTGGAGCATCTACCTGGTCTGTAGGGGCCAGATCTCTTACTGGTTGGTGGGGGATCAAATACTTATTTCCCTCTGCAGAATGCAAATAAATTCATATACTTTCCACAATGTGATTTTCCGGATTTAATTTGTGATGTGCTATCTCTCACTGTTACCAATAACCTACCCTTCAATTATGGGCTGCTCATGTCTTTGTCAGTGGGCAAACTTACAAAATCAGCAAGGGATCAAATACTTATTTCCACCACTGTATATAAAATAATGAGTGGAGTGGAACAGGTAGATGTGAAGCGTCTGTTCACGCTTTCCAAAAATACTAGGACTAGGGGGCATGCGATGAAACTACAGTGTAGCAAATTTAAAACAAACTGGAGAAAAATTTCTTCACCCAAAGCATAATTAAACTCTGGAATTCGTTTCCGGAGAACGTAAAGGCGGTTAGCTTGGCAGAGTTTAAAAAGTGGTTAGACGGTTTCCTAAAGGACAAGTCCATAAACCACTACTAAATGGACTTGGGAAAATCCACAATTCCGGGAATAACATGTATAGAATGTTTGGGAAGCTTGCCAGGTGCCCTTGACCTGGATTGGCCGCTGTCGTGGACAGGATGCTGGGCTCGATGGACCCTTGGTCTTTTCCCAGTATGGCATTACTTATGTACTTATCCATATGTCCCATCTTTGCTTACACCCCATGCTATTAAAATGTTTTATTAAGTACTGTGTTCACAATATAATGTAAAATAATATGCTGTACGTTGTATAGTTTGAATATTTTTACTGCTGTAATTGTCTATTGTTTATGTTTGACTACTTCTTGCTGTACACTGCCTTGAGAGAATTCCTTCAAAAATGGAGTAAATAAATATAATCAACAGATTTTCTGTTATATATGGAAAGTATGGAGGAGTGGCCTAGTGGTTAGGGTGGTGGACTTTGGTCCTGGGGAACTGAGGAACTGAGTTCGATTCCCGGCACAGGCAGCTCCTTGTGACTCTGGGCAAGTCACTTAACCCTCCATCGCCTGCCATGAGTGGGAAAGCGTGGGGTACAAATGTAACAAAATAAAAAATATATCCAGAAATCAATGGAATTGAACTGAGCAAAGCTTGATGCCTTTAACTGGACCAACTGCTTGGAGGCAGAACTATTCTGAATGCGTTAAATGTAATTCCTGGCATGTTCCATTTTCTATAACTTAGACAAGGTTAAGTGGTACCAAGATAAGCAGAACACACTGGGCCAGGCAAAAGGGCTTGAAATTGAAAGTATTGTCCTAGAATGGCAAACCTCGAGAACCTCTGGTGAGGAGGCCAAACTGGAAAGTTATACTTCTTTTGGATCTAAGAAAATGTAAAAATTCTCTGTGATACAGGGGAAGGATGGGTTGGGGGAATATAGTGATGTTAGAAGAAGTGTGGCTTTTCATATGATGTTCTGTATAGAAGAACCATAGTATACATTATGAATGTTGACTACAGATATTTATTTTTATTTATTTAGATTTTGCTCACACCTTTTTCAGTAGTAGCTCAAGGTGAGTTTCATTCAGGTACACTGGGTATTTCCCTGTCCCAGGAGGGCTCACAATCTAATTTTGTACCTGAGACAATGGAGGATTAAGTGACTTGCCCAAGATCACAAGGAGCAGTGGGGGGGATTTGAACCAACCACCTCTGGATGTCAAGACTAGTGCTCTAACCACTAGGCCACTCCTCCACTCCATTATTTTGTAAAATAATAAACACACTCTGTGACAAACCATCACAATGACAAATCACAACTCTTCCATTCTGTAGTGAGACACCTGAAGAGCATGGTTGACCCTTGAGATCCACAATAGGAGGAAAACAGTCTTCCTTCTTTGGAATCGTAAAGTAAAATACTTTCCAGTTTCAGTAGTCTACATGGGTTAGCACCATGGTTTGGATCATGTTGCGGAATGAATCCCTGTGAAAGTAAGGTTTTATACGTTTGAGCTTCCACAAAATGTGTGGAACATTTTCTTGGTTGTGTTCTTAGCTTGGCTTTCTAGCGTTAGGTTGCGGTCAATTGTTATGCCTAAGATTTTCAAGTGGTCTGAGATTGGGAGAGATGAACCTTGTGCTTAATTGCCGAGGGGGGAACATTATTGTATTGGGATGAGAGAATGAGACATTGGGTTTTACCTCTATTGAGTTTTAACTTGAATGCCGATGCCCAGGATTCCATGATGGTCATGCTGTTTATTATTTCCTAGGTGATTTCTGTGGGGTTCTGTTTGAAGGGAATATAGATGGTGATGTCATCTGCGTAGTGAAATAGATTGAGGCCTTGTTTGGATAGAGATTTAGCCAGTGGTGTCTTCATTAGGTTGAATAATATAGGTGAGAGCGGTGATATGAAGTCTCAGTAGACCTGCCCCCAACAGTAACCTTTAGCATTTTGTAACTCTGGTCTACCAGAAAAATAAATTTTAGTAACAACTTTTTAAAGTAGACTAGAAACAGAAAGCCTGCAAGTGAATCAGTGGGACCGTTAGATCATAAAGGAGCAAAAGGGGCACTTAGGGATGACAAGTCTATAGCGGAGACTGAATGAATTCTTTGTTTCAGTCTTTACAGAAGAAAATGTAAGAGATCTACCTGTACCAGAAATAGTTCTCAAGGATAACAATGCGGAGGAACTGAAAAATTCCTGGTGAACCTGGAAGACATACTGAGCCAAATGAACCAATTAAAAAGTAGTAAATCACCTGGAAGGAAAGCGAATGCTACATACCTGTAGAAGGTATTCTCCGAGGACAGCAGGCTGATTGTTCTCACTGACGGGTGACGTCCACGGCAGCCCCTCCAATCGGAAACTTCACTAGCAAAGTCCTTTGCTAGCCCTCGCGCGCCCGCGCGCACCGCGCATGCGCGGCCGTCTTCCCGCCCGAAACCGGCTCGAGCCGGCCAGTCCAGTATGTAGCAAGACAATACACTTCAAGGGAAGACACAACTCCAAAGGGGAGGCGGGCGGGTTTGTGAGAACAATCAGCCTGCTGTCCTCGGAGAATACCTTCTACAGGTATGTAGCATTCGCTTTCTCCGAGGACAAGCAGGCTGCTTGTTCTCACTGATGGGGTATCCCTAGCCCCCAGGCTCACTCAAAACAACAACATTGGTCAATTGGGCCTCGCAACGGCGAGGACATAACTGAGATTGACCTAAAAAATTTACCAACTAACTGAGAGTGTAGCCTGGAACAGAACAAACAGGGCCCTCGGGGGGTGGAGTTGGATCCTAAAGCCCAAACAGGTTCTGAAGAACTGACTGCCCGAACCGACTGTCACGTCGGGTATCCTGCTGCAGGCAGTAATGAGATGTGAATGTGTGGACAGATGACCACGTCGCAGCTTTGCAAATTTCCTCCATGGTGGCTGACTTCAAGTGGGCTACCGACGCTGCCATGGCTCTAACATTATGAGCCGTGACATGACCCTCAAGAGCCAGCCCAGCCTGGGCGTAAGTGAAGGAAATGCAATCTGCTAGCCAATTGGATATGGTGCGTTTCCCTACAGCCACTCCCCTCTTGTTGGGATCAAAAGAAACAAACAATTGGGCGGACTGTCTGTGGGGCTGTGTCCGCTCCAGATAGAAGGCCAATGCTCTCTTGCAGTCCAATGTGTGCAGCTGACGTTCAGCAGGGCAGGAATGAGGACGGGGAAAGAATGTTGGCAAGACAATTGACTGGTTCAGATGGAACTCCGACACAACCTTTGGCAGAAACTTAGGGTGAGTGCGGACGACTACTCTGTTGTGATGAAATTTGGTGTAAGGGGCCTGGGCTACCAGGGCCTGAAGCTCACTGACTCTACGAGCCGAGGTAACTGCCACCAAGAAAATGACCTTCCAGGTCAAGTACTTCGGATGGCAGGAATTCAGTGGCTCGAAAGGAGGTTTCATCAGCTGGGTGAGAACGACATTGAGATCCCATGACACTGTAGGAGGCTTGACAGGGGGCTTTGACAAAAGCAAACCTCTCATGAAGCGAACAACTAAAGGCTGTCCTGAGATCGGCTTACCTTCCACTTGGTAATGGTATGCACTGATTGCACTAAGGTGAACCCTTACGGAGTTGGTCTTCAGACCAGACTCAGACAAGTGGAGAAGGTATTCAAGCAGGGTCTGTGTAGGACAAGAGCGAGGATCTAGGGCCTTGCTGTCACACCAGACGGCAAACCTCCTCCAATGAAAGAAGTAACTTCTCTTAGTGGAGTCTTTCCTGGAAGCAAGCAAGATGCGGGAGACACCCTCTGGCAGACCCAAAGAGGCAAAGTCTACGCCCTCAACATCCAGGCCGTGAGAGCCAGGGACTGGAGGTTGGGATGCAGCAGAGCCCCTTCGTCCTGCGTGATGAGGGTCGGAAAACACTCCAATCTCCACGGTTCTTCGGAGGATAACTCCAGAAGAAGAGGGAACCAGATCTGACGCGGCCAAAAGGGAGCAATCAGAATCATGGTGCCTCGGTCTTGCTTGAGTTTCAACAAAGTCTTCCCCACCAGAGGAATGGGAGGATAAGCATACAGCAGACCTTCCCCCCAATCCAGGAGGAAGGCATCCGACGCCAGTCTGCCGTGGGCCTGAAGCCTGGAACAGAACTGAGGGACCTTGTGGTTCACTTGAGATGCGAAGAGATCCACCAGGGGGGTGCCCCACGCCTGGAAGATCTGTCGCACCACACGGGAATTGAGCGACCACTCGTGAGGTTGCATAATCCTGCTCAACCTGTCGGCCAGACTGTTGTTTACGCCTGCCAGATATGTGGCTTGGAGCACCATGCCTTGACGGCGAGCCCAGAGCCACATGCTGACGGCTTCCTGACACAGGGGGCGAGATCCGGTGCCCCCCTGCTTGTTGACATAGTACATGGCAACCTGATTGTCTGTCTGAATTTGGATAATTTGGTGGGACAGCCGATCTCTGAAAGCCTTCAGAGCGTTCCAGATCGCTCGCAACTCCAGAAGATTGATCTGTAGATCGCTTTCTTGGAGGGACCACCTTCCTTGGGTGTGAAGCCCATCGACATGAGCTCCCCATCCCAGGAGAGACGCATCCGTGGTCAGCACTTTTTGAGGCTGAGGAATTTGGAAGGGACGTCCCAGAGTCAAATTGGAGCAAATCGTCCACCAATACAGGGATTCGAGAAAACTCGTGGACAGGTGGATCACGTCCTCTAGACCCCCGGCGGCCTGATACCACTGGGAGGCTAGGGTCCATTGAGCAGATCTCATGTGAAGGCGGGCCATGGGAGTCACATGAACTGTGGAAGCCATGTGGCCCAGTAATCTCAACATCTGCCGAGCTGTGATCTGCTGGGACGCTCGCACCCGCGAGACGAGGGACAACAAGTTGTTGGCCCTCGCCTCTGGGAGATAGGCGCGAGCCGTCCGAGAATCCAGCAGGGCTCCGATGAATTCGAGTTTCTGCACTGGGAGAAGATGGGACTTTGGGTAATTTATCACAAACCCCAGTAGCCCCAGGAGGCGAATAGTCATCTGCATGGACTGCAGGGCTCCTGCCTCGGATGTGTTCTTCACCAGCCAATCGTCGAGATATGGGAACACGTGCACCCCCAGCCTGCGAAGCGCCGCTGCTACCACAGCTAGGCACTTTGTGAACACCCTGGGCGCAGAGGCGAGCCCAAAGGGTAGCACACAGTACTGGAAGTGGCGTGCGCCCAGCTGAAATCGCAGATACTGTCTGTGAGCTGGCAGTATCGGGATGTGTGTGTAAGCATCCTTCAAGTCCAGAGAGCATAGCCAATCGTTTTGCTGAATCATGGGGAGAAGGGTGCCCAGGGAAAGCATCCTGAACTTTTCTTTTACGAGATATTTGTTCAGGGCCCTTAGGTCTAGGATGGGACGCATCCCCCCTGTTTTCTTTTCCACAAGGAAGTACCTGGAATAGAACCCCAGCCCTTCTTGCCCGGATGGCACGGGCTCGACCGCATTGGCGCTGAGAAGGGCGGAGAGTTCCTCTGCAAGTACCTGCTTGTGCTGGAAGCTGTAGGACTGAGCTCCCGGTGGACAATTTGGAGGTTGAGAGGCCAAATTGAGGGTGTATCCTTGCCGGACTATTTGGAGAACCCACTGATCGGAGGTTATAAGAGGCCACCTTTGGTGAAAAGCTTTCAACCTCCCTCCGACAGGCAGGTCGCCCGGCACTGACACTTGGATGTCGGCTATGCTCTGCTGGAGCCAGTCAAAAGCTCGCCCCTTGCTTTTGCTGGGGAGCCGCGGGGCCTTGCTGATTCGCACGCTGCTGACGAGAGCGAGCGCGCTGGGGCTTAGCCTGGGCCGCAGGCTGTCGGGAAGGAGGATTGTACCTACGCTTGCCAGAAGTATAGGGAACAGTCTTCCTTCCCCCGAAAAATCGTCTACCTGTAGAGGTAGAAGCTGAAGGCTGCCGGCGGGCGAACTTGTCGAATGCGGTGTCCCGCTGGTGGAGAGACTCTACCACCTGCTCGACTTTTTCGCCAAAAATGTTATCCGCACGGCAAGGCAAGTCCGTAATCCGCTGCTGGATTCTATTCTCCAGGTCGGCGGCACGCAGCCATGAGAGCCTGCGCATCACCACACCTTGAGCAGCGGCCCTGGACGCAACATCAAAAGTGTCATAAACTCCTCTGGCCAGGAATTTTCTGCACGCCTTCAGCTGCCTGACCACCTCCTGAAAAGGCTTGGCTTGCTCAGGGGGAAGAGCATCAACCAAGCCCGCCAACTGCCGCACATTATTCCGCATGTGTATGCTCGTGTAGAGCTGGTAAGACTGGATCTTGGACACGAGCATAGAGGAATGGTAGGCCTTCCTCCCAAAGGAGTCTAAGGTTCTAGCGTCCTTGCCCGGGGGCGCCGAAGCATGTTCCCTAGAACTCTTAGCCTTCTTTAGGGCCAAATCCACAACTCCAGAGTCATGAGGCAACTGAGTGCGCATCAGCTCTGGGTCCCCATGGATCCGGTACTGGGACTCGATCTTCTTGGGAATGTGGGGATTAGTTAATGGCTTGGTCCAGTTCGCAAGCAATGTCTTCTTCAGGACATGGTGCAAGGGAACAGTGGACGCTTCCTTAGGTGGAGAAGGATAGTCCAGGAGCTCAAACATTTCAGCCCTGGGCTCGTCCTCCACAACCACCGGGAAGGGGATGGCCGTAGACATCTCCCGGACAAAGGAGGCAAAAGACAGACTCTCGGGAGGAGAAAGCTGTCTCTCAGGAGAGGGAGTGGGATCAGACGGAAGACCCTCAGACTCCTCGTCAGAGAAATATCTGGGATCTTCCTCTTCCTCCCACGAGGCCTCACCCTCGGTGTCAGACACAAGTTCACGGACCTGTGTCTGCAACCTCGCCCTGCTCGACTCCGTGGAACCCCGTCCACGATGGGGGCGTCGAGAGGTAGACTCCCTCGCCCGCATCGGCGAAGCTCCCTCCGCCGACGTAGTCGGGGAGCCTTCCTGGGAGGTGGCCGCGGTCGGCACCGCACGCGGTACCGACGTCGGGGACCTCAACCTGGGCGATGGGCCAGCCGGCGCCACGCTCGACGGTACCGGCAGCGCAAGCACCGCCGGTACCGGAGGGGTAGGGCGCAACAGCTCTCCCAGAATCTCTGGGAGAACGGCCCGGAGGCTCTCGTTTAGAGCGGCTGCAGAGAAAGGCTGAGAGGTCGATGCAGGCGTCGACGTCAGTACCTGTTCCGGGCGTGGAGGCTGTTCCGGGCTGTCCAGAGCGGAGCGCATCGACACCTCCTGAACAGAGGGTGAGCGGTCCTCTCGGTGCCGATGCCTGCTGGGTGCCGAATCCCTCGGCGACCCAGAGCTCTCGGTGCCGACACGGGGAGGAGACCGGTGTCGATGCTTCTTCGATTTCTTCCGAAGCATGTCACCGGAGCTCCCCGGCACCGACGAGGAGGACGTCGAATCCACCCGTCGCTTCCTCGGGGCCGAGACTGAAGAAGGTCGATCTCGGGGGGGCTGTACCGCAGGAGCCCTCAGGGTAGGCGGAGACCCACCCGAGGGCTCACCGCCACCAGCAGGGGAATGGACAGCCCTCACCTGCACTCCACCCGATGCACCACCGTCCGACGACATCAGCAGACGAGGTCCTGGTACCACCGACGTCGATGCAGCTATCCGATGTCTCGGCGCCGATGCAGAGGCCCGATGCCTCGATGCACTCGATGCAGGGGCGGCCGAGGAAGATGGTCTGGACGCTGACGACGTCGATGCACTCGAAGATCCCGGTGCCGATGCCGACGAAGAGCCCGAGAACAACACGTTCCACTGGGCTAGTCTCGCTACCTGAGTCCGCCTTTGAAGCAGGGAACACAGACTGCAGTTCTGAGGGCGGTGCTCGGCCCCCAGACACTGAAGACACGACGAGTGTCGATCAGTGAGCGAGATAACCCGGGCGCACTGGGTGCACTTCTTGAAGCCGCTGGAAGGCTTCGATGTCATGGGCGGAAAAATCACGCCGGCGAAATCAAAAGCCGAAATGGCGAAATTTGAAGCACCAAATTTAGAGGGAGAAAAAATCTCGACCGAGGCCGAAAAGAGGCCTACCCCGACGACGAAAGAAAACTTACCGGGGCAAAAAAGCTGGAAGTACGGGGAGGATTTACACGAAACCCGGCGGGGGGTTTCCGGAGCACTTCCCGACTAGGACAAAGCTTTCCCGAAGGAAAAAAACACGTTCAAACAAATTGGACGCGCGAGGTCGACTTTCCGGGGCTCGACACGGCGAAAACACGACCGTACCGAGTGCGGACAAAAGAAGACTGGCCGGCTCGAGCCGGTTTCGGGCGGGAAGACGGCCGCGCATGCGCGGTGCGCGCGGGCGCGCGAGGGCTAGCAAAGGACTTTGCTAGTGAAGTTTCCGATTGGAGGGGCTGCCGTGGACGTCACCCGTCAGTGAGAACAAGCAGCCTGCTTGTCCTCGGAGAATAGTATGCACCCTAGGGTTATAGTTATAGTGTACTGCAACTTGCTAAACTGCTCTTGCTGCCAGGCCAGAGCAGAGCAGTAAACTGGCTAAAAATACATCAGAAAAGGAAAAGGAACTCCATAAAAACATAGGAAAGATATACATTCACACAAAGAGGACGAAAACACATAAGGGAGAGCTAAAATTTAAACAATCTATTCACTCTAGCTGGAAACTGCTGTCTACACTATCTCACCAAAGGCTTGCCTGAAAAGCCAGGCCTTTAAATGAGATTTAAAACTCTTAATAGATAGATCACTGTGGAGGGAGAGGGGGATATTATTCCAAGCATTGGAGGAGAGGAAAAAAGAAAATGCTGTGTCTGTTTCCAAATGTGCAAGTTTAGGGCTTCGTTAACACCAGACAGTGATCATTTACACAGCGGAGTACCCCAGCAGGGGAATAAGGGATAGTAAGATATGAGAGCTAGTCACTCAAATAGTTATGCTCTGGAACTTATTAAGATTAGCCATACTGGGTCAGAGCATCTAGCCCAGTATCCTGCTTGCAACAGTGGCCAATCCAGGTCACAAGTACTTGGCAGAAATCCAAATAGTAACAACATTCCATGCTACCAATCCCAGGGCAACCAGCGACTTCCCCATGTCTGTCTTAATAGCAGACCATGGACTTTTCCTCCAGGAACTTGTTCAAATCTTTTTTAAATGCAGACACATAAGCATCGCCATGCTGGGACAGACCAAGGGTCCATCGAGCCCAGCATCCTGTCACCAACTGCGGCCAAAAGAACAAGTAATTTGTCCCGTCCATCCTAGAAATACTGTATTCACTCGTCCATTCAATAACATTCTATGGTTTTTTCCTCCAAGAAGCCGTCCAACCCTTATGCCCCCTTGTCCTAGTATTTTTGGAAAGCGTAAACAGACACTGCACACTGACCCGTTCCATTCTACTAATTATCTTATAGACCTCTATCATATCTCCCCTCAGCCGCCTTTTCTGCAAGCTGAAGGGCCCTAGCCTCTTCAGCCTATCCTGATAGGGAAGCCGTCCCATCCCCTGTATCATCTCTGTCGCCCTTCTCTGCACCTTTTCCAATTTCACTGTGTCTTTTTTTGAGGTGCGGCGACCAGAATTGAACACAATACTCGAGATGCGGTCGCACCATGGAGCAATACAACGGCAGAATAATATCCTTATTTTTTGTTTTCCATCCCTTTCCTAATGATACCCAACATTCTATTTGCTTTCCTAGCCGCAGTAGCACATTGAGCAGAAGTTTTCAACGTATCATCAACGACGACACCTAGATCCCTTTCTCAGTCCGTGACTCCCAACGCTGAACCTTGCATGACGTAGTTATAGTTTGGGTTCCTCTTTCCCACATGCATCACCTTGCACTTGTTCACATTAAACACCACCTGCCATTTAGAAGCCCAGTCTCCCAGTCTCGTAAGGTCCTCTTGTAGTTTTTCACAATCTTCCTGCGATTTGACTACTTTGAATAACTTTGTGTCATCCGCAAATTTGATTACCTCACTAGTTACCCAATCTCTAGGTCATTTATGAATATGTTAAAAAGCAGAGGTCCCAGCACCGATCCCTACCCTTCTCCATTGCGAATATTAACCTTTTTATTCCTACTCTCTGTTTCCTTTCAACCAGTTTTTAATCCACAGTAAGACACTACCTCCGATCCCATGTCCCTCTAATTTCCTCTGTAGTCTTTCATGAGGGACCTTATCAAACGCCTTCTGAAAATCTAGATACACAATATCAACCGGCTCACCTTTGTCCACATGTTTGTTTACCCCTTCAAAGAAATGCAGCAGATTGGTGAGGCAAGACTTCCCTTCACTAAATCCATGTTGACTTTGTCCCATTAGTCCATGCTTTTGAACGTGCTCTGTAATTTTGTTCTTGATTATAGTCTCTACCATTTTGCCCGGCACCGACGTCAGACTCACCGGTCTATAATTTCCCGGGTCTCCTCTGGAACCTTTTTAAAATATCGGTGTTACATTGGCCACCCTCCAATCTTCCGGTACCACGCTCGATTTTAAGGATAAATTACAAATCAATAACAGTAGCTCCGCCAGCTCATTTTTTAGTTCTATCAGTACCCTAGGGTGAATACCATCCGGTCCAGGAGATTTGCTACTCTTCAGTTTGCAGAACTGCTCCATTATGTCTTCCAGATTTACAGATATTATTAGCACATCCTCTGGCAACAAGTCTTGGAGCTTAAATATTTTATGAGAAAAAAATATTTCCCTCCTATTTGTTTTAAAAGTATTTCCATGTAATTCTTTGTACTTTTTGAAAGAGTGAAAAACTAATTCACTTTTACCCGTTCTACACCACTCAGGATTTTGTAGACCTCAATCACATCTTTCAGCCGTCTCTTTTCTTTCTTCATATGAGAGGAGTTCCATCCACTTGAGCGACTCTTCGTTGAACCTTTTCTAATTCCACTATATCTTTCTTGAGATATGGCTACCAGAATTGAACACAATACTTAAGGCGAGGTTGCACCATGGAGTGATACATCACTTTGCATTTGTCCACATTAAATTTCATCTGCCATTTGGATGCCCGGCCTTCCAGTTTCCTAAGGTCTTCTTGCAATTTTTCACAATCTGCATGTGTTTTGACAACTTTGAATAGTTTTGTGTCATCTGCAAATTTAATCACCTCACTTGTTCCAATTTCTAGATCATTTATAAATACTGTTAAATAGCATTGGTCCCAGTATAGATCCCTTTGGCACTCCACCCTCCTCCATTGAGATAAATGGCCATTTAACCCTACCTCTGTTTTCTGTCCAATAACCAATTCTTAATCCACAGAAGGACACTGCCTTCCATCCCATGACTTTTTAATTTTCTCAGAAGTCTCTCATGAGGAACTTTGTCAAAAGCTTTCTGAAAATCTAGATACACTACATCAACTGTGTATCAACTGACCAACTGGCTTCCCCCCCTAGGAAGGAAATCGCATGCAAATGAGCTAACAGCGAGCAGCTCATTTGCATGCGATTTCCTTCATGCATGCCCATTTCTTTCAGAATCACTAAGCAGCAACTGGGGATCAGTAAGGGAAGGACTTTTACCGTGGAGTTAATGCATCTCTGTCTACGTTTCTAATTAATTTTTGCTCTTCAGCATTTGTTTTGATTTTTGAGGTATCTTATATAACATTATGCTTCTGGAGAAATGGAGAGTTATCTATTTGGAATTCCTGTATACATTCTCTTTCGCCAAGAGCTCGGAGTTTAATCCTCAACACTTTGGTATTATTTTGGGCTGATTTGATTATTTGCATCTTCTGCTTACTGTTTTTTTTTTTTTGGGGGGGGGGGGGGGGACCATTGTGATAGGGCATGTCTTATTACTGTGGAGGTGTGGCTATAAGGAACCAAGCCCTCCTCTAATTTTTGCTTAACTGTGTTCTTTATGCCATGATTCAAGCGCACTGGCCTGGTATGTATGTTTGATATATGTTGGATATTTAGTAAAAAGATTTAAACATAAAACAAAAACTCCATGAAGAGTTTAAGCTTTCAGACTTATGGGTATAAAGTACCTACCAATCTATAAGTTCTGTGAGGATTTTGAAAATGACTCCCTGTGTGTTTATATGAGGTGGTGGTCTAGTCCCCAAACATTATGGGAACACGCCTCAGCAATTGAGTGGAGGAGTGGCCTAGTGGTTAGGGTGGTGGACTTTGGTCCTGGGGAACTGAGTTCGATCCCCGGCACAGGCAGCTCCTTGTGACTCTGGGCAAGTCACTTAACCCTCCATTCCTTAGCGTCCCTCCGGACCGGACCAGGATTGGACTGATGGGTTGTGCTCGCCTACCAGCAGGTGGAGACTGAGAAAAACTCTGACTCTAGAGAGCCAATAGGAGCCCTGGCCATGTGACCTTAGCCCCAGTATTTTCTCAGTCTCCCAGCAGGTAGGAAGCGAGCCCATTAGTCTCTCTCTTTCTCTTTTAGAGGTTTACAATAAGAACAGCATTGCTACCTCTTCTTCTGTGCCTAGGAATTCTCTGTTAGACGCTGGTCAGGTAGGGACTTCTTTTCCTTTCTTTTACAGCCTCTGGGGGTGTCAAACTCGGATGTCTCCGGGTCCCTCCCCCCTTCCTCCCCATCTCCCATACATAGCTGGGAAGGACTACCCTTTGTTTAGAAAGGTGTATGTCTTTGGGAGAGGCAGCCACTATAGAAAATTAAATCTGATAAGCTACATCCCCCGGCTTCTAACGAGCAGACAGCTATGTGTTGTTCTATTACTCTTCAGCGGAGTTTTCCCCATTACTTTAACGAGCAGGCAGCTCTGGTGGCTGTTTTAGGTGTCTATATTATCTAGCTGGTTAAAAAAAAAAAAAAAAAAAAAAAAAAAAAAGAGGCAGCAGTAATTTGGAGGAGTTTAGGTGTAAAAAAAAATGAAAGACAACTTGTCCCCACTGACTGAATGAGCAGACAGCTCTGTTTGCATGGGAATGCTGTGAGTCAGCTGTGTAAAAAAAAAAAAAAAAAAAAGAGTAAGCGGCAGCATTTTGTTTTCAGCCCTCTTTGAGTTGAGCTGTATTTTATTTAGCACTGCCGTTTGTGTTCTTCCCTTAGCGGTTTGTTCGGCGGAGCAGGGCTTAAAAAAAAAAAAAAGAGATTTTGGCGCGAATCGGGTACGCACGCGCACGCGCGTTACCGTCATGTCCGAGAAGCTGAGACGCGCTGTATGCCAGCGTCGGGGATCTCCTCTTCCGGCTCCTGTAAATATTGTGCGCCGCTGGGGGGTGCGTCGGGACTTTCTTTTTCGCCGTCTTCGGGCCGTTTGGGGCTGATCTTTCTCAGGAGTCGCCTATGTTCTTTAGGGGGGTCATTTCTTTGCTTTTTATGTTTTTAATGTTGAGTAGCTGGTTGCTGTAGCCTAATAGTCAGCACTACAGTCTCTGAAGCTGCTACTACTACTGTTTATCATTTCTAAAGCGCTACTAGAAAAACGCAGCGCTGTACACTTGAATATGAAGAGACAGTCCCTGCTCCTCAGATCTTACAATCTCATTAGGACAGACAGAACAAACAAGAGATAAGGAGATTTTAAAGTGAGCAGGTTTAAAATAAGGGTCCTGAACAGAGTGAATAAGGGTTAGGAGTTAAAAGCAGCATCAAAAGGTGGGCTACAGAACTGGGTGCAGGTCCCAGTTTTAGTAATTTATTTCTCTTTCTGGGACTCCTGTATGTCTGTGTCCCACTATATATACATTACTTGGCCAGCCTGTTTGATGTTTGTTTCTTTATAATCTCGGGTGGCGTTTGTCTGTGGGCTAGGAGCCAACTTTTCAAAATTATTGGGGGTGCTAAGTCCAATGAAAATGACCCCTCCCTGGACATATACATGAGTTTTTCTCAATATCGGGGGTGCTCAAGCACCCACAGCACCCACAGAGTCGGCTCCAATGTGACTGTGGGAAGGTAGTTCACAGTTGTGTTTTTTTTTGTTATAGCATTTTTCGAAAAGGTTTATTTATTTATTTATTTATTTGCATTTGTATCCCACTGCCGCGTGGCAGTGCGTTCCAGAGTTGCGTGCTCTTGTAGGAGAAGGTTGATGCATGTAGTACTTTATACTTTATGCCTTTGCACTTAGGTTGCTTTCCATACCAGGATATTTCCTATATGTTAGCTGTACGTTTGTTCTTCCACAGGCATGGGGGCAGTAAGGATGTTATCATAGGTACATGCCACTCTCACCTGTTTAACTTTGGGTCATGAAATCATAATTGCAGGCTACTCTTACATGACAGTCATTTTCTTATTTCCTCTGTCCAGGAGTTCTTGCGGTTTTATTTTTAGATGGTTATGCTTTTCATTTCGCCTCCTTTCTCTATCGCTCTCACGGCAAGGCATGTGAAGTAGGGGTTCCCTACATAGACTCTTGGATCTTAGACCATTTTCTCTCTTGATTCTTCCGAATGCAATTTTAATTTCTAGTTCCTAAGAATGGATCTCCCTTCCTCCTATTTGGAATCTCACTGCCGTCATCCGCACTCTCAATGTCTCAAATCTTTATCACAAGAACCTAGTTCCTAAGAAGGAATTTTCCTTCCTCCTATTTCAATTCTAAATGCTGTCAAGAGCGCTCTCAAAGTCTCAAGTCTTTTTCATGAAAGCCTTCGATCCATAGTGAAGCTTCGTGCAGCACATTTTTTGATACAAACTTTTCTGCATATTTCTCTTAGGAGAGTTTCTGAGAAGGATAGAGCCCGGTGTGAAGGAAGCTAAGCAGGGTCCGCCCGGGCTGGGTCCTGGAAGGGTGACCAGCTCACAATGTGCAATAATGTCCCTTCACAACACTGTTTTCCAGTCTCTAAAAGTTCATCATAGTTATGCTACCCCTCAGAAAAGGGGAGATTCTTCTTCACTCATGGCGAGTCAGCTAGCTATTTAAAAAACAAACAAAAAAAACAAACAAACAAACAAACAAACAAAAAAAAAAAAAAAACCTCTTGTCGACAAGTCAGCAAGTCGCAGACCGAGAAGTGCAATTTTTATGGTTCTCAGGATGCCTAGTACTGGTGGTCAAGAGTCGTCTAAATATTTCGCAGTCTCCACAATATTTTGGGGTTACATGCGACATAGTTGCAAGGTTTTTTCCCTGGGCAATTGCCTTTTGCAGTCTCATGAGCTGCACTCCCGTGCTCTTTATCTTTTTGAGTGTTCTGAAGCATTTGCAGCTTCCCTTTTGTTTTTTTTTTTCCCCGAGACTGCTGCTCTTCTTTTCGGCATTAGTTGAGTAGGACATTCCTCCTGGCATTTGGTTTTACTTCCAGGACTACCATGTGGTCTCTTTACTTTGCAACTTAATTTTTTCCTTCTTGGCTCTTGGCATTCGGTTTGCTTTCAGGATTACCATGTGGTCTCTTTACATTGCAACTAGGGGACTGTCAGTCGCTCTCGGAGCAAGGAGGTATCCCTGAGGGCTAGCGTTTTATTCTGAGCACTCTGTCTTTGGTCAGCATTGTTGCCATGTTATGTTAGTCCGGAATGCTCTTTCTGTACTCTCATAGGACTGTTATCATCTTAGGTTACTTCAAAGACTCAATCCTGCTCTCTGGCAGGACTGTTTCTAGCTTATGTTCTTTCAGAATGGTCTTCGGTCTCCTGGTAGGTCTGTTGCCTTCTTAGGCTACGTATTGAGGCCCCTGGTAGATCTCTGGTCTTCTTGTGTATTGAAGGTACATCCTTTCCTCGGACAGTTCTACTATCTGGTCATTCTGTTTCTTTACAGGGCTTGCATGTGCCCTCCTTTACACGATTGACATGTATGTCATTTTATTTTTGCATGTTTTCACTTTTCTCTGTAAGCTGCCTAAGGGGTAATCTAGCGAACAGTGCAGTGAGATGTCATCGGGGAGGCCCAGCTTCGGTTCTCACTCTGACTCTAATCGTCCTGCCTCCTAGGTGGGTTCACATCCGCACTGACGTTTGGTTTATTTCATGGCTGATGTCTGTTTTATTCAAGGGGAGTCATTTGTATGGATCTACCATCTGACCAGCCCTGTAGCATGCCATCCCCTTCTGGCATGGTGGCCTTCTCTTCAGGTCGGGCATTTCGCTTAGATATTTGGATCTCAGGGGCGTAACCCTTATGTTTTTTGTTTTTCCTTGCAGATATACCAGGCTGCCTTTTAGGTTGTCATCTTGACTTTTTATGGAGCCGAGGGGGTTTTCTGTTTTCTCTAGAGGACCTTCTCTCTGCCCCAGTCCGGCCTCTTTGTTTCTCTCTTGCTCAGGCTGGTGCATGCTCTCAGTCTGGGACAGGCATTCAGCCTTGCTAAGCAGGATGGCATCTTTTGTAGTTGCAGTATTCTCTTCTCAGCTTTTAGCCTCTGTGCCTTAGTGACATTGTCAGAGGGACAGGGTGTTATTCTTCGCACGATGATTCAAAATCATCTTGTTTCCTTTAAGGTTTCTTTCTCCTTTCAGACACTGTTGTTAGTAGCCATGGCTTCAGCTAGCAGGGTCAGGACTGCAAGTTTCTCTCTTACAGGTTTTCTTTTTTTCCAATCAGCTAGTACGTCTAGGTAAGAGGTACTTCTTCACCTGGGTATTTCTTTTTCACTCTACCTTAGTTTCCCATTTTTCATCTTTTCCAATCACTTTTTTCTTACTGGTCTGGACTCTTCTACTGGCGTTCAAGATCACAGGAAATTATATGCTTTATATATGCTTTACATATTAAAACAGATCTTATATATTTAGAGAACTGTTACAAGCTATTTGGTCCTTCCTTTTGGTACTTCTAGTCAAGGTAAGGTTGCCATTGTTTCGGCCTCACTATATCTCGACGTATTAAGGAATTCATACCTTCTATTTGTCTACTCACTGGGGGACAATTTCCTGAGAGTGTTATAACATATGCTCCATCTTGAGAAGCGGGGTTCGTTCCTTCGCACAGCGATTTTTGGTGCACTAGGTGCACATTTTGTACGGTGCCATTTTGAGCTTATCTTCATTCTCTTTTGATTGATATACACTCTACATGTTCATTGTTGCCAGGAGGTGATCTATGCAACTCGGAGATGCTTAGGGGTTTGAAAGGGTCCCTCCCTTAAGGTTACTGCTTTGGTACTTCCCATCAGTCCAATCCTGGTCCGGTCCGGAGGGACGCTAAGGAAGGAGAAATTAGATCTTACCTGCTAATTTGCTTTCCTTTAGTCCCTCCGGACCGGACCAGGCCCCTCCCATATTTTGTCACTTTTTCAACGGGGTATTAAAAAAAAAAAAAAAAAAAAAGACGCTTGTACATATATAGGACTTTAAGTGGACCATGCCACGTCTCTGGTCGGAGTTGCTGGTGGGTTCAGTTGCTGGAATATATGTGTATGTATGTATTTATATATCTATCTATATATGTATGTATATATTTATATATCTATATATGTATAGAACTTTGAGGTCCTTAGCACTTCTGTGCTGAGAGTTGCTGGTGAGTTCTAATTCAAGTGAGCCATACCACTTCTCTGGTAGGAGTTGCTGGTGAGCTTTCCTACAAAAGGGACATACCACTTCTCTGGTGAGAGTTGCTGGGGTACCCAATTGCTGGTATATATATATGTGAACTTTTAAGTAAGCCATGCTAGTATATATATGTGAAACTTTAAGTAAGCCATACCACTTCTCTGGTGAGAGTTGCTGGTGAGCTATAAGACAAGTGAGCCATACCACTTCTCTGGTGAGAGTTGCTGGTGAGCTATAATACAAGGGAGCCATACCACTTCTCTGGTGAGAGTTGCTGGTGAGCTGTAGTACAAATCGGGCCATACCACTTCTCTGGTAAGAGTTGTTGGTGAGCTCTGATACTTGGCATTGCCGAGTGCTTTGTGGCTGCTAGGATTCCATACGGCACAGATGGTCTTTCTTTCTTTCTTTCCTGCTTTGTTATTCAAATACTGAGGCTAAGGTCACATGGCCAGGGCTCCTATTGGCTCTCTAGAGTCAGAGTTTTTCTCAGTCTCCACCTGCTGGTAGGCGAGCACAACCCATCAGTCCAATCCTGGTCCGGTCCGGAGGGACTAAAGGAAAGCAAATTAGCAGGTAAGATCTAATTTCTCCTTGCCTGCCGCATTGAGCCTGCCATGAGTGGGAAAGTGCGGGGTACAAATGTAACAAAACAAAAAAAACAATTAACATGCCAGGGCTGACTACCATACCCTGTGAAAAATTATCCTACTGATTGATAGATGTACAAAGGTGATTTATTTATCTTTCATTTTTGTACGTGCTCCCTATAACCTCAGTTGTTTATTTGCTGATAAGAAAAGGAGGCAGCCCTGATAGTAAGCCATCCTGTTAAAGTCAGTTCTTAGTTTCTATTGTGGAAAACAAGAAGCTAGTGAAGACGAACAGCATAAAATTGATTGCCTTTTTGCTAGGGAGCTGCAGTTCTTGGCAGGGCCAACCCAACCAGTAAACAAAGCTAGGCAGTTGACTAGAGCAACAGCTTTTTTTTTTAAGGGGTGATGACGACAAAACTACTACAGCCATTCCTAAGCAATAGCCCTGACAGCCAGACAAACTCACAAAGAACCATCAAACAGTGTTTTTACGTAGACACGGAGTGGAAACTTCCAAACTGACCATTTACCCAGGTAAGCAGCTTCAGATTTGTCCTCATTATCTAATATAAAACTAAGGGTAAATATTTAATGTATGATGTCTTTTATGCATTTTTTTACACGACTGTTCTGGGAGGGGTGCACTGTAGTGATCATGATTGTTGATTTTATCATGGGGGGGGGGGGGGGGCGCAGAGGTGGAGCTGAGGGTCCTGAAATTTGCCAATGGGGCACAAGGCTAGGGGTGTACCTAGGGCACCTAATACTTTTGCTCCAGCCCTGGTTCTTGGGTAACCATAACAGTGAAGGAAGAACATGAAAGTAAGGATGAGTACTTCAATGCACAAAAAGAATCAAAGATGTGTAAGATGTAGGAAGAATAAGAAAATAGGTTTGTAAACAAGTGCGGGGTCCATGAGCAGCAAATATCAAACCAGTGGAAAAGAAAGCTGAAGGTGATGCCCTCTGTATATTAATCATGATTAAGTGATTCGGTAGCAAGGATAGGAGTTCCCTTCTCACATCTTATTTTTAGCCATTGTAAACCGCTAACGTGGAATCAGAGGGGCAGTGCTAACAAGTAATTAATGAACTTGGATGTGTGGTACCTTTAAGTTCTTGGGCTGCTGCCGGAGTTCCAGGACATGCTTGCGGTGCAACTCCCTCTCTCTCCGCTTGTTGTACTCCAGCTGGTTCTCCAGCTCCGTCTGATGCTGCAGGCGAATCAGGTCCATACGCAGCTTCTGCAAGGTGTGCAGCTGCCGGTACTCAAGCTCCCGTGTGGACTCATCATGCCGGATCAGCATTGCATGCTCCATCTCCTTCTGGGTTTTCTTTTTATTCAGTTCCTGACGGATATGGAAACATTACCAGAAAAAGCAATAAAACAAACCACAGTGTTTGTACAAAGACTTCCATGTTTGGTCATTTACTCAAACCAGCTCTTTTTGTTTTTCGTTATAAGGAAAAATCATTCAAAATATTGTCCAGATTTCATATTATATTTGGAAGCTATGTTAACATTTATAATTGTAAATAAATGTATTAACAGAAAGGGAGTTGAAAGATCAGTAACTGGTTCAAGGAAAGACTCTTCTTTCTTTGTGTCTGTTGTTGAATCAACCAGTAGAAAATGAGACTTTTGGATAGACTGTTAAAATACCATGCATTTACGGGAAGAGTTAGCACCACTTGAAATTATTCTCCAAATTTGAAAGATGGAGAAGCTGTGGGCTGCCCCCCCCCCCCCACAAACTTACCATCACACACGGTTTGATGGAGCTTACCTTCAGCTCCTGAAAAAGTATAAGTGGAAGAAGACACAAACTACCATACACATATTCAATGCCATCTAAGAAATCTTTCTTCGTATTGAAACAAACATGAAGTATTATGTTTCTTCTTTGTCTTGCTATTTTAAATCGAATGCCTCTCAGCTAATCAAATTCATCTGTTGGATTCAACTGCTGCAACTAAAGGAAAGAAAATTATCAGGAAAGACAATTTCTCGTTGCTTGGCGTAAACGGCAGATGAATCTAGAGACTTGTGGGATATAGCAAAGCAGTCCTTAAATACGGTGTGAAACTGAAGCTCCCTCTCCCCTGGCTTTGAAGGAGGCCAGGAAAGATCAGAAAAACATGACCAAAAACTTTAGAATGCTGGAGCCCAACATCCCAAAGTCACCACTAGCCTAAAACTGCCATAATTACCGAACACAGGAACACACCCGTAATGCCAAAGAATGAGAATGATGAACTCCAAGAGAAGGAACAAAAAACTGACAGGGAAGGCGATCTCCCTGTACCTCCGGCAGAACTAAGCCGCCTGTCCGCAGCAAGGCGGAAGGCCAGGCCTCAGCCACCTGTAAGGAATTGACATTGTTTACACTGAACTCCTTGGAGAAGCCCCTGAAAAAAGCCAAATACTCTGCTTGCCACATGTGACCATCATCAAAATGACAAGGCAATTTGTGCAAAAGGAGAGCAGAGAACAATCGCCACAGAATGCAAGAACCCTCTCCACTGCAGGACACCCCACGGGCAAGAACATAAGCGAGGGACTGTCCCAGGCACGGCAGGCTGTAAGGAGGCCTCCGATATACCACTTCTCTGCTGCACAGAGTAGGAGAAAGAGACCATGCAGAAACAGAAGCAGCTGAAAGGAGCACGAAAGCAGCCCACCACAGGAACTGACAACTGTGTTGCTAAAAACCCCTAAACCATCCTCTCAGGCCTGGAATCACCCGAAGCATAACCAGGACTCTCTTGCTAACGAAGGAGAGGGAGTGGGACCAGCACCCAGAGTGAAGAAAATTGGCAGTACCGCTGACAGCACGTGGAACCCCGCATAGAGGCTTACCCAGTGCCAGAATCTAGGTTGACACTGTGGCCGAACAAGTTCCACCACAACAGGGCTCAACTCCAAAAGCACACTGAAGAAATGCGCAGGGAGAACGGCTGAAGAAATGCCCTGTATTGTCAATACAACTGCCACAGCAACCTTCATGTGGGAATAATTACACCGGCCCAGAAAAAACTAAATGGCTGTGGCAGGCTGAAGAAAACATAAGGATCCAGAAGGCGCTGAGGAAAACCACAGTTCAAGTTTTCTGCGCATACCAATGGTGCAGGTCTAAACAGCATAGCTACTGCAAAGAGACCTAAACCCAGTTCCAAAGTGCCAGAGACTGCTGTGTTAATGCCCTTATGCAGCTCCCCAAAAACATTGCCAGAAAGTAAAAACGACCTACTGCAACACTCACCCCAGTGCTGAGGAGGTTGATACTGGTGTCCTTGCAGGCCCGAGTTTGGAGACTTGTGGCAGAGCAATTAAGGCTGCTGAATCACCCAGCTGCCCTAAAGCAGCAGTCTCACCCTCTCTAAGAAACAGCCATTGCTAAAGCAAAGGCTAGAAGGAGAATGGAGGACAGGGCTGAAGAGGGGAGGCGGAGGGACCTGGGGTGACCAGGTGTACCCCCCCTAAAAGCCAGCATCACTCAGCTGGACACCCTTAAGCTCTACTGAACTGGAAGACCAGAACAGGAGCCAACAACAGATGAGACCAGGAGCTTGTAAGAGACCATCCCATCCGGGTGCTTGTGCTCCACAAAGCTCTCTATTTCAATGGCAAAAGCTGGACCGGGCGACGAGGATTGGCGTCACCCACTTGTGAGAAGATTGAAGCCTGCTTGTCCTCGGAGAATGACAGGTATATTTAGGTGCTCACGTTACAGAGCGAGGGGTCTAGTGCCCAGATTCATGCCCTGAAACTGTAGAGTTTTAGGAGGAGAAATGAATAGGGGAAAAAGTCTTCCAATTGTTCAGAATGGAAGCTCATGATGGCAGCAGAACTGAGCACTGGTTGTGATGAAGCCTGAAGTTCAGAGGGGATGTAGAAAAGCCTCAGCTCAGTTTTCAGAAGTTATGCAGGATAGCATCTTAAAAAATGTGTGAAAAAAAAGATGACTTGAGCATAACAAACTTGACAAGAGCGCAGCACTTCCTGTCATATGAACTCTTGAAATGGTACACAGAAGTCTAACTTTCACTTGCATTTTTCTTGGGTGGGGAAGTAAATGAAAATGAGTCAGTTTATTTTGTAGATGAAGGAAGAGAATAAACCATTACCTCTCGAACATGCTGCTGTTCCACCTCATGCCTCTTGATCATGATATCCCGCTTGAAGATGCGGCACTGTTTGTCGTAGTGCAGTCGCTGATGGCTGAGAAGATGGGCCTCCTCCTCAGCCTGGGTGTGCTGGAGGTTCTCTTTATGCTTGGATATACGCTCTTGTTTTTCCTTCTTAGGTGTGCTGTGATCCTCATTCATTTCCTGTGCACACAAAAGCATCAAATATATAATAAATGGAAGGCAGGTATTTATCTGTGGTAAAATATGCCCCACAAAATTTTTCATAAGTAGCCATTTTCAATTTTATAATTGGGAGGTGTGCATGGGGACATCGAAGCATATCATTGATGTTCTAACAGGATGGGTGTGGATAGGATATGGATAAAACCATACAAGAACGTAAGACCTTTGAAGTCAGAATGATTGAATATTTTAACACCCAACAGAAAGGACTTAACAAGGATCTGGGGTTCCTAGCCCATTATAAACCATAAAGCTGTATGTCTCTGTTGATCACCCTCCCCTCACCTATCCACACCCACCCTGTTAGAATATCAATGATATGCTTTGATGTCCCCATGCATACCTCCGACCCACCCCCATCCTCCCACCCTGTCAGACTGTCATAGTAATGCTTGAATGTTTTCACTTATATACACTGTCAGCTAGCACATTTGCTTATTTCCGATCTGACGAAGAAGGGCAACCTTCGAAAGCTAATCAAGAAATGTATTAAGTTATGTCCAATAAAAAAAGGTATCATCTTATTTTCTTTTCCATGTTTTATTTTGTTTGATTTCTATTGATAACCAAGGAGATGAAAGGTAACTTTAAAACCATACAAGAACGTAAGACCTTTGAAGTCAGAATGATTGAATATTTTAACACCCAACAGAAAGGACTTAACAAGGATCTGGGGTTCCTAGCCCATTATAAACCATAAAACTGTATGTCTCTGTTGATCACCCCACCCCTCACCTATCCACACCCATCCTGTTAGAATATCAATGATATGCTTTGATGTCCCCATGCATACCTCCTACCCACCCCCAAATATAAAAAAATATAAAAAAAAAAAATACAATGAGAGGGGTTTGAAGTTTTATGAATGTTATCACATTAAATAGCTCTCTTAGGCAGGGCCAGTGAAAGGTGCTGTCAGTGAACCTTCAGTCTAGCATATCCCTCAAATAACTTTCAGGTTCCTTTCCTTCCTATTGACCCCAGTACTCACAGAATGATCTTACATTGATAGTTCTTTGCATTAGTGTGGCAATCAGGTATGTTTTGACTGCTACTACTGGTCACCACCTCAGCTACCAAATAGTTAAGGCTGGCCCTGCCTCTAGAGGATGTACACCGATTCAGAAAATACAGATTTCTTAGTGCATAGGAAATATGGCAGGCAGTGCATACCTCTTTAATCTTCTCCTTACAAAGCTTGTATTGCTTTTTCTGGCCTTCCAAGAAGTTAGTCAGGTCTCTCTTCTGCTGAGCCATGATCTGCTGCTGGAATTTCTTCTCATCTGCCGCAGTTACCTTTGACTACAAAGAAGAAACAATCAACCTTAATACCAGGATGTCCTTATCCTTGTGATGTGGTATTGTTAGAAACGTCTATTGGCAATTCAATGGGTTAAAAATCAAAGTAAAAATAAATAATGATGCCCAAAAGGTCCTCTATTTTGGTAAATAACCCAAATCATTTCTCTCTCAGTTTTAGTGTTTCTCAGACTGTAGGGCGCAAGTTCCTCTACAGTTTACGTGCGTTAGAAAAAGGAATAAAATGTAAGCCAGGAGTTCCTATGCCTGTTATATTCTACCTTGGCCACTGGGCGTCTGTTGAGAAGAGCAGATAAATCGAAGTTACTTGAATAAATAAAGTGAAATGCTCTACTGTACAGATCACTAAGTACCACTGAAGAAAAGACTTCAACTCCACTAGCCAGCTCCCTCTCTAGATCTAGGAATTAGGTATTCTCTGATTGCTTGTTATGTGGCAGTTTATTTCTTGAGGTAGGGTCTGGGAAGAAATATTGCATTAAGAAAGGAAAGAATAAATTTATATAAACATTTAAAAATAAAATCCTGAAAGCCACTTATCTAGTTTGTTGTTGGAGGGTATGGGACCCAAAAGGTCTTAAAATGCTCTGCTGGATCAGCGGGTAAGACACATCCAGCACACTGAAGGCAGCAGCTCTACTGGTTGGAAGATGAAAGCAGTAGTAATGGGATGGAAGCAGGTGGGAGGGAGGGAGGGGGTGACTGCCTTAACAATCCTAAGCTCATGGTGAGTTACAATTAAAATCAAATCTAAAGCAAAAGCAAAAAACTGAAGACAGAAGGGTCGACATAAAAAGCTACGTAGCGGAGCCAGGCACTGATGGCTATGCAGCTTCTACAGTGAGATTAACAAGAAAATATTCTGCAGTGATACAGTAAGCTACTGAGATGCAAATTCAAAATGCTCAGGATTTGTGTGCTAATCAGGGAAAGTGTGCACAAAGTTCACTGTGCGTACGTTGGAAGGAAACATCACATCTGCTTATGAACTGGAATGTTATGTGCATAAATAGTTTATTTCCCATATCATTTTTTGAGAAGCAAATATTCCGGTTCATTTGCAGGTGTGTGCTGGTACTTTTGTTTTCTTCAGGTACACGCACAGAACTATTACCTCCTATTCAAGAAAGATATAGTGGAACTAGGAAAGGTGCAGCGAAGGGCGACTAAAATGATAGCGGGGATGGGACAACTTCCCTATGAAGAAAGACTAAGGAGGCTAGGGTTTTTCAGCTTGGAGAAGAGACGGCTGAGGGGAGACATGATAGAGGTATATAAAATAATGAGTGGAGTGGAACAGGTGGATGTGAAACGTCTGTTCACGCTTTCCAAAAATACTAGGACTAGGGGGCATGCGATGAAACTACAGTGTAGTAAATTTAAAACAAATCGGAGAAAAGTTTTCTTCACCAAACGCGCAATTAAACTCTGGAATTCGTTGCCGGAGAACGTGGTGAAGGCGGTTAGCTTGGCAGAGTTTAAAAAGGGGTTAGACGGTTTCCTAAAGGACAAGTCCATAAACCGCTACTAAATGGACTTGGGAAAAATCCACAATTCCAGGAATAACATGTATAGAATGTTTGTACGTTTGGGAAGCTTGCCAGGTGCCCTTGGCCTGGATTGGCTGCTGTCGTGGATAGGATGCTGGGCTCGATGGACCTTTGGTCTTTTCCCAGTGTGGCATTACTTATGTACTTATGATCCTGGAGGCACTCCAGTTAGGTTTTCAGGATATCCACTGCATGCAAATCTCTCTCATGAATATCCATTGTGGATTTCCTGAAAACTTGACTGGTTGGGGTGCCTCCAGGACCAGGTTTGGGAACTACTGCTCAATGGTTTACCTCCCAATACTTGATGAAGAGCTAAGGGAGGAGGTGGTGTCCTCTCTCATTTCTCCAACTTGGGGACAAAGGAAAAGGACAGCACAGACATAGAAGGAATAGCTGCAAAGGTCAAAAATTGACCTCTGGCGTGGATGTTGTTCACAAATACTCTCCTAGAAGCCCAGACATATTCTACGTATTGAAAAAAAGGTAGAAGGAAGGCCAAATGACAGCTGGCATAGTTAAAACGTGAGGTAAAGTAAACTACTAGAGCTAGAAGAACATCCTTCAGAAAATGGAAGAAGGATCCGACTGAGGATAATAGGAAACAGCATAAGAAATGGCAAGTCAAATGCAAAATGCTGATAAGGAAGGAAGGAAATAAAAGAGAGTCTTTGAAAAGAAGACTGCCTTGGAGGCAAAAACACATAATACAATAACGTAATATAATAAAAGTCCCAATTATCCAATATAAAGAGGACCGAAAACAGTTTATTCAAAGAAAACATTCTTTATGCATAAAGAACAGGCATAGGGTATCTAACTAAAATACAGTATTGTTTATTAACACTAACCAGCAGGGTGTGAAGTCAGAAAACAGAAAGAGATCCTGTGCACTTCTCAACAACAATGCAATGTCATCATGGGGGGGGGGGGGGGGGGGTGTAATGGGGCAATGTGACAAAACTAAATTGTAGCAGATCAGCTGGACCAGGTATTATACATCCCAGAGTACTGACAGAAATAAAAAAGGAACTTGCAGAGCTATTAATATGTAATTTATCTTTAAAATCAAGTGTGATACTGGAAGATTGAAAGATGGCCAATATAATGTCAATTTTTTAAAAATGTTCCGGAGCTGACCAAGGAAATTATAGACCAGTGAGCCTGATGTTGGTGTCAGGCAAAATGGTAGCGACTACTAAGAACAAAGTTACTGAGCATAAACATAGGCATGGATTAATGGGGCAAAGCCAACATGGATTTAGCAAAGGAAAATCTTGCCTCGCTAATCTGTTACATATCTCTGAAGGGGTGAATACATACATGGATAAAGGTCAGCTGGTTGATATTGTGTATCTGGATTTTCAAAAGGCATTTAACAAAGTACTTTATGAAAGACTTCTGAGGAAATTAAAGAGTCATGGGATAAGAGGCAGTGTGCAATTGTGAATTAAGTACTCGTTAAAAGATAGAAAACAGAGAGTAGGGTTAAATGGTCAGTATTCTCAATGGAGAAGGGTAGATAGTGGGGTTCCCCAGGGCTCTGTGCTGGAACTGCTGCTTTTTAACATTATTATTCCCATAGAGATGGGAATAATGAGTGAGGTGATTAAATATAGTTGTTAAATCACAAGAGGATTGTGAAAAACTGCAAGAGGATCTTACGAAACAGGGCATCTAAATGGTAGATGAAATGTAATGTAAGAGTGCAAAGCGATCCATGTGGGGAAAAGGAACCCAAACTAAAGCTACATAATGCAAGGTTCCACATTAGGAGTCATTCCCAGGAAAAGGATTTAGATGTCATCACTGACGATATGTTGAAGTCTCCTGCTTAGAATGTTAGAAGTTAAGAAAGCAATGGAGAACAAAATTGAGATTATAGTGCCTTTTGGTGTGACTACACCTCAAATACTGTGTGCAATTTTGGTTATCGCAAAAAAGAAAAAAGTGAAATTAGAAAAAGGTACTGCGAAGGGCAATGAAAATAATAAAGGGGTCAGGGCGACTTCACTATGCAGACAGGCTAAAAAGGGTATGGCTCTTCAGCTTGGAGAAAAGATGACGTACAGAGAGATATGATAGAGATGTATTAAAAAAAAAAAACTGAGTAGAGTGGAATGGGTAGACAAATCACTTGTTCGCTGTTTTCAAAAATACAAGGACCAAGGGGCAAATTCTGAAGCCCCTAAGCAGTAAATTTGAAACAAGTCGACGAAAAATTTCCTTGTGTATTAAACTCAAATTCTTTGCCAGAGAATGTGATAAAAGCAGTTAGCTTAGCAGGTTTTAAAAATAGTTTAGACAAGTTCCTGTAATAAAAGTCCATAAACCATTATTAAGATGGATAAAGGAATCCTGTTCAGAAGGAATAGATCCTAAGGAGCTTAGCCGAGATTGGGTGGCACAGCTGGTGGCAGGAGGCGGGGACAGTGCTGCGCAGACTTATACGGTCAGTGCCAGAGCCGGTGGTGGGAGGTGGGGCTGGTGGTTGGGAGGCGGGGATAGTGCTGGGCAGACTTACAAGGTCTGTGCCATGAAAAGAACACGTACAAATCAAGGTAAGGTATACACAAAAAGTAGCACATATGAGTTTATCTTGCTGGGCAGACTGGATGGACCGGGCAGGTCTTTTTCTGCCGTCATCTACTATGTTACTATGATTTAGGAAAATCCACTGCTTATCCCACTATATAAAGAATCTGCAGGCCTCACCACATACCCAAAAGAAAGCCGTAGCATGATGGTGGAAACATTGGTTCCAGTTACTCAGACATGGTAAAACCTGGACAACTGCAACAAAGCATTGAGAATCCTGCTCAAGACTTGCCTCCTTGTCCATGACAATGATCTGCTTCTTGGCCAGCTTCTCCAGCTCAATGGATGAGTTGTTGGCATGAGTTTCCACCTCCTTCTGCAGCTTGAGGCGGTGCTCATCCATCTCAGCCTTCAGCTTGTTCTCCAGGGCGATCAACTGCTTCTGGTGCTGGCGCCGCATCCGCTTATAACCTGACATCTGTTCCCGTAACTCGTTCTCCTGCTCATGCTCATGGATCTGCCTTGTAACCTAAACCCAAACAATACAAATACATTTAATCAACAGCACTAAATATTTTTTTTTTGTACTTTTATTTTATGATGGTTATGAGCACTGGTGTGCTGGTAAATGTTTAACAATGGTCTCTCTCTGCAAAAAAAACACACACAAAAAATGTTATATATGAATGTACCGTACGTAACTAGACATATTTTACTTGTAAAAAGGATATGTGTAGTAACCAATTTACAAACATTAAAACATACAGTATTTTTTTACTGTAAATTCTATATGGCCAACTGATTTTTGCAGGTTGGAAAACAAAAAGAGCAGATTGTGTGGAAATGAAATGCAATTTATTTAAACAATACAACAATATTTATATGAGTACAAACAGCCCGACACAGGCCGTGTTTCGCCCAACTGGGCTGCTTCAGGGGCTATAAAAGATATTTAAAAAAATAAATAAAATTGGTGAGTAATCTGCTATATTACATATCTAGGTAACATATATAAAATATATACACATACATGTATATGCACGTACAACAGATATATCATGTATATACATACATAAATTTAAAATCATATGTATCTCATAAAACATGCCCTAGATTTGGCAACAAAGGATTTTCTGTATAGGTGGGTGTCTTAGCCTATGTCAATCTAATTTACTCTTATGTATACATAGGGTATAGCTGTTCCTTTTCTTTTGATTTCTTTTGAGTTCTGTTTTATCAATATTTGATATAATTTTAGATGATGTTCTCTATATATGTATTGCCCAAGCGATAAGTATTATATCTAGGGCATGTTTTATGAGATACATATGATTTTAAATTTATGTATGTATATACATGATATATCTGTTGTACGTGCATATACATGTATGTGTATATATTTTATACAGTGGTGGAAATAAGTATTTGATCCCTTGCTGATTTTGTAAGTTTGCCCACTGACAAAGACATGAGCAGCCCATAATTGAAGGGTAGGTTATTGGTAACAGTGAGAGATAGCACATCACAAATTAAATCCGGAAAATCACATTGTGGAAAGTATATGAATTTATTTGCATTCTGCAGAGGGAAATAAGTATTTGATCCCCCACCAACCAGTAAGAGATCTGGCCCCTACAGACCAGGTAGATGCTCCAAATCAACTCGTTACCTGCATGACAGACAGCTGTGGGCAATGGTCACCTGTATGAAAGACACCTGTCCACAGACTCAGTGAATCAGTCAGACTCTAACCTCTACAAAATGGCCAAGAGCAAGGAGCTGTCTAAGGATGTCAGGGACAAGATCATACACCTGCACAAGGCTGGAATGGGCTACAAAACCATCAGTAAGACGCTGGGCGAGAAGGAGACAACTGTTGGTGCCATAGTAAGAAAATGGAAGAAGTACAAAATGACTGTCAATCGACAAAGATCTGGGGCTCCACGCAAAATCTCACCTCGTGGGGTATCCTTGATCATGAGGAAGGTTAGAAATCAGCCTACAACTACAAGGGGGGAACCTGTCAATGATCTCAAGGCAGCTGGGACCACTGTCACCATGAAAACCATTGGTAACACATTACGACATAACGGATTGCAATCCTGCAGTGCCCGCAAGGTCCCCCTGCTCCGGAAGGCACATGTGACGGCCCGTCTGAAGTTTGCCAGTGAACACCTGGATGATGCCGAGAGTGATTGGGAGAAGGTGCTGTGGTCAGATGAGACAAAAATTGAGCTCTTTGGCATGAACTCAACTCGCCGTGTTTGGAGGAAGAGAAATGCTGCCTATGACCCAAAGAACACCGTCCCCACTGTCAAGCATGGAGGTGGAAATGTTATGTTTTGGGGGTGTTTCTCTGCTAAGGGCACAGGACTACTTCACCGCATCAATGGGAGAATGGATGGGGCCATGTACCGTACAATTCTGAGTGACAACCTCCTTCCCTCCGCCAGGGCCTTAAAAATGGGTCGTGGCTGGGTCTTCCAGCACGACAATGACCCAAAACATACAGCCAAGGCAACAAAGGAGTGGCTCAGGAAGAAGCACATTAGGGTCATGGAGTGGCCTAGCCAGTCACCAGACCTTAATCCCATTGAAAACTTATGGAGGGAGCTGAAGCTGCGAGTTGCCAAGCGACAGCCCAGAACTCTTAATGATTTAGAGATGATCTGCAAAGAGGAGTGGACCAAAATTCCTCCTGACATGTGTGCAAACCTCATCATCAACTACAGAAGACGTCTGACCGCTGTGCTTGCCAACAAGGGTTTTGCCACCAAGTATTAGGTCTTGTTTGCCAGAGGGATTAAATACTTATTTCCCTCTGCAGAATGCAAATAAATTCATATACTTTCCACAATGTGATTTTCCGGATTTAATTTGTGATGTGCTATCTCTCACTGTTACCAATAACCTACCCTTCAATTATGGGCTGCTCATGTCTTTGTCAGTGGGCAAACTTACAAAATCAGCAAGGGATCAAATACTTATTTCCACCACTGTATATGTTACCTAGATATGTAATATTATAGCAGATTACTCACCAATTTTATTTATTTTTTTAAATATCTTTTATAGCCCCTGAAGCAGCCCAGTTGGGCGAAACACGGCCTGTGTCGGGCTGTTTGTACTCATATAAATATTGTTGTATTGTTTAAATAAATTGCATTTCATTTCCACACGATCTGCTCTTTTTGTTTTCCATCTTGGAGTTTGCAGACCGTCTGCCTTCGTGCTTTCTTCAACTGATTTTTGCAGAATGCTTTGTTTGATTTTTGCTGCGCTCTTGTATGTGTAGCCAACCTATGTTTGCTATTCATCCAAGATTTAACAAATGGAGTTGCATCCCAATCTGCTAACTTTTCCCAATAAATGTATTGACATTAAATGTGATATATTAGACCTGCAAATCGGGGAGAAGAGACGAGTCATGAGAAGGGACAAGATGACAGCGTGCGTCTCGGGGAAGTTCTGGGATGCTGGTGGGTCCAGATCGACACAGAGAAAAATTGTTCCTAAAGTAAAGATGAGCTCAGAAAAATCGAGAAGGATTTCATTCCTACACACAAAGAAAACCTCTAAGAACATACCAGTTAGTGACCATCTATGAACCTCTCGGTGGCCATCTACCTGCCCAGAGTCCTCCAAGATGTCCAAGTACTGCCTTCTCCTCCCGTCAATAATTCAGCGCACTCGCATTTGCTGTGCCTGGGCTGATGCAGCATGGGCCAGCTGTACATAGAAGACGCCACACCTGCGTCAGTAGATCAGGTGACCTCTGACGCTGCTGGCCTGTGCATGCATCAGGCCAGAGAAAGTGCAGCTGCACTGAATTATTGAAGGGAGGAGGAGGTGGTACTTGGGCATCTTGAGAGGCTCTGAGTAAGCAGTTGGTCACTAAGAGGCTCGCAGACTCCTGAACCCTGGGGACCTGCAGGGGATTCCTGCAGACTCCTGCAAAACCTCATTCCCATGCAGCGGCTCGCCGCGGCATAACAACTGGCTCACAAAATTTGTGGAAACTTAACTAGCTCTCGCAAGCCGGTGCCAGCTGGCTCTAGTACACTACTGGTTATGAGACAGTACTACTACTACTTAACATTTCTAGAGCGCTACTAGGGTTACGCAGCACTGTACAGTTTAACAAAGAAAGACAGTCCCTGCTCGAAGGAGCTTACAATCTAAATGTCAAGTTGGGGCAGTCAAGATTTCCTGAATAGAGGTGTAGTGGTTAGGTGCCGAAGGCGACATTGAAGAGGTGGGCTTTGAGCAAGGATTTGAAGATGGGCAGGGAGTGGCCTGGCGTATGGGCTGAGGGAGTTTATTCCAAGCATGGGGTGAGGTGAGGCAGAAAGGGCGGAGCTTGGAGTTGGCGGTGGTGGAGAACCAAGGCTAATGTACATAAAAATTTGTGTCAAAACCATTTTCCCTCCAGTTTTCATATAAAGAAACACAAGGTCTCCAGACTAATCTCCAGACTCTCCTCCATTCAACTACAGATCTAAAACTCACACGAACAAATCAGAACATACAGAGTGCACAAGGACAGTACAAAAACCTCATGTTGGTGTATACAGGGCATCTCCTTTCTGCTTTGGCCTATTTTAATGATCTCTGTAATGTATTTCCTACACCGCAGTCCATACACTAAGGCTCCTCTCAACATGTGTCCTCCTCCTCCCACCCCCAGCCTGCAACTGGATATTTCCCAGGATACTGCTTTGAGGTATATCAATCCTAAACTTTGGAATTCTCTACCTCTGGATATCAGACAGAAACCATCTTGCCGTAAGTTTAAACGGCTAATCAAGATCTGTCTTTTCCAACAAACTTTTGGGTGCAGCAGATCATTTTCATGCCTCTCCCTACTAGTTTAGAGTTATTTCTCCCTTTCACCTTCTCTCTCTCTCACACATAGAAACATCATGGCAGAAACTCCTCCTTTTCCTAAGAGATCCCCACGTGCCTGTCCCATACTTTCTTAAATTCTGACACAGTCCTCATCTCCACAACCTCCACCGGAAGGCCATTCCACGAAAAAGTATTTTTTTTTAAGAATCCTCTTAATCCTATTTCCTCTTAACTTCATGTTCCTCCATTTGAAAAAGGCTCACCTCCTGCACATTAATGCCACTGAGGTATTTAAACATCTCTATCGCATTCCCCTCTCTCCCAGCCTATACATCTTGAGGTTCATGAGCCTGTCCCTATATGTTTTATGACAGAGGCCGCTGATCAATTTTGAAGCTGCCCTCTGGACAGACTCTAAATGGGGTCTCACCAGAAACTTATTCTGTTGTGTTTTTTTTTGTTTGTTTGATGGAATTATGTAAAACTAGTAAAAAAAGGCCCGTTTCTGCCTCAAATGAAACGGGCGCTAGCGGGCATGAGACTCCCTTCCCCTCCCCTTACGCAACTATCGGTGGTGGTGTAGAGGTACCTGTTCGCTCGGGCCAGGAACGCAACAGCCCCCTGTTTCCTGGCCGTACCACTGCTGCTAGCTGGCCTGCTGCATCCTGTGCGAGTCCGGCTCTCGGCGTTTCAAAATGGCCGCCGAGAGTTGAAGTCTCGCGATGCTGCTTCAACTCTCGGCGGCCATTTTCAAACAGCAAGAGCCGGACTCACACAGCATGCAGCAGGGCAACTACCAGCAACAGTACGGCCAGGAAACAGGGGGCTCTTGCGTTCCTGGCCCGAGCGAAGAGGTACCTCTAGGCCACCAGGGATAGTAGCGTAAGGGGAGGGGCGGGGTGACGGGGGGAGGGAAGGTGATGGGGGGAAGAGGAGGCGAGCGGGGGAGGTGCGTTAGCGTGAACGGGGCGATGGGGCTAAAGGGGCGAGGTGATGGGCACGTCGTCGTCGGCTGGTTATTGTCCGGCTGTCTGGAGGGATTCGTTGGAAGGGGAGGAGTAGGGACGTTGTTCAGTACTTGTTCCACGTCCTCGGCAGCTGCAATTCGTTGGAAGGGGAGGAGTTACTCCTCCCCGTTTGTTTGCGTGGTTGTCTACTTGTTCCGCTCTCGACGTCATCACATGTGACACGAGGGCGGGGCATGGAGACATGGTGAGTGTTGTGGCTTCACCACCATGAACTTATGAACCGGTGTTTGAGTGCCTGCAGTGACGTCAGTGTCCTCAGAACGTTGAGGGTGCGTTTTATTATAAGTAGATGTTTTCCTTTAATTTTTGTTTCTTCGTGACTGATCATTGTATACTTTCTATTTTCTTCGTTTGATTTCATTAGCCGTTCTATTACAATGGAAACTTTTGAATAAATAATGAAATGTTGATCATGCTGGTCTGAGCAGCTAATCTATAAGGAGGTATAGAAGCTGAAGGAAGTGGCTGGAAGAGAGAAGGGATTTTTTGGATTTAGCTCATACCTTTTTCAGTTGTAGTTCAAGGTCAGTTACACTGAGGTACATTAGGTACTTCCCTGCCCCTGGAGGGCTCACAATCTAACTTTGTACCTGAGCCAATGGAAACTTAAGTGACTGCCCAACAACACAAGGAGCCACAACAAGATCTGAACCAACATTCCCTGGTTCTCAATCTGCTGTTCTAACTACTGGGCTGCTCCTCCACTACTGCTAGAAACCACAGGAAAAGGGAGATAATTTTCTTTGCCTCTGTTGGTTAAAGACCAAGATCTAAATGAGAATTAGGAAACATTGCAGTTGGTCACCTGAGCCCTTTGGGGAGTAAGAGGTCCTCTGCCAATTGCTTCACACCAGAAATCCCAGCCTCGGTATTCTCAGCACTTGTCTCGGGGAATGGATAGATTCAAGACCCACTAGTATTATCCATATGTTACTGACTTCATGGTGTACGGTGCCACATTGAGGTTTTCAACTGATCTTTATCTCACTTTTCATCTGAGATTTCATCTTCCCATCCATGGACTCTACAGGCCACCATAGAGGAAATACATCTTGCTCTACTGACAGCAATACAAAATTCCTCAGACTCAAAGATTTTACCTGCTTTTTCTCTGAAACAGATTCTTATACGGTCAAGTGCCCTGCAAGCTTAAGCCTGCAAATTAAGCTGACCTTTGGTGACATTTTAGCCCAGGTTTAACAGTTTGCCGAACAGAGGTAAAGATGGTAGATTTCATGACCATCCCCTGTGGCCCATCTTTCTGATGCAGATAGGACAACTTTTAAAAACTGGGTTTCCTTAGTTATATTGAACAGCAGGCAGGCTAATTTAAATTACTTGGATCCAAAAGCAAAAAAGGAATTTGGGGGGATGGACAGGAAAAGTGAATAAATGAAGGGAAACAAATGACTGCGGAGGTGAGAGCTGGAGAACATATGGTTTGGACAGAAGAGGGAAAAATATACACACACACTCATACAAGGGCTTACAGCATGCACACTCAGCTTTTCTAGGCCATTGCAAGCTCCGAGAGAGCTATGCCACTCTAATGCCTTCAGTTCATGTCATCCACTTGTAGAGCTGATTCATCTTGCTTATCAGAGAATGAATGCTGCTATGAGGAATAGAACCTACTGAAGTTTATTGTCCAAGAGGGCAATGTGGTTTGTATGACTGCAAAGTAACTGACAAATGTGAAATATTGAAGTACTAATCAGATTTGTTTTGGATTAGATAAGGAGCCAGGAGCAGAATGGAAGAGACTGTACACATCTGGAGAGCACCACAAATCCTGGATGCTTAAAATAAAGCCCCCAGGATGGTTAATTAATGCAACATAAAATTTAAATCCTATATAATATATGAGCTATTAACAACATCACAGAAGTTGAAGTACAAGATCTATCAACAGACCTCAGTCTGGCACACAGGTTCTTCCTCTGCCCTTTTGTTTTCAAGGAAAAGTACATCAAGGAAGGTCTCCATGACTACAGTTCACAGGCAACAAACCTAAAATAAATTGCTAATTAGTTTGCTTGCTGATACAACACTCTGCAGCTAATGCTGTGAATGGTAGTACGTCAGGGTATGAGGTAAGTGCAGCCCATGAGAAACCAAGCAACAATAGGAATTTTTCATCTGAAGTTCATGTGCCACATGAGTCTAAGAAATGAAGTTTATTCCTGAAGTTTGGGGAAGCACTCTTAATACCAGATTCTGGGTCTAGATTAGTTGGCAGCATCCTATGTCAAAGTGAAAACCAGGGACATAGCTACCATTTAGCGAGCCCTGCAAAATGCCCTGAGCCACCCAAAGTTGTACCCTCCCTTCCTTTTCTACCCTTCCCATCCCACACCCAAGACCAGCATCTATCTAGCCCCACTGGTCCTTTTAAACACTGCAGTGCCTTGCCTGCAGAGGCCACGGTGAAAGCAGCATCTCTTTAGCTGGCAGTGGATGGAGCATAGGGACACTGATGCAGAGGGGCAATTCTGAACACAAGGGGAGGGATAGGGAACAGAGGGTATACGATGGAGAGGAGGGCCAGGGACACATAGGAAAGAAGAATGGTGGAAATAGAAAAGAAATGCTAAAAGGACAGGAGACCCTGGAGAGAGTTAAAAAAAAAAGCAGAAGAGACAGTAGGACCAAAGCAACATTCAGACAAAAATAGGAAAAAAGTATTTTGTTTTCTAATTGTAATATGTCAGCTTTGTGAAATGCGCCTTACTTTCCTCCTCTGGATCAAACAACAACTTTGGGAATACATCCTCAATGTGTATAAAGCACACAAGTTGTGGAACACTGCACCGACTTTTAGTTTATTGATATTTAGAATACTACCTTTACTGACATTACAGGCAAAGGTACTCCAGTAAAAATGAAAGAAAGATCACACAACAATCTTCATCAGTGTACAGCGCTGCATACATCTAGTAGTGTTTAGAAATTGTGCTTGTTCCTTCTGGTTGTCCATTTTTTGAGTCAACTGTTGTGCTGTTTTCCTCTTGAAGTGCATTTCTTGGCATTGTTTTCCCTTGTATGCTCCAGGAACTGTTGATGTTGTTCCTTTTTTTTGATGGCAATCCATTTTAGTCAAGCATAAATGTCACGTTCAGCATGTCAGTTGTGTACAAAATTTTTTTTTCTATTGTTAGGCAGATACAATCTTCATCCCTCCTGACCCTGGATCGGGTGGATGTGAAGCGACTGTTCACGCTATCCAAAAATACTAGGACTAGAGGGCATGAGTTGAAGCTACAGTGTGGTAAATTTAAAACGAATCGGAGAAAATTTTTCTTCACCCAACGTGTAATTAGACTCTGGAATTCGTTGCCGGAGAACGTGGTACGGGCGGTTAGCTTGACGGAGTTTAAAAAGGGGTTAGATAGATTCCTAAAGGACAAGTCCATAGACCGCTATTAAATGGACTTGGAAAATTCCGCATTTTTAGGTATAACTTGTCTGGAATGTTTTTACGTTTGGGGAGCGTGCCAGGTGCCCTTGACCTGGATTGGCCACTGTCGGTGACAGGATGCTGGGCTAGATGGACCTTTGGTCTTTCCCAGTATGGCACTACTTATGTACTTATGTACCTTATTTGATCACTATACAACCTTGTATTTGTTCTCAACCGACTTGGCGAATGCCTTGACGGTACTGTGTAAGCTACATTGAGCCTGCAAATAGGTGGGAAAATGTGGGGTACAAATGTAACAAATAAATGATAAGTAGTAGTATCATCAATAAGCACTCACCAACTTCAACACTAAATAGAATAAAAAGTATATGTTGCATCTGCAGGATAAGCTCTCAAGTGCGTAATCTAATGCCTCATCATTTTAAACTGAATTTTAAAACTTTGAAAAGATACCTCTTCTCATTATCAAACTAGGAAGATTTTTTCTATTGAAAAGGTGCTGTAAAGAAAAAAAAGCACACTGTCTAGTCAACTCAAACTTAGCTAACTTCGGACTCAGAAGCACTAACCAATGATCATTTAAAGGCTGAAGGACTCTGCCAGCACATAAGAATAGCCATACTGTGTCAGAACAATGGTCCATCTTGCCCAAACCTTTTTAAAACCCAGATACCCTAACTGCTGTTACCACATCCTCCAGAATCGAGTTCAGAGCTTAACTATTCTTTGAGTGAAAAACTATTTCCTCCTATTTGTTTTAAAAGTAATTTCATGTAATTTCATCGAGTGTCTCTTGGTCTTTATACTTTTTGACAGAATGAAAAAGCGATTCACTTCTACCCGTTCTATACCACTCAGAATTTTTCAGACCTCAATCCACATGTGTTTTGACAACTCTGCATAGATCTATGTCATCTGCAAATTATCACCTCACTCATCGTTCCATTTTCCAGATCATTTATAAATATGTTAAATAGCACCAGTCCCTGTACAGATCTCTGATGCACTTGACTATTCACACTCTTCCACTGAGAAAATGGCCATTTAACCCTGCCCCCTGTTTTCTGTCATAAGTACATAAGTATTGCCTTATTGGGAAAGACCAAAGGTCCATCAAGCCCAGCATCCTGTTTCCAACAGTGGCCAATCCAGGTCACAAATACCTGGCAAGATCCCAAAAAAGTACAAAACATTTTATACTGCTTATCCCAGAAATAATGGATTTTCCCCAAGTCCATTTAATAACGGTCTATGGACTTTTCCTTTAGGAAGCCGTCCAAACCTTTTTAAAACTCCGCCAAGCTAACCGCCTTTAGCACATTCTCTGGCAACGAATTCCAGAGTTTAATTACACGTTGAGTGAAGAAACCTTTTCTCTGATTCATTTTAAATTTACTACATTGTAGCTTCATCGCATGCCCCCTAGTCCTAGTATTTTTGGAAAGTGTAAACAGATGCTTCACATCTACACGTTCCACTACACTCATTATTTTATGGACCTCTATCATATCTCCCCTCAGTCGCCTTTTCTCCAAGCTGAACAGCCTTAGCCTCTTTAGCCTTTCCTCAAAGGGAAGTCGTCCCATCCCCTTTATAATTTTCGTCGCCCTTCTCTGAAACCTTTTCTAATTCCACTATATCTTTTATGAGATGCGGCGACCAGAATTGAACACAATATTCGAGGTGCGGTCGCACCATGGAGCAATACAAAGGCATAACATCCTCATTTTTGTTTTCCATTCCTTTCCTAATAATACCTAACATTCTATTTGCTTTCTTAGCCGCAGCAGCACACTGAGCAGAAGGTTTCAACGTATCATCAACGACGACACCTAGATCCCTTTTCTTGGTCTGTGACTCCTAACATAGCAACGTCATGCAAGGTTCCAAAATTCGGATTCCTCTTTCCCACATGCATCACTTTGCACTTGATCACCTTAAATGTCATCTGCTATTTAGACGCCCAGTCTCCCAGTCTCATAAGATCCTCTTGTAATTTTTCACAATCCTCCCGCGATTTAACGACTTTGAATAACTTTGTGTCCAATAACTAATTCTTAATCTACAGAAGGACATTGTAACCTATTATTATTATTATTAACATTTGTATAGCGCTGCCAGATGCACGCATCGCTGAACATCCAACATAGAGAGCGACAGTCCCTGCTCAAAAGAGCTTACAATCTAAAAATAAGACAGACAAAACAATTAAGGACAAGGGAAGTACTGGGTGAGAAGGAACAAGGGGAGGGCAAATTGAGTAGTGGCTAGGAGTCAAAAGCAGTGGTGAAAAGGTGGGTTTTTAGCATAGATTTGAAAACAGGTAGAGATGGAGCTAGACGTATAGGCTCAGGAAGTCAATTCCAGGCATAAGGTGCAGCGAGGGAAAGGAACAAAGTCTGGAGTTAGCAGTAGAGGAGAAGGGGGACGACAAGAGAGATTTGTCCAGTGAGCGGAGTTCACGGGGAGGAATGTAGGGAGAGATGAAAGTGGAGAGGTAATGGGGTCTGCAGAATGGATGCATTTAAAGGTCAGTAAGAGACGTTTAAACTGCATGCGGAAGCGGACAGGGAGCCAGTGATGTGAATTGAGGAGTGGGCTAGTGTGGGTATAACGATTTTGGCGGAAAATAAGTCGTGCTGCAGAATTTTGGACAGACTGGAGAGGAGAGAGATGGCGGAGAGGAAGACCAGTGAGAAGTAAGTTGGAATAATCCAAGCGAGAGGTGACAAGGGTTTGGATAAGGGTTCTGGTAGCGTATTCAGAAAGGAAGGGGCGAATTTTGCTAATGTTATAGATAAAGAAACGGCAGGTTTTGGCGATTTGGGTAACTGTCTAGTAGGCAATTGGCATGTGCATATTTTGTCAGTAGTGCTTTAACTGAGCTGGTTGTTAGTATCTTGAAGGACGACCAGATTCTGTCTGCCTTGATGTGGTCCTCGTTGATTTCACATTCTTGTAGAAAATATATGAGTGCTTGTGTTGCAGCTAGGTTTGATCTTATTTTTATTGTTTTTTCCTCGAAATACTGTGCGAGATTGTCTGCTGGTTTTTCATTTGACGTTAGTAGAACTTGTGTGTTCAGTACGTTTTTGATTAGTTCATACATTTTTTGTGTGTTTCTCTTTTCTGGACGCATGTATGTGCTGTAGTATTCCGCTTTGGCTCTTTTTATGATGTGTTTTTACTTGCTTACGGCTTTCCTTCATGTGGTTTTGCTCTTGTCTGATTTGTTTTTGACCATTTTCTTTCCAGTTTCCTGAAGAGTTTTCATCTCTAATAGTTCCTCATTGAACCAGAGGCACGGTTGTTGTTGCCTCTTTGTTTTCATTTTAAGTGATGCTATTATAGAGCTTTACATTTATGTTTAACACTTTATGAGTCTTTTCTTAGATACAGTGCACATCTGGTGTATAAGTATTTGTTTCTGACTTAATTTAGATTTTATCAACCCTCTTTTATGGAGTACAGTCCCTGTTTTTTTTTATTTGTTATTAAGAATCACTATGCACTATGTATTCAATATTATAATGTTCTGAGCACTTCATATGTTCTATTTTAATTATGGTATTTTATGTTTTAAAATGGCTGTCTCTGTATAGATTTGATTTTATGCCAATTTCTTTAAATGTTTTATCACTTTTGTATATATTATGGTCTCATAAAAAGAATTCTATATTTAAATTATAGTTTTTTTACTTTATATGTATACTCCACTATTTATGGTGTTTTATAGTTTTATTTTTTTCTATATTTATATCTATATTTTTAACGTTTTATTGTCAATACATATGTATTTATGAATTTTATATTTTACAGACTCCTGATGCAGGTCTGGTGGCTGAAACACAGGCCTGTATCGAGTTGTGCCTTGTTTTGAATTATTTACACCATCACTGTCGTGTTTTACTTCACTGTCATCTTCGCTGTGTTTGTTTGCTTTTACCCAGGTATACATTACAACAGTCTATACATGAAATAAGCAAAGCTGGCAATAACAAATGAAATGCAGTGCAATCAAAATAACTGTACACCAAGCACAAAAAAAAAAAAGGTTTTTGATCATAAAGAATGCCAAAATATTCTTAAATTTATCATATGATTTGAACATTTTTAAACATAAGCGTTTATTTAGAAGTGAATTATAAACTGTTAAGCAAATATACAATAGAATATTGAAAACTATGAAAATTTTAGATATTTATTGAAGGTAATTAAATTTATGAACTACTGAAACTGGTAAATGACATAAAAGACATCCAATCATGACTGCAGTGGATGATTTCTTTTAAAAGTTGGCTACCAAATGTTGGTGCTGTTTCTACAGTAAATTTATATGCATACGCTGAGGATCTGCCACCTGCTACATTGCAGATGAGTGGTAAAGATGTAATATTTTTATTTGCATGTGATGAATAGATGAAGACCTCTGAAATAGTAGATCTATGCTGAAGTGTTCTGAGCCGGAGTGACTTTCCCGTGCTCTTTGATCCAGACTCTGGCTCAGAGCACTTTAAGCGTCATTTGCTGATTTGAGCTTAGACTACATTGCTTCAGAGCACTACTTCTTTAGCTGAATCTCACTACCATACTTGACAGATTTTATGATCCGTGAGGCAGGCAGTCATTCCGCCAAAACACGGGCCCATGTCAGGTTCTCTGACAATACATGGTCTTTTAAGATCATATGTGGTGCAATAAACATTTCTGAATTGAATATATATACCCTTGAAATCCTGACTTATTTGCAAAGGTTCTGTGTCCATCCCTACTCTGTTTTGTGCTTAGGGCTTTTTTTCTGGTTGCTTCTTTTGTAAAGATTAGGGTAAACATATAAAAGAATATTAGATTTTAAGATAAGAAGCTTTGTAATAATTTAACAAAGATGTAAAAGTAAATAGAGCAAAGTTATTTACCTGTGACAGGTGTTCTCCAAGGACAGCAGGCATATATTCACATCTGGGTGATGTCATTAAATGAGCCTGGTGCAGACACTGCCATAGTGCATCGTCACTTTAAAATTTCGAGGCAGTGCCCCCATAGTGCATGTGCCTTCCTGCTAGATACTTGAGTGTGGACCAGCTGTATAATTTTAAAGCTAAGATGACAACTCCAAAGGAGGCAATAGGTATGCGAGAATATATGCCTGCTGTCCTTGGAGAACACCTGCTACAGGTATAACTTTGTTTTCTCCGAGGACAAACAGGCATATGTGGGACACACTAGCTGCCAGAGTCACAATGTCAATTAATTTGGTAATTGAAGCAGAAAGTGAGGCTGGCAGAAAAAAAAACGGCAGGAGGGTGGAGGTGACATTCAAGTAGCTTGTCCAAACCAGCCAGGAATGCTGCTCCAGAAAGTAGTGAGCAAAGTGTGGACTGAAGACCACATTGTCATCTTGCAAATTTCTTCAATGGAGGCACAGTGGAAATGGGCTACTGAAGCCGCCATGGTTCTTACATTGTGGGCAAGTGACACGGCCATGAAGGGTCAGCCTCGCCAGTGAATATGTGTAGGTGATACAGTCAGCCAGCCAAGTTGAGACAGATTGGGAAGTGCCATTACCAAACGTACTGTTGAAAGATACAAAAAGTTGGGAGGATTTACTATGAAGTTTAGTACACTCTAGATAATAAGCTAGACCGTACTTACAGTCTAAGATATGCAGTGCTGCTTCTCCAGGTTGAGAGTGTGGCTTAGGGAAGAAGACAGGAAGTACAATGGATTGATTAAGGTGGAACTTCAATACTACTTTACGAAGAAATTTGGGGTAGGTTTCAGCAGGTCTGCCATAACAGCTTGAAGTTTGTTTACTCGTCTGGCAGAAGTGCTACTAAGAACAGTACTTTCCAAGTGAGGAATCTCAGACAACAGGCATGGAGTGGTTCAAATGGAAGTTTCATGGGCTGTAAGTATGACATTAAGCTTCCATGCTACCAGATGTGGTTTGGTATGAAATAAACCTTTCATGAATTGAATTATCCAGGGATAAACAGAAACTGATTTATTATCTACCTTTGAATGGTAAGCATTAATAGCACTCAAGTGTACTCCAAGTTAGTTTTGAGGCCAGAATTAGAAAAATAGAGGAGATACTCCATAAGGGAAGGTAGAAAGCACATAGTAGGGTCGAATGATCTGGCTGTACACCAGAGGGAAAATCATCTCCAGTTAAAATGGTAACATTTTTGTGTAGAAGGTTTTCAGAGGCTAGGACACCGTCTGGAAGATCAAAAGAAGCTATGTCTGTGCCTTCAAGAGCCATGCTGTAAGGGTTAGGGAGCAGAAGTCCGGATGCAGGAGGGACCCTTCGTTTTATATTATCAGGATAGGAAAGTAATCTAACCCCAATCGTTCCTTGGATGTTAACTCTAGAGGACGGAACCAGATCTGACGTGGCCAGTAGGATACAATTAAGAACATGATTCCTTGGCCTCAACTGAGATTGAGAAGAGTTTTCCGAATAAGAGGCGGAGAAGCGAAGGTAGTCTATCACTGGGGCTCCCCCACTGCTGGAAGATTTGACAAGCCACATGCATGCTGAGGGGCCGTTTGTGAGGCTGAAGGACAATTTGTCTGCCACAGCATTTTGTTTGCCTATTAGGTAAACAGCTCTGGATTGCCTGTTGACAGAGGAGATAAGAACCTGTTGCCCCTTGTTTTTTCAGATAATACCCGGTTGTCTGTGTGAACAAGAACTGATTGAGAAGGCGGTCCTGGAAAGTTGAGGGCATTCCAGACTGCTCATAATTCCAGGAGATTGTTAGGATGCCGTTTCTCCCACAGGGACCAAGAACCCTGTATATGACGGCCATTGAAATGAGCACCCCAACCTACCATGGAGGCGTCTGTACTAAGAACTTTGTAATGTGGAGGGAAATGAAACAGAATTCCCTAGGTGAGATTTTGTGGCGCCATCCACTACTGTAGAGAGTGGCGCAGTTGCGAGTAACCCGAATATGGGCTGAGAGCAGCTCTGTAGCTCAAGACCACTGAGAAGGGCAAGTCCACTGAAATATTCTGAAGTGGAGCCAAGTCAATAGTGTTACACGAAGCCATGTGGCCAAGTAGATGGAACATCTGATGAGCAGAAACTTGGTTGGTACCGGAAATCTGAGTGGAGAGATGCACTATATTGTCTACCCTCAATTGTGGGAGAAAGACTCAACCTTGAATAGTGTCCAGGAGATCCCCGATGAACTGCAAGATTTGAACAGGTTGAAGATGTGATTTGGAGTAATTTACTACAAATCCAAGGAGGTCCCAGCTCCAGAAGATGCATGGTGAAACGAATGGAAGTCTGTACCGACTACCGGGAGGGTGCTTTGATCAACCAGTTGTCAAGGTAGGGGAAGACATGTATGCCCCACATGCACAGTGTTGCAGCTACCACTACCAGCCATTTTGTGAAAACTCAAGGAGCTGAGAAAGTCAAATGGCAAGACTTTGTATTGGTAATGTAGAGTTCCAAAACTGAAATACAAAAACTTCCTGTGAGCAGGAAGAATAGGTGTGGGTGTATGTCTCCTTTCGGTATAGAGAGCAAAGCCAGTTGTTGAGTTGGATCATGAGAAGAAGTGATCCCAAGGAAACCATACAAAACTTTTCTTAGAGCAGGTATTTGTAGTATGATTTTCACTCAATATTAGAAGAACAAATCCTATGGACTCTTAACAACTGACTAACTGGTAAATTTCTAAACAAATTATAAGGGAAAGAGGTGGAAAAAATACTGTTACATTTTGGTAGTTTTCACCCATAGTAGATTGAAGGCTAGGGGTTATTCTAGTTCAGTTATAAAGGTGAATTATAAGGCTAAATATGTGCAAAGTGAAGCTCTTTTGCAGTATTTGGGGGTGGGGGGTGGAAATCATATCCAGGATAAATTGAAGGCAGTATTTCCTTATACTACTCTCACTTCTGTAGTGGTATCTTTAACTTATAAATTTTGGGATGTGTTGAAGGTTCACCAACGTTTTCAAGAGATGCCCTTGATTGCTTATCAGAGAGGACATACCAATGGTGAACTTTTATCATGTATGAGGTTGGATTGTTGTAATCAGGAAGAGAGGACACAGGGACACACCACCTGTGGGAAGTGTTAGTGGTGTGTGACAGCTATTACAGGTCCCACGTGGGAAGTACCACATTATGGCAAGATCACTTCTAGGGATAATACTGATTATACTTCTAGGAATATTGCTTATGCTATCCAATATTCCTGTGAACTAATCTATATTGGTAAGACTTCCAGGTAGATAAAGTTTCTGTTAGATGAGCATAAATCTAGAATAGTATACGGTAATAAACAGGCATTGCTGGTGTCACATTGGTTTGAAAAGGGCCATATTGCGGATTGAAGGGGGAAAATACTGATTCTTTACTTAATTTTAAAGAACTCTATTTTCTTACTAAATACAATAGCTCCAGGAGGTTTAAATCTAGAGATTGATTAGTCTTTACTAATATGACTTAAGAAGCTAATCTAATTTGTTGAAGACATTTCTTTTATTTTTGCTTGGTTGGGTAGTCTTTTGAGTGTTTGTATAAGGGTGGTGCTTAAGGGGTAGGCGCCATCTTTGAAGACAATAATGGACGCTGAAATTTTGTAGGAATCAACATAGGTATGTGAAGGGGAATTTTTAAGTGGGGACTATACAGATCTGAGGGATATGTTTTTTTGATTGCTTTATATTTATAATTGGCAGGACCGAACCCTGACAAAGCTTTGCTAAACATGGCATGTTGGCACAAGTCCTAGAAGATCAAAAAAAGTGACGTGATAAGTTTTGATATTGTAAAGTTTTTAATTAAGTTAATAAAGGTGTGGGTTAAGACAACTGTGAAAGTAATTTGGAAGCTGATGAGATGAGTGAGCCTTCTGCTGCCTGACCACCTGGCGAAAAGGCTCGGCCAGTTCTGTAGGGAGTGCATCAACCAAGTTCGACAGTTGCCGTATCGAGTCCCGCAAATGCACGCTCGTGAAGAGCTGGTAAGACTGGATTTTGGTGGCGAGCATAGCGGCCTGGTACATCTTCCAAGAGTTCTAGCCTCTCTGCTTGGGGGTTCCAAAGCATAGTCTCTAGTACTCCTGGCTCTCTTGAGAGCGGAGTCCACCACCATGGAATTGTGGGGTAACTGAGACCCCATCAACCCAGGTTCACCGTGGATCTGATACTGGGATTCAGCTTTCTTCAGGACCATGGGGCCAGAGGGGCTGACCAGTTTCACATAAGGGCTTCCTTCAGTACCTTATGCAAAGGAACTGTCACAGCCTTTTTAGGTGGAGAAGAATAATCCAGGACCTCGAGCATCTCAGTCCTGGGCTCATCCTCAACTTCCACAGGGAAGGGAATAGCCGTAGCCATTTCCCGGACAAAAGAGGAAATGGACAGACTCTCCGGTGGAGATAGTCTCCCTGCTGGCTGAGGGGAAGAATCAGAGGGAATTCCAAAGGACTCATCAGAAGAGAAGTACCTGTGATCCTCTTCTGACTCCCACGAACGCTCCTGCTCAGTATTGGATAGAACCTGAGTCAAGGTGCTTCGACACAACCTGCCTCGATGCCGAGGAATGATGTCCTCTATGGCGATGTCGAGAGGCCGATGCCCGGTTCGACTATGGCGAAGCTCCCTCCACCAACATCTAAGGGGAGTCGACCTGGGTGGCAGCCGACGTGGATGCCACAAGCAGCATCGTGGTCGGGGACCTCACCGCAGGCGAAGGGCCAGACACCGCTGCAGCAGCAGGTACAGAAGGCGCAAGCACCCCCAACACAGAAGCTGTCGTAGCAGTCCCTCTAGAAGCTCAGGAAACAAGGCCCAGATGCACTCGTCGAGAGCCGCCATCGGAGAAGGCTGTGGGGTTGGTGGAACAGGCGGTGTCAGAATCCGTGGAGGCTCGGGAGCAGGTACTGGGCTGCTAGGAGACTGACGTATTAGCACCTCCTGTATCGAGGGGGAGCGATCCTGTCGGCGCCGACGCTTCTCGGGTGCCGACTCTCTCAACATCCTGGAGCTCCTGGTACCGTGAGTAGGTCTCACAGCAGCCATTATCTTTCTTCCCCACGTCGATGCTCCTGTCGATGTCGACGCTGCTGACCTCGGCACCGAGGTCGATGTTGAAGTACCGGACTGAGCCCCAAAACGTTTTTCTCGTTGGGCTTCTTGAGACGCTTGGGTCCATTTCTTCATACGAAGACAAAGACTACAAGAGGCTGGGCTATGGTTGGGCCCAAGGAACTGGATACTCCAGGCGTGGGTATCGGTACCTGAAATAGTCCGGTTGCACCACGTACAACGCTTGAAGCCACTGGGTGTCTTCGATGACATGGAGGGAAAAACGGCTTCGGTGAAATCAAACAACGTGCTTGTGCCAAAAAAGAGAAGGGCACAAAAAGGAAGAAAACCCAACCGTGCGGCCTAAAGGAAAAGAAAGTAAACTTAGAGGAAAAAAAAAAATACTAAAAGTAACTACTGGGAAATGTTTCTTTTTTTTTTTTTTTTTTTAAGAAAATGACTAAAATAATAAAAGAAATAGTCGTCAGACTCTGTTCCTGGGCCAAGAACGAGGAGAGCAGAAAAAATCCTGTCACCTCTTTGTGGACAAAAAAAGAACCGAGGAAGCACACTTACGCGACGGACGGGAAGTCATCTGTGCATGTGCGGTGCGTGCGATTTGCGTGCTAGAAGACTCTAGCAAAACTTTGTTTTTATTTTGCTGGCAAAATGCCGATTCCTGGGCCAACGCGGACGTCGACCCACATGTGAGAACAAGCAGCCTGCTTGTCCTCGGAGAATGCTTGCTTACACTGAATCCTGATAAGACCAAAGGTATAATATTTTTAAAAAAGGGAGTATATTCATCATCCAGTTCTATTTCTATTGCTGGTGTCCCAGGGAACTTTGTGTCATCTTTAAAAATCCTGAGCATAATCGACTCTTATTTGTCTTTTCAAAAGCATATTTCATCCATTATCAGAAAGTGTTTCTATAAACTTAAAAGTATTCATTCTATAAGAGCCCTACTAACAGAGAGAGCTTTAACTGCTAATCTCGCTTGTTCTTATGCATTTAGATTATTGCAATTCTTTATTTAAAGGAATTCTTTTACAGATATTCAATGTCTACAGTTGACACAAAATACTGCAGTAAAAAGTTCATTCAAAGAGAAAGAAAATTTGACCTTGTCACCCTGCTTTTACAGAAGGAACATTGGCTTCATATTAAGCATTGTATACCTTTTAAGCTCCTTATGTTAGCTTACAGTACTTTGGTTTACCAGCTTTTCTATCAGCTTCTGATACCATACTGTAGCCTATGAACCTTATGTTCATCACAACAAAATTGCCTAATTATCCTTACTTTCCTTGTTGTATTTCTGGATACTATTCGTGCATCTATTTTTAGTGTTACAGGGCCAACCCTTTGTAATTCACTATCTCAAAACCTACAATTAGAATCTTAGTATTTGTCATTCAAAAGACAACTTAAAGCATATTCATTTAGAGACGCATTTGGTGGTTAAAAATGTTTAGTTGACAGACGCAGTTGTGGCAGCTCAGACCAGGGCTGGAGAACTTGAGCAGTGCTCTACTTTTAATTTTCTTTTATTTTGATTAAACGTCTTTTCTAAGATTTTATTGTACTTTTATTACTGTAAACTGCCGTGAAGGCATTTCCTTTGGCAGTATATCAAACATGAATAAAATTGGAAATTTGAAAATGGAGATGTACTGAATAGTAGTATATTTTACAATTCGGCCAAATAAGAATAATAAAAAAATGTTATTCAGCCAAATATGAATATCAAATATGAATAATTGGCATTGAGCGTTAACATAAACAACAAAAGAAGCAATTGGAGATCAAGATTATTCGTATTTGAATTTAAATCGCTATTTGGCTAAATACGAATGAATTCAGGGCACAATTCTAGGCCTAATCGAATATGAATATTTGGTACATTCCTACTTGGAAACTAGATGACATTCTCTTGGTTTTGGCTTGATATCAAATATAAGGCCACTCATCCACTCTACTAGTTAAATAAGATGTTAGCCAATTATAGATCTATCTACCTTTTGGGATCTTGTCAAGTACTTTTGACATGAATTGGGAACAGGAGACTGAGCTTGATGGACCTTTGGTCTGGTCCAGTATGCTATGTTATGTTATGCTATGCTATATGATTCTTATATTGTGGATTACAAACAATAAGTCCTTTTTGGGAGAGTTTACAATTGGATATCTAGTGAAGGAGTGACCTAGTGGTTAGAGGACTGGTTTTGATATTTTTTGTGTAAACTGTGTTACAATGTGGTAAAAGTTTTCCTTGTTCAGGCCCTTCAATCAGTTTAACAATCACATCAGAAGAGCTCCTTACTCGTGAGAATGCAACATACAGTTGCCCATGTGAGAGACAGAGTGACAGTGTGTTTTACAGACAGTGTAAGAGAGAGATACACAGAGTGATTGAGTGTGTGTGTGTGATGTGTCTGTGTGTGATGTCTGTGTCTGTGTGTGTGTGATGCGATGTGATGTCTGTGTGTGTGTGTATGTATGTATGTATGTATGTATGTATGTGTGATGTGTGTGAGTGACAAAGTGATTAAATGTTTGTCTTCCCTTCTGTTCTGTGCACTTGCCTCCATTGATGTTCGTACCTCCCTGTATATGATTGTTTGTTAGAGATTCAATCCACTCCACTTCCCTCCTCCAAGTTCCGTTCTGTCTGATTGGTTCTTCATTGACAGTGAGAGCCAATGAAATGCTGAACTACAGACTTACGAACCCCTATACTGCCACAGTGCCATGGAGTCCGCTTCAGAATGCTGGAGGTGCTTTTTATTATACAGGATAGCATTTCTTATGTTTGTGATCCCACTGTTTTTCAGTTACAACAGTGTAATAGCATTTACAGAGTTTCAAGTGGTTGAGACATGCTATTTTATTGTACCTTTCTGTATACAGGCCTTCTGACATCAGCATGTCATGCCCAGCAATTGACTAGCCTAATGGTCAGTGCAGTAGGCTGAGAACCGGGTTCAGTTCCTGCTGCCGCTCCTTGTGACCCTGGGCAAGTCACTTAATCCTCCATGGCCCCAGGAACAAAAAAAAGAACTTAAGACTGTGAGCTCACTAAAAACTGAGAATGTACCTTATATTTATTTTATTTTACTTTTTATTTTTGGACCCCGCACTTTCCCACTCATGGCAGGCTCAATGCAGCTTACATGAGGCAATGGAGGGTTAAGTGACTTGCCCAGAGTCACAAGGAGCTGCCTGTGCCTAAAGTGGGAATTGAACTCAGTTCCACAATTTCCCAGGACCAAAGTCCACCACCCTAACTACTAGGCCACTCCTCCATGTAAACCACTTTGGTTATACCACAGAAAGGTGGTATATCAAATGCATTACCCTTATCCCTTACCCACGTGTCAGTGGTTCTAATTCTGTGCTATGATAGTGTGAACCATCTTGTCCATAATCCACTGTCCTATGCTATAACTTTCTTTCATCTTTACGTTTAAGTTCACTTCTCCTTAACCATTCATGAGTCATGTTTTGATCTATTTGTGATTGTTGGTATTTCTGCTTTGATCAACATTTTCCTTGTTTGCTGGACTGATTCATTAAAAGGGATTTCCCTCTTGTTTTGCAAATCTTGGTATTTTTCTCTACATGTTCTGATGGAGTCTCAGTCATTCTTTCTGTTCATTACAATGCTTATCCATGTTTAAGGATGGAGACTAACTGAGGTCATTCATTTTTGCATTCCAGTACTGAGTATTTAGTTCTGTTGATACTGAAGGTAAGCCTAGACACCTATAAAAATAGCTCTGTGTATAATTTATTTCTATAAATTCCATACCCTCTTACAGATTACCTAATGTGCATAATTGAGTTTTCTTGTTCTTACATCCAATTTTTCAAAAGAAAATTTAGGACACCAAATATATATGAAAGCATAAGAATTTCAAAGTGATCAATAGCTCTTATCTACTCCATGCTGTTAGTATTTTTCAATATCAATTTTCACTCTGAGGAGATAGCAGTTGGACTGCTTTAGATATTGGTTCTATGGGATAAGAATAGCCAAAATGGGGCAGACTGATGGTCCATCTAGCCGAATATCCTGCTTCCAACAGCGGCCAATCCAGGTCACAAGTAACTGGCGGAAAACCAAAGAGCAGCAACATTCCATGTTACAAATCCCAGGGATAACAGTGGCTTCTCCCATTTCTCTCTCAATAGCAGACTATGGACTTTTCCTCCAGGAACATGTCCAAACCTGCTCTGCTTAGTATTTTGTGAGCAATACTGTACAGGAGTTAGTATTATCTGCAGTGATATATTTTTCCTAACATCCAGGAAAGAAAGGACACACTTAAGGAAATGGACAGAAACAAATGCAATCTACAAAAGCTTGAGTGCAGGGCAGCCAAGTTTCTTTTTTTTTCCCCAAAAGTTAAGCTTATTTGAATTTGTCAAACAGACAAAACCTGAAATACAACAAGTTGACTTACAAACAAATAAGCTTTAAAGAAACCCCCTTCCCCGGTCAAATACACATTCTTCCCCCCCCCCCCCACAAATCAAGTATAAATCAAAAATCAACAACTAACCCCCCCTACAACCCCTAGTGCTATGGAGAAAAAGGCGGTAACGCCATAGTAGATTATAAAAGAGTCCCTAGGTACAAGGTCCAGGTTGCATAAGAATCCCAATAAGCAATGATGATGGGGCAATGATAGGTATAAGAATATGACAGGCAATGATGTAGCCATTTCGGAGGGCAGTAAACTTAGACATCTGATGAATATATGCCAATTTCTTCAAGATAACCTCGAGGCCTAGCAATGTGGGCTGCTTCCATGTCGCTACCAGCACTAAACTGCTAGCCATGAATCACCAGTTTATGGGTTGCTGGCTTCACCCCATAAGGTTTAAAATGCAGCAATCTGCCTTCAAGGGGTAAGAAACTTGAGTAAGGCTGATAAACTCCAATACCATAGTCCAGTATTAGCTGTGCCTTTGGGCAGGTCCACCAAATATGGAACGTATCTCCCACTTGATCGAACTGCCTCCAACACAGGGCAGAACCTTGATGACCTGGCAGCTAAGTCCAAAGAAAAAAGTACACACTGGCATTGAAATATTAATATGTGCCAAGCAGAAGCTTCAGGGTGATCATATCTGGTGATCTAAAAATAACTAACCAACGGAATAAAGAAAGTAGCCAGATCCACAGAAATGCTAGGATGTGAAGAGGCATCCACCTCTGCATAGATCACTGGTGAAACCTTACCTGGAGATAATGGAGCCCAAATTCTGTAGAGAAGACCACAGGACTTTTTGTGTAGAGTCTGCATCATTTTAGTTACAACCCTGCTAACAGGCAGACAAAAAAAAAAAAGACAAAAAGACAAAAAGGTGGTGCCTAGAGAAGCAAAACAGACCAGACACAACTCAATACGAGAAAGGCAGAAGATGCTTAGAAAATATGATGGGGGATCTTTGATTTGCTGAGAAAAAAGTGTGAGAAAGAAGATAAGACCATAAAAGGAAGATGCTGCAGGGAGGATGAGAGAGGGGAGACATACAGGAAGGGATCAGAGGACAAGTCAGTTCTGAATATGTAGTAAACCAAGGTGATGGTGGTAGGACGTAACAGTGCAAAGGCTGGATTCTCAGCAATTGAAGTGGTGAGGAATCATTGGGTAATGGAGGAACAGTTACTTTTGAAACACATTGCATTGCTGATCATGACATTTTTAAAAATTAAAATGTGACCCTTTCTGAGAATGGGAAAACATTTCTAAGGCCTAAGACTATAAAAAATATGGCAATTGAAGCATTTGCTGGTAGGGAGGGAGTGTGAGATACCAGACAGGGTTGAGAAAGAGAACAGATAGCAGAGGGCAGTCGGAGGCCCCTACAATGGATGCTACAATTTTGGAGGAGGCCCGACCCCCCCAAGTGGCTACACGACTTATATTCCGCCATTGTCGCTATGCTCATATTAGCCCTCTCCTCAAGTCACTGGCTTCCTATCCGTTTCCGTATACAGTTCAAACTCCTCTTATTGACTTATAAGTGCATTCACTCTGCAGCTCCTCAGTACCTCTCCACTCTCCTCTCTCCGTACACTCCTCCCCGGGAACTCCGTTCACTGGGTAAATCTCTCTTATCTGCATCCTTCTCCTCCACCACTAACTCTAGACTCCATTCCTTTTATCGTGCTGCACCATATGCCTGGAATAAACTTCCTGAGCTGATCCGTCAAGCTCCATCTCTGGCCGTCTTCAAATCTAGGCTAAAAACCCACCTTTTTGATGCTGCTTTTAACTCCTAACCCTTACTCACTTGTTCAGTACCCTTATTTTATCATCCCCACCTTAGTAATTCCATTTTCCTCTTATTTGTCCTGTTTGTCTGTCCTAATTAGATTGTAAGCTTTGTCGAACAGGGACTGTCTCTTCATGTTCAAGTGTACAGCGCTGCATACATCTTGTAGCGCTATAGAAATAAGTAGTAGTACACCACTGGTTAGAAGATAAACAGACTGTATGGAACTACTGAAGGACCTTGCCCAAATGGAGAAGCGTGAATCAAAATGGCTGGTGAATTTAAAACTGATGCACATAAACAACCTTAGGCTTATACTACACTAGGTTCTGTAGGACCTTGCAGTCATTGAAATCCTCAACTAAGTGTGTGGCAGCTGTCAAAAAAAGTAAAATAATGTTCGGAATTACTCAGAAAGAAACGGAGAAAGAGTTATTCTAATACCTCTCTGTAGACTGTTGGTGTGACAACAGATAAAGACAGGACTCTTCAGCTTGAAGATAAGACAATAGAGGAAACATACAGAGAGTCTGAAAAATTCTTCATTGAAAGACCCGACGTGGCCACGTTTCTCCATGTCGGGTCTACTTTCAATAAAGAATTTTTTAGACTCCAGGTCTTTGTTTTCTCTGATGTTGGTTGCTGGGGACTTGAGGAGCCTCTTCTCGTGTCGCGCACAACAGAGGGAACATGACAGAGGTTTATAAATCATTAGTGGGATGGAATAGATACATAAGGAATGGCTACTTATACCTTTAGACTGTTAACAGGACTAAAGGACACATGCAGAATACGTACAACAAACTGGAGAATACTTTTTCACTCGTCAAGCAAACTGTTGAATCTACTGCGAGACAATATGGTGGAGATATCTAGCACAGCTGGGTTTAAAGGGATTTACACAAATTTCTAGATCAAGTCGCAAGTCTCTATTTCTTGATATAGCCAAACAGACCTCAGAAAGCTACCACTTATCCCTGGGAAGGAGTTGCAAGAAATGAATCTATTTTTTGGGATCTACCAGGTACTTCCTATTAACCTGGACTGACTGCCATCAGAGATGAGATGCTGAGCTTGATGGACCTTTAATCTGATCCAACATTGCACATTTCATTTTCTTATGAAATCGGGGCCTAGTATGAGGCTACAGTCATTATCTGAAGTAACTAAAGCGACAGTCCACTATCAAGAGAAAGAAAGCAAGGCCGGTGTTAATTCTCAACCCTTCTACCAAATGGGAAATTCATTCAGATCTACTGGAGCTGAGCACTGCAGTAAACAGGATCTCCAAGCTGATAAGTTTTATGCCTTGTTTATTTCTGAATATTTCACTGTTGGCTGTGTGATGTGCTTTAAATGTTTCTACTACTTATTTATACCTGTATTGCTTTGTTGTAATTGCTTCTTTGCTGACTGGATATGCACCGGATTTAGAAAAAAACAACCCCCCCCCCCAAGGCAAAAAAAACTTGTTTCCCTATCAAAAAACATTTTTGCTAACTTTTTTCTAGCTATTTGGTCTTTCTACACTATAGTTTCTTGGTAAATTCCTGAAAATTAGTGGCTTTTACCTTTAGTAAATCTTTTCTATTTGGACCTCTTTGACTTTTATAAGAGATTTGGACCTCTTTGACTTTTATAAGAGAAATTTGGGATTGTCCTCCTTTCAATCTCTAGGGCTTGAGCACTTTAAATCCCTCCCAGCCTCCCCATCACTCCCCCAGGGCTGCATAAACTTACATAGTTTTCCTAAGATACACAGCCAATAGACTTCATTAAGGGCCCTGTTTACTAAGCAGTGCTAAGGGCACGTTAGCACTTTTAGTGCACGCTGATTAGAACATATGGGCGACTAACATTTAGTGCAAGCTAAAAATACTAGTAAACAGGTTTAGTAAACAGGGCCCTTAGTTTTCTCAAAGTAAGTGTGCTGCATGGCTCTTATCCTAAGACAAACCATTTGAAGCCATAGACATTCACTTCCTCACAAGATACCCCTGAGAAATGCCTTCTATCAAGGAGAAAATATTCTTTCACTCGGCAAATTTCTCCTATTTGTTTTAAAAGTATTTCCATGTAACTTCATTGAGTTGTCCTCTAGTCTTTGTACTTTTTGAAAGAGTAAAAAAAACTGATTCACTTCTACTTGTTCTGCACCACTCAGGATTTTGTAGACCTCAATCATATCTCCCCTTATCTGTCTCTTTTCCAAACCGAAGAGCCCTAACCTCTTTAGCCTTTTGTGATATGAGAAGAGTTCATCCCCCTTTATTATTCTGGTCGCTTTTCTTTGAACCTTTTCTAGTTCCGCTAGTTAAGCTTTGAACCTCTTTGCTGGAGGATGTAGTAACAGCCGTTAGCATATCTGGGTTAAAAAAAAAAAAAGGTTTGGACAAGTTCCTGCAGGAAAAGTCCATAGTCTGCTATTGAGACAGACATGGGGAAGCCTGGCATTAGTAGCATGGAATGTTGCTACTACTTGGGTTTCTCCATTTTGTTTGTATGGACAAGTGCATCACAGTTTCTTTTGTAGACTACAAGGATATTTGGCCATCCTCTTTTTGATTTTAACTTCCAATCATCTATTTTTGCAAGATTTAGAGGACCCCTGAAGAAGGCTTGCATGCTGAAACACAGCTCATATAGGGTCTGATTTCTTCAGTTGCATTGAGGTTAAACCAGTTATGAATAAACAAAGGTGATGGACTCCATCGTTGGCCTATTGACATTTTTTTTTAATGTCGAACATTTTTTGCTTTTCTTGCTTTGGATTGTCTGTTGTCTTCTTTTGAAGATTTTTTGTTTTCTTCTTTTTTGTGAAAAATAGAGGCAAAACAGCTAGCGCTCATAAAATACAGATCGCCACCAAACCACCCCAGAAAAGAACACAAACAAAAATAAAAAGGCCAGACATATAAATCAGACTGACAAAAGTATATGTAGAAAAAATAGCTAAACATGTAAAGCAAGGAGACACTATTTTCAGATATATTGGGCAGATGAGGAAGCCCAGAGGTGGAATTGCAAGACTTAAAGATTCTTATGAACAATGTGTGGACAGTGATGTAGAAAAAGCAATGTTCACAGAAGAAAATCCTGGATAAAGAGCCCAAAAAACTGACAAAGACATTATGTGGGAAAATAAGAGATACCACAACATTCATGAACATGGGAGAAGCCACTGCTTGCCCTGGGATAGGTAGCATAGAATGTTGCTACTAACTGGGGTTCTGCCAGGTATTTGTGGCCTGGATTGGTCACTGGTTGAAGCAGGATACTGGGCTACACGGACCATTGGTCTGACCCAGTATGGCTATCCTTATGTACTTAAGTTTTTATGAACAATAACTGGACAAAGCTGTGGGGCCAGATAAAACATCCTAGAACAGAGACAGCTCCAAGATGTTCTGGCAGGTTTCCTAAGGGATGCACTGAACAAATCCTTTGAGACTGGAGGGGTTCCATGGAATTGGAGAAGGGCTGACGTGATCCTCTTCATAAATGGGGTAACAAAAAAAAGAGGTGGGAAACTACAGGCTGGAAGCTTCACATCAGTGGTGGAAGTCAGAGACGATACTGAAGGATAGTGAATTTTCTAAAATCAAATGGTTTACAAGATCCGAGGCAACATGATTTTACCAAAGAAAGGATCATGCCAAATAAATCTGATTTCTTTGACTGGGTGACCAGAGAACTAGATCAAGGGTATGCGTTGGATATGGTCCTCTTAGGACTTCAGCAAAGCCTTTGATACTGTTCCTCACAGGAGGCTTAATAAGGGGATGGGTCCCTACGGCGGTGAAATGGATCAAAAGCTGGTTGACTGACAGATGACAGAGGCTGGCAGAATTCACTCTGAAGTAAGTCTATATCTTTGTGAGTGATACAGGAGAAAAAAAGTTTGCCTTTTTGAGGACAGCACAAAGATTTGCAACAGCATGGATACTCCGGAGTGACTATACCACATGAGAAGTAATCTACAAAAATTAGAAACATAGGCTAAAGCTTGGTAGTTAAAATTGAATGCAAAGAAATGAACAGTGATGCAGTCTGGGTGCAGAAATCCAAAGGAGCTGTACACGATAGGAGAGATGCTGAAGTGCACAGAACAGGAAAGGAACCTTCGTGTCTGAGGATCTCAAGGTGGTGAAACAATGTGATAAGCTGGTGGTCACAGCCAGAAGAATGCTAGGCTGTGTAGCGATTCTTAATAAATTCAGCACCAACAATCTAAGTGAAGGAGGAGGCAAAATGTTTATCAAAATAATAAGCCCAGTTCCTATTATATCTTATCAGAGCATATTTTGAATCACAATTATAGTTTATTTATTTAGATTTTGCTCACACCTTTTTCAGCAGTAGCTCAAGGTGAGTTACATTTAGGTACTCTGGATATTTCTGTGTCCCAGGAGGGCTCACAATCTAAGTTTGTACCTGAGGCAATGGAGGGTTAAGTGACTTGCCCAAGATCACAAGGAGCAGCAGTGGGATTTGATCTGGCCACCTCTGGATTGCAAAACCTGTGCTTTAACCACTAGGCCACTCCTCCACCCCAAAGAATCTTGTTACTCTTTGGGGTTCTACATGGAATGTTGCTACACTTTGAAATTCTGCATGGAACCTTGTTCTTTAGAATTCTAGAATCTTTATTTATTAGATTTTGCTCAGACCTTTTTCAGCAGTAGCTCAAGGTGAGTTACATTCAGATACTCTGGATATTTCTCTGTCCCAGGAGGGCTCACAATCTAAGTTTGTACCTGAGGCAATGGAGGGTTAAGTGACTTGTCCAAGATCACGAGGAGCAGCAGTGGGATTTGAACTGGCCACCTCTGGATTGCAAGACCGGTGCTCTAACCACTAGGCTACTCCTCCACTCCACTAGTTCTACTATTGGATCCATCAGATAAGCATGCTTCAACCACAAGGCTAATTTCTCTTGAGCCTGGCAAAAGTATAGTGTAAGCACGAACAAGGACCTACAAGGAGACTTACCTTGAGACAGCCAGTGGCGAAACATGAATTCATGTCGGTGTAATGCGTCTCCTTAATGACTTTTTCAGTGCCTTTTATGAAGGTTTTTGATGAAGCTAGCTAAGAAGTGATATTAAACTAAATACTTGGATTAACCTCAGCTTATGATCAACTGTATTTAAATCATGTACTGACTTTATCATAACCTTACTCTGTAAGCCACATTGAGCCTGCAAAAAGGTGGGATAATGTGGGGTACAAATGCAATAAATAAATAAATAAATAAAACAAATGTGAAAAAAATAGAAAACGTTACACTGGATTGATGACGATTACATGCTCACCCTACACTTCTGCCAGGCTCAAGAGAAGTATGTTCTGATAGGCTGTGTAGACTACTACTACTTAGCATTTCTATAGCGCTGCCAGGGTTACGCAGCGCTGTACAAGTTTAAACACGGGGAGGGACAGTCCCTGCTCAAGAGAGCTTACAATCTAACGGTAACAGACTACGTAGTCAGTGTAGGTATCATGAATGGGGAAGGTGGTTAGGCGCCAAAAGCAAGGGAGAAGAGATGGGCCTTGAGTAAGGACTTGAAAATGGGTAGGGAGGGCGCATGGCGTATGGGCTCAGGAAGTCTGTTCCAGGCATAAGGTGCTGCGAGGCAGAAGGGGCGGAGTCTGGAGTTAGCGGTAGTGGAGAAGGGTACAGATAGGAGTCATTTATGGCAGTAGAGAGGCATAATCAGCAGAAGGAAGGAAGGTGATAATGACCCTGTACAAGTCACTGGTGAGGTCCCACTTGGAATACTGTGTTCAGTTATGAATTCCATATTTTGCTAAGGATATAAAGAAACAAAGCAGTTCAGAAGGCTGCCACCAAAACTGTATGGATGTCTGCACCATAAGACATATGAGAAGAGATATAAATCCTAGACAAAAGAGACCAGGGTGATATGATATAGATATTTAAATAATTGATAAGGTATTAAATAAGCAGATAAACCTTTTTCAAAGAAAGGGAAACTATACAATTGGAGAATGTGAAATGAAACTGCAAGGAATTAAGATTAGAAGCAACATCAGGAAATACTTTTTCACCAAAAGGGTGGCAGATGCCTGGAATGTCCTCCTGGTGAAATGGTTGGGATAACAATAGCAGAACTCAAAAAGGTACGGGATAAACACAACAGATCTCTATTTAGCATCAGGATGGTATCAAAAGGAAATAAATGAAAGAGGGGTGTAATTTGCCCGGAGAGGCAGGCACAATCCTAAACATAGAGGAGGTAACCTGTAGGTTATAGATGGATCATACTTGTCTTTATCTGCCATCTGCTACTATGTTACTGACTTAATAGAAAAATAAGCAAAACTAGAGAACATACAGTTAACTGATGGTCTTAGAAGGTTGCTGACAAGTTAGGCTGAGGTTACATTTTGCTCTACAGTGATAACTAAAGCCCTGGAAGCTATACAATTCACTGTGTGCCAACTGGAAGAGTTACCTCCATCCCTTGAAGGGAAGGGGATGGGACTTGAAATACCACCCTTTCTGTGGTTGCAATCAAAGCAGTTTACATATTATATACAGGTACTTATTTTGTACCTGGGGCTGCAGTGGGAATTAAACCCAGTTCCTCAGGATCAAAGCCCACTGAACTAACCCCTTGGCTACTCCTCCACTCAGTCAAGGACGTGTCGTTATGAACCATATGATTAATCGATTCCTATTGAAGGAGGCAGTCTCATGTGATTTAAAGAAAACAGTGAACAGTTCAATTTTAAAAGGTGGGGGAGTGAAGTTGGTATATCACCACCTCCAAGTGCAGATTTTAATGACGGTCCTAGAAAAAGTAGTTTTAGATCTGGCGATTATTTGGAGAAGACTCACTGCATCCCTTGCAGCTCGGGTGGTTCAATCCAGTCATAGTACCAAGATAGTTCTATTGACTGTAATGGTTCTATATGCTGGTCAAAGCTGGAATCCAACTGGACCTTTCTGCAAGATCCCTCAAGACCAGCTTCTCTTCTGGTTACAAGATTTGGGTATTATGGCTGTTTAGAAATGATATACCACTAGAAATTCAGCTGATGTCAGTTGGTAGAAGACATGATTAGCTTAGGAATTAAATTCGATAGGGCACACATCTCTAGGGCTAAGGGGGTACAACTAGGACTGTGGGAGGATGATCGCTGCATTAAATGCCATGGGGGGGGGGGGGGGAACGCTGCTACACTCCTATTTAGAGTGCCCGGCACTGACGCTGTGGAATGACGCCATACAGGTGATCAACACTGTTGTGCGACAGACATTGGAGTGGGACTATGCAACTTTGTTGTTAGGAGACCAATCCCTTTTAATTAAGCAGGGCCTAACACAACCTTATAGGAGGTTGATATATGTCACCTTGTTGCTGGTAAAGAAAACCATTTTATATTTCTGGACTGCTGAAGAAGGTGCATTAGGGGCAGTATGGAAGACGAGAATGCGGGAGGTGGGCACATATGAGAAGCAACTTTACTCAAAGGCCACCAAGTCAAATACCAGAGCTTATGCTATGTTGTGGGCGGAGTGTTTAACTATACTTACCTAAGGATGGAGATGGGGAAGGTTGACGAAGGCGAATGTTGGGCTGAATGGGGGGTGGGGGGGGGGGAGTATGATTGATGAGGCTTTGGATGGTGAGTTTGCGGGAGTACAAGAATGTATGACTGGGGGAGTTTCTGGAATAAATAAAACGCAATGTAGAATGTTGTAGCAGCACACAGCTCGATGTGGATGCAGATCATTTATATGGACCTGTTGGTTTTCCTTATACTGCATGTGGAGTTTTTTCAAATATGTTACATGTAGCTACAACTTGTCATTGTGTGCATAAAAAAAAAAAGGAATTAAATTCGACTCTTTGCTGATAATGAAGTCTAAGATTAGAGCCAAGAGGACCTTATTAAAACTAAATGACACGGGCAAGAAGTGGCAGAAGCGGCTAAAAAGACTGTGTTTGGCAGCTGCAAAGCTGGAGATAGCTGCCCACTGGAAGCAAAGAGTGGGTCCAACAATCTCGGAGTGGAAAACGAGACTCCGGAACATAGTGGGACTGCCACTGACTGACAAAAGGTTGGGTAGGTATAAGCCTGATGTGACGGAGTGGATGCATTTAGAACATTTATGGACCACTGCTATTAATGCACAGGGGATTCAGCCATAAAAGAGAAGGTGGGGGTGGAGAGGGGGGAGGGGGGGAGGGGTGGGAGGTAGGGGAGAAAATCACCTAACTTTCAAAATTGGTTGAATTGAAGTTCACTTTGTTTGTATAACTGTGCAGCCAGTTGGCTGAATGTGTGTATATTATATTATTGATGGAGTGTTTAATAAAAAATTATTTTTCAAATTAAAAAAAAAATAAAACTAAATGACACTCTTGTGACGTTTATAAATCTGGTTTTACTTGTTTAGTCAACAGCAATCAGTAGACTGGACTACTGTAATTCCCTTTAGTGGGGTCTTCCACAAGCCAGTGTTAAAAGGTTCCAACAGTTAGAAAACACACAAAGACACACTTACCCCTCATTCTATACAGGATGCACACGTGTTATGGAATAGCACCAGTTACATGTGTAGCGGAGTAAGATAATGGTTAGTGCGGTGTTAAAATTGAGGCCCCTAATAATAATTTCTCTTACATTGGGATATAAAAGTACTGTAACAGAATACCTCTCATGTTAATCTCATCTCACCCAATTTATGAGTTCAAAAGGTCAAAGTACTTTTCCATTACATTTAAATATGTCCCCTATACACCTAACATGCTAGTCCTGCAGATTAACTAATAATGCTAGGCCTTAAATATTTAAAGTCTATGTATAAGAATGTATATTTTTGCAAAATACTTCAGGATTAACTCAAGGGTTCAGAAACTCAGAATATGTGCATACATTTTTCTGTACATATCTGTGTCCATTTTATAATTAAGTACACAAACAGCTCTACCTTTACCACATACAAACTGCCCTCCCTTTCTGCACTAGGCCAACTTACTTACTTGCATGTCTAGTTGAAAGAAATAAACTAGCCTATTTATTTCACAATCTAGTAAACTGTGGAAGAGATTGGAAAAGAAAGGGGAAAAATGATTTACATGAAACAAAGCTGGGAGCTGATCAGGCTATGCCTGGTTAGCAGCAAAATGTACCAATGATATCCCAGATACTTTGATAAGTGTACTTCTATTATTAAAAAAAAAATCAAAATCACAAAAAGCAGCAGCTCCACGGACTAAACATAAAATGATGTAAGCTGTATTGTGTGCAGAGGCAAGGAGGTGGGGGCATGAGAGGACGTAATAAAGCAAACTTCCAGCACACACCCCTTTGTGCTGCAAGGGCATCCAGCCATCACTAGAATTTGCAACAGTGAAAAAGCTGAACTGTCCCCACCCCCATTTTGTAGTCCTAATCCTCTCCTCTCCTCTCACAATTGGTTCAATATATTTTTTTAAGTCTAGTAATTTATCAAATAAGGCTTGCAGCCACCAAATGCAAGGACTATTGTCTGAAATTAAATGAATACAAACATCACAGGCAATCTCTTTGTTATGGTCAGCTCTGTCAGAATTTACTGTTCCAATAAAGACACACATGCATACATATACATTCCATCTATATTCATTTATGCACACATTCAAGATACCCCTAAATTAAGCAGTCCCCATACAAACTGCTTCTACAAGTCATCCAGGAAACACATCTCACCTTAAATACAGACATATACACGTACAGGCATACTCACAGATCTGCATGCATGAAAACGATACAGTATAGAGACATTTTTGCATTCCATACACAGAATTAAATTCCCCTCATTGCAATATCTAGTTGCTATGCCAACAACTATAAAAGCATGAGAGGGATAAAAACCCACATAAAAGAGAAATTAACACCCCTCTCCCCCGCTTACCCATCCCCCTTTCATAGAAAGGGGGATTTTAAAGGGAGGGATGGGACAGATTTGCTTACCAAAGAAGCTGATTTGATTGTAGCGAAGCGCTCTCGGTTCCGGTAGTGGAGGGCCCGATTCTGGACTGATGGGGTAGGCCGCGGCTCAGGCCTGGGATCTCTGTGACCCACCTCATCCCTTATGAATACATGATCCTGCAGAAATGGATAAAAACAAGGAGAAAGTCCAGCTGTGCTCTGCCCTCTCCGGCTGCCTCTCTCTCAGCCCTCTTTCTGCTCAAGCACTGCACTTTGAAATGCATAGTTTAGCTTCTCAGCTCAGTCCTTGCAGCTCCCACAGTACAAAATGAATAAGCAGCACATTGCAGCCCTCTGTTAGCAATGTCAGCTGATCAGTAGTGAGATGCCTCCTAAATTCCTGGCAGATTTTTATCTTCAGAATTATACATAGGAAAAAAAAAAAAGATTTACATGTGGAGAAGCATGGTTAAACAGGTCCTGATTAATTTAAAAATCGTTTCTTAAATACTGCATTCTGATCTGTCATAAAGGAGAAGCTTTTTCCTCTAACAGAAAGACACCTTTGAATCACTCGTATTGGTCACTTTCTTTTCAAATCAAATTTTTTTTTTTTTTTTTTTACTGAGCTCTGTAATTCTGAAGCTGTGCCCAGCGCTGCTTGTAAATCCTGCCGGAGTACAATTGCATGGCCCGAGTATTCCCATGCTAGAAAGACTCAGTAGCAGCCACTGAGGAATCCTGCTTTACAGTCATGATCATACACTGTTCTAGCACTTTCCAGCCTCACAGAGGAATTTATAGATATATATTTAAAGAGACAATGCTCCTTTACACTCCACAGTATATCTTGGAAATTTCTGCCTATCACTTAACTGGGCCATCACTTCCTGAGTATACATCCAATCTATTTTAGGTAAATGTATTGCCTCTCTGCATGTCTAGAAAGAACACACATCCTGTCACCATCAACTTCAGAAACCTGTTAACTCATTGCCACTTAAAAGGAACAACAGACTTCAATGTTTACTCCAAGGCTAGAAAAGATATTACACTCCCCAAGATTGCTAGGGTAGGCTTTTCCTATAAGCTAGATAAGCTATAGCTGAAGCCCTTACATTACAAGGGGTCTCACTTGTCACTAAAAAAACAATTAGATGCATTTGTAAATAATTATAATAAAATAACAATTATAGGTTATTATTGGTTGTTTTATAATTTATTTTTAAATCAAATATTAAATGTACTTCCTATTTAATCAAGGGGGGAGGGGCTCTTAAAATGTTGCTATTTAGGGGCCAAAATATGCATACATCTGGCCCTGAATATATCATTTTAGTGTTTTCTTAATAGCAGTGTAGTGAGATAGAGATGGGCCTAGGTAGCTCAACTGTGGGCTGGAGCTGAAGGCAAATCTCGTCAGCCTGTGCAGGACTTCCTGTACTTTGCCAGACCGGTTGCTCCTCAGTTTATTAGTCTAGCTAAAACTGGAGAAAGAAGTTAAGGGGTCTTTTACTAAGGCAAGCTGGCGTTTTTAGCGTGCCCTAAACCCTAGAGACGCCCACTGGAATACTTGGGCATCTCTAGCGTTTAGCGTGCGCCAAAAATGCCAGCGCGCCTTAGTAAAAGACTCCCTCTGAGTATTCAGGGTGTTATCTTCAAATAGATCTGAATTTTCAATTTAATTGCTCATTTTAAGAAATGGAAGCTCCAGATGAGGTAAAAGCAGGAACAGTAGATATGACCAACAAGGAAAGAGAACATGTTTCTCTGAGGAAGAGGTCTTTAGGTCATCTTTTCATTTACAAAAAAAATAAATTAAACATTTTGCAGCATAAAACCTGTAACATGCAGATTAGAAAGGTAAATCAGTAAACCAGCAGAAATACTTACTTGTGGATTAGTCTAGCTAGAAGAAAGCTGGATTAATCCACAAACAAGTGCAGTGGGATGGACAAGATAAATACAGAATCCTACAGGTAAACAGACTGGTGAATATATGAACTGAAAGCTACATCAAAACCATACAATACAATTCAAATTAGCTGTTATATACAGCTAAAATCCCCCTATCAGGGTTCAGTGCAGTTTACATTTATTAGTTACTTGATTATTACAATGCGGGGTGTTCGAGATTAGGGGTGGTGGGCTATGAGGGGATTGTGACAGTTGTCCGAGTGTGACTCGGTGGGATCTCTCAGAGATCGATACTCATATGGTAGGTTTTGTGAACAAAAAGGTTTTTAACTTCTTCCTAAAGCATTGGTAGTTGTTTTCTCTCCTGATGAATCTCTCTGGGGAGAGTAGACCTCAGACTGGTTGCATTATCAGTAAAGATGAAGTGCGACTTAATTTTTAGGGGGGTGGTGAAGATGTGCTTTAATTGACTATAAAGGCTACAGAAGATGTCTCTGAGGCATTCTGTGCAGTGAAGAACAGGGTCGCCAAGGGGGAGGGTCCGGCCTCCAAGGACAGCCCGATGCCGGCCATAAAAACCTAGGTGTGCCTTCCACAGTCCGAAATCACTGCAGTCCTTCCCTCTTCCCCTTCAGTGATCCTCCATTGTTTCTGCAGGCTGCCAGTACCGTCAATAATGAGAGCAAGCTGCCTCTGGCTGGCCCTGGAAGAGTTCCCTCTGCTGTGTCCTGCCTGTTCTGACACAACTTCCTGTGTTTGCATAGATCAGACACAGGAGAAGAAATGCTTCCAGGGCCAGTTAGAGGCAGCTTGCTCTCCTTATTGATGCTGCCAGCAGCCCGCAGAAACGATGGAGGACCGCCAAAGGGGAGGAAGCAAGGATGACGGCGATACCGGATCAAGGGAGCAGGAAGAAGGGTAAAGGATGCAGAGAGGGATAGAGATGGCAGAAAGCAGGCAGGGGGGAGAGGGATAGAGATAGCAGAAAGCAGGCGGTCGGGGCGGAGGAGAGGGATAGAGATGGCAGGGCCCTTAAGATTATTTGCCCCGGACCCAACTTTGTCTCTCGGCAGCCCTGGCGAAGAACCTCCCAACCAGTTTCAACTATTCAGTAAAACTAACATTACAAATTATTTGATGGCATCATTTACCAAGTCTTCTACATAGGATAGAAGTTAGGGTGGGAAAGAATCCTGATATGTATCCTGCACCTCAACTTCTGCACACATTCTGTACCTTGTGGCCATAGAAGGGGTAAGAGTGGAGCTTTCTCCACTGCCAGGCACACTGTAAAATATAAAGGACATTGAGCTGACGAGGCAAACCTGCTGTAGCATAAGAGCACTAACTCCCAGGACTCAGACAGGAGCGACTCTTACTATGAATATTCAACACTGTAAATATTATATCTTGTCAGATGAATCTGAGTTGACTTCTTTGGGTAACCAAACAGCTGAACGTAGGAGGGGCGCTAGATGTGGTGTACATCGATTTTAGCAAAGCCTTTGACACAGTTCCACATAGGCGACTGATAAATAAATTGAGTGCCCTTGGAATGGGACCTAAAGTGACCGTCTCCTTCCATTTAACTAATTTTTAACCTAGTCAGAGTGTAGCAGTAAACGGAGTTTGCTTTGAGGAAAAGGATGTTACAAGTGGTGTACCACAGGGGTCGGTCCTTGGGCCAGCTCTTAACATCTTTGCGAGTGATATCATGGAAGGGCAGTCTGGTAAGGTTGGTCTCTTTGCGGATGATACCAAACTCTGTAATAGGGTGGACATCCTGGAGGGAGTGGATAGCATAAGGAAGGAAGGATCTGGGGAAACTTGAAGAATGGTCTGAAAATTGGTGGCATATAATATAACCACAGCACATGAGAACAAAAACATTAAACGAAAACTTGGTTTTGCAGTTACCAGAAAAAAATAATTAGTTCATTAAAAAACAGAAAAGACCCGAAGTGCAAATCATCTCTAAGGCACTTTTTTAAATGAACTATTTTTTTTTAATGGTAACATAAAAACCTCTAGTTTTTGTTTTTAACGTTTTTTTTTTTTTTGTTCTGATGCGCTGTGGTTATATGTTGAACCTTAGCTGATACAGTGATCGAGACAGTCAAGAAGCCGTTCTGATCTTTTGCAAATACAACTGTACTATTTTCTGTTTTGTTAAACTATAATTTTTAAGAATACATTTTTTTGTAGATGTTACCATGCGTTTTGTGGCAATTTTTGGCATTTTGTTTTACACATGTTTTGTGATTTGCAAATCCAGTCATTTCATTTATTGTTTTTAATGTTCATGTCTATTTACAGGGAGCATATAAGTGCTACTTGCTATTATTTGTGACATTTATATTGCACATTATCCTGAAAACAAGCTCAAGTTCAAAATGTGAACTCACATTGAACAGTCTGCTGGTAAAGTATTGGTGAAGATCTTTCTTAGATATGTATGGACAAACTATGTTATCTGATAATTTTCTTGTCTTTAATCATACCAGACCAGTCCAGACTAATGGGTTGTGTCCATTCACCTGTAGGAGATGGAGAAAACAGTTCCAAGTAATCCGCCCCTTAAGGGTATTGTGCAGCCTGGAATGTGCAGTATTTCGAATAGCCAAGCAATGGTGCCCTGAGGTCTAGAAGAAAACACAGTTAATACCAAACGGGCAAACTCTTGGCGACAAGGTGCGGAACCTCACCGCTCCCACTTGGCCAAAGGCAACTGCAACCTCCCCTAACAGTAAAGCGAGTGGGAAGCAAAGCAGCATACTGAGCTTGCCCAAGCACATACAGATTCACCCCCGAGTCCGGGGGAAGAACTCTGTGGTCCCCAAGCAACAGGAGTCATACAGAACTGGCACAACAAGTGGTAGGAGATTAAATAAAGGAGATGAACTAGGCAGCACCGCAGGAAGTCCCACTGTATCGCAAAACCACGGAACATCAAGGGAGACATAAAGGAAACACTTCTCTAAAAGATATTTGCCAGGGAGGGCAACTGGACTGGTCTAGTATGATTAAAGGAAAGGAAAGAAAATTATCAGCTAACATAATTTTTCTTCCTGGTCATCTATAAAAGACCAGTCCAGACTAATGGGGCGTAGCAAAGCAGCTCCCCAAAGAGGGCAGGAGAAATTGAAGAAGAACGCAGAAGGTTGAAGAAAAAAAAAAAAAAAAAAGCAAACCTATACACACAGGGAAAAAACCCAGCAGCAGAAAATTACCCGAACCTCCAAACAACCAGGCTACCAAAACGGAACAAAGTGTCACTAGAAAAGGTACCTAAGCTGCAGGACGTGTAAAAAAAATGTCCTGAACAAAAGAAAAACTAAGTACCTCTGTCCTGAGAGAAGCAAAAGCAGCAGCAAAGATGCCAATGACAAAAGAAACCTCCTTAGAAAGGAAAGTAACAGTCACATCTACAGAAAAGGAGAACATTCTCTCATACACCTGGATCCACTTCTCCTGATCCGGGTAGACTAACTCCCAGGACCGCCAGTCCACCCCGAGTCCAAGATGGTTGGAGGAAGCGACCCTATCGAATACTAAGGAGTATGCAGCCCCAAAATGGGGTGCCAAATTTCATAGAAGAAAAGAAAGCAAGGCCCGGAAACCACCTGGACCCCACACCTAGGGTGGGAATCAAATTCCACCAAACAAGGAAAGACTCCAACGAAGAGTCGAGAGAACCAACTAACATGAATGCACCCGACTCTTCAGTAGAATAACAAAGAGCGGGCAGCAGCGTACCAAGGTTCAACTGCAGAAAGGGAGTACTCCTCAACCAGATCGCTCTGGACATAGGGACCAAAGAACAGAGCTAAGAAAAAGAAAAGAGAAGAGCCAAGTCGCCATGCTGCAGACACGCCATCAAGCCACAAAAGTAGCATGGATGTATTGAAACGCCAGAAATGGAGAGGCTTCTCACCAGCAACCAATGGGCCGCGGAAAGGAAAGGAGTTGCACATCCCTGGCAGAGAAGAAGCTGCAAGGAACAGACAGAGGAGGAGAAACGCCTCACTGAAAGAGCTGGAGATTTGTCTAACCTGCAGAACTGAAGCTGCAGCAGTGATGGGGCATTGCGCTCAACACGCAGTGCGTCACAGCAGAGATGCCTGAATGCAGCCAAAACCCAATGCCCCGTTCGAGAATTTGCCAACGACCGTGCAAGGCTGACTGGACAGTAGAACAGCCACAGACTGATATTTGTGAGTATATTTCAAAAAATCCTCTTAATTAGATGTACATACCTAAAAAGAGGAGATGTAGTAATACATCCCTCAAAAAATATCAAAACCTCCTAGAAGTGAGAAGATATAATAAACAATCCATCAGTTATCGGTAATCACCTGTATCTCATATGTAAAGTCTGAGAAAAAGAAACGGAAAGCAACCGGACGCACACATCTTATGTGTCAAACTACATCAGTCTTCTTCTATTTATTTATCAATACTCGCTATATTACTAATATATACCACTAATAAAAAAGAATTTCTAATGTCATGGCGTTTACACTCTCATAATGCCTATACTTACTTAATCAGAAACCTTATTTGGACTTTGACAAAGTGCATACTGAAAGATCATTTTTCATCTGTCGGGACGCCTGAGTGTCATATACCACATTCTGATTGTCTCACATTAATGACACGCAAAAAAGACCAAATTCACCAATGTAGACATAGAGGCTCATTTTCAAAGCACTTAGCCTCCCAAAGTTCCATAGAAACCTATGGAACTTAGCCTCCCAAAGTGCTTTGAAAATATGCCTCATAATGTCTTTAAAAATATTTAAATAAATAAATAGCCTAAAGTATTATTCAAGGAACGGAAGAACCGCAAGTCTCACAGCTTAACTCTCTATAGATATAGATTACTTTGCCAGATATTTATTTATTAGAATTTACTTACCGCCTTTTGAATGAATTCACTCAAGGCGGTGTACAGTAAGAATAGATCAAACATGAGATACAAAGCCTATATTTGTAAATAACTCCACAGACAATTTTTCATGTAAAATGATCTTCCCGCTATCTTTGTTTTGACTCACACAAACTGCTCAGATCTAATCCTATCTTTAAACCACTAAGTCCATCGTGATGAATCATCTGCTAGAGAAACAAAATAAACTCCATTCCCTAAGCCAGACTAAAAAGGATCTTAACATCAGAAGTATCGATAGAGCAATCACTTACTGCGTTTTTGTCTCGGTACTTGGCTTTCAGCACTTCATAATGCTGTGTGTCAGCGTTACCGTATGTACTATGTCACTCAATATGAAGACTCACCGAAAGGTCAAAGGTTGTCAACCGTCATCGAATAGAAACTCAAACAAAATAGCATCATAGCATAATTTCACAAATAGTCCCTTAAATAGTTCTTTAATATCAGTAGCAATCTGGAAAAACTAAGTTATAAACAAATTTAAGGACGTCATGACATTACATATAACGTTTCACCTAACGCCACTCTCAACTTCTTTTCCTGACCATCAGTATATATTACTCAATGCCATCTAAACATCTAATCACAAGTTGGATCACACCTAAAAAGATGACATTTAAAAAAAAAAATTTTTAATTAAAAAAACCAAACAAACAGAATATGTTAATCACTACTGTCTTATAAAATATTTCTGTGTAGTCATTTTCTTGAGTACATTTCATAAGACAGTAGTGATTTACATATTCGTTTAAAAAAATTTTTTAATTATATGAATTCAATACAGTGAAACCTTTTGGCTTAAATCAAGAAAATGACGTGGCCACATCGGGTATTGTTTTTATCTCTACCTCTGAGTTCTGTTTCAATAAAGTACATTTGTATATTTTTAACCTTTTTTTATCAGTCTGCTTTTTATTCTATATTTACTATAGCAAGTAGACTGTTGCCTTTTTATCTTTTCAGTCACAGTTAATAAAATATCATCAGTGAAAAGTGAAATCTTAAAAAGTACATAAGTACATTAGTAATGTCACACTGGGAAAAGACCAAGGGTCCATCGAGCCCAGCATCCTGTCCACGACAGCAGCCAATCCAGGTCAAGGGCACCTGGCAAGCTTCCCAAACGTACAAACATTCTATACATGTTATTCCTGGAATTGTGGATTTTTCCCAAGTCCATTTAGTAGTGGTTTATGGACTTGTCCTTTAGGAAACCGTCTAACCCCTTTTAAAACTCTGCTAAGCTAACCGCCTTCACCACGTTCTCCGGCAACAAATTCTAGAGTTTAATTATGCATTGGGTGAAGAAATTGTTCTCCGATTTGTTTTAAATTTACTACATCGTATGCTTTAACTTCAGGGGCAAGTCGGATATTTGCAGCCAAGAGCTCTACAGTGCAAAAAGAAGTGGTGATAACGGGCACCTCTGCCTAGTCCCATTCCCAGGGAAAAGGCCTCAAAGTAGCCACCATAACCTGAATTTGTACCCCGGGTGCAGAATATAAAGAAGATCCAGGCTTTAAACTGTGGGCCAAAACCCATGGTGTCCAAAACCTCCATTATAAAAGGCCATTCGACACAAACGCCTTTTCGACATCTATGGTCAATAGGATCATAGGTGTTTGAGTGTGTTTAGTGGAAGAGTTTAGTTGTATTTGCTGCCTGACATTAACACCAGTGGATCTCTGAGGTATAAAACTACATTGGTCTTCTCCAATAAGGCCCGGAATATACTCATTTAATCACTTAGCCAAAATACTAGCTAACAGCTTAACATCCAAGTTGAGGAGGAAAATCAGCCTATATGAACTGCAAAGCCTCACATCTTTAACACAGTAATTCCCGCCCTTAATGTATCCTTGGCCAACAGCCCAGCAAAAATTCTATAAAATCTGCAGGTCAGGCCATCTAAGCCAGGAGATTTACCAGGCTTAAAATGTTTTACAGCTGTGCAAATCTCCTCAACCTGAATATCAGCATCTAAGACTTCTCTTTGTGATTGTGTAAGACCAGGTAGGCGAGCTGTCAGCAGATACTGCTGCATCTCAAATTGAAAAGCCTGTATATCTCAGGAGGAATACAAGTGCTGACAGAATTCAAGAAAACACTCCTTCAGCTTAGTTGGCTCACTGTATCCGTTACAAAATTAGAAAAAAATCTAAAACAATGGTAAATTTATAGCAAAATATAGGAATATATATAACTTTTTAAAAAAATAAGGAGGAAAAGACCTCATAAAGACCATGGGCACTCAAAGTTAAGCATGACCTTATATTTTTTTTTATCATTTTTTGATATATTATTTGTTTGGTAGACGTTACAAATGGGAATTAAAGTTTTTGATATTATTAAAGCCTATCAAACATTATTTGGAGTTTTTTTAGGCCGATGATTATGTTCTGACCGATCACAATGTTAAGTGGCTATATTCAAATTTGAGCCTCAGTATCGCTGATCATGGTCTTTATGAGGTCTTTTTTTTCTCCTTATTTTTGAAAAAGTTATATATATATTCCAGTATTTTCCTATAAATTTACCATTGTTTGTTTTAGAATTTTTTCTAATTTTCGTATGGTATAACAGATCTAAATTTTGTTGTTGTTGAGACTTAATAACAGATCTTCATAAACAGGACAGAACCTTGGAAAACAGAATTCAATTTTTCTGCAGACTCAGTTTCTGCTTTATTGGGACCATGTTCCTTCTTTGATACAGCTGGCTTGGGCATAGGACATTTTGATTGGGAGACCTTGAACATGAAATCTAAGTCAGCCATTAAATTAGAACTGAACAATACAGCTCTAATTGAGCATTGTAAAGTCAAACGCATTCCAAGAGGTCTACGTGTTATTAAAGCTCCACAGATTTTTTTTTTAAAGAGAAGATCAGCAATTTGTAGCACAATGGAATATGATCTTAAATAAGTGCTCACTGGACTTAATGCTCCTTATTATTGAGAAAAGTAAGATGGTGTTAGAAGCAGAAAAGACCTCCCCTGATGATGAATTAAAGAAACTGAGACAAAAGTTCTTCATTAGAATTCGAGAAGGAGCATGATAAGGAGTCTTTGCACATTTTTTGAGAATTCATTAGAAAACAAACTGAAGAAATCTGAACGGGATGATAAGGATTATGCAGACAATAAAGTTCACCTATGGATGTCCAAAGAATACAAGCCCCCAGTTAGATCTAAAGGAACGCGTTTAGAAGATCCTTTAGAGTCTGGATTAAGTGACAGCGGTTCTAGCAGCAATGATAGTGGAGAGTCTTTTTTTTACAGACTCATTGGTTCAGAGGTTGGAGAGGTGAAGGACACAACAGGAGACAATGGTGGGGCCCGTCAGGCCCCACACGCCCTCAGACTAGATCTCAGAAACAACTTCAGTGGTCATCAATCTTTCCTCCACTACTTTAGATCCTGCTGATTTTTCATTGTTATCAAAAGGTTTATGCTTTGTACCTTCTGCTTCTTTTGATGAGTTTCAATTTCATATTGATTTAGAATGATTTATCAGGCAGTTGCAATTACGGATATTTTTCTCTACTAAAGACCATACTGACGGTCATTAAAGAATACCAGTTCGTTCCACCTGGACCCCTCCAGAACCATTAGACCCTATTGTCAAGATTTTTAGGGAAGTAGTACTTAAGGACATTAAGTTCCTTTGCAGAACACATTGATATTATGATAGCTCAACCAGAAGTGAAAAACATTCTTTGAATGATTTAAAAACTAATCATGGCATTGTTATCAAGAAAGTTGACAAAGGAGGAGCAGTGGTCATTCTGGATAGAAATGACTATATAGAAGACGACTTGACACAATTGGCTGATACCAACACACTTGTGAAACTGGATATAGATCCATCCAGTTAATTACAAGAAGAAATTAAGGTTCATAAACAGGAAGCTTTAGAGATGGGTTTTTGACCAAAAAAGAAGTTAGGTTTTTGAATACCTTACATCTGCGTACTCCAGTTCTCTATATGCTACCCAAAATACATAAGTAATTGGACAAACCACTAGAATATCCTATTTTGTCATCTAGAGGTTCTTTATCAGAACCTCTGTCCACTCTTGCTGATTATTTTTTGAAACCATACGTCTCTACATCAACATCTTTTGTCAACAACAACAAACGTTTCTTGCAAATTTTACAAGAAATGTCTGTAAAGTCAAATGCTAGTATCCTAATGGCAACTATGGACATTAAATCTTTATATACTTCAATCCCTCAATCTCAAAACATTAGAAGTCATCTGGTATGTATTGGAAGATTGACCTAGACCTGTTGATGTTCCACCAGAATTTTTGTTTGAATTGACCAAGTTGGCATTGTGCAACAATTAAGTTTTTGTTTCAAGAAGAATTTTCCTTACAAATTGCTGGAGTTGCTATGGGCGCTACATTTGCTCCCACCATAGCCAATTTGTATATGAACAATTTTGAAAACAAAAAACAAATGGTTAGCTAGTTCTCCTTTCAAAGAGAAAATCCTTATGTGGAAACGTTATATTGATGACATTTTTTTTTTTACTCTGGTTAGGAGATGCACAAGAGTTAGATGACTTTGTCAAGTGGATAAATTCTTATGATGAGGCCATTCAATTTACCAGTGAAACATCTGGACATAACATTCATTTTCTAGATATATCAGTATCATTATTGGATGGCAGGTTCCATACTAAGGTTTATCATAAACCTACAGATAGAAACAGCTTCTTACAATATCACACTTGTCATCCTTGGGCGTTGAAAAACTGCTTACCTTATTCACAATTTTTACGTTAGTGAAGAATTTGCAGTGACATTAAGGACTATAAGCACCAAGCTAAAGAACTTGCTACCAATCTGACCAAATATGGTTATCCTATATTAAGAAATTCATATATTCAAGTAAAATATAACAGAGACTTAATGCAAACCCAATCATCTGTTCGTCATGATAACTCTTTTGAGACTTTTGTACTACGGTATAAGACGGGAGGGGAAGAAGTGGTGTCAATATTTAAGAAAAACTGGGATATCATACAAACTCATCCAATTTTTTCTACATAATCTTTAAGAACTGCCTATTCCACAGACTCCAATTTAAAAGAAATTTTGAGTCTGGCAGTTTTGCCATCAAATGAAGTAAGGATGGAAAATTATCAATTGCGTTGTGCCACTATTTGTAACACCAAATATGTCATATATGCCTTACAATGTCCCTGCGACAAATTGTACACTGGAAAAAAGACTCTCTGTTTTTCCATTAGATTAAGTGAGCATAAATCTTGTGTCACTAATAAGAAAACTGGAGCGCCTCTAGTGGCACATTATAAGCAATATTGATTCCTTCAAATGTTTGATCATTGTTCATGTCAAACAGAATATCCATGGGGGAAATAGGAATAGATTATTACTCCAGCAGAAGCAACGCCAAAAATCGTCTCAGTACCCTGGAACCTGATGGCTTAAATACTGTACTTCAATGGGTTGTGTTTTCATGAAATCAGTTGTTTATGTCTTATTTAAATATTTAAGTGATGTCATTATTACCTGATTGGTTCTTGACAGCATTCTATTCAAATAATGGGTGCCACTTTGTTCTTGTTATCGGGAATTGAACCAGTCGAAAACACAGCACACGTAAGTTTGTATAGGCCAAATAATGGGTTTTTTAAAAAGGTTAATTTTCGATGTTTTGTTTATTGAATCTTTTAAATAGGGTATTCTTTGACAAAGTCTCCAGAAGAAGCTGTTTGCAAAACGGGTCCCCGTCAGGACCTTAGCCTACTTTAGGAGAGAACCTAGGCGTTGCACAGTTGTTGCCTGAAGACTGGATTCACCATATATCCGACTATAAGCTGATATATTGTTGGTGCTGTCAAATCTTCACACAGCGAAGACACTCTGTTGTGCGCCCAAAGTTAAGTGTGACCTTTATTATTTTTTGTCATTTTTTGATATTTTGGTTTGGTTGACGTTACAAATGGGATTTAAAGTTTTTGATATCACTAAGGCTATCAAACAATATTTGAAGGGTTTTTTAAACCAATGATTATGTTCTGACCAATCACAATGTTGTGGCTATATTCCTATTTGAACCTCAGTATCATTGGATCATGGTCTTTATGACGTCTTTTCCTCCTTATTTTTGATAGTTATATATATATATTCCTATAAATTTACCATTTGTTTTAGATTTTTTTCTAATTTTGTATCCTTTACCATATCCATTTTAAGAGACATGACATATGACTGCAATCACTGTGCTTTCAACTGATGTGCCTATAGTTTATGGGCTGAACTGCTCTCCTCAAAGTAAACTTGCCTGACCATGCACAACTTTCTCAGCCCAGAGTGATTGAAATGATTGATGTAGGTGGCCCAATTTCTGAAGCAATGTCGGCGTGGCTTTCTGAGCACTTTGGCGTTCAGCTTCACAAACATCCTGCTGTAGAGTCGTATCCTGCTGTGCCCTCTCTCTTTTAAGTTTACTCAACAACATAATAGTCTCCCACTTAGAAAGGCTTTAAGACTATCCCAAACTATGCCCAGTATCATCAGGAGGAATATTATTTATTTGTTACACTTATATCCCACATTTTCCCACCTATTTGCAGGCTCAAAGAGTATGCCCCCCCTGTGTAGAATTGCTGCTCCTCAGTGGAGAATACTTAAAGGGTTGCTGAGGGTGAGAAGCAATTAGCTTAAGGGTGGGGGTATGTGATAAATAAGAGGCTGTCCTAGCTGGGGCAAGCCACTAGATGGCGCTGTTCCCCTAAAAATGTCCAGGATATCCGGGGTAGGCCACTAGAGGGTGCTAGACTAGATGGAGGTCGCTAGGACCGGGGAGAGCCCTGGGAGGTCCACAGGTGTAGGAGGTTATGGGCTGGGTCCTGTGTAGCTAATTAACCACTTTATACCCCACCTGAGAGGTGGAAGAAAAAGGAAGAGAGCTGATAGCTGAAGAAAGAGAATCCCCCTGGAAAGAACTGGCTAAATCCTATGGACTTGTGGTGGACAGTGTGCTCAAGGAAGAAAACAGGCTGGGGTAAGAAGTCCCTAAAGCATTAGTGTTGGACTGTGTAGCCTCAGTACTTAGAGGAACTGTGTGTTCAAAGAAAGGACTGGTGGTCCAAAGAAGAAGTAGGGCTGTGTGTCCCAGTACTGAGAAGCAGGCTGCAAAGCCTGGGGTTAGAAGTCCCCAAAGTATTGAGGTTAATGCTGATCCCAGGAATCTGTGTGGGGAGGCTCAGTGTGAAGATATGTAAATGTATAAAGTATTTAAGCTAGAAGAACTGTGCCCAGGGGCTGGAATAAAGAATTGCCTGAATATGCTGTTGGTAAGACCTGTTTAATTTTGCCTCTGGAGAACCAGGTCACCCTGAGCGTGAAAGGATAACATGCTAATCTGCATACTGAGAACCAGCTCACCCTGAGTGAGAAAGGGGCCCAGGAGCTTGAGGTTGGATTGCTCAGGATGATGGGAAGAGACTGTTTGGAGGCCTGTTCAGAGGCCACAGGCCAGTGAGGCCTGCTGGAGAGTGGGAGCAGAAGCCTCATCTTCACAATAGATATCCATAAATCTCTGATGTATATATTTGTTTAAATCGAGGAAAAGCCTCAAAATCTAGAGAAGCACTCTATCGTTGATAACATCAACATAAAGGAGGTCCTCTAAATCATCATAGGGAAAAACGTCTTAACAATAGTATGGCTAATCTGCTCAAATACTTCACAAAGAAACCGTGTGATTATTCACTAATCGGTTACTTATCTTTTTCTTTTATATTCAGCAGTCAATAAAACACCTTCCATTGAATTTTAATTGCCAAACCGTCCCAGATACATGCTGATCATCCTGCTATACTGTTACATTGTTAGCTTCCTGGCATGGGGCCTCCACTGCTTTGGTATAGGAAATCTTGGTCAAATCCACACCTTTTGCCTTAACAGATATGGGAGCAGAGTAAATAAATCACCCGATTAACAATTACAAGAGAAGCCCAATAATATGCTAGATGCCTGAGATACTCAGCCAGATCTACGCTTGCTGAAGTCCACGACTCAATAGTGGCTAGTTTTACCATCATGGATTCCTGGGCTAATGCGTTTCAATTCAAACTCAACAAAGACAAAACGCAGAGTATAATCCTTTCGTCGCAGCATAATAAAGTTATCCCGACCTCTCTCATCATTAAGGATCACACTTTTCCAATCTCTGTCTGAAAGTCCTGGGAGTCTTGTTGGATAATCACTTGATACTAGACAACCAAGCAAAACTCATCACAAAAAGAATGTTCCATTCAATGTGGAGGTTGAAGCATATTAGGCAGTTCCTCACAAAAGAGCATTTTAGAACCCTTATTCATTGGTTGGTCCTATCACATATTGATAATTGCAGTGCAATCTATGCAGGTTGCCGAGATTATATCCTCAAGAAACTCCAGACAGCTCAAAACACTGCTGCAAGGCTAATCTTGGGCAAGTCACGCTTTGACCATGTTTCCCCTCTTCGTTTTAATCTACACTGGCTTCCTATTAAAGACCGTATTACCTTCAAAATCTGTTCATTGACCCACAAGATAATTTATGGGGAAGCCCCTGCTTACATGCTGGATTTGATACATCTACCTTCTAGAAATGCTTCTATGGCTGCTCGTTCCTGCCTCAATCTACACTATCCCAGTTGCAGGAATGTTAAATACAAATTACTTTTTGCATCTTCCTTCTCATACATCAGCCTGAAATCTTGGAATGCTCTACACCTAGGCAGCTGAAAGAGTCAGATGACCATCAGCTCTTCAAGACATCCTTAAAGACATTTTTCTTCAAGAAAGCTTATCCCACTGCCAACACTAAAGCCTAGTCTTCCTCATCCCCTATCTTATCCACATGTACTTACCCCCCCCCCCCCCCAATTTGAATTCGTTGTATCCGTTCCCTCCCTGAATTGTAACCATTTGTAAAATTTGTAAGCCACATTGAGCCCGCTCTTGTGGGATAATGTGGGGTATAAATGTACCAAAATAAATAAATAAATAAATTAGGTCCAGAGAGTGAGGGGCTAAAGACTCAAGCCGCCATCGCTTATGGTGATGTCACTTCCTCCCACCGTGGCTTTTCTTATATTCTTTGAACAAAACTAGAGTAACAGCTGTGGACTCTGCATCTAATCAAAAACTGTCCCTGGTTTTGACTGGGTAGTTGTTTTGGGCTTAGTGTGATGAAGTCTGAATCCCTGTTGTCTGGATAAGTCAGACCTTGAGAGGAGAAAATTGCTGTCATGATTCCCAAATCTGTGGCCTCCCTGCTGCAGAGACTAGTTCAGAAGTAGAACTAGAGAGAACCTGAAAAACCAAATTGTGGTCTTTGAGGACCTTCAACAGACTCTAACTTTATTTCCAAAGATCTTCTCTTGTTTAAAGAAATATCACTGTATTTTGTTGTTTAACATTGTTTTTGCTATTTCCTGTGTACTAATTAATATGGTTAATAAGCAATATACAGAAATGATAAATAAAATAAACCCTTTCTTGCATGTCTTCAAATAGGCTAGACAATCAGAGCAATAACAGCGAGGGTTTATCTACAGCAATTGCTAAAGCTCTCCTTGTGGTCTCTAAAGCTGAATGGATATTTATCACACACCTCTTCTTCAGGATAACAGTGAATGGAATTCACCTTGATCTACCTGAAGTGATCAGTGAACCTCTGTTTATTTTCCATAATATGTTAAACCACAAAGCGGTAGGATGCTATGTGGGATTGGAGCACAGCAGTCCAATCCAAGGTCTCATTTTGTGACCCAGGGACACAAAGGCTTATTACTTAAGACTTCCATGTACCTTTCACTGTGTATTTGACTATGACAGACTAGTAAGGCAACTGGGGTCAACCAAATCCTTGAACATGGTATATAGTGTTAGCCTTCTTACCAACTGCAATGACAGACTGTAGGGTTCCCTAAACTTATGCCTTCCCTAGTAGAAGGATGGGCATGGCTACTAACATTTTTGGGTGTCCATGTAGTTCAGGCAGCTGTACATTGATATTTCATGTTCTACATTAACCCGAAACTGAATAGAAATAGACTTCGTCATAGTTTTGATGAAGTGATTTGTAATGGACATCTGCACACAGTAGAGGCAAAAATCTTTAAGCCACAAATTGTGTTTTCTACCATTGTCAGAAAAACTGATGAAGCAAAATCAGAAAGAAGAGACACTTTGCAGTAGACCCATCAGAGACCATTACAAGGGACAGTCCTATTGACAACTTTAAACATCTAAAAACCTAAACACTGAGAGAAAAAAACAAAACACCACAGCAACGCACACTGGTTCTTAAGAAAGGGAGTTGAATTTAGAACAAAAACAAAACAAAAAGCACCTGCTGAAAAAAACTGTAGGAAACAGAAACAGCAAAGCTTTAGAGAAGCTAATACGTTCCAATGGAAAAAGCACACCACACTTGCAGAACTATCATGCATGCTCCAAAAGGAAGGTCTTCCAGCTCTGGAAAACAAACAAACAAAACGTTATCCATGTTAGCACCACTGGATGAATTCACCCATCTGTGTAAGTAGGTGAATTACTTTTTCCCCCAGAAAATTATTCCCAGACATGTTACTTTATTCCTAATCCTAATCAAATTGGATGATGGCTTGCTAAAATACACTTCATAAACTGAACCAATTTCTAGAGATGGAGAAAAAAAAAAAGGAGATGCAGAGGACATAGTTGATCTTCAATAAGGTGAGAAAGACAAACAGGACTGTACTGCAGAGAGCATCAAGTGATGGAATGACTCAGCCACTGTTTGAAAGTAAAGCATTAGCCAGAGAGCACAAGGGTTATAATACAATCTTCAATAAAGAAATGAAGGGGGAGAGGGTGGGGTAAAGCTCCAGAAACCATCAAGGGATATTCAGTACAATCCTGTGGAGAAAGTACAAGGTACAGAATGGACCTATAAACACAATACATTACCTAGTTTAAGAGTGGGGGGGGAGGGAGGATGGATTTGAAATTTACAGAGAATATACCTTTTTACTCATGACAGAACTGGTATTAAACTCATCAGACATCACGACCAGGTCGGAACTGCTTTCATCCAGAACCTCCTGCATGCTGTTTACGCTGCTGCTCTGACTGCCTGTGCTCACAGACATGCTAGGAATGGAGTGATTACTTCCCAGGCTGTCCATCTTCACGTTCAGGCTTGTTCCATGCTCACTGTCCTACAAACCACATCAGGATTATACACTGTTAATTAGAGAGTAGTAATAAACACACATACAGTATAAGGAACCCTAACAAAGCAACAAATAGAATAAATTAATTTTATCCAATAAGTTACATAAAATTCAGTAAATCAGTCTTAACCTATCAAAGTGGAGTAGCAGCGAGCTGAGAACCAGAGCACCAGGGTTCAAATGCCACTGCCACTCTGTGACCTTGGGCAAATCACTTAAGCCTCCATTGCCTCAGGTAGATCATAAGCACTCTGGGCATAGGAAAATACCTACTGCACCTGAATGTAACTTGTGTTGGGCTAGTACTAAAAAGGTGTAAACATAATCCAAATTTAATCCAATCTGTCAACTCAATTAACCAATATTCTTTTGATAATACTGCTACTTAAGCAAGAATCTCATAAACTCTGAGGACAAGAGGAAATACACAAGAATCATTGCAAGAAATTCATACAGACTGATGAGAAGAATGGAACAAGAGACAAGTCTCCAAAGTTGTGAATCAAGGGTGTGGGATGCATGATGCTTCAACCTCACCACCGCACCCTACTGTTGCAGTAATGCAGACTTACATACCAGCAAACCATTCCATATCAGAACTACGCCCTCCCTTACATTTTCAGTAACACACTTACCTCCTCCTCCTCCTGAGACTCTGTCAAAGGCCCATTTCGTGCCTCCTGGAAAAGGATTTTCTTCATTTTCCTGTACTGAAGGTTATCCAGTTCCCGCACAGCATCTTTTGTCCTCTGGATGAGGTCAATCAACACCCGTGCTGGCCGGTCTCGACGAACAAATTCATGCTAGTTAAAAAAAAAAAAAAGAAAGGTAAAGAATAAAGCATATCCTATGATTTATGCATACTCAGTTTTATATCCACATTACCACCAACTATAAAGCTGAAGTTAGGTTTATCAAACAAGACAGTTGGTGAAGGCTGAACTGTACTTCACACTACATACATGAGATATGAACCAACAGAATGACCTAAAAGATTGAATGTTCAAGCAGAACCAGAACATATGGCCGAAGTGAGGCCCAGTCTGGGTGTGTTCTGGGCATAGTTCATCACTGCGCTATCCAGATTTAAAAACTCTGTAAGGAGAGATATATATAGGCATAGTAGAAATTTATACTGTAATTCCCAATACAGAACCTTCTTAACATTCCTCAGACTGGCTTTCAAATAATCACCATATAGACCAGGTGAGCCAAATGCTCAGTGTCTCTCTGCAAACAATGGAAAGGGTCTGTCTCTTCATGTTCAAGTGTACAGCGCTGCGTACGTCCAGTAGCGCTTTAGAAATGATAAGTAGTAGTAGTAATATAAAAGAACAACAAAACAAACCAACTAGTAGAAAAAAAGTACAAAGGGGCCCCCAAAGTTTTTTTTTTAGACTTGCGCGTTTGCTGTGTGATAACTGCAGTATTATATTTGACACTGTGCACAGATTTGCTTTGCATACATGCTGCTATGTTTTTGAAGAGTTCTCTGACTGTCTTTCTTTTTATTTTTTTTAACTGATCTACTGGATCATAGCAGATGATAATTAACCACTATTAAGACCCCTGATGCAAGTTACTAAAATATGGACGTGTCAAGGCTTTCAATAAAGCAACACTTCAAGGCTAACCCTTTGTGCTTTTTTCCACTAGATACATAGTCTGTATCAGGCAATTTACTCTGTAGATACTTATATGTGAGAGGAACTTTTAACTGGGAATACAGAGATCAGGGCTGCTATAAACATTTCCTGAATTTCTGGTTGTGTGGGGCCCAATGAATGGATTTAATGCTTCAGATGAAGAGAATAGTATACATGCGAAGGGAGGTTGAACTCTGCACATAAAGTTTGAAATAGTTTAAGAGTTCCATTTTCATCGAGTATTTGACAGGAAACTACATAACAGTAGCCAAATTAAGGAATCAAGCTCCTAAAGTCAATTTTTTTTACACTTAAATACCAGAAATCAAGCACAATTGCCCTCCAGCCACTCCTCTAAAAGCAGTGCTTCTTAACCCAGTCCTCAGGACACATCTAGTCAGAGTTTCAGGAGACCCACAATGAATATGCAGGAGATAGATCTGTATACAATGGAAGCAGTGAATGCAATTTCTCTTATGCCTATTCAATGTGGAAATCTTGAAAACCTGACTGGCAAGGGGATACTCCAGGACAGACTTGGGAAACACTGGCATAAGTACATAAGTATTGCCATATTGTGACTGACCAAAGGTCCATCAAGCCCAGGATCCTGTTTCCAAAAGTGGCCAATCCTGGTCACAAGTACCTGGCAAGATCCCAAAAAGTACAAAACATTTTATGCTGCTTATCCCAGAAATAAGCAGTGGAGTTTCCCCAAGTCCATTTTAATAATGATCTATGGACTTTTCCTTTAGGAAGCCGTCCAAACCTTTTAAAACCCAGCTAAGCTTACCGCTTTTACCACATTATCTGCAGAGTTTAATTACATGGTGAGTGAAGAAACATTTTCTCTGATTAGTTTTAAATTTAATACTTTGTAGCTTCATCAAATGCCCCCTAGTCCTAGTATTTTTGGAAAGAGTAAACAGACGCTTCACGTCTACGTTTCCACTCCACTCATTATTTTATAGACCTCTGTCATATCTCCCCTCAGCTGCCTTTTCTCCAAGCTGAAGAGCCCTACATGCTTCAGCCTTTCCTCATAGGGAAGTCGTCCTATCCCCTTTATCATTTTTCTTGTCCTTCTCTGCACCTTTTCTAATTCCACTATATCTTTTTTGAGATGCGGCGACCAGAATTGAACACAATATTCGAGGTGCGGTCGCACCATGGAGGATACAAAGGCATTTTAACACCCTCATTTCTGTTTTCCATTACTTTCCTAATAATACCTAACATTCTATTTGCTTTCTTAGCCGCCGCAGCACACTGAGCAGAAGGTTTCAACGTATCATCAACGACAACACCTAGATCCCTTTCTTGGTTGGTGACTCCTAACATGGAACCTTGCATTACGTAGCTATAATTCGGGTTCCTCTTTCCCACATGCATCGCTTTGCACTTGCTCACATGAAACGTCACCTGCCATCTAGATGCCCAGTTTCCCAGTCTTGTAAGGTCCTCTTGTAATTTTTCACAATCTTCCCGCGACTTAACGACTTTGAATAACTGTGTCATCATCAAATTTAATTACCTCACTAGTTACTCCCATCTCTAAATATGTTAAAAAGCAGCGGTCCCAGCACAGACCCTTGGGGAATTCCACTAACTACCTTCTCCATTGAGAATACTGACCATTTAACCCTATTCTCTATCTTTTAACCAGTTTTTAATCCACAATAGGACACTACCTCCTATCCCATGACTCTCCAATTTCGTCTGGAGTCTTATTTATTTATTATCTCATTTGTACCCCCCAGTTTCCCCAACAGTGTCAGGTTCAATGTGGCTTACAGCGCACCACAGAGGCAAACGCCAATGCAGTAAAGCAGGAATATCTACAAGTGATAATGGGGAAGAGTAGGAATTGACAGAAGGAGTAGGGAAACCAGGAGGGAAGAGGGAAGGGGAATGTGTCCAAAATGTCTCTAGATCGATGCGCATCCAACAGTGGAGACACATGCAGAGGCCGTGGGATAAGCATTTCCGAATAACATGGTCTTTAGTGATTTACTGAAAGTTAGATGGCTGGTGATGGTTTTTATGGTTTTTGGCAAAGAGTTCCAAAGCTGAGTACTGATGAAAGAGAAGGATGTAGCATACGTGGATTTCTACTTGATGCTGTTGCAGTTTGGATAATGAAGGTTAAGATATGAACGGGAGAGCCTGAGGTACTTTGTCAAATGCCTTTTGAAAATCCAGATATACAATATCAACCAGCTCACCTTTATCCACATGGCGTAAAGAGGACACTTGGAACCAAAAAACTTTTTTTTTTTTTAAATCTAGCTCTCTTAACCAGCCTTTTGTAAGGCAATTTCTGCTTGCTTATGCTATGTTTCCTATGTATTCTCTTTAAATGCTACAGGTGTTTTTCGCCGATTAGGTAATATACAACATATATGTAAAGAACCGTGAAATTAATTTTTCTGACAAAAAGCAGATCAGGTTTTTCTTCTTGCTTATTTGGGCTTCCAGATCAAATTCAGTCTGGCCTCCACTGGATTATGGCATTTCCCAACCAATGCCTAGACGGCTCAGGATTTCAGGAGTGTTACAATGAAAAAGAAGAGGAGACGGATTTGCACACTTTGGAGACCCCCTGCATGCAAGTCTCTAATATAGATATCCGTTACAGGTATCTTGAAAAATCAGACTGGTTTGGTGAGCCTGCAAAACAGACTTTAAATATCTTTCAACCACAAATACCTGGGGCTTGCCCCCATTTTATAACCACCTCCAACCTCGACAGGCCACTGCAGTGACAATGCTTAGCTGGAAGGGCAGACAATAGCTCTCTATAAAGCTCGCTACACATGCTCCCTACGTTTGGCCATTAGATGACAGAATTGAGTAAAGGCTTAAACTGCCCAGGGTATTATATTACTACTACTTAACATTTCTAAAGCGCTACTAGGGTTACGCAGCGCTGTACAATTTAACATAAAAGGACAGGCCCTGCTCAAAGAGCTTACAATCTAAAGGACAAGTGAGTAGTCAATTCGATAGGGGCAGTCAAAATGGGGCAGTCTGGATATCCTGAAGGTAAGAGTTAGGTGCCGAAGGCAGCACTGAAGAGGTGGGCTTTAAGCAGAGACTTGAAGATGGGCAGGGAGGGGGGCTTGACGTAAGGGCTCAGGAAGGTTGTTCCAGGCATAGGGTGAGGCGAGGCAGAATGGGCGGAGCCTGGAGTTGGCAGTGGTGGAGAAGGGTACTGAGAGGAGGGATTTGTTCTGTGAACGGAGGTTTCGGGTGGGAACATAAGGGGAGATGAGGGTAGAGAGGTAGTGAGGGGCAGCAGATTGAGAACATTTGTAGGTAAGAAGGAGGAGCTTGAACTGAATGCGGTAAGGGATTGGAAGCCAGTGAAGTGACCTGAGAAGAGGGGTGATATGAGTATATCGGTTCTGGCGGAATATAAGACGTGCAGCAGAGTTCTGAACAGATTGAAGGGGGGATAGATGGCTAAGTGGGCTTATGAACACAGTCTCTGTAGCATCCTCAGAACAGACAATGAAGCTGTACACGGAATGCAGTACTAGCATGGAACTGCCAACCCAGCCAAAACAGAAGTTTAAAAAAGCCTCAGTCTATGGGAAGATCTTTAGTAAACCTTAGTTTACTGGATAATAGTTACTTTCCTACACATATATTCTACATCCACTACAATTATGGTTTAATTCCACAGGATTATATGATGTGATCAGCAAAAGATGTACAAATCCTGAGCTTGCATTTTGGTTTCACTGGGCTGCATATTAAGCACATTACATATTACGTTAGTAAACTGAGAAGCTGTACAGCAGCCTCACGTAAGCAAGTTCAAAATGCCTCAGAACGTCATTAACTTTCCTCAATTTACCACTAGGTGTAAATATTCTCTGGGGTGAGCTCTGGATTATTTCATGTCAGCAATCATCAGTGGCTGACTGCAGGTTACATTCCTTCTGTGAGAGATTATAAACTAGCTGCCATGAAGTTAATAATAATCCTCTTTAAAATGAGTACTTCCTAAATTTTTATATTTTTTTGTTTATCAGTTTTCCTAAAAATAGGGAGGAAAAGCCTCAACAGACTCCATCTTGGCAGAAGAGCCAATCGATCACAGGAGTTCTCTCTGTCATCATGGGCTTAAAAAAAAACCTCCCAAATTTTAAATGAAAATAATCCAGACAAACTTTTACTTAGCTTGAAAGATGCCCAGACTCCTATCAACAGTCCATGGCTGACAACAGTTTCCTTATCTGCATCAGGGTCCGTGGAACATAAGCTCACTCCATTTCGTGGCTGTTGAACTCTGTGCATGTTACATATTTATATATTTTAGACTTACAGAAAATATAATCATATCGTTCTTAAGTGCATTAGTTGTGCTGTTTTGTTAGTGTAAATTGCCTTGCACTCTGATAAGATGACGCAGAATATGAAAGTCAAATTACATTAAACGGAGTGTTAGGCATTCCACACCACAGGGGATAGTGTACTTTTTTGTTTTGTTACATTTGTACCCCGCGCTTTCCCACTCATGGCAGGCTCAATGCGGCTTACATGGGGCAATGGAGGGTTAAGTGACTTGCCCAGAGTCACAAGGAGCTGCCTGTGCCGGGAATCGAACTCAGTTCCTCAGTTCCCCAGGACCAAAGTCCACCACCCTAACCACTAGGTCACTCCTCAGGTCACCTAACTGTCCATTAATAACTGTGCATGTGTTTTTGCACTTGAGCAAATGTACACGTGCTACTCTGATATTCTTTGGTAACCTCAAAATTGGACTACTGCAAAGTCATTTACACAGGATTGCCTCTCCCCTATTCAAAGAAACTTCAGACTGTTCAAAATGTTGCCATCCCAGCCCTCTCCCATGCCTATAAATTTGATCATGTTACCCCTCTTTTCAAGTATCACCAGTGGTTGCCAGTTCCTTACCTCATTCAACACAAAAGTTACTCACTTTGGCACATAAGGTTTTACATACTAGTATCCCTGCCTACCTCTGTTCCCTTAAGAACATAAGGTGTGGCCTACGGATTAAGGATGTGGGCTCACTGGAGTTCCTTTGGTTAGCATATCTGGGTTTAGAAAAAGGTTTGGACAGGTTCCTGGAGGAAAAGTCCATAGGGTGTTATTGAGATGGATATGGGAGAAGCCACTGCTTGCACCAGGATTGGTTGCATGGAATGTTGCTACTAATTGGGTTTCTGCCAGGTACTTGTGACTTGGATTGGCCACTGTTAGAAGCAGGATACTGCGCTAGATGTGTATGTGAGAGAGAGAGAGTGTGTGTGTGAGAGAGAGAGAGACGGTGTGTATGTCTGTGTGAGAGAGAGAGAGTGTGTGACAGTGATTGCACTGTCTGTGTGTTTTGTATCCTTTTCTTTTTTAGATATTATCCTGTTTTTTTCTGTTATATATAAATGTATGTGCTGTGTCGTCCACTGGGTACCTCGCGGTTCCGTGTCTGCCTAACGTCAGATCAGCTTGCCTCCAGCTTTCCCTTCCCTCTCACTGTTCCGCCCTCTGACGTCATAACGTCTTTTTGCGAGTGCGAGACAGTGAGGGGGAATGTAATGTTGTAGGCTGCTGTCCTTCGCCTCTCAGTCTCGCGGCATTACTTACTGCGTTCGCCCGTTTCCCGCCACCCTGCTGCCTAAATTGTACCTCGGGGTTCCATCGCTGTCTGCCTGTCTGTTTTCATAACATCCCCTAACGTCAGTTCAGCTTGCCTCCAGCGTTCCCTTCCCTCTCACTGTTCTGCGCTCTGACATCATTACGTCTTGACGCGAGGGCGAGGCAGTGAGGGGGAACGGAACGCTGGAGGCTGGCTGTCATTTGATGTTACCAACCCAGGCAGCCAGACAGCGATGGAACGTTAAAGGTGCAAATTATTATATGGGATATCCCACAACTTCCAAAATTATTTGATTCAATATGGATCACAACTAGAAGTCAGACAGTAGCTAAAGTGGTAAGGACTGATTCAAAATTGATCTGGCCATCAGTACAATCTTGTGCTGCTCTGTGGACCTTCCCTTTGGGCTCTGAGGGAGGGAGACACGGAACCCTTCCTTCCAGATATGGCCCATCGTTGGTGACATCTGGATACAAGAGTAACATGAAGAGGATCTGCACCCAGAAACTATGAAGGATCTCTTTTGTTATTAGTCTACCATGGTCAGGGAGAAAACAATTTGAACTAACCTAAGATTATTAATTCTTCACTACTGGAAAGATTATCATGAGCTGGAAAAATCTCAATGTTGGTTTCACAGGAAGGATGCATTACTCTTTGCTGACAAGGAATGGCAATGAAGGCAAAATTAATTGAAAAGCACTGAAAATTTTAAACTAGGATACCCAGGGAGAAGCCCTACCAAGCTGGGGGGGGGGGGGGGGGGGGGAAGGTGGGGGGGGGGGAACCCCAGCTTGTATTTACTTTAGAAAAATGTCTTAAAGCTAAACTGGCTGCGAAACAATTCTAGAACGTCGTCTCCAGATCAAAGAAGCTGAGGGGCCGCAGGTATGACTTGTGAGAAACCATCATGCATACCTAAAAAGCTTTCCTGGAAAACTAACAGCATCTTCTATGTTGGCATAACATAGAAACACAGAAGCACAAACATGTAGGCAGATCAGGATCATATGGCCTATCAAGTCTGCCCATCCATGCCATCTACTATCCCTTTCTGACCCCTAGAGATCCTATGTACCTGTCCCAAGCCTTCTTGAATTCAGATACAGTCTTTGTTTCCACCAGGAGGTCATTTCACAAATTCACCACCCTTTCCGTGAAGAAGTATTTCCTCAGGTTACTTCTGAGTCTATACCCTAGAGCTGTCCGATTCAGCTAAATATTTTTCAATTCGATACAATTCGATTCTTTCAAAAAAATTGGTTTTTCGATTCAATTCGATTCAACTAGATTGAAATAGTGAGCCAACGGGTCTTAGGAGGAGCACTTGGGGAACGGTCAGAGAGCCACCTGAAACATGTTCAAAAACAGAATAATCCATTTGTGCATCTAAAAGGTAAACTACAAAACAGATGAAGATGTGATTCCATGTGCCCCAATGAAAGGAGAGTTTAATTCTACTTCCATTTAATTTCAATATATTCCATCATCTTTATAACACCAGGCTTCCCAAGGCAGATTACAACAGTTAAGAAGATGAACCCATCAGGAAACAGGATATCCTCACTGAAATCTGGCCATTCTGTATTACAAAGAAACTAGTAAAACAGGCCCGTTTCTCACACAAATGAAATGGGCGCCAGCAAGGTTATCATCAGTATTCCAGCTTGGCCCCCTCCCTCCCTCTCATCCGAGTTCCAGGACCCCCTCCCTCTCCTCTGAGTTCCAGGCGCCCCTCTCTTCCAAGTTCCAGGCCCCTGCCCTCCCTCCCTCCGAGTTCCAGGCCCCCTCTCCTCCTCCCCTTCCTCAGAGTTCCAGGCCCCCTCCACCTCCCCCTCCCTCCTGGCGCCCTTCTTCTCCCTCTCATCCGAGTTCCATGCCCCCGCCCTCCCTCCCTCTCCTTCCCTCCCAGTTCCAGGCTCCCCTCCCCTCTGAGTTCCATGCCCCCCTCCCTCTCCTCAGAGTTCCATGCCCCCTCCATCTCCCCCCTCTCTTCCCCTCCAAGTTTCATTCCCTCCTCTCCTCCGAGTTCCAGACCCCCGCGCCTCCCTCCCTCTCCCCTCCGAGTGGCAGCCCGACTTGCGTTGCCCGCCCTCTTCTTCCAGTCCTCCACCTGCCCCTCGCCTTCCTGCGTGCCAGCCATAATTTAAAAGTTCTTACCTCGGGGTCTGGCGGCAGCAGTGAAAGGTGAGCATGAACGGTGCTTCAGCCTGCCTTTCCTTCTGTCTCAGCTCTGCCTCTGGTCCCGCTCTCATTTCCTGTTTCCGGAAGGGCGGGACCAGAGGCAGAGCTGAGAGATTTGAACCGATTTTTGGATAGCTCTTCCTCTTTCACCTTCATCCTATGCCCCCCCTTGTTCCAGAGCTTCCTTTCAATTGAAAGAGATGGAGTCACATGGCCTGTTTGTGTGTTGCTCTGTTCAATCTGCTGATCACTGCAGAAAACACAACCTCTTCACCATCACAAATATTAAGAAGGAAACTTACCCGTAATAGTTCTGCTGATGTTGGTCTCTCCTGAGGTATTTTCTGCAAACAGTAGTCAACAAATGCCCTAAATGCATCCGTCCTGTATATACAAATATATTAAAAAGAAAAAACAAGGACCTTAATGAGTACTGAAATCCTGCAGCTTGCAATAATTTCTGGGATTTTCTTCATGATGCATTTTTTTCCTTATTTTGGGTACAAAGTTTTAGGACCCGAAACAAACTGAATAGCTTCCAAGTGCCTAATGTACTAGGTTAATTCCTTTAGCAACTTTTCATTTGCAGTGTGTATCCATGGATAAGTATCACTGTATTTTCCCTTCGGAAGTGATGACTACTAAAGGAGATCTTCAAGAAGTCAGAAAGAAGTGGAGACAGAAACCTCTAGCAACCATGAACAGACCATTAAAATTATACACTTTATAAATTTATAAACTACTCGCATATCTGCAAAGTCCATTGTTACTTTTTATACAGATTTTGAACCAGATTTTCAAAATACTAAGAACCTTCAATAAAAGTCACTAAAACTCAATTGCTACAGTAGTTATTGACTTATGGAAAATAAAACCCTGTTTACTGCAAGAAAATTTAATTACTTATTTATTTGCTGCATTTGTATCCCACATTTTCCCAACTATTCACAGGCTCAATGTGGCTTACATTATATAGCAATGGCATCACCATGAACAGAGTAAGAGGTTCAGCAATACTGTTACAATTAATGTACAAGAATAACAGGTAGGCAGGGTAAATAAAATGATAATACATAACATACTTGTGGCAAAAGAATAACTGCTTCGGCTTTGTTGTGCCATCAGCAAGCTCCCTAGCCGTCACTGTTACATTCATGATCTGCCCTCCCCTCTATGTCAATTATTCCCAAACTTTTCATTATGGAAAAACTCCTAAAATATTTTTTCATATACTGTGGATTCCCCTATGTTATGAAATATAAACAGGGGCGTACACAGAAGTCCATGGGTGGGGGGGGGGGGGGGGGGGGGGGGGACACATTTCTTCTCCGCTCTTCTCCTCTCAGCAGCATAAAGTTCTACATTTGCTGGAAGGGATGCCCAAACCCTGCCAGCTGAACTGAGCATGTGCAGGAGTGCTAGTGTTGGAGTTGAAGCATGTGGCCTACTTCCTTGCTGCTCAGGCAGTACGAGTGGGGGGGGATCAGGCAGCAGACCTCTTCAGCTGATGGGGCTCGGGCATACCCCCCGCTATTCCATAGGTGCCACAGTTTTGGAGGGAGCCCCCTCATAGCTATGCCACTGAATATAAAATATTTTACTTCAACTTCTTGCAGAAGAGAAAGTAGGGTTCCACAGAACCCAGTTTGGGAAATCACTGTTCTATGTTATGACAGAAGTCGTAAAGTAAACATTAAAAAAAAAAAAAAATCCATATATTCAGCACTGGTATCTGAATAGTGGCCAATACTGAATTTCTGGATAGCGTGGTCAATACTACTGTGATATTGACAACATTCCGTCCACTATCTAGATAGCAACCCAAATAAAGTTAGGACAGGCTTTTTACAGTCCTACCTTGATTCAGATAGTTATACCGTTAGCAGACTGAATACCATTCCTGACTGGATGATTCTGGGGATTGCCCTCACTTCACCTACAAACTATGCAATCACAATCTATAAGAATATTCAACAGCAGTTTCTGTATAGTGCAACTGAATTTTAGAAAAGCCACTAGAGCCCTTCCTTGACAAAAAACACGTGCGGCTAACCATGTAAAATACCTGCTACTGATACTCACCATTCATTTGACTGTAGTGTTGGAGAGTCGTTCTGGGCTATGTGATACAAGGCACTCATTGCATTCATGTTGAAAAGGGGAGGCTTCCGTTCCCCTGAAATTAATTAAAGGTCAGTCAGAATCTTGAAGAAAGGAAGGAAGGAAGGAAGCAGTGAGTGGTAAAAAGGAAAGGAAAGCAGACAAACAGAATATACAGACTCACTCCTAAATCAATAGCTTATTAGTGTCATCATGTGTCAAATAAGATGATAATCATTTTAATCTCTAGGTCACTGTAGGGTATTCATTTAAAGAAGCTACTGATCACTTGAGCAATACTAGCTGTATGTGTGACATTATTTTACTGCAGACCAGACCAATCTAACAGGAGGTAATAGTCCCACCAACTTCTAATACCAAACAAACTTCCTTTAAACACGATTATCTCAGGAGTGGATTGCTCTATTCACTACCACTTTTGGTCTGGGTCAGGGGTGGGCAACCATGGCCAAGGGTAACAAGCGATTTCGGGCGATTTGCATGTACTACTTTCCACTGTATACAAACAGATCTTGTGCATATTCACTGTGGAAATCTTGAAAACGTGAGTGGGTTGTGGCCCACCCTTAATCTAGGTTGTGGTCCCCTTGCCAGCAATACTTCTTACTTTCAGACTACTCATTCCAGATCTAAAATAAATGTATTGCCACTATCCAGATAACTTTTTTTTGGCCTGCCCTCTCTCCTCCCCTAATCCATCTTATAAACTACGTATCTGGTGGTTTTTAACAATTTAAAACAGCCTACCATCATCATCCAAAAGTTTTTTGAAAATGCATGGACAGAGCAAACGTGTATTTGTCGGCTTCCAAAAATGCATGATTATCTCAGCCAATCAGTATTTACGCTTTTCCTCTCTCGTGCTATGCTGTTATTTGCTTACTGCTACCATTAATAATGCATCTGGACTATGAAGTTAATGCGTACATTTTATAAAGCTGGGATATGGCACTGATCAGGGCCGGTCTTAGCAAGTGCCGGGCCCTGTGCAGACCAATTTGGTGGGGTCCCATCCTAGCCCCACCCCACCTAGCTCCACCCCATTGACAATTAATACATTTAATTAAATTTAGATATTAGATATGTATCATATGTCAAAGAATAAAGTGGTTGCTCAAAGCATATACTAACCACAATTGCTCAACTGCAAAACACTATGCACAAATTTGTGCAAAAACACACGCAGAACCTTACTGTACCATAAATATTACACTGGGCAGACCCTAATATACAATATACCGGCCATAAGGAAAATGCAGACCGTCAACAATATGAAACAAGGGATCATATCAAAATTCTCATGTAGAGCCACAAAACACCTTTTTAGGGTGGAAAGTGTTCACAATGAGCTCCTTTTATTAACAACCATATATAGATCCTTCAAGAGATAGTGTGTCATGATTTAGGCTCTAAAACCCTTTCCGATGTTTTGGTGCCACCTCGGTAAGGCCAACACACAATCTCTCCACTGCAAAACACTATACACAAACTTGTGCAAAAACACACTCATAACCTTACCAAACCATAACAGCACTAATTCCAAGGACAGGACGAGCTACAACCTTATGTGTGGAAAGGCAGCACTATAATTACACCGGGCTCTAAAACAACAGTACAAAACCTAGTGAAACAAAAACAAAACTAAACAAAAAAGGATGCAAATACTACATGCTAGCAGAATATTGCACCTTGATCACACATGAAAAACACATGACACAACAGATATGAAGGCAAATTTCTGAACTGGAAAGTTACCTCAAGAAGTCAGACTCAGCATGCAGCAATACCCCACATGCACTCCATTCACACAAGTCCTCTGCATGCACTCTACTCCCCACCCTCCAATGTACCCTTCTGACGTCAGTCCTCTGTATGCACCCCATTTCCACCCTCATGCACCCCACTGACATCAATCCTCTGCATGCACCCTCCATGCACCCCATTCATTCATATCAGTCATATGCATGCACCCACTCACATCAGTTTTCTGTATGTACCCCACTGACATCAATCCTCTGCATGCACCCTCCATGCACCTCATTCATTCACTGATGTGAGTGGGGTGCAAGCAGATGACTGATATGAATGAATCAGTCATCTGCTTGCACCCCACTCACATCAGTCCTCTGCGTGAACCCCACTTCCAACCCCTGTGCACCCCACTTCCCATCAGTCCTCTGAGTGCACCCAACTCCCATCCGTCCTCTAGGAGATGAATCGCACTCCTCATCTCCACTTGCATCGCTTCTCCGTGTGCATCTCTCCCCCTGCAGCCCCCTCCCCATGTATCAGGCCAGATCTCCCCAGAACACCTGCGATGCGCCTGGCGGGAATTCATGCAATCCTGAAGAAGGGTCTCTCTGTCTTCGCCATAAATCTCGGGATCCAGCGGGGTCTCCCCGCAAACCTGCGGCACGGCAGGAGCCCGCAACACAGGCAACAGCAGCAGCAGGCTTGCATCCAAACCAAAGTTTCAGCGTGCTTGTCTGACTTTGCTGTCTGGATGTCTCAACACCACCTGAAATTAAACATGACCAAAATCAAGCTTCTCATTTTTCCCCACAAACCCACCTCCCCGCTCCCCCCGTTTTCCTATTTCTGTTGATGGCTCTCTCATTCTCCCTGTCTCCTCAGCTAGAAACCTTGGGGTCATCTTTGACTCTTCTCTCTCCTTCTCTGCTCATATCCAGCAGACCGCCAAGACCTGTCGTTTCTTTCTTTACAACATCCGTAAAATCCGCCCCTTTCTTTCCGAGCACTCTACCAAAACCCTCATCCACACTCGTCACTTCTCGTTTAGACTACTGCAAACTGCTTCTTGCTGGCCTCCCACTTAGTCACCTCTCCCCTCGCCAATCGGTTCAAAACTCTGCTGCCCGTCTCGTCTTCCGCCAGGGTCGCTTTACTCATACTACCCCTCTCCTCAAGTCGCTTCACTGGCTCCCTATCCGTTTTCGCATCCTGTTCAAACTTCTTCTACTAACCTATAAATGTACTCACTCTGCTGCTCCCCAGTATCTCTCCACACTCATCCTTCCCTACACCCCTTCCCGTGCACTCCGCTCCATGGATAAATCCTTCTTATCTGTTCCCTTCTCCACTACTGCCAACTCCAGACTTCGTGCCTTCTGTCTCGCTGCACCCTACGCCTGGAATAAACTTCCTGAGCCCCTACGTCTTGCCCCATCCTTGGCCACCTTTAAATCTAGACTGAAAGCCCACCTCTTTAACATTGCTTTTGACTCGTAACCACTCGCCTCCACCTACCCTCCTCTCCTCCTTCCTGTACACATTGATTTGATTTGCTTACTTTATTTTTTGTCTATTAGATTGTAAGCTCTTTGAGCAGGGACTGTCTTTCTTCTATGTTTGTGGAGCGCTGCGTACGCCTTGTAGCGCTATAGAAATGCTAAATAGTAGTAGTAGTAGTAGCAGGCAGCCACCAAGAACACAACAAACGGCATGGGAGCTCCGGCCGCAGTGCCCTGCCCTGCCCCCTCATTCCGCAGCCGGAACCAGGACTGTACACTCATTCTGTATGCAGAGCGGGCCTGCCCCCTGCTAACCTGATCGAGGGAGCTGCGCCACCAAGCTCGCCAGCTTCAAGTTCTCCCTTTCCTGTCTTCACACAGTGTCTGTCCCGCCTTCGCGGAAACAGGAAATACGTCATCGTAAAGGCGGGACGGACACTGTGCGAAGACAGGAAAGGGAGAACTTGAAGCAGTGTCTTCACGTCGCTCGCTGCTACTGAAAGAAAAAGGGTTCAGCACTCTTGCGGGGGGGGGGGGGGGGGAACGGAGGAGGGAGGAACGAAACGGAGGAGGGCTGCCAGTCGGGCCGAGGGCGGGAAGGAGGTGTGCCGCGCGGGGCCCCCTTGACTGCGGGGCCCTATGCGGTCGCCTCGCCTTAAGACCGGCCCTGGCACTGATTAACGTTAACAGGGAACTCTGGCATTCAAAATCTAAGTTTTACTTATGCGTGTGTACATCTAATATAGCAAGGGGTAATTAAGCCTATAAGGGGCTCTTAGAATTAGATGCAGTATTATCTTCTGAATTACTCCGGAAATTACAGAGACTGGGGAAAAGGCATACAGAAACCCCTTGTTCTATGGCATGAAGAACACGTCTGGAGCAAAAAGCCTGTATTTTCTGTTGCATTCTCCGTTCGAGATCCTCAACACTGAAAGAATTTTGATGTCACTGCAGCAATCACTTATGAGAGACCAGGCTTCTGCTTAGACTGTCAGCAATGAGAGTCCATGCCTGGTAGATACATAGCACAGAAGTAATTGCTTATAGATATAGCAAGACAGTAAATCCTCAGAGCTTCCCAGAAAAGTCTGAGGGAGCCTGAACATTCTTGTTTGTTTATAACAAACATTGCTACTTCATTGTCAGCCCTGATGAAGACTACCTGCTTGCTGAGGTGATCTTTGAAAGGTTGAAGGACATAAAATGCAGCACAAAAGATTAGATTTATGGCTAAAGACTGTTCTCAGCTTGAGCAAAGACTTGCATTTGAATGTATAGCACATTAAACTCTGTTTTATTCCCAGAAATTGGTGCTTATCAAAGTTAAGTGAATACAGTCTGTACATACACAAAGGAATCCTATATAGAAGGCCTGGAACCAAACAAGCTTGGCAGTGATTAGAAGCAACACCAATAATTGAGAAGCAAAGCCTGTTATAGGCAGATTTCTACGTCTGTGCCCTGATCATGGCTGGACAGATTCAGCTAAAGTAGCTGGAGAACAAGAATATCAGAGTAGCCGTACTGGGTCAGACCAATGGGCCATGTAGCTCACTATCCTGTTTTCCAAACAGTGGCCAAGCCAGGTCAGAAGTACCTGGTAGAAATCCAAATCGTGGCAACACTCCATACTACAAATCCCAGGGCAAGCAGTTGCTTCCCATGTCTGTCTCAATAGCAGACTATGGACTTTTCCTCCAGGAATTTGTCCAAACCTTTTTTTCAACCGCTGTTACCACCTGTTACCAAGGCCAGTTCTGGGCAGACTTCTACCGTCTGTGCCCTGATCATGGCTGGACAGATTTGGATGGGCTGGACTAGGGCTTCGATGACAACTTCAGAAGTTGGAGAACAAGGTCAATGCTGGTCAAATTTCTACATTTCTCTGCCCTGAAAATGGCAAGGACAAATCAAGATCAAGTATACATATGTAGTATCTTTACGGAAGAAGATGCAAGAGATCTGCCTGTACCAGAAATAGTTTTCAAGGCTGATGATACAGAGGAACTGAAAGAAATCTTTGTGAACCTGGAAGATGTACTGAGCCAAATTGACAAATTAAAAAGAGTAGTAAATCACCTGGACTGAACGGCATACATCCAAGGGTACTCAAAGAACTCAAGCATGAAATTGCTGATCTGTTGTTAATAACATGTAACCTGTTAAAATCATCCATAGTACCTGAAGATTGGAGGGTGGTCAATGTGACGTCGATTTTAAAAAAGGAGAGATCCAGGAAATTACAGACCGGTAAGCCTGACGTCAGTGCCAAGCAAAATAGTAGAAACTATTATAAAGAATAAAAACACAGAACACATAGACAAACATGATTTAATGGGACAGAGACAGCATGGGCTCAGCCAAGGGAAGTCTTGCCTCACCAATTTGCTTCATTTCTTTGAAGGCGTGAATAAACATGTGGATAAATGTGAGCCGGTTGATGTTGTGTATCTAGATTTTCAGAAAGCTTTTGATAAAGTTCCTCATAAGAAACGCCTGAGAAAATTAAAAAGTCATAGGCTAGGAGGCAAGGTTCTGGTGTGTAATAGGAATTGGTTATTAGACAGAAAACAGAGAGTAGGGTTAAATGGTTATTTTTCTCAATGGAGGAGGGTGAACAGTGGAGTGCCACAGGGATCAGTAATGGAACCAGTGCTATTTAATATATTTATAAATGATATGAAAATCAAACGAGCGAGGTGATTTAAATTTGCAGATGGCACAAAACCATTCAAGGTTGTTAAAACTTGGGCGGTCTGTGAAATATTGCAGGAAGACCTTAGGAAATTGGAAGACTGGGCATCCAAATGGCAGATGAAATTTAATGTGGACAAAAACAAGGTGAAGCACATTGGAAAGAATAATGCAAATTATAGTTACCTGATGCTAGATTCCACCTTGGGGTCAGCAACCAAGAAAAAGATCTAGATGTCATTGTAGATAATACGCTGACGTCTTCTGCTCAATGTGCGGTGGCCAAAAAAGCAAACAGGATGCTAGGAATTATTAGGAAAGAGATGCTAAGACCGAAAATACTATAATGCTTTATCACTCCATGGTGCGACTGCACCTTGAATATTGCGTTCAGTTCTGGTTGCCGTATCTCAAAAAAAGATGTAGCGAAATTAGAAAAGGTTCAAAGAAGAGCGACCAAAATGTTAAAGGGGATGCAGTGCCTCTCGTATGAGGAAAGGCTAAAGAGGTTAAGACTCTTCAGCTTGGAAAAGAGAATGGATGAGTGGAGCTATGATTGAAGTCTACAAAATTCTAAGTGGTACAGAATGAGTAGAAATAATCAATTTTTTACTCGTTCCAAAAGTACAAAGACTAGGGGACACTCAAGGAAGTTACATGGAAATACTTTTAAAACAAATAGGATGAGATATATTTTCACTCAATGAATAGTTAAGCTCTGGAACGATTTGGGTTTCTGCCAGGTACTTGTGACCTGGCTTGGCCACTGTTGGAACAGGATACTGGGCTAGATGGACTACTGGTCTGACCCAGTATGACTATTCTTAACATATTGTTGGGCAAACTGGACGGACCATACAGGCCTTTATCTGCCATTATCTACTATATTACAATGTTACCCAGACAGACTAGAGGCATTCCAGTTTGCATTAATGTACATGTGTTTGTAAAAGCATGCATTCGTGCATACCAAAGAGCAGGCACAATTATATCTGCATAAATTCCTTGTGGTACATTTTTCAAAAATTGCTGGTATCTGCCTAAGGAAGAGTTTGTGAGTACTAGTTACACATGCACTCGGCTATTAAATTTGTCTTTGTTACTTGTGGATTTTTAGCCTGTCTTTAGAAATGATGCTCAAAGTGGCATACACAGTGGCGTAGCAAGGGCGGGGCAGTGGAGGTGGTCCGCCCCGGGTGTCAGCACAAGGGGGGGTGCTCCGCCGCTCCCGCTCCTCTTCTTCCTGGCACCCCCCGCACCAGCCCTTTAAAAAGAAATGTCCGACACGGTGGCGAGGCACAGCACCTCGTGTCTGCAAGTAAAAGAAGCGGATCATCTCATTGGGCCTTCCCTCACTGTCCCGCCCTCCTCTGACGCAACTTCCTATTTCCACAAGAGCGATACAGTGAGGGAAGGCCCGATGAGACGATCCACTTCTTTTACATGCAATTGCGAGGTGCTGTGCCTTACCACCGCGTCGGACATTTCTTTTTAAAGGCCGGGTGGCAGGGAGAAGACGAGGCAGGGTGAGGGTGGGGGACTCGGATGGCAGAAGGGACTGGGTCGGGGGACAGATGGGAGAAGGGGCGTGGAGCTGGAACTCCTCTTCCTCCGCTCTCGATCTCAGTTGATAACACACTCATCCTCCCCGTCTCATCTGCCCGCAACCTCTGAGTCATCTTCGACTCCTCCCTCTCCTTCTCTGCGCATATCCAGCAGACAGCCAAGACCTGTCGCTTCTTCCTCTTTAACATCAGCAAAATTCGCCCTTTCCTCTCTGAGCACACCACCTGAACTCTCATCCACGCTCTCATTACCTCTCGCCTTGACTACTGCAACCTACTCCTCACTGGCCTCCCACTTAACCATCTATCCCCCCTTCAATCCGTTCAGAACTCTGCTGCACGTCTTATATTCCGCCTGAACAGATATACTCATATCACCCCTCTCCTCAGGTCACTTCACTGGCTTCCAACCAGATACCGCATACAGTTCAAGCTTCTCCTTCTTACCTACAAATGCACTCAGTCTGCAGCCCCTCATTACCTCTCTACCCTCATCTCCCCTTACGTCCCCGCCCAAAACCTCCGTTCACAGGACAAATCCCTCCTCTCAGTACCATTCTCCACCACCGCCAACTCCAGGCTCCGCCCATTCTGCCTCGCCTCACCCTATGCTTGGAATAAACTTCCTGAGCCCCTACGCCAAGCCCCCTCCCTACCCATCTTCAAATCCTTGCTCAAAGCCCACCTCTTCAATGTTGCCTTCGGCACCTAACCTTTATACCTTTCAGGAAATCTAGACTGCCCCAATTTGACTGCCCCTACTTGACTGACTGTACATTTGTCCTTTAGATTGTAAGCTCTTTGAGCAGGGACTGTCCTTCTATGTTAAGTTGTACAAGCGCTGCGTAACCCTAGTAGCGCTCTAGAAATGTTAAATAGTAGTAGTAATTTTGGAAAGTAAATCAAAAATATTTTTTTTTCGGTAGACCAGAGCTCTAAACAGTGCACTGTTGAGCTCTGTAGTCTACGCAGCTACTTTTCATCCTGGAAGTGCTAGTTGCTGGATGGAGCTACATAGCTCCTCAAGGCTGTTGGTTTGGAGTGTAGCCAAGTAACTGAGGGGCCACTAGTAGCTGAATTCTCTCCTGTGCTAATAAGATCCAAGAAGGATTGTGCTGCTGTATCACTTCGGCTGAGAGGGCAGTGCAATCCAGAACAGCAAGTGCCAAGGGAAGGCCAGTTGTAGTGATAATTGAGTCACTCTGGGATGCTGTACAAGGTCTGGAATCATCTCAGTACTAGTATTCGTTTCCTCTCTGTATTAGTCTGGAAGTTAATACTACTTTTAAGAAATACCTGATCAGGCTTCGACATTGGAACAAGCAGTGAGGTTGGAGAGGAGACTCAAGTCCTATGTGGCTGTAATATGTTACCTTGGCACGACTCAGACTAAAAGCAAGGACTTTTACATTGGACACTGGAATATTATGAAAATCAATTGAGAAAGTTCTTGAACTTCCTCAAATTACCCCTGATTTGTTACAGAAATATTATGAAATTCTGGGAATGGCTACTGAGATCAGAGGTTTAGGTCCAGTATCTAGGCCTTTTAGAAGTAATCTAATCTAAACAAATACTTTAAAGAAAAATTGTGGTGGATGGACGAAACAGACTCTACGCGGAAATGGATAAGATGACTATGCAGATTCAAGAAAGTATTGGACAAGCAGAGGATCTCTAAGGGGAAGGATCTCTGGAAGAAAGAGGGGAGATCTGCTTCTGGACCGCGTACAATTCATTGATGGGCTGCAAGTTGCTCACCCGTGCACTAAAGCATACCCTCACACAGTTGGTTTTGAAGATACACGTGGTGCCAGATGATGGCCCTAGAGCCCTTCTCTCATCCCCCAGAGCAGAGATTAGTAGATGGTATGGATGGGCAGACTAGACAGGTCACATAGTCTTTATCCGTTCACAGAAACACAGAAATTGATAGCAAATTAGTACTCTAGTGAATACTTTAAAAACTTTTTAAATTACCTCAATAAGCTTTCTGTAAGATCAATTTAAGTGGATTTCTTGGATGGATTTAGCTGTTTATTAGATTATAACAATTTCTTTAGGGTTGGGTGAGATTTTATTTCATGAGTTTATGATTTATTGCCTCAAAGGATTACCAGAGGCATGAAATCAGGTAATATTAAATGGATAGACAAATCAGTTCAGTAGATTAACACACAAATAGATACATATATAAATGAATGAACGGGAGGTTAGCACTCCATTAACACACCTTTCTACTCACCTAACTCTATGCAGGTGATTCCCAGAGACCATACATCTACCTTCCCATCATACTGCCCTTCATCCATAGCCAAGATTACCTCTGGGGCCATCCTGTAAAACAAAATATGCCCTTCAAATCAAAGAAACCTTAAGAGCTTCAGTTAGAGGGATTTGTTTTGGCGGGGTGGGAGGTGCAGAACTCCTGTAAGTATATATTATACCCCTCACCTCTTTATATATGTTTTGGTACTAATCTTCTTTATGTCACTGATGGAAGCTTTTAGTTCTACTAAGCTGGAGAAGCTGCCTCACCATGCATATATAAGCATCATTTCCAGCTTGCAGCTATCACACAGGACCACTTCAGTTTATTCTTTAAGAGCAGAATATCACTCCTTGGGGCGGTGGTTGACTATCGGGCTCATTTTCAAAGCACTTAGCCTCCCAACGTTCCATAGAAACCTATGGAACTTAGCCTCCCAAAGTGCTTTGAAAATATGCCTCTATGTGAGGGACTTGTATCTTGCTGTACACAAAGAACACCTGCTACAGGTAACTAACTTGGTTTTCTCTAAGGACACGCAGAATAGTAAGCTCTTACAGCATGGGTCTCCCTAGCTACATGCTGCCTTCAATAAAAAGAAAGGGGGGGGGGGGGATCAGAAACCATAATAAGGCACTGCAACAAGCTGACACTTACATATTTTGGGACAAATTAGCCTATTAGGCTTTTCTCTGTTCCACCTCCCCCTCCCTCTTTTTTTTTTTTTTTTTTTGAAAGCAGCTTGAAACAGACAAGAGGGCCCATGATGGGATGAAGTTGGATTCTAATTCTCCAACAGATTTGGAGAACTGACTGGTCAAATAACGCCTAGCCACATACCATCTTAATTTGTACGGTGATGTGCATCATTCCCTCTTGTGATCCTGAACATTAAACAAAGAATTTGATCTGTACCTGAAATCTAATTGGAAACCAGTGTAGTGATTCTAGAATAGGAGAGATCATTTTCTGAAAATTGCAGCCAATAATTTGGGGCTGCCACATTCTGCATTAATTGCATACTTTTTTGGAAGACCAATGAGAGGAAATTTACAATAATCCCACTCTATTTGAATCAACACCTTGAACTTAAGACCTCTGCAGTCAAGAAACAGTAAATGTAAAAATCTAAACAACATAACATAGTAACATAGTAGATGACAGCAGAGAAAGACCTGTACGGTCCATCCAGTCTGCCCAACAAGATAAACTCATATGTGCTACTTTATGTGTATACCTGACCTTGATTTGCATCTGCCATTGTCAGGGTACAGACCGTAGAAGTGTGCCCAGAACTAGACCCACCTCCCAACACCGGCTCTGCCACCCAATCTCCGCTAAGCTTCTGAGGATCCCACGCATTTTTGAATTCCTTTACCGTTTTCATCTCCACCAGCTCCCGCGGGAGGGCATTCCAAGTATCCACCACTCTCTCCGTGAAAAAATACTTCCTGACACTTTTCTTGAGTCTGCCCCCTTCAATCTCATTTCATGTCCTTTAATTCTATCGCCTTCCCATCTCCGGAAAAGGTTCGTTTATGGATTAATACCTTTCAAATATTTGAACGTCTATATCATATCACCCCTGTTTCTCCTTTCCTCCAGGGTACACAATGTTCATCAAAGCCATCCACTTAAATTTATCCATATAATGACAGCTGAATAAACTAACCCTAGATCTTATATTAGTTCCACTATAGTTATTGCTCAAGCATCCAGCCTCTAGAATTCTGGCTTTTAGTACCTAACCACCACAACATACTGCCTCAGCATACTGTGAAATACCTACTGTGTGACTGCACGAATACATTTTCTGTTGCTTTCCACTGCCTATAAAATCACAAGCAGTTGATGGTAGTTCTTTGAGAATTCCATTGCTTTTACTTATAGTTCACCTTGTCTTAACAGAATACTGACCATTTATAACATAGTAACATAGTAGATGACGGCAGAAAAAGACCTGCACGGTCCATCCAGTCTGCCCAAGAGGATAAATTCATATGTGCTACTTTTTTTATTTGTACTTTCCTCTTCAGTGCACAGACCGTATAAATCTGGCCAGCCCTATCCCCGCCTCCCAACCACCAGCTCTGGCACAGACCGTATAAGTCTGCCCAGCACTATCCCTGCCACCCACCACCAGCTCTGGCACAGACCATATAAGTCTGCCCAGCACTATCCCCGCCTCCCAACCACCAACCCCGCCTCCCAACCACCAGCTCTGGCACAGACCGTATAAGTCTGCCCAGCACTATTCCCTGCCACCCACCACCGGCTCTGGCACAGACCGTATAAGTCTGCCCAGCACTATCCCCGCCTCCCAACCACCAACCCCGCCTCCCAACCACCAGCCCCGGCACAGACTGTATAAGTCTGCCCAGCACTAGTCCCCCCCCTCCCAACCACCAGCCCCAGCACAGACCGTATATGTCTGCCCACACTAGCCCCGCCTCCCAACCACCAGCTCTGCCACCCATTCTAGGCTAAGCTCCTGAGGATCCCTTTCTTCTGCACAGGATTCCTTTATGTTTATCCCACGCATGTTTGAATTCCGTTAACGTTTTCATCTCCACCACCTCCCGCGGGAGGGCATTCCAAGCATCCACCACCCTCTCCATGAAAAAATACTTCCCGACATTCTTCTTGAGTCTGCCCCCCTTCAATCTCATTTCATGCCCTCTTGTTCTACCGCCTTCCCATCTCCGAAAAAGGTTCGTTTGCGGATTAATACCTTTCAAATATTTGAACGTCTGTATCATATCACCCCTGTTTCTCCTTTCCTCCAGGGTATACATGTTCAGGTCCACAAGTCTCTCCTCATACGTCTTGTAACGTAAATCCCATACCATCCTCGTAGCTTTTCTTTGCACCGCTTCAATTCTTTTTACATCCTTAGCAAGATACGGCCTCCAAAACTGAACACAATACTCCAGGTGGGGCTTCACCAACGACTTGTACAGGGGCATCAACACCTCAGGGACTTATTTCCTTATGAAGAATACATTTACCAGTTCCAGTATCATCTACACATTTTGGGACAACCACCTGACCAGTGTTCAGAGTGTTAGAGGGGCCCTATTCCCTGATTGCAGCTCTGAGGGAGTAACTTGTGGGGAAGGAGGTTGTGTCAGCTCACTCCTCACCTCAGACAGCAGATTGTCCTGAGCCACAACTGAGTCCTGTTACCTGCATAGTTCATAGTTGTGTTTCTGCCAGGTACTTATGACCTGGATTGGCCACTGCTGGAGGCAGGTTGCTGGGCTGGGCCAGTATGGCTGCTCTTAAGTTCTTACTTGTTTTTTTACCTGACTATATGCAATACTTGTTAGTATTACCTTTACATAATGCTCATCAATCTTTTCCTCCATTTTCTGTGTTCTACAAATCTTCGTTACATAGTAACATAGTAGATGACGGCAGAAAAAGACCTGCACGGTCCATCCAGTCTGCCCAACAAGATAAACTCATATGTGCTACTTCTTGTGTATACCTTATCTTGATTTGTATCTGCCATTTTCAGGGCACAGACCGTAGAAGTCTTGCCCAGCACTATCCCCGCCTCCCAATCACCAGCCCCGCCTCCCACCACCGGCTCTGGCACAGACCGTATAAGTCTGCCCAGCACTATCCCCGCCTCCCAACCACCAGCCCCACCTCCCACCACCGGCTCTGCCACCCAATCTCGGCTAAGCTCCTGAGGATCCATTCCTTCTGAACAGGATTCCTTTATGTTTATCCCACGCATGTTTGAATTCCGTTACGATTTTCTTTTCCACCACAAATCAAAGCAATGTACAATAAAACGCTCTAAAAGCCAGAAAGGAAGTACAGATCTATTAATGATGCCAGCTTCATACACCGAGCTACTAGGAAATGGAATTCCCTACCAAGGTCACTCAGATATGTTACTGACTACTTGAAATTTTGTAAATTGTTGAAAGCATTCTTATTTAGTGAATTCCTCAGCACTGGTGGTGATTGCAATTCATTTAGTTAATTTGTTATTTCAAAATGAGTCATCTTACTGCTTGGATGTTTTTACCTATTGTTTTGTATTTTCGTTATAGTTCTTATTGTAATTTGCTTTAAAAGTTTCATGTAAGCCACACTGAACCCAAACTTATTTGGGATAATGCGGAGTGTAAATGTCATAAATAAATACATAAAACCAGTTATTTTTTTATTTTTGTTACATTTGTACCCCGCGCTTTCCCACTCATGGCAGGCTCAATGCGGCTTACATGGGGCAATGGAGGGTTAAGTGACTTGCCCAGAGTCACAAGGAGCTGCCTGTGCCTGAAGTGGGAATCAAACTCAGTTCCTCAGTTCCCCAGGACCAAAGTCCACCACCCTAACCACTAGGCCACTCCTCCACTGTTGCTACTATTTGAGATTCTACATGGAATGTTGCTAGTGGAATAGCAACATTCCATGTAGAATCTCCAATAGTAGCAACATTCCATGTAGAATCTCCAATAGTATCTATTTTATTTTTGTTACATTTGTACCCTGCGCTTTCCCACTCATGGCAGGCTCAATGCGGCTTACATGGGGCAATGGAGGGTTAAGTGACTTGCTCAGAGTCACAAGGAGCTGCCTGTGCCTGAAGTGGGAATCCAACTCAGTTCCCCAGGACCAAAGTCCACCACCCTAACCACTAGGCCACTCCTGCAGATTCCAGGAAAGGCCTAAGCAGTTGAAACCAATGCAGGTAAACAAAGGATGACTTCTCTACAAAAGCCTCGATCTTCAGCTGCAGGTTCAACCAGACCCCTAGAATCACTAGTTTCAGGCAGGCCACTTTCAATGGAAGGTAAGCTCAGGAACAAGGGGGGTCATAGGATGAGAGTGAAAGGGGCATCTTCATTACTTTTCCCACCACCAAAGTGAGGTTTACTGTGGTTTCCCACCTCATCTTTACTACCACTTTTATGAAGATGAACCACACCTGCCTCTCTCCATTCACGTGGAACCTTTCCTACTCTCCAGAGATCTTTCACATATATCCTTCAGGGGACCTGCCAGAACTTCTCTGAGCTCTCTTAGTATCCTGGAATGTATTCAATCAGGTCTCAAGGCTTTGTCCATAGGTGTCAGAAAGGGGACAGCCACAGGTGTCATGACATCACCAAAATATTTCTTTCCTTTTACCAGAAGGTGTTTAGCTTCTTACCTCCCTTTTCTTGAGACAGTGACGCTACAATCAGTATCACAGAAGACACATTATAGCCGACCAGCTTGGGGCTTTGAGCATCTGTAAATGCTCAAGGCCTGCCGGCTTCTGCCACCTCCAAAACTAAAGTTAAATACTGCAAAGTCAGAAGCTATCTCCATGGTTTACATCTCAAATCATCTGCTCCCACTATCGAGGGTGTTCCTCTCCCACTTAAAAACTCTGTCAAAATATCAGGGGTTACAATGGAGAGTGAACTCACTGCACTCAATTCTCTCATATTGGTTCAAGCTGGGAGGGTTTTTTTTTACCCTTAGAAAGGTGGGAGGTGGGGTTAGTGCTGGGCAGACTTATACGGTCTGTGCCCTGAAAAAGACGGGTACAAATCAAGGTAAGGTATACACAAAAAATGACACATGTGAGTTTATCTTGTTGGGCAGACTGGATGGACCGTGCAGGTCTTTTTCTGCCGTCATCTACTATGTTACTATGTTACAATCCATGCTTGAGACGTCTTCTCTCTTTACTCTGCTCCTGGCTCTTGTAATCTCACAGTTGGACGACTGCAACTCTCTTTATCTTGAGCTCCTACACACTGAACTCTGCAACTTAAATAAAACACGGCCACCAACTTACTCTTGGGCATAAAAAAAAACTGATCATATCAGTTCCCTTTTCCAAACTGGTTTTGAAGTGGCTTACAGACTTCCCATCAAGACCCTGGTATAAATCACCACATTTAATCTTCAAATTCAGGTCATCCTTTATTTCTAGGTGGTCTTCTCATACCTTACTCCCCTCATAGCACACTTCATTCTTCACAATATCATCTGCTGATCATCCCCTCTTTTCATCAGATTTATATGAACCCAACTAGACTATTTCTGCTCCAATGCTCTGGAACAGCCTTCCTTCCTTAGATAAAGAGGAAGATTAGAGCTTTCTATTGATAAAATTTAAAGCCTTACTTAAAGTTGTCGTTTTTTTTTAAAGTTTTCCACAGCTTTTCCAAACTCTGGGACCAAGTAATTCCTCATTTGCTCCTCTCCTTTTCCCAAACTCTGGGACCAAGTAATTCCTCATTTGCTCCTCTCCTTTTGCCATGTATTATCAGGCTAAGATCCTATTATGTTTTTCTCCCTCAGTCCTGCTACCTTTTTCTTTTTGTATAGTGTAGTGCTATACAGGGGCATAGCCAGACTTCGGCGGGAGGGGTGTCCAGAGCCCAAGGTGAGGGGGCACATTTTAGCCCCGCCATTGCCGACACCCCCGCCGTCGCCTACCTTTACTACTACTACTATTTAGCATTTCTATAGCGCTACAAGGCGTACGCAGCGCTGCACAAACATAGAAGAAAGACAGTCCCTGCTCAAAGAGCTTACAATCTAATAGACAAAAAATAAATAAAGTAAGCAAATCAAATCAATTAATGTGAACGGGAAGGAAGAGAGGGGGGTAGGTGGAGGCGAGTGGTTACAAGTGGTTAGGAGTCAAAAGCAAAGTTTTCTTGTCCAGTATGCATTAATCTAATTTGTGCTACTCAACATCTTTCCGGAAGAAACCCCAACCCCCTCCAGTCCAGGTCCTCTTTTTCCTTCGTTCTGTTTCTGAGTCTGAAGTTCTGCATATTGTATGTGCAGGACGTCAGACTCACAGAAACAGAACGAAGCCCAGCAGATCGCAAGGCTTTGTTCTGTTTCTGTGAGTCTGACGTCCTGCACGTACAACATGCAGGACTTCAGACTCAGAACGAAGGAAGAAGAGGACCTCGGCTGGCGGGGGTTGGGGTCCCCTGCCAGCAAAGGTAGCAGACGGTGACGGGGGGGGGGGGGGGGGGAGTCAAGAGGGTCATCGGCAGGGGGGTCCAGGGCCAAATCTACAGGGGACCAGGCCCCCGTGGCCCCACATAGCTACGCCCCTGGTGCCATATTGTATGTATTTTTAGTATAGCATTCTTCTAATACATTGTAAACCACTTAGTTTATTTATAAATATAGACAGTATAATCAAATAAAATTGAACTTCTCCTATGCTCCCTAGTTTCCCATTTTCATCTTTTGTACTCCAGTCTACAACTACTTCCCTCTGCCTTTAATCATCTCACTATCCCTAGTTCCTCCCCTGTAATTCATACCATCCCTTGCTTCTTGTCTTTTACTCCCATGATATGATAGAGGTTTATAAAATACTGAGTGGAGTGGAACAGGTAGATGTGAATCGCTTGTTTACTCTTTCCAAATATACTAAAACTAGGGGGAACGCAAAGAAGCTGCAAAGTAGTAAATTTAAAACGAATCGGAGAAAATATTTCTTCACTCAATCAGTAATTAAACTCTGGAATTTGTTGCCAGAGAATGTGGTAAAAATAGTTAACTTAGCATGGTTTAAAAAAAGGTTTGGATAATTTCCTAAAAGAAAAGTCCATAAGCCATTATTAAGATGGATGAGAAAATCCACTGAATATTCTAGGATAAGCAGTATAAAATATGTTTTGCTGTTCTGGGATCTTGCCAGGTACTTGTGACCTAGATTGGCCACTGTTAGAAACAGGATACTGGGATTGATGGACCTTTGGTCTGTCCCAGTATGGCAATGCTTATGTTCTTATGTAAGATGGAGGTACCAAAGGAAAGGCTGGCCCTGGGAGCAGCATCTCCAGATGGGAGAATGGATACATATCCCTGTATAGACTGCATGGGGTGGAGGAAATAAAAGTACATTAAAATGTAGAGGATGGGTATTTGGGAGGTTACGATATCAGAAGAAGTCCTAGAGGAAGGGGTAGGGATTGGAGGTGGAGATTTAACCAACAGAGGAAGGTGGAGATATCAAGGGAGAGGAACTTTGATGTATCACCAAGGGGCAGACCATGGGGCAGAAGAATAAGTAATAGAGTTTGGAAGTTTTAAGGGGGGAGGAGGAAGGGAGCCTGGAGGTATCTGGGAGGGGAACAGGTGATGGGAGAGATGATCTGTGGCATTACAGAGGTAGAAAGATGATGACAAGAATAAGAAGCAGCTTGAGGGGGGTGAACCAAAGTTTATATATGTGCGTGAGCAAGGAGCACACAAAGTGTGGCACAGGAGATAGCAGTGAGAACATAGGTTATATGAGGAAAAAAAACAAAAACAGGCCCAGTATGCCAAGTCATATCTGTCCACACTGCAGGTTTCAGATTTCTACCTAGAAGCTCAGTCACTAGCTCCCTAATATCCTGGGTGCTCAAGAACAGAAGCAGCTTTCTAACCTGGTTTCCCTGGTTCTGAGCCCAGTGCTTATGCTCCACTCTACTCCTTTTAAATTGTAAAAGAATAAAAGAACACATGTGCCTACAGGGAGATTTTAACATATTATATATACATACACACACACTCTTTGGGGTTTAACATAATGCAATACAGTTTACAAGCCATATGTACCGCAGGGGTTTAAAGAACTCTTTACCAGTAAGGAGTCCCCACAAAGGAGTTGGCAGGTGACACAATGGACGCAGACCCAAAATCAGCTAATTTGACCTGTCCTGGTTCTGTCAGAAGAATATTGCCAGCCTTAATATCCCTAAACACACACACAAAAAAAAAAAAAAAAAACACAAAAAGTTTCAAATTTCAGTACAAGATATGTTTTGATAAAAATCAATAATCTACAGTAATAGCAACTGATATCTCGATTAAGGACAACCTCTAAGAATTGATAGCAGTGCACTGTCAGACAGGTCTGTAAAGAAAAGCCCAACAGAAATATGCAATGACACTATATAAAATCTGTTCAGAGTACCATGACATGACATTTCCTATGACTTGTGCATGAAAAACGTGTTGCTTACCTGTGTCCTTGATAATCTAAAAAATATATTTCTCATGCCTGCTCGTTAGGTCAGCGGGGAACAACATTTGATAGCTTACTCAGCTGTTTAATTTTTTTTTTGTTTTGTTTTTTTAATTACTGGCTGCCTCTCCCAAAGGCAATACTCCTTTACTACGAAAGGGTAGCCCTTCCCTTAGTTAATAATAATGCTTTTAAGGATACACTAGAAGGGAGATGGGGAGGAAATAGGGGGGAGGGACTTGGGGCACCCGAGTTTAATACCCCCAAGGCTAAAAACTAAGACACTTAGTATCAGAAGTGACCTCTATAGAAATTCCTGGGCACAGAAGAAACAATAAAGAAAATACGAAAAAATATATCCAAATACCAAAAAGAGAGACTAATAGGCTCACGTCCTACCTGCTGGGAGACTGAGAAAATACTGAGGCTAGGGTCACATGACCAGGGCTCTCACTGGCTCTCTAGAGTCAGAGTTTTTTCTCAGTCTCCACCTGCTGGTAGGCGTGCACAACCCATCAGTCCAATCCTGGGCCGGTCCGGAGGGATGCTAAGGAAACTATATTATACAATTGTAATTCATATACTGCAGAGCCCCCTGTCACTTATTCCCACCTTTATTCCAATTCAGTCACTAACTTAATACATAGCTACATAAATCTAATCTGTATCAGTTAGAAAATTCATCCATAATTTACATTACGTGGAGCCGAGTGTTTGATCACAGCGTCAGCTCTTACCCCTTTTCCGGTACCTATGTGAACCATAATACAACTACATTTATATTCCTCATTTACCATAGAGTTCAATGAAAATGACAAAAAAGATCAACCAGTGCTGATGCTACACAGTTAAAAAGCTGGCTAACCTGTACACAGGCCTCCATAGGTGAGGATCACTAGTAAGGCTTGTGGGAGGAACCCAAAAACTGAAAAGGATCGATAAACAATTCTATACTCAAAGTTGGTAGCCAATTAATTCAATCACTGGTGCAATACAGTCCCCACTTTTTTTGTGCTAGTTATCAGGCATGTTGCAATATCTGGAAACAGTTTAAATTGCTTTAGGACACATTTATAATATCCCACTATAGAGCATTGTCTATACAACAAAAGTATTTACATTTGAAATTGTTAAAAATTGCCTTTTTACAGCATAAATCATAGTAACATAGTAGATGACGGCAGAAAAAGACCTGCACGGTCCATCCAGTCTGCCCAACAAGATAAACTCATACAGTATGTGCTACTTTTTGTGTATACCTTACCTTGATTTGTATCTGCCATTTTCAGGGCACAGACCGTAGAAGTCTTGCCCAGCACTATCCCCGCCTCCCAACCACCAGCCCCGCCTCCCACCACCGGCTCTGGCACAGACTGTATAAATCTGCCCAGCACTATCCCCGCCTCCCACCACTGGCTCTGGCACAGACCGTATAAGTCTGCCCAGCACTATCCCCACCTCCCAACCACCAGCCCCGCCTCCCATCACCGGCTCTGGCACAGACCGTATAAGTCCGCCCAGCACTATCCCCGCCTCCCAACCACCAGCCCCGCCTCCCACCACCGGCTCTGGCACAGACCGTATAAGTCTGCCCAGCACTATCCCCGCCTCCCAACCACCAGTCCCGTCTCCCACCACCGGCTCTGGCACAGACCGTATAAGTCTGCCCAGCACTATCCCCACCTCCCAACCACCAGCCCCGCCACCCAATCTCGGCTAAGCTCCTGAGGATCCATTCTTTCTAAACAGGATTCCTTTATGTTTATCCCACGCATGTTTGAATTCCGTTACCGTTTTCTTTTCCACCACAAATCAAAGCAATGTACAATAAAATGCTCTAAAAGCCAGAAAGGAAGTACAAGCAAAATAAAGGAAAGCAGACAGACAATTCTTAAAGAATTGTCTCAGCTACTACTACTACTACTATTTAGCATTTCTATAGCGCTACAAGGCGTACGCAGCGCTGCACAAACATAGAAGAAAGACAGTCCCTGCTCAAAGAGCTTACAATCTAATAGACAAAAAATAAATAAAGTAAGCAAATCAAATCAATTAATGTGAACGGGAAGGAAGAGAGGAGGGTAGATGGAGGCGATTGGTTACAAGTGGTTACGAGTCAAAAGCAATGTTAAAGAGGTGGGCTTTCAGTCTAGATTTAAAGGTGGCCAAGGATGGGGCAAGACCTAGGGGCTCAGGAAGTTTATTCCAGGCGTAGGCTGCAGCGAGACAGAAGGCTCAGCTCATCACAAGAATCACAGACAAGGTACATTTCACACAACCTTTCACCAGACTATGGAGGACTTTCCTCCCACATAAAGCAAATAAGCTAAACAAGCTGGAGCTCTTCAGGCAGGACAAAAGGCAGAGAGGATATGAGCAATTTTTTTTTTTAAATAAACGAGAGTAGGGAGTTGCTTAACCTTTTAAACAGAAAAACAAGAGGACGATCATAAAACTAATGACCAGTGGATTGAAAAATCATAGAAGGCTTTCCATGCAGTGCATAATTAAGCTGTAGAACCTGTTTCCAGAGCATATGGCCAAGAAAACGTAGCAGGATTTGACAGAGGATTGAACAGTTCCCAGTGGAAACGTCCACATAAAAATCAGTTGGGTAGATGCGGGAAAGGCATTGCTCATTTGGTTCACTTGTATCCCACATTTTCCCAACTAATGCGAGCTCAATGTGGCTAACAAAGTTACTAGAAAATTACATAATACAACAGGATAAAACTGTTTCAGAAAAAAAGTGTCAAATACAAGTACAGAAGCAGCTGAAATAAGAGAATACGGATGGGAATACAGGAGCAACAATGGGAAGCAGAAAGAAGGTAAAAAACGGGAAAACAAACAAAACGGAAAAAAAGGGGTTTAAAAAGCATTGTGGACTGCGGGGTAGGCTTTATTGAACAAATAAGTTTTTAAAATTAATGCTAACAAATGCATATCATTTGTAAATAAAATGACCCTATACTCTTGTTTGTCCTGTTTGTCTGTCCTAATTAGATTGTAAGCTCTGTGGAGCAGGGACTGTCTCTTCATGTTCAAATGTACAGCGCTGCGTATGTCTAGTAGCGCTATAGAAATGATAAGTAGTAGTAGTAATGTTGCATAAGCACAAAGGAGCAGGAAATGGAAAAAGGCTCAACAGACAATGGGATAGTCATTCCAAAATTTAATAAAAAGATTATTGTGAAGCAGTGGTGCAAAATGGCTCCGACTCAACATGGCACAGCATTTCAGCACAATTGTGCCTGTCTCAGGAGTCTACAATAAGAACAAATCTAATAAATGTAAAATACATGATACACAATAATATATATACTTAATGAGCTGAAAACCTACCCATACAAAAAGTTCTATAACTAGCCACACAAGGTTCTACAACATACCCTAACCTGAGAAATCCCAGTGTAATTTCACCTCACTGCTAACTGTAAGCCACTTTGAACCGAAGCACGTTTCTCGAAAATAGTGGGATAAAAGAATGCAGTTAGCAGGGTTATGGTTGGGCCCTAAATACTGAAGACACCAAGACTGGGTGTCCATGCCAGAGATGGTCCAATTGGACAGGGTACAGCGCTTGAAGCCACTGGGAGCTTTGGACATGGACGGAAAAACCTCCGCAGTGAAATCAAACTAAGTGATGGAGCTAAAAAAAAAGGGGGGGGGGGGCAAGGCACCAGAGAAAACAGAATGGGAAAATATGGCTGGAGTTAAGGCCTAAAAGCAGCCTAATGACATGGAAAACAAAGGAAACTTAAAATTAGGAGAAATGAAACTAAAACCATAAGGGAAGAAGGAAAAAGGAAACCTGAACACAGGCACACAAAAATCAAATCACTGCTTTGGGCCCAAAAAATATCTTGCAAGGTTTAGTGGTCCAGAGATCACTAATGGAGAACAACTCTATTGACATTATCTGTTATCTGGTTCCAATTTCCTGGGATTGTCGATAGCTTGAATATTTATGCAATGAGAAATCACAAAGTCCCAAATTTGTGCTGCTTCCCCACACAGAGGAAAGTAGACCACATCTCCTCATCTGTGGATACAACAGAAAGGACAACTTGACTTAAAGTCACTTGCATGTGGAGGTAGAGTCAACACTAAAGGACAATCTTCAGCAGACTTCTGAGTTGAACAAGATATCGAGCTCATACGCATCCTGCTACAGCGCTTAAACTCAGCATGGTTATGGTCTGTGCTAAGAAAAAGTTAACCATCTTGAGTGTACCTAACATTTGAACCTTGCTAGTGAATTGTGGGCTGGGTCTGAACCCTAACTACTACTACTACTACTACTACTTAGCATTTCTATAGCGCTGCCAGGGTTACGCAGCGCTGTACAAGTTTAAACACGGGGAGGCACAGTCCCTGCTCAAGAGAGCTTACAATCTAACGGTAACATACTACGTAGTCAGTGTAGGTAACAGGAATGGGGAAGGTGGTTAGGCGCCAAAAGCAAGGGAGAAGAGATGGGTTTTGAATAAGGACTTGAAGATGGGCAGGGAGGGCGCATGGCGTATGGGCTCAGGAAGTCTGTTCCAGGCATAAGGTGCTGCGAGGCAGAAGGGGCGGAGTCTGGAGTTAGCGGTGGTGGAGAAGGGTACAGATAGGAGTGATTTGTCCTGAGAGCGGAGGTTACGGGTGGGAACATACGGGGAGAGGAGGGTAGAGAGGTAATGGGGGGCAGCAGATTGAGTGCACTTGAAGGTCAATAGGAGAAGCTTGAACTGTATACGGTAGTGGATTGGGAGCCAGTGAAGCGACTTTAGGAGAGCGGTGATATGAGAGTATCGGTTCACGTGGTAGATAAGACGTGCGGCGGAATTTTGGACAGATCGGAGGGGGGATAGGTGGCTAAGCGGGAGGCCAGCGAGGAGAAGGTTGCAATAGTCAAGACGAGAGGTAACGAGCGAGTGGACTAGGGTTCGGGTGGTCTGTTCAGAGAGGAATGGGCGAATTTTGCTAATATTATAGAGGAAGAAGCGACAGGTCTTAGCTGTCTGCTGGATATGGGCAGAGAAAGAGAGGGAGGAATCGAAGATGACTCCGAGATTGCGTGCTGAAGAGACGGGGAGGATGAGGGTGTTGTCAACAGAGACGGAAAGTGGGGGAAGAGGAGAAGAGGGTTTGGGTGGAAAGATAAGGAGCTCAGTCTTTGCCATGTTCAATTTTAGATGCCGGTTGGACATCCAGGCAGCGATGTCGGAAAGGCAGGCTGAAACTTTGGCCTGGGTTTCGACTGTGATGTCGGGAGTGGAGAGGTAAAGCTGGGTGTCATCGGCATAGAGATGGTACTGGAAACCATGTGATGAGATCAGCGAGCCTAGGGAAGAGGTGTATATCGAGAAGAGAAGTGGTCCAAGGACAGATCCTTGAGGAACCCCAACAGAGAGCGGGACGGGGGTGGAAGAGGAGCCATTAGAAGATACTCTGAAGGTGCGTTGGGAAAGATACGATGAGAACCAGGAGAGGACGGAGCCCTGGAACCCAAATGAAGACAGTGTGTCAAGAAGTAAATTATGATTGACGGTATCAAAGGCGGCGGATAAGTCGAGGAGGATGAGGATGGAATAATGGCCTTTGGATTTGGCGAGGAACAGGTCATTGCAGACTTTAGAGAGTGCTGTTTCTGTCGAGTGTAGTGGGCGAAAGCCAGATTGAAGCGGGTCGAGGACAGCCTGAGAGGAGAGGAAGTCGAGGCAACGGCTGTGGACAGCACGTTCAAGTAATTTGGAGAGGAAGGGTAGAAGAGAGATGGGGCGGTAGTTGGAGGGACAGGTGGGGTCAAGTGATGGTTTTTTGAGAAGTGGTGTGACTACTGCGTGCTTGAAGGAGTCAGGGACAGTAGCGGTGGAGAGAGAGAGGTTGAGGATGTGACAGATTGAGGGGTTAACTGTAGGAGAGATGTTGGTAAGCAGATTGGTGGGAATGGGATCCGAGGAACAGGTGGTGCACTTAGAGGAAGAAAGAAGGCGAGCAGTTTCCTCTTCGGTGATCTCAGGGAAGGAGGAAAAGGAAGCAGGGTTAGGTTGGTAGAGGGAGTGGGTTAAGAAGTCACAGGGAGGAGAAGGCTTGGAAGTGAATTCAAGGTTAATCTTCTGCACTTTATTGCGGAAGTGGTCAGCTAGTGTTTGAGGAGAGAGTGAGGGGGGGTGGGAGCGGAGGGTACTTTAAGTAGGGAGTTGAGGGTGGCGAAGAGGCGACGAGGGTTGGAGCCAAGAGAATTGGTTAATTGAGAGTAATATTCCTGTTTGGCAAGGAATAGGGAGGACTGGAAGGAGGATAGCATGAATTTGTAATGGGTGAAGTCTGATAGGGTGCGAGATTTCCTCCAGAGTCGTTCAGCAGATCGGGTGCAGGAGCGAAGGTAACGGATGCAAGGGGTTAACCAGGGCTGCGGATCAGTGCGCTTAGTGGGGCGAGAGACAGATGGTGCTAGGGTATCCAGAGCAGTGGAGAGAGTTTCATTGTAGGTAGAGACAGCCGTGTCGACAGATTCAGAAGACGAGATGGAAGGGAAGAGATTGGAGATGTGGGAGGATAGGGTAGGGGGGTCGACAGCAACTTGTGTTCATTCTTTCTCTTTAAAAACAAAACCCTAGATGAGACTATTAATTCCTTGAAACAATGAATAACAATGTCTAAAAGACATGCAAGAGGATAAACTTGTCACTAACAAGGAAGCTTTGGTCTTTGCATCCATTCAGTGGAGCAAACAAAACCTAGGAAGTTACTGTGTATGTTCAGAACCGTACACTGAGCTCTGGGAAGGCTGCTCCAATTAGAACTGTCAGATTAATGAACAGGAAGACGACAAAGGCACAGAATCACAATGTTCCAGTGCTGTGTTGAAATCTAAGTTTTGCATCTGGAGGCACTTTGAATGTACAATCAATAAAACTACAAAGTACATTTTATTGCACTGCGCTGATTTGTATGTATCTGGGCCACTTTGCATGTCCCTCTGTGGAAAATAAAAAAGCTGAAAAGAAAGAAATGAAAGTGGAAATACAGCATATAGAGAATCTCTTACCTATGAATCATATTGTGAGAATGCAGGTAAGCCAATCCCAACAAGGCACCGTGGGTAATGGCAGCAATCTCCAGTTCCTGAAGTGGTTTCTTATGAACTGAGGAAAAATCCAAAGGACAATGTCACACTTAATCGCTGCTTCTGAACTTAAGTATTGTCAATATACTGTAGAACACATTCATATCCTATATATATATACCACAATTCAAACCTAGGCTAAAAGCCAAGCTTTTTGAGGCTGCTTTTTTAACTCTTAACCTCCTATAGCGGGGATGGGACGACTTCCCTATGAAGAAAGATTAAGGAGGTTAGGGCTATTCAGCTTGGAGAAGAGATGGCTGAGGGGAGACATGATAGAGGTATATAAAATAATGAGTGGAGTGGAACAGGTGGATGTGAAGCGTCTGTTCACGCTTTCCAAAAATACTAGGACTAGGGGGCATGCGATTAAACTACAGTGTAGTAAATTTAAAACAAATCGGAGAAATCTTTCTTCACCCAACGTATAATTAAACTCTGGAATTTGTTGCTGGAGAAAGTGGTGAAGGCGGTTAGCTTAGCAGAGTTTAAAAAGGGGTTGGACAGTTAGCTTAGCAGAGTTTAAAAAGGGGTTGGACGGTTTCCTAAAGGACAAGTCCATAAACCGCTACTAAATGGACTTGGGAAAAATCCACAATTCCGGGAATAACATGTATAGAATGTTTGTATGTTTGGGAAGCTCGCCAGGTGCCCTTGGCCTGGATTGGCCGCTGTCGTGGACAGGATGCTGGGCTCGATGGACCCTTGGTCTTTTCCCAGTATGGCATTACTTATGTATTTATGTACTTATTCACCTGTTTAGTACCTGTGTTTGTTTCAATCAGTCATTCACAATAACTCACTCCCTAATCCCTTATATTTCTTGTATGTCTTGAACAGGTTGTAAGCTCTGTGCAGGATTGTCTTATGTGTTTTGTATACAGTGCTGCATACATCTAGTAGCGCTACAGAAATAAGTATTAGTAGTAACAGCAACACTCTGTAGTCTCAAATTTCTAAGTCACAGTTGTGTTTAAAGGTGTAAATATATATCCACTAAAAAAAAAAAAAGAACAAAACCTCATATATTACCCTATATCCAAATATAATTTAGAGAGACTTCTGTATACCCTTGTATTTCAAAACACTTTTTCTCCGAAGACTGCAGGCTATATATTCTCACATATGTGTAAATGTGATCCCGTGTTGCCCGTTCCGGAGCTTGTATTAAGCTTTTCACAGAACTCTCTGGAGCATGATTCATTTTCACACGTGCAAAAGTGGGGACTGGACACCCTAACGCCTGGTGTTAGGTTTCTAGCAGTACGGGTGCCCTGGTTAAGTGCGCCATCAGAGGGAAGTAGGAAGTGAGCTAATTTACATCCTCTTAACTACATTTGCATGTTATTTGCACTGTTCCTTTGCAAGCTTGTTTTCTACAGTTAGGGCATCTGAGCATCGCACTGGTAAACACGGGCACTAGTCTGGTGTTAATGGCCTCTAGCGTCCGTGTTTACTTCTGAGCATCAGACCATTAATCCTTAAGTAGATAGTTAACCAATTAACCTTGTAAGACTGGCCTTTTGAAAATGCCTGGTTAAAAATAACTTTAGGAGGTCTACTTTTGACCACAGTGAACCAGTTAAAAGTGAATCAGACAGAACTAATATAGGCACCGCCTGGATAATCTTTAGCCATACTGGCATCTCTCTCCCTCCCTCTTCACTTAACCAGTTAACTGGATAACACAATGCCAACTGAATTTTAAATTTTAGTCAAACAGCACAAGAAATTTAAATCATCTTGTTTAAGTTCCAAAGTTAACAGAGTACAAGTCATCTGAATATTAACCCTTCAAGGTTTATAACGACAATGCAAAAATCAAACCAAGAAATGTTATTACTTACCTTCTAATAAATCTGATGCAGATCCTAAGCAATACTCCATCACTAACTGCAATAGGTCAAAAAAAGCAAACTGTTATTACAATAACCTCATCTCTCTCTTCCACAGACTAGAACAGCTCATCCCTCCTTGCACTTATCTGTGATCTCAGTATAAACTGCAGTCCCCTAAAATTTGCAGATAGCCGATTATTCCTGACAATAGAGGAAAAGAAGCTGTGGCAGTGGATAAAATACATTAAAATTGAGGTAGTTGTCCTTCTAAGCATTATTTGTGGGTCTAAATCAAATGGATTTAACCTGCATTTAGAGTGGAGGAGTGGCCTAGTGGTTAGGGTGGTGGACTTTGGTCCTGAGGAACTGAGTTCGATTCCCACTTCAGGCACAGGCAGCTCCTTGTGACTCTGGGCAAGTCACTTAACCCTCCATTGCCCCATGTAAGCCGCATTGAGCCTGCCATGAATGGGAAAGCGCAGGGTACAAATGTAACAAAAATAAAATAGATACTATTGGAGATTCTACATGGAATGTTGCTACTATTGGAGATTCTACATGGAATGTTGCTACTATTGAGATTCTGTTGCTACTATTGGAGATTCTACATGGAATGTTGCTACTATTGGAGATTCTACATGGAATGTTGCTAGTGGAATAGCAACATTCCATGTAGAATCTCAAATAGTAGCAACAGTGGAGGAGTGGCCTAGTGGTTAGGGTGGTGGACTTTGGTCCTGGGGAACTGAGGAACTGAGTTTGATTCCCACTTCAGGCACAGGCAGCTCCTTGTGACTCTGGGCAAGTCACTTAACCCTCCATTGCCCCATGTAAGCCGCATTGAGCCTGCCATGAGTGGGAAAGCGCAGGGTACAAATGTAACAAAAATAAAATAGATACTATTGGAGATTCTACATGGAATGTTGCTACTATTGGAGATTCTACATGGAATTCTGCTACTATTGAAGATTCCACATGGAATGTTGCTACTATTGGAGATTCTACATGGAATGTTGCTATTCCACTAGCAACATTCCATGTAGAAGGCTGCGCAGGCTTCTGTTTCTGTGACGTCAGACTCACAGAAGCAGAAGCCTGCGCGGCCACATTGGTGATCTGCAAGGGCCGACTTCTACATGGAATGTTGCTAGTGGAATAGCAACATTCCATGTAGAATCTCAAATAGTAGCAACAGTGGAGGAGTGGCCTAGTGGTTAGGGTGGTGGACTTTGGACCTGAGGAACTGAGTTGGATTCCCACTTCAGGCACAGGCAGCTCCTTGTGACTCTGGGTAAGTCACTTAACCCTCCATTGCCCCATGTAAGCCGCATTGAGCCTGCCATGAATGGGAAAGCGCAGGGTACAAATGTAACAAAAATAAAATAGATACTATTGGAGATTCTTCATGGAATGTTGCTACTATTGGAGATTCTACATGGAATGTTGCTGCTATTGGAGATTCTACATGGAATGTTGCTATTCCACTAGCAACATTCCATGTAGAAGGCTGCGCAGGCTTCTGTTTCTGTGAGTCTGACGCAGGACGTCAGACTCACAGAAGCAGAAGCCTGCGCGGCCACACTGGTGATCTGCAAGGGCCGACTTCTACATGGAATGTTGCTAGTGGAATAGCAACATTCCATGTAGAATCTCAAATAGTAGCAACAGTGGAGGAGTGGCCTAGTGGTTAGGGTGGTGGACTTTGGTCCTGGGGAACTGAGTTCGATTCCCATTTCAGGCACAGGCAGCTCCTTGTGACTCTGGGCAAGTCACTTAACCCTCCATTGCCCCATGTAAGCCGCATTGAGCCTGCCATGAGTGGGAAAGCGCAGGGTACAAATGTAACAAAAATAAAATAGATACTATTGGAGATTCTACATGGAATGTTGCTACTATTGGAGATTCTGTTGCTACTATTGGAGATTCTACATGGAATGTTGCTAGTGGGACTCTTGGCAAATCACTTAACCCTCCATTGCCCCATGTAAGCCGCATTGAGCCTGCCATGAGTGGGAAAGCGTAGGGTAGAAATGTAACAAAAATAAAACCAAACGTAAGCGTTCTGTAGAACTGCAGCTCTTCATCCTTTTCTAGGCTGAGAACATTCACTGGCACCACAACAGTCATGTTTTGTACTGTTTTTCTTACATAAAACTTTCTAACAAGTCTAGGATGAAAATTCTCTGTAGCCTGGCATGATATGGCGTAATTATTGCTGCTGAGCTGCTAAACTTGAATGAATACCCGTCTTAATGTCAAAGCTGCAATAACCAAAATTTACCAAGTCACATTACTCTGCTCATAGGTGTAAATTTGACTGACTGTTTTGACACTTTGAGATCACTGATTCAACATTTCTGTCTACTTCAAAAATATCTACTTCAGAGACTAAAATCTCTCTCTATAAAAAGCAACACCAACGTTCTATGAAGCCTCCAGCCGGAAGTGTGAAGGGGGCGAGATATCCGGTTTCCCTATGAGTGTCTGCCCCGCCCTCTCTGTAACACAGTCAGTGAAGGAAAACAGCAGAGCACGAAATCAAATCGCTGGCTCTGTAACAGTGAAGGACTCAGAGGGGGGAGGGGAGAGAGGCCAGAGGGCAGGGACACACACACTTCCACATGCACACAGAAGAAAACATTGCTAGCCCCCGTTTCATTTGCTTCAGAAACGGGGCTTTTTTACTATCTCTCTATATAAAAGGCAACACCAACGTTCTATGAAGCCTCCAGCCGGAAGTGTGAAGGGGGCGAGATATCCGGTTTCCCTATGAGTGTCTGCCCCGCCCTCTCTGTAACACAGTCAGTGAAGGAAAACAGCAGAGCACGAAATCAAATCGCTGGCTCTGTAACAGTGAAGGACTCAGAGGGGGGAGGGGAGAGAGGCCAGAGGGCAGGGACACACACACTTCCACATGCACACAGAAGAAAACATTGCTAGCCCCCGTTTCATTTGCTTCAGAAACGGGGCTTTTTTACTATCTCTCTATATAAAAGGCAACACCAACGTTCTATGAAGCCTCCAGCCGGAAGTGTGAAGGGGGCGAGATATCCGGTTTCCCTATGAGTGTCTGCCCCGCCCTCTCTGTAACACAGTCAGTGAAGGAAAACAGCAGAGCACAAAATCAAATCGCTGGCTCTGTAACAGTGAAGGACTCAGAGGGGGGAGGGGAGAGAGGCCAGAGGGCAGGGACACACACACTCCCACATGCACACAGAAGAAAACATTGCTAGCCCCCGTTTCATTTGCATCAGAAACGGGGCTTTTTTACTATCTCTCTATATAAAAGGCAACACCAACGTTCTATGAAGCCTCCAGCCGGAAGTGTGAAGGGGGCGAGATATCCGGTTTCCCTATGAGTGTCTGCCCCGCCCTCTCTGTAACACAGTCAGTGAAGGAAAACAGCAGAGCACGAAATCAAATCGCTGGCTCTTTAACAGTGAAGGACTCAGAGGGGGGAGGGGAGAGAGGCCAGAGGGCAGGGACACACACACTCCCACATGCACACAGAAGAAAACATTGCTAGCCCCCGTTTCATTTGCTTCAGAAACGGGGCTTTTTTACTATCTCTCTATATAAAAGGCAACACCAACGTTCTATGAAGCCTCCAGCCGGAAGTGTGAAGGGGGCGAGATATCCGGTTTCCCTATGAGTGTCTGCCCCGCCCTCTCTGTAACACAGTCAGTGAAGGAAAACAGCAGAGCACGAAATCAAATCGCTGGCTCTGTAACAGTGAAGGACTCAGAGGGGGGAGGGGAGAGAGGCCAGAGGGCAGGGACACACACACTTCCACATGCACACAGAAGAAAACATTGCTAGCCCCCGTTTCATTTGCTTCAGAAACGGGGCTTTTTTACTAGTCTTCTATAAAAGGTAAAGAAAAGCAATGGCAATTTTTGTGCTCTATTCTGCAGTTTTTCTGACCAGTGCTGTGCAAATGATCCTGGTTGTTACTTACCCAGGCAGTATGTTCTTTAAGGTAGCATCCCTTAAACTCTATGGTATTAGGGTGCCTGAGTTGACACAAAAATTTCACTTCTTTCATAATGTCCTGCCATTTCTGTTGGAAATCAGAGAAGAGATGAAATTATACTTTGTATTTACTACTACTACTACTGTATGCTACTAAGCAATATACACAAATTGCCAACGGCAAACACAACTGGGGAATGTATTTTTAACGTTACCTCTTGTTCCACAGATTACATATAACAATTTTTATTCAAGAACAGAAATACATGTAACAAACTGAAAAAATTCAATACATCTTACATTTAATTCCTTATCCCCACTCCTCCCACCGTCTACATTAAAGAAGCAAGCTAGGGCCTTGGATCTTATGGCCCCGCCAGACAGACAGACATCATATAATATTTACTCCCCACCCCACCCCTCTACCTGCCTACAAAAACATCTGAGAGAGGTTCCTACAGATAACAAGAAGTAATGCATAGGGGGGAGGAAACTCACATGTTATTTAAAAGCAAGCTCCTCCCAATCTGAGTCAAATGTTGTATGTAGCAGTCCTGAATCCTCAATATGGAGTAGAGGAGTGGCCTAGTGGTTAGGGTGGTGGACTTTGGTCCTGAGGAACTGAGTTTGATTCCCACTTCAGGCAAGTCACTTAACCCTCCATTGCCCCATGTAAGCCACATTGAGCCTGCCATGAGTGGGAAAGCACGGGACACAAATGTAACAAAAAAAAAAAAAAAGCTTTTGTTTTTGTTTAGGGGATCCACGAGCCTCCTTTACCACCCAAGTAAGCAACAAATGGATTTGATTCCTCCATGACCAATAGGTTAGGGGTTCATCTGCAATCCAGGATTGTAAAATACATTTCCTTGCCACTAGGTATAATTTCTTAAACAAATCCTCCCCCTTATTCCTCCCGCCAAAGGCCTCAGTTTTGTTTAAAAGCAAATGCTAAGGCAAAACCACTACATGAACTTTCAACGGAGAAGGGTAGATAGTGGTGTTCCGCAGGGGCCTGTTTTGGGGCCACTGATTTTTAACATATTTATAAATGATCTAGATATGGGAACAACTAGTGAGGTAACTGAATTTGTCAACGACACAAAGTTATTCAAAGTTGTTAAATCGCAAGAGGATTGTGGAAAATTGCAAGACGACCTTACGAGACTGGGCAACCAAATGGCAGATGACGTTTAATGTGAGCAAGTGGAAAGTGATGCACATGGGAAAGAGGAACCCGAACTATAGCTAGGTGATGCAAGGTTCCATGTTAAGAGTCACCGACCAGGAAAAGGATCTAGGGAGTCATCGTTGAGAATACGTTGAAATCCTCTGCTCAGTGTGCTGTGGCAGCAAAGGTATTATTAGGAAAGGAATGGAAAATAAAAATGAGGATGTTATAATACCTTTGTATCGCTCCATGGTACAACTGCATCGCGAATATACTGTGTGTAATTCTGGTCACCGCATCTCAAAAAAGATATAGTGGAATTAGAAAAGGTACAGAGAAGGGCGACAAAAATGATAAAGGGGATGAGTCAACTGCTCTATGAAGAAAGGCTGAAACAACTTGAGGCCCCACCTGGAGTATTGTGTTCAGTTTTGGAGGTCGTATCTTGCTAAGGATGCAAAAAGAATTGAAGCGGTGCAAAGAAAAGCTACAAAAATGGTATGGGATTTGCGTTACGTATGAGGAGAGACTTGCTGACCTGAACATGTATACCCTAGAGGAAAGGAGAAACAGTGGTGATATGATACAAATGTTCAAATATTTGAAAGGTATTAATCCACAAACAAACTTTTTCCGGAGATGGGAAGGCAGTAGAACTAGAGGACATGAAATGAGATTGAAGGGGAGCAGACTCAAGAAAAATGTCAGGAAGTATTTTTTCATGGAGAGAGTGGTGGATACTTGGAATGCCCTCACGCGGGAGGTGGTGGAGATGAAAATGGTAACGGAATTCAAAAATGCATGGAATAAACATAAAGGAATCCTGTTCAGAAGGAATGGATCCTCAGAAGCTTAGCGGAGATTGGGTGGCAGAGCCGGTGGTGGAAGGCGGGGCTAGTGCTGGGCAGACTTATACAGTCTGTGCCCTGAAAATGGCAGATACAAATCAAGGTCAGGTATACACATGAAGCAGCACATATGAGTTTATCTTGTGGGCAGACTGGATTGACCGTACAGGTCATCTACTATGTTACATGTATATCTTGTCACCTCTCTTTACATCTTTAGCCATTTTTCATCCACCTGTGCTTTCGCTAACCAAATTTCCCTCTTGACTTCTTTGAGTTTAAGCTGACAATCTCTTATATGATCCTCCTATTGCATTCTTCTGTATTTCTTCAACAAAATCTTTTTTGCCCTTATTTTTTCAGCCACTTGTTTGGAGAATCATATAGGCTTCCTGTTTCTCTTGTTTATGTTAACTTTTCTTGTGTAAAGATCAGTCGCCATACGTATGGCAGCTTTCAGCTTGGACCACTGTGCTTCCACTTTACATACGCCTACTCATGCCACCAGCCCCTCCTTCAGGTATTCCCCAATTTTAACAAAATCAGCACGTCCGAAATCCAGTACTTTTGAGTTTTGTGCGGTTGCACTCTTTTGCTCTTATATCAAACCATATCGTGTGATGATCGCTATTGCCTAGATGGGCGCTCACATGGACACTGGAAACACTACCTCCATTTGTGAACACTAGATCCAGCATCAACCCTTTCTTCATGAGTTCTGACACCATTTGTCTGAACAAGGCACTTTGACAGGCATTCACGATCTCCCTACTTCTTTCCGATTCTGCTGACGGGACGTTCCAATCCACATCAGGCAAGTTGTAATCTCCCAGCAACAGTGCCTCCCCTTTCATACCGAGCTTATGAATATCATCTATCAGATCCTTTTGTTCAGCTTCTCCATTTGTACTGGAGGTCTGTAGATAACACCCGTATGGATACAGGTTCCATCTTCTCTTTCTACAGCGATCCATATAGCTTCCTCCTTTACCCAGGTCCCCTGCATTTCACCCACTCTGATATTATTTTTCACATACAGAGCCCCTCCTCCACCTTCTGATCCACTATGGAGTCATTCAAAACGAGCCATAGATCAACATATATATCTATAGTGGATCAGAAAAAAATTACCAAAGGGAGGACCGTGATACGAGTAATCAAGTTTATAAGCGGGAAGAGCGAGATCGATTAAGAAACCAACATTGAGAACTTTGGGGACAATCAAAGCCCCTCATTATTACCAACTGATAAGACTGATTTAAGATATTGTGAACTGTGAGAGGTTGAGTAGATACAAGTTTGTTTTGTCAATAAGTAGGATGTTGGACATTATTACATCACATGTCTAACTAGCTCAAGGGGCGCAATGAACCCCAGTATCTTGAGTTAACCTAGGTTCATATAAGATCTGAATGAGATATGAAGAGATTGGAATAAATGTGGTTTGATAGTGTGTGAATGTGGATATGGAACACTGTTTAAGATACGTATATTAATGTTTGAAGAAAGTAAAAGTACATAAAGGAAAAAGTATTGTTAAATGGAATAGCAGTTACTGTGTGTAATAATTTATTATTATTAGTGACTGGATTGATATAAAGGAACTCATATTTTAGTAGGTAATTAAATTCTTGCAGGGATGGGTAAGATTTCTGTCCCCGTGCAACTCTCTAGTATGGATGCTGAACAAAAGAGTCAAGTACTCTGCATACAGTTTGTGATGCTGAGCCAATAGCATTATTAGAAAAGGGTATGGAAGCCCAAGGTTGCAGAGGTGTTGGTTTCCATGTTTCAGCCTCACACTGCAGCCAAAGTGGACTAGTAGTGATATCTGAAGTGGTAATCCATTTAGCACTTAGGCTGAGTAAGAAAGCAATAAAAACGTGAAAAATTGAGATCACCCTGGTCTTATGCACACTTCAGCCTCTTAAGCGCAAAGCGAGGAGGTTTACTAGTCCATAAAACCTTGGAAAGGATTTTTTCAAAGCTCTTATAAAGTACATGGATTGAGTAAAACCAGCAAGAAGCTAATTATGTAGTTAATTTTAGGAACTGGAATCATTTTTATTGTGTCCAACCTGCCCCACCACGTAAGGCGGAGAGGTGACCATTTGGCCGTCATGTTGGAAGCACATTTCAAAAGATGTGTAGAATTAAGATTTATAGTTTCATCTATAGAGGTACCAAAAATATGCCTAGATATTTCAATCTTGTATGTGACCATTTAAAGGGAAATTGGGAAAAGTTGTCGTTAAGGCTGGCAGTATTAAGTGGTATCATGTCTGTTTTAGAAGGGTTTAGTTTATAGCCAGAAACAATGGAATATGTATTAGTTACCTCTAGTATGTATGGTACAGATGAGGGTGTAGTGTATAATACACCATCTGCACATGCAGACACTTTAGAAGACATATTACCAATTTCAATTCCTTTTATGTCTGTTAATGATAGAACGGCCATTAAAAGGGGTTTGAGAGCAATGTTAAAGAGTTAAGGTGAGAGGGGGCACCCTTGTCTAGTACCTCTTGTGGGATGAAAAGGATTGGAGAAAAGACCATTAATAAACAACCTAGTAGCAAAAGCAGAGTACAGGACTTTGATCATATTAATGGCCTCTTGTGAAAAACCAAACCACTTGAATACATGAAACATAAAAGGCCATTCAACTCGATCAAATGTTTTTTTTCTGCATCCAAACCAATACCTACATAAGGGTTGTTGAAAGTTTGTGAGTGGAGTAAAACACTGGCAAATAATCTAGTATTATTGTATGAATATCTACCATGCATAAATCCAGTTTAGTTAGAATTAATTTTTGGTAATATTAACTATAATCTGTCTACAAGGATTTTGGTAGAGAGATTTATCAGCAATAATGGCCAATAGTTCTGGGGATCTTTACCAGGTTTTAAAAGAACTATTATGGTAGCCTCCGTAAAGGTGCCACTAACCTCACCAGATTGTATTAAATGAGTGAAATGAGAGCTTAATATAGGTGCTAATAAGGACTGAAAGGCAACTCAGCTCTTTACTCACATTGTTCTATTGAATTGTTAACCTGTTTGATACCTTGTACCCATTCACTTTGTTCCATGTAAGCCACATTGAACCTACCAAAAGGTGGGATAATGCGGGATACAAATGAAAAAAACAAACAAAACAACATTCCAAAGTAAATCCATCAGGGACAGAAGCCTTTTTTTCTTTTTGCCTTTACATGTAATGCATTTACAATGTCTTGTTCTGTTATGGCAGAAGATAGGATAGTATTGTCTTCTGTATTTAAAGTACGGTGGTCAACAGAAGGCCGTTTAAGAACAAAAGATCCTCTTCTCTGAGATTAAAATCAGAGGAACATAATGAGGAATAGAAGTATTTAAAATCTGTTTATTATGTCTTGTTTGGTAGTGACTAAATCACTTGTCATCTTTCATGGCTGAAATGTCATTTTTTTGAGCTCTAGATTTTAAAATTATTTGCTAATAGGTGACCAGCTTTCTTACTGTTAGAATAGAGGAGTGTGGTAGCCATGTTAGTTCACTCTTAAGGTTATCAATATAAATCAAACAAAATAAAACATGGAAAAGAAAATAAGATGATACCTTTTTTTTTATTGGACACAACTTAATACATTTCTTGATTAGCTTCGAAAGCTAATCAAGAAATGTATTAAGTTATGTCCAATAAAAAAGGTATCTTATTTTCTTTTCCATGTTTTATTTTGTTTGATTTATATTGATTACTGTTAGAGTAATCATGATCAGATTTCACAACATCTGGCAAACTTTTATTTACCTGAAGTGGTTAAATCAGAAGGCTGAGATTGATGACAATATTTAAGTTAATTGTTTGTTCTAAAGCCAGAATTTCAGATTGTATAGTTTGGTTTTTTTTGTTTTTTTTGGGGGGAGAGGGGGGGGGGTGGCAGAAAGTCTTATAATAGCAGCATGAATGAATGATTGAAATGCATCCCATCTGGTAATCCAATTGGTATCTTGTAAAGTATTTAACTGAAAGTATTCTTTACTTCCAGAGAAAGTTGTTCAGAAAATATAGGAATTTCCAATAAACCTGAATTGAAATGCCATGACCAGGCAGTCAGTGTGTGATATTTTCTATGTTGGAATACCAAACATTGCTCAGAAATCAAAAAGTAGTCAATACGAGCGTATGTTTGCTATTTTTACTTGGTAAGATCTATATGTTACAAAAAAAAATAAAAAAAACAAGAACCTTTAAACCAATTAAGCACCTCCCCTCCAATTCCTATTGTATCCAATAATATCAATAAAATAGAATGATCTACCATGTCGAAAGCACTCGACATATCAAATCGTAGAAGGAGGATCTTTTTCACCTCTACTGATTTCTGTTCTAAAATTTACTCTAAAGTGCTGCACTGTTTCCATGCTATATCGTGGCCTAAAGTCAGAATGAGACTCGAAGTACAGAGACAGTGCACAGATAGTCCATTAACTGTTTGGCAACTATTCCCTCCATGATCTTAGCTAAGAGGAGAACAGACGCAACCGGTCTACAATTTGTAATTACACTTCTTAATTTGTCTTTACACTTCTACCAATCTTCACATTCCATGGAACTGCTGTCACCATATCTTTCCTTTCTCTATTGGAAAGAGCCCGTTGGACAAAAAAAAAGTGAGACATAGATCTTAAATTGTTAAACAAAAAAAGAACAGGTGCCTCTTTTACTATATAATTTGAGCAAATATCCATCATACAAGATGCTGTGGAATACTTCCAATACCAGTTGGCTCACAGTTTCAAATGATGTAGCATTAAAAGTAGTCCACTCTGTCAGCAATTACGCCCCCATCAAAGCAATTAAAATCCTCAATAAAAACTTACATATCCTCTTTTGTACTGGAAGATTTTTCCTTAGATCAATAATTGTTTTTCTCAAAATACAAAGCCATTTCATCTGCCATTACCTTCTACATTAACTTGTCAAGGTGCAACTTTGGGTTTAGATCTCTCTTATTCTCACTGGAACTATTTCATCTAACACTACCAGACTTCTTTGATCCCATTCTCTCAAAGATCCGTCAGACTGAGCATCAAACATTGGTTATTATACATCTTATCCCTGACCCGTTTACCATCAAAGTTACCTCATGTCTTATATGAAAATGATGACACTCTACCCTTAGTAGCTTTCTCCTTCCAATTGAGGATAAAGTTTAACCTAAAGTGATCTGACCATACCACTTCTTCCCACCCAAAATCTTTCATCCCATAGTCTTGGGTTTCTGAAAATCTATATGCTAACAAATCCAACATATGCCCCCTTACATGGGTTGAAATTGTTAAGAGGATATTAGAAATCCCATAGCTGTAAAAATTCCTTACAATCTCTAGTATTCTCATCTAGATCATCCAAATGCAGATTTACATCTCCATTTAAAATCACACTAGAGCAGGTAATACAGGTATTTGAAGTAAAATGCATAAAATCCAACTGAGTCTCCTTCTAATTTACCAGGAGGTTGATAGAATAAAATACAACATAATTGACCTTGAAATGGCTCACCCCTTATTTTACATGTCATCTCCAAATGAGGAGAAATAAATTCTGACATAAGCTCTTTAGAGAAAAAAAAATCTGTACATCATTGCTATATCCCCAACCTTTTTTTCTTTTCTCTGGTCAAACAAATGATTTTATAACCTAAGGGTCCTACCTCGTTCGTCTGCTTTCCACTATAAGACATTTTCTTAACTGCCACAACCTCGTTAGTGCTGGCATTAGTAGCCTATGAAAAAGAAATAAAGCGATCAAAATGCTATCGTCACACAGAGTCAGGAGGCATCAGTATTGTTTGTCAAGTTTTAATAATGATAAAGTGTAAATCATAGTAAAAGCAAACGAGTTTACTTTAAAAAGGATTCCTGAAAGCAGCACTACCACCAATTTTAAATGCATTCAACTACCAGTTAAATGCAGGGACTGACAGGCAGAAAAAGCTGAGCTCTTACATTCTGGAACTTAAGTTAATTACCTAACGTTAAAGGGTTCATATTCAGAGGCACCTACCAGGTAGGAGTGGTTTCTACCCAGATATGCTCCACTCACCAAGGCCAGTCAGTTTTCAGTAACATTTTCTAGACAATGATGATGAAAATTATCACGGACTGTTCCAGAACGATCCAGTAACACTGGAGAAATCTAGGGACAAAGCTAAGGTGGAGCCAGAAGTTACCTTGTTAGTAGCAATATTTAGTCTGCTAACTAGTAACTATCCAGATAAAACTGAGGACAGGAAAAATGCTGTTCTGACTTCACCCTGGTACTAGAACAGTGATGGCGAACCTATGGCACGCGTGCCAGAGAGGGCATGCAGAGCCCTCTACCTTGGCACGCGCGCCGTCCCCATCGCTGGTTCGCCCACTCTCCCTCCCTTCGGCCTCCCTCCCGCCCTCCCTCCAACCCAACAAGCATCGGGCCGCCTGCCCGTCCTCCCTCCCCCCCAGCACCAGGAACCCCCCTCCTCCTAAAATATAAAAAGCGTACCGTCTTCGGAGTCGGGGTTTAGGCGGGACCAGAGCTTGAGAGACAGGAAAGGCCGAAGGCGCGTCGAGCAAAGAACACGCGCTTCGCTGCCAACGCACACCGCCTTAACCCTGACTCCGAGGACGGTACGCTTTTTAAATTTTAGGAGGAGGGGGGTTCCTGGTGCTGGGAGGGAGAGAGGGAGGGCGGGAGGCCGGCCTGGTGCTGTCTGTGTGCTGCTGGGTGGGAGGGAGGCCTGCTGCTGCTGCTGTGTGCTGGGAGGGAGGGAGACCTGATGGTGGGTGCTGGGTGGGAGGGAAGCCTGGTGCTGGGTGCTGCCGGGTGCTGGGAGGGAGGGCGGCTGGACATTTGTGGCTGGAGGGGAGAGGAGGGTTGCTGGACATGGATGGAGGGCAAGAAATGAAGAAGAAAGGAGGAAAGTAAAGAAATAAATGGAAAGGAAGCCCTGGAAACGGAGTTAAGAGAACAGATAGAGAGCAGCAGAATCAGCGATTAGAACCAATATGGATAGAAAAACAAAATCACCAGACAACAAAGGTAGGAAAAATCATTTTATTTTCATTTTAGTGTTTGGAATATGTCAAATTTGAGAATTTACATCTGCTGTCTTATTTTGCACTGGGTATACTGGAGCTGTAACAGCTTACAGAAATGATTTATAATGGAAGAAAATCATGTTATTTTTTTCTCCTATACTAGTATAATATTTTCAATGATGTCTGTTTATATGCGCCATGGCTGGTGTAAGGGGTGTGGCTATCATAGGGGTGGAGTCATATGTGGTGACCCCACCCATAATGAGTACCGGCACTTTGCTATAAATAATTAGATTTTGGGTTGCTGTTTGGGCACTCGGTCTCTGAAAGGTTCACCATCACTGTACTAGAAGATCTGAATATTGCCAGTACCTGATGTGTTAATGGTTACTATATGTTCAAATATTCAGCACTTGGATCTGGGTAGGGCCCAGTGCCGAATATGCAAGTATAAAAACACAGCTGCCAATATGATGAACTTGTAGGTGCTGGGGAGAGATGAGACAAAGGGAGACAGAAAAAAAAAGTCAGTAGGAACTAATTTACCTTGTTTTCTTGGGCTATACGCAGTTTTACAGTTTTCACAGTCTACTTCAGAAAGTCTAGTTTGTTTGTTTTTTTTGTTATTAACTGCCTTAATATCTATACTTCAAAGGAGCAGATGAATCCAGAAACTGGTGGTATGTACCAAAGCAATCCACTATTGAGGGCAGGAAGCCGCCGCTCCCCATGGCAGAACCACTGACGGCTACAACAACTCTATAATGTTTCGATAAAGAATGTCGTGATGCCCAAGTGGCTGTTCTACAAATCTCCTCCAAGATCATCACACCAGTCTCTGCCCTGGACACATAGTCGAAAGAGCTCGCCATTCCTCAGGCAGAGACTGCCCTACCAAGAGGTACGCGGAAGTGATTGCTTACTTCAGCCACTGAGCTATAGTCACAGACTCGGCATAGCCCTGTCTGGGACCAGAAAAAAGCACGAAGAAATGATCCAAACAAAAGAAGTAATCGACATCCTCAAATACCAGAGGATGACTCTACGAACATCTAATAGCCTGAAATCCTCCCTGTGAAATGTGTGTGTGTGTGTGTGTGGGGGGGGGGGGGGGGGGGGGGGGGGGGGGGGGGGGGGGGGGAGCTGAAACAACCTTTGAAAAGGACGGAACTGACCGCAAATTCATCCCAGCTTCGAAATCTGCAGGAAAAGGACTGTACATGACAACGACTGAATCACCAAGACTCGAGGAACCAAACCATAGCCACCAAAAATGCCATCTTCAGGGAAAGAGCCTTGTCAGAAGCGAGACACAGTGGTTCAAATGGTACCTTCTGCATCACCCCTCCCCCCCCATGAAATTCAAACTCCATGATGGACACAAATGGCGCTACAGAGGCCTGAGATGAAGCACATTTCTTAGAACCTGCACCACATCCGAATGCGCAGTCAAGGAAGAGCTCAAGACTCAACCCCAGACCCCAATCCAACGTCACAACCAGAACCTGGAGTGAGCTGTAGGCTAGCCCTTCCTGCAACCCATCCTGCAGAAAAGCCATTTGTGTCACACTGGCACCCGCAAGGACGATCTAGCGTGATTCGTACACCACTCCTCAAAAGTTCACCACATACGCTGAAGAAGTCGAGCGCTTCCTTGCTCAATGCAACATGGCTATCACCACATCATAACAGCCCTTTTTCCTCAATCTCAACCTCTCAAGAGCCAATCCATAAGACCAAAGCGGAAGGGATCCTCTATCAGCACTGGTCCCTGGTGCAGGCAATCTGGCACTACCGGAAACAAAGGCTCGTCCACAAGAAGCTGCATCAAATCTGGAACCACCAAGATAACCAGCTCCTGTGCCGGCTGATCTGGAGAAGGATTCTCTCGATCAAGGGCCATGGAAGGAAAACGTGAAGAATCGCCAACACTGGCCAAGGCTGTAGGACCCAAGATCCTTTCCTCGGCAAAGGACTTGGCCATCTTGGCATACTCCTTGGGCACCATCAGATCAATCTCGGGTGTACCCCACTTCTGACAGAACAGGTGGAACACCTCCAACACCAACTCCCATTCTGCTGAATCAAGGAATGACAACTGAGCAAATCCGCCTGATTTCTCCAACCTGCAAGTGTGTTGTCGACCAGCAGAGCAAGTGTTTCTGTCCAGAAGTCCGCTCGCTACAAGGCTAATGACATGCTCTGTGTACCGCCCGATGGTAGAAGTAGCCCACCGCCATCGTGTTGTCCAAGAGAACGCAAACTGCCTGACCTTTATAGTTCTTATGTATTTATCTCCTGAAAGTCTGCAGTGCACTACTCACAGCTCCAGTTGATTAAAGGGCAACACCGCCCGTCATCAACCATCGCTCCTGTGCATACTGGTGGAGAAAATAAGCCCTTCGCTGGTATCGCTGGTATCCATCACCACCACCATCCACTGCGTAGTTGCTAACAGCATCCCTTGTTGGGGTTGGTGTTGCAAAGCTACCAGCTCATGCAGCGCCATGTCTGAGGCAGCCACAGAAGGTGGCGCTAGTAGTCCTGGTACACTGGCAACCACCTGCAGAGCAGCGAGAGCTGCAGCAGGCGCAAGTGTGCTCTCACCCATGGCACCACCTCCAGAGTGGTCGCCATGGATCCCAGCACCTAAAACGTAATCCCAGGCCACAGGACTTGGTAACCTCAAGAGACCGCTACCTGAGAAAGGAGCTTGATCCTCCTGCTTTCTAGCAAGATGACCCACCCTTGCACCATTTTGACACACACTCCCAAATAGTGCAGCATCTGGAAAGGAATGAGGTGACCCTTCAAATGCTGATCACTAATTCTAGCGCTTTCAAGAGTGAGAGAAGCCAGCTGGTGGCCAGGAGACTCTACTGTTCTGACTCCACGTGAAGCAGCCAATCATCGCGGTAAGGGTGCACTCAGACCCCTTCCCTCCAAAGAAATGCACCATAACTGTGGCAAACATGCAAGGAGTCATTGCTAGCCCAAAGGGCAGGGCGCAAAACAGAAAATGCTGCCCCAGGACAGCAAAGCACAAAAATCACTGATGCGGAGGCCAATCAGGAATGTACAAATAGGCTTCCTTCAGATCTAGAGCTATCAGAAACTCTCCCAGCTGCATCACAGCCATCACGGACTTGAAGGTTCCCAAGCAGTAATGGCGCACCCGCAGAAACTCGACCTTCTGGAAACTGAGCCCAGAACAGAAGGAACCTCTTTTCTGAGTTACCACAAAGTAAAAGGAGTACAGATCTGTGAGCACTGTGTGGTACTGGTTCCGCTGCCCCCACCTCGAGGAGGGCTGTAACTGTATAGTCGATCGCCACTCAATTGGCGACCATGGCATACTGAGACTCCAAAAAGGAATCTCTGACTGGCGTTGAGAACTTCAACCTGTAACCAGTCTCTGATAAGATAGAGAACCCATCGGTCCGAAGTGATCTTGGTCCACTATTCATAGAAAAGGGTCAGCCGACCCCCTATCCAACACACGGAAGAGAGGATCAGTGCCCCATCTTAGCAATTAACGTCCAGGAGCTCCCAAGCCAGGTCACCACTCCTGAAAACCTCTCGTCACCACGAAAGGAAGGCCACAGTTGGAATCTGGTGGGCAGAAAAGGCCCAGAAGGCTGGCCTGGCCGGTACCGCTGGGTCCCAATAAATTGAGGTTGCGATGCTCGCATCATAGGGGCTGATTTAGGCTTATCCTTGGAAGGCGCTGAAATTTTGGAATCACCCAAATCCTTAATGATCTTCCCAGATCCTCCTCAAAGAGTAGCTTAGTAAGCCACTGCTTCGACGCTATGTCTGCTGCCCAATGGCACAGCCACAATAACCGGCGCAGTCACTGCCAGAGCTACCTGCTTGGCCAAAGCCTGCACTAAATCTCATACAGCATCAGCCAAACAGGCCAACTAGATTCAATGCGTGGAGCTGCGAGCGCCAACGAGTAACTCCAGGTCCTGCTCCAGCCAGCTAAGGCACGCTCTGGCTGCACAAGAGCTACCAATTGACGCCTGCAATGCCACAGCGAAAACCTCAAATGAACGCTTCAAAGAAGCCTTCAACCGCCGGTCCTGCATATCCTTAAGTATCACCTCGCCTTCCACTGGCAGAGTGGTCTTCTTGGTGACCGTCGACACCAGAGCATCCACTTTAGGGAGAGAAAATCTATCAATATAGTCAGCACCCACAGGGTAGAGGCAAGCCATAGCCCTCGCCACTTTAATACCTCCATTAGAATTGGGCCACTGCTCTGAAATCAGATCCTGAATGGCGACAAGCACTGTAAATGCCATAGAAGGCCGACGTGTGCAGACTATCTTCAGATTGATCATAGATGCTGTCTGCGCCTCAAGAGTCAGCAAAATTCAACACCTCCAAGGCACCCGAAATGAGAGACGACAGCTCATCCCTGTGAAAACTCCGGATGGCTCTAGGGTCATCCTGTTCCTCTTGGGGGAGCTCACCTTCCTCCACCTCCTCTAGCCTAAAGGGCCGAGAAGTTTTGCCCTAGCCCGCCATGTGCCTGCGCCTCTGCATGGAGTCCTCCAAACATGGACTGAGGCAGCTGAACAAGATCTCTAGAACCTGGGGAACAGAGCAGGTTGTGGCTGATGGAATGCCCGCTTCAACAGATAAGCCTGGAGCATGAAGAGAATAAAGCCAGGGAAGAACAAATTGCCAGACATCCTGGTCTTGCTGCCCCCACTGGAACACCCTCAAAGGCCACAGCAACCTCCCTGGAGCTGCCACCAGACGAGTTCTCCAGATGCCAGGGATCAAAGGCAGTCAGCTGAGAGGTGGTTGCCCCTGCATCCTCAGCCATGGGCAAAATGGAGCGCATGTCAGAAGCCTCCGCACAGGAACCCCCCCCTCCACGGCTCTGAAGACACTGAAGCACTGTCAGCTCCCACGCTGTCTGTACACCCAGCACTGCAAAGGCCCGAAGCGATGCGCTCACCCTGCAGTGTGAACAGTGTTTGACTGTTCCCACCATCATAGCGCTGCTTGCTAACACGGACCGCGAGGCCAGGAGAAGCTAAACAACAAACACACTCACTCCAGGGAGAATGGCGCTCCGATCCCAATGTGGGTCTCAGGAGGAGCCCAACGGCACTCCTAGCTCCCAAGAGCTGTTCAGGCACAGGTTTCCTCTTAATCCAGTTAGGCTTAGTTTTGTTGGGTTTTTTTATTTGTTTTTTAAACAGCTGAAAACACTGCCTCATTGCTCTTTTTTTTTTGTGAGGAAGGCAAGAGCAATACAGCCAGAAACCCAAAGGGAGCATCCTGTACTAAGGGGAACAGCGGGGTAACTCAGGGACCTTGAATTCAGGTATGCCTTCAAAGTTGGCACCACTAGCCACACACCCAAGGCTCAACTGGCCAAACGACCCAGGAGCCTTCCCCAACAGTCAAATTCAGGTTACAATTCAATTTATTATTCAGGAACTTATATGTAATACCATAATGTATCCTTCTTTTATCATTTATGTACGCACCTTAATGCAATACCACTTTAATCCTTATGCCTAAAACGATTTCTCTATAATTGATGACCTAACATATGTTACAATCTAATCTATCACTCAGGAACCTATATGCAATACCATAATGTATTATTCTGTACCATATATGTACGCACCTTAATGCAATACCATTTGTAATTCTGTTAACCGGAAATGGCAACCGCCACTACGGCAAGTGTAAGCCACATTGAGCCTACAAATTGGTGGGAAAATGTGGGATACAAATGCTACAAATAAATAAATCTGTCCACCACCTGCTGGAGACAGAGATATACTGAAGGAACCTTCTTTCAGTGTTCTCTATCTCCACCTGCTGGTAGACGGATACAACCCCACCAGTTTCTGGATTAATCTGCTGCTGATGCTATGGAAATTAAAAAAAAAAAAAAAATCGACAAAAAGCCCAGCACAGCTGCAAATGAAGGCTCATGACACCACAGACCAGAGGCAGACTCCATTGAAATGGAAGCCCAAATAAGAAAATGTCAGTTTTTATTTATTTCATTTATATCCCGCTTATCACCTAACTGGGTGATAATTATGCTTGTTTTTGTTGTATTTAACACTGATATAAAGCAATGATAAAAACAAAAGATCTCACAAACAAGGTCACAAAAACTTTGTTGCTCATCCCTTTGCACTGAACTGAAAACCAGACACTAGTTCACACTGTAAGGCTCAAAGGACTGGGCTAAAACATCAAAAGCTTTTTGTTATACGTTTCTTAAGAAAGGAATGACTGGGGAAGGAAAAAATATACGCATTGGTGAGCATAAAGACCTTGGGTAAGAAGAGGATCAGATGAAAGTTAACCAAATAATGCAATTAATCCCACTTACAAATAGACAGCTCCAAAACTTCCATGTCCAATTTCGTGTAAGTCAATGAACAGCTCCTCAGGATCTTCCTTACAGAACAGGTCAGCTATTTCTGGGTCTTTTGGCACCCCCCTACGCATGTTTGATGGTATTACAACCTTGCTTGTTCTTTAAGTTTCCAGGCAGTTTTGGCCCTCATCGAAAAATATGTCTGGCTTAAAGTTCAGCACCTGAAAGCAAAAGTGAAATTCAGCTTTAGGTGGACAGACATTTTCAGAAATTCCAGCATATTGGTTTGTCAAGGTACTTCCTCTTTAAAGTGTTAAGATGTGATTATAAATATCCCTAAACACCTAGTGCAGAGGTCTGAACCCAGTTCGCAGGACACACTAGCCAGATTTTTAGGATACCCACAATGAATATCTATGAGATAAATTTGCATTCATGTACTGCCTTCATTGTAGGTTTACCTCTTTCATGCATATTGTGGATATCCTAAAAACCTGACTGGCTAGGCTTGTCCCGAGGACTAGGGTGAGGACTCCTGAGCTAGTGTAAAAGCACATGGCTTTTCCCATTCAGGTTTTCAGTTTCTAAACCAGGGGTAGGCAACTCCGGTCCTCGAGAGCCGCAGGCAGGTCAGGTTTTCAGGATATCCACAATGAATATGCAGGAGATAGATTTGCATACCAAGGAGGCAGTGCTTGCAAATCTATCTCCTGCATATTCGTTGTGGATATCCTGAAAACCTGACCTGCCTGCGGCTCTCGAGGACCGGAGTTGCCTACCCCTGTTCTAAACCATTAGAAGAACAATCCTACTAACCATGTTAAGGTAGCACCTATATTTGATTACACACTTAATGAAGACATACAGATAAAATGCTGATAAAATCTCACTTGATGTAAGAGACAGCTGCAAGTGAACACTAAAAGGTAGCAATCAAGCTCGTAAGGCTGACAGTTGGGTGATTTTCGATACGGCAGGTGGTGGTGGTGGTGGTAAGGGTAAAATACAAAGTACAGGCGAATAAACCAGCAGAGACGCATGTTTATTTATGTCTGCTCCAGTGCCACTAGCTGCACATATAAAACACCAACTTTACAAGGGAAAGGATACATGTACTCTCTTTTTCATATGTATACCAGCCTCAGCCACTTAAGTGGCCACTTTCAAAATTAAGTTCTAAATCTGCTAGGTTTTATGCTTCAGTTCATGTCTATTCATATAAATATCCTAACTTTAAGCAAAGCCTAATGATTGGAGAAATGAGATGTAAAACTTTCTCCAAATGACATCTCTTGTGGCTTTACTTTATCTCCCACTTAGACTGAAAGCTCTTGATAAAGACAGAAATGTAATACAAAAATGATGAACTGGCCTCTGAAAGCAGTTTTCATGATTAACAGTAGTCTAATGCTTATGCTAAGCATATAAAAAGAATACCAGTTTACATTCATTGTGGATATCTTGCAAACCAGAACAGTTTGTATTTGAGGGGCTGGAGCTGTTAGGTACCGGTGCCCGCATATGGTTCTGATACCATGATGGCTGCACAGGTGCAGCTTTAATATGTCAAAGTTTACATGAATGAATGGAAAACTGCAACTGAAGATAATTTCAGTCAGTATTTGATTATTTAAAAATAGTTATCTGCCAGTTCTGTTATTTTATAGGAAACCCAGCAAAGTATGCACATTTGTTTTTACATATCTGCTGTTCTGACAACTTTCAAGTACATTGACATCATTCAACATAAAGGGATCTTTCACTTGCTCATCTTCCAATGTGGTATATATCATTCAGTGTAAAAAATGTAACGAAGGATGCTATATTGGAGAAACAGGCCAGATGCTTAAGACAAGATTCAATTTACATAGACATCATATGAACAATACTGGTGCCAGCAGGGTTCCCACGCCTGTTGGTCAACATTTTACAGGACCAGGACACTGTACCAGTGATTTCACAGTGAGAATCCTCAAAGGTAACTTTAAAACCATACAAGAACGTAAGACCTTTGAAGTCAGAATGATTGAATATTTTAACACCCAACAGAAAGGACTTAACAAGGATCTGGGGTTCCTAGCCCATTATAAACCATAAAGCTGTATGTCTCTGTTGATCACCCCACCCCTCACCTATCCACACCCATCCTGTTAGAATATCAATGATATGCTTTGATGTCCCCATGCATACCTCCTACCCACCCCCATCCTCCCACCCTGTCAGACTGTCATAGTAATGCTTGAATGTTTTCACTTATATACACTGTCAGCTAGCACATTTGCTTATTTCCGATCTGAGGAAGAAGGGCAACCTTCGAAAGCTAATCAAGAAATGTATTAAGTTATGTCCAATAAAAAAGGTATCATCTTCTTTTGTTTGATTTCTATTGATAACCTTAAGAGTGGACTAACACGGCTACCACACTCCTCTACTTAAGTACATTGACACAAATTAATTCATCCATGAGGTATGACCAAGGCAACAAAACATAGAAAATACCAAGAAAAAAAGCCCCATTTTAGATGTGATAGGAAATAGGAAAAAAATAAACTGTCAAGTTAGTGAGCAAGTGTTATGCTACTAACATTCAATTTATGCTATTTTTATGTTAATACTTCTGAGCAGTAAAAGACATATTAAATATCTTCAAAGGGCATGTGTGGGTGCAAAGGAACAGATTTAAGAATAATAAGACTGGTGGAACTTCCCATTTTTGCCTCTCCAGGCCAACAGGGGTAGTTACAGAACTATGGTAAAATAATACACTTTAAGGAAAGGATATTTATCACAGTCACTAGCCAGTGGTACCTCAGTACCATAGGTTAGTGATTCCTGTGCTAAATGTCAATTTGCATTGCTGCAGGTATTGTATTCCTAGCTGCAGAAATGCATGTAGAAGGCCACAAGTCAAGTCCGCTACCTCTTGAAGGAGCTGTGAAGAAAAGTCCACCACCCCTCCCTTCCCAATAACTTATCAGGGCTTTCACTGGTGACCAGAGGGTGGGCAGGTATCCCCAGTTGCTCCTGCTCAAGAACCCCAAGTCAAAATGGTAATGGTGCTTGTAATCCGCCAACTCCCATCAATAGGTTCAAAGCAGATAACACAAAATACAGATTACAAATGAGAAATAATAAAAAAAAAAAGACAAAAAAACAGAAGATGAAAAAAAAATGAAGTCCAACAAAATTTTTTAAACACATTCTGCTGGATTCTATATATTGCGCCTAGTATTCCATGCTGAAATCTAATCGTATTCCATACGAACACGCGTAAGTTAATTGGCTTAAGCCAAACAGCATTTTTTAACAGCACTTAACAAGCAATAATGAGCACTAACTGGCAATAATTACAATGCATGCATAATTTGTTAAGCATAATCTGTATTGAACTGTGTTTTAATTCTAAAGCACGCAGTTCAAAAGGGGAATGGCCATGGGCATTCTCAAATTTACACTCATTGCTGTAGAATAAGGCCCAGTCCACGTAATTCTATGCACAGCGATTTACACCATGTTTTTGTTGGGGTAAATGGAGGCATGTAGTTTAGACGCTGGGATATAAGCAGCACATTTTATATATCGCACCTAAATCTTATAGAATACACTTAGGCGGGAATGTTTTCCGTGTGGATTTTTTTTTTTTAAGCGCCATATATAGAATCTGGCCCATAAGGGCATCTTATCAAGCCACAGTAGAGGTTCCCGCACAGAAATGCCAACGAAGCCCAGTCAACGTGAATAGGCTTGGTCAACGGTATCGCGCCAGGGACTGCTAGAACGGCTTGATAAAAGAAGCTCCGTCTTCAGTTGTCCTTAATGGAACAGGAAAAGAACACCATGTAAAACTGCCCAATAGGGGTCCCACTTGGGGGTCAAGCTGCCAAAGGCCTTATTTTATTTTTGACAAGCACCTGTACAAGATTGTTAACAACAAATTGTCTTGTTGGTGGACTTGATAGTCCAATAGTGGATGAATTACATTATTTTGAGAACAAGAACACAATTAAAAACTATAAGGCAAGTTCATGAGAATTTTCCTCAAGGTGAGTTTAGTTCAACAATTCAAAGACTTATTGAGTACTGATAATTTTAGATTAGTTATTCAGAGCTTGGCTTTACCTCATTTTAAATTATTGAAATTCCCTTTTTTGGGGGGGGGCCTACCAGCATATTGTTTTCGTTCATAAAAAACTTAGCAGCATGCCTATTAATGAGATTCTCGTTATGAGCACATTTCACCTACCTTGGTAAAGCTACATTGAGTCTGCCAAAAAACTAAAAGTCCATTTAAGATTTTAACCTTGGTTTACAAGGCATCATACAGTGAACTATCAACTTCTCTTGCTGCTACTTTAAGACTCTATTATATAACTAGGCCTTTACGTTCATCTCAGAAAAGGTCTTTTGGAAGTTCCACCATTCAAACAGATCCATCTCAAGGAGCCCCAGTCTATTTTTTGTGTGTGACTGCACCTCAAATATTCTGTTCAATTCTGGTCGCCGCATCTCAAAAAAAGATATAGTGGAATTAGAAAAGGTGCAGAGAAGGGAAACAAAAATGCTAAAGGGGATGGGACGACTTCCCTATGAGGAAAGGCTAAAGCGGCGAGGGCTCTTCAGCTTGGAGAAAAGGCGGCTGAGTGGAGATATGATAGAGGTCTATAAAATAACGAGTGGAGTGGAAAGGGTAGACGCGAAGCTCAAACACAAGCTGCATTACTTAATTAACAATGTAGTGCTATGCATGCATTTGCTGACTTCCACCTTTTTGCTTGTGTTGTGCAATAAAGACTAATAATGCACATTAAATGGCAAATATATACGTTATTATCTTAATGCAGGTTAGTAATGACCCCTCTAACATGGCTTCCCAGTCTAGAAATTTTCATCATGAAAAGGGCCTGTTCAGCAGTAAATTGACTGGTAAAAATGGTACAGGAGATTAGATAAGAGGTGACAGGAGACGGGCAAGTTATGTGTAAGATTTATTATTAAAGGTTTCTCCTGCTTTCTCATCATAGAAGCAGCCTCCTTCAGTAAAACGAGGTATGACCGCCCTTCCTTTTTCACTGGTCTTATTTACGTACACCATCTTCCTTACATAGTCTGTGTTCTTGTGTTTTTCTCAGCCCTTTCCCAGGCAATTACAGTTGCCTTTCAGTTGTGGTTAAACACCGAAATAGCACTGTACTTCATTTCTGCTAAGAAATGGTGGTTGGGGAGGGGTAGGGGGAAGCGTTCGCTGACAAAATGAAAAAGGGCTTTAAACAAGCATGACCTCCTGTAACTTCCTCTTTATGGTGAAGAGACTTAGAATGAGTTATATCTATCTATAACCTAACAACTGGCTGTGCGGGTGCTTAAAAACGGCACACATGGTTAAGCTGCTTTGGAAATAAAAGGCACAGCTGCTGAGAAAGAAGTTTCAAGAAAAAGTGTGCGGTAAACAAAAATTTGTGATAAAATGGAGCATGCATGCCGGGGGAGGAAGACCATATAACTAAAGTTATAGAAACCACTGTAATAAGATGGCTGATACATGGTCCACACATGTTCTTCTCACAGCATGGGTGTAGAGATTACCTCCATCGTTTCTTTAACTAGCTGACCTCCATGAGGAAGAGAGTGAGAACAGAGTCTAGACACCCCTCCACAGACAATAAGAAGAGAGAAACTAAAGTGTGAAATCAGAGATAAACGAGGCGAAGTGCCCATCGGTGCACGGAGCCAACATTAACATGGCGCCGTGCACCGATGGGCCCTCGTGCCCCAAGCAGCGGGGAGCGAGCGAGGGGGGAGAGGTCAGGACCCCACCTCGCAGGTGCTCCCCGCTGTGAGGGGCAGGATCAAAGGGGGGGGGGGGGGTTTAAAACCCCTGGGCTGAGCTCGGACGGCCTCTTCGGCGTCCGAGCACCAGCCAGCAAGCCAGCGCGTCCGAGCAGCAGCACAGAAGGTCCACGTGCGTGTGGGAGAAGGGAGACGCGGACACTAGCCAGCGGTTAAGGCTGCAGCGGCGAGCACAGGAGCAAGTTCGTCGGGGTGAGTGCCTGCGTGCTTACCTGCATGTCTGCTTCCACGTCGTGGCGGGATGGGTAGCCGTGAGGGCGCATGGGAGCGGGTTTGCAGCATGGATACCGCAGTGCGGTGGTTTCCCCGATTTCCGAGGGCGATTTTCCGCCCACGTGTCTCCCTCCTCGGCCTGGGGTTGCCCATCGCTACCCGCGCATGAGGAAGAGAGTGAGAACAGAGTCTAGACACCCATCCACAGACAATAAGAGGAGAGAAACTGAAGTGTGAAATCAGAGATCTGTTTACCAAGCCCCAAGCGAACAGAATGGCCACAGGGCTTGGATTATTTCTCCCTGGGCTAGAGAAAGGTGGCACACCATAAGGCCAAGCAGTCTCTCCTTGGGCCCCAAGAGCACACGGTGCAGAAGGCAGAGATGAGACAGCAATGTGTTAGAATGGTGGTGGGGGAAGGGGATCTCTCTAGCTTTCAAAAGCAGGAAGAACACCAAGATAGTTAAAATATATCCCCAGCCTCCTTCCCTAAAAGTCACTCTTCATCATTTTTTGGGTGTTTCCATTTGGTTAACTACAACAACTACAGAAGGAAATTATTTGCAAGAGGACCTTGCAAGACTGGGTCTCCAAATGACAAGTGACCTTTAATGTGAGCAAGTGCAAAGTGATGCAAGTAGGAAAGAGGAACCCAAACTATAAGAACATAAGCGCCATACTGGGCCAAAACCAACGGTCCATCTAGCCCAATATCCTGCTGCCAACAGTGGCCAATTCAGGTCACAGATACCTGGCAGAAACCCAAATAGAAGCAACAGTCCACGCTATCAAGCCCAGGGCAAGCAGTGGAGTAGCCTAGTGGTTAGTGCAGCGTGCTTTGATCCTGGTGACCTCGGTTCAATTCCCACTGCAGCTCCTTGTGACCTTGGGCAAGTTATTTTAACCCTCCATTGCACCAGATTATAAAACAAAAAAGCACACACCCCATAGATTTTGAGCCCTCTAGAGACAAAGGAAGTACCTGCATTATGTGTACAGTGGCTGCAAATGTCTAGTAGCACTATAGAAATGATTAGTAGTAATAGTGGTAGTAGTATGCCTGCTAAAACCTAGCATAAATCCTGGTACCCAAGTTCAGCATGGAGACCCATTATTGTAGCATGGAATACTGCTATTATTTGGGTTTCTGTCCAGTACTTGAGACTTGGATTGGCTACTGTTGGAAACAGGATACTGGGCTACATGGACCACTGGTCTGACCCAGTATGGCTAGTCTTATGTTCTTATGACTTTTCCTCCAGGAACTTGTCCAATTCTTTTTTTAAACCCAGATATGCTAACCAGGGTTACCACATCCTCCGGGAACAAGTTCCAGAGCTTAACTATTCTTTGAGTGAAAAACTATTTCCTATTTGTTTTAAAAGTATTTCCATGTAATTTCACTGAGTGTACCCTGGTCTTTGAACTTTTTGAAAGAATAAATAATCACTCCACTTTTACCCATTCTACACCACTCAGGATTCTATAGACCTCAATCCAGGGGCGTAGCCAGACAGCAGATTTTGGGTGGGCCTAGGCAAAAGTGGGTGGGCACCAAGTGTTCTCCTCCCAACAGCAAAAAAAAAATCTCAGCTGGTGGGAAAATGTTTGTCTCCACCTTGGCAGTCTGCAGGAAGCATGCGCTGAAAACTGAGCATGCGCAGGTGCCACTTAGGAATGGATCCTAAGGAGCTTAGATGAGATTGGGTGGCAAAGCCGGTGGCGGGAGACGGAGATGGTGCTGGGTAGACTTATACGGTCTGTGCCAGAGCCGATGGTGGAAGGCGGGACTGGTGGTTTGGAGGCGGGGATAGTGCTGGGCAGACTTATATGGTCTGTGCCCTGAAAAGGACAGGTACAAATCAAGGTAAGGTATACACAAAAGTAGCACATGTGAGTTTATCTTGTTGGGCAGACTGGATGGACCGTGCAGGTCTTTTTCTGCCGTCATCTACTATGTTACTATGTTACTATCTTGGAGAGCAGTGTTTTTGTTACCATCAGGGGGAAGTCCAGCTGGCCGAGCTAAGTGTGTGCTACTGTTGGGTGGGCCTGAACCCTAACTGGGTGGGCCTCGGCCCACCCAGGCCCACTTGTGGCTACGCCACTGCCTCAATCATATCTCACGTCATCCATCTCTTTCCCAAGCTGAAGAGCCCTAACCTCTTTAGCCTTTCCTCATATATGAGGAGTTCCATCCTGTTATCATTTTGGTCGCTCTTCTTTGAACCTTTTCTAATTCCACTATATCTTTTATGAGACATGGCAACCAGAATTCAATGCAATACTCAAGCTGAGGTCGCACCATGGAGCGACACAGAGGCATTATAGTCTTACCATTCCTTTCATAATAATTCCTAGCATGCGGTTTGCTTTTTTTTTTTTGCTGCCGCCACACACTGGGCAGAAGGTTTTAAAGTATAGTCGCACTCACACACACAAGGAGTGACACGGGCTGCATACACCGAAGCAGGACATGTTTATCCACTCCTACCCAAGCAGAGATAATATTTAACCATCTCTCTGACCTTATGTGCAACTTTCTTTAAAATTAGTCACCTTATTTTCTAATTCCTCTTCTCTCTTACCTATCTACATGTTCCATCTTTGCTTATGCCCTACACCGTCAATTAAAATGTTCTATTACGTATTGTGTTGACATTGTAAGTAATATACTATGCTATATGTTGTATTGTTATTTGAATATTTTTACTGTTGTAATTGTCTAATGCTCATGCTTGATTTATCCTTATTGTACACAGTCTTGGGTGAATTCCTTCAAAAAGGCGGTAAATAAACCCTAATTAATAAATAAATAAAATAATGACACCTAGATCTTTTCTTAGGAGCTGAGTCGGGAGCTAGGATTTGTATTCAGCTATGTGATGCAAGGTTTCACACTAGGGAGTCACTACCCAGGAATAAGGTTTAGGTGTCAGTTGATATTACGCTGAAACCCTCTGTTCAGTGTGTGGCGGCAGCTAAGAAAGCAAACAAAATGTTAGGAATTATTAGGAAAGAAATGAAAAACAAAAATGAGAATGTTATAATGCCTTTTATCGCTCCATAATGTGACTGCACCTCAAATTCTGTGTGCAATTCTAGTCACCACATCTCAAAAAAGATATAGCAGAATTAAAATAAGGTACAGAGAAGAGTGACGAAATTAATAAAGGGGATGGGACAACTTCCCTATGAAGAAAAGTTAAAATGGCTAAGGCTCTTCAGCTTGGAGAAGAGACGGATGAGGGCAGATATGATAGAGATCTATAAAATAATGAGTGGATTGGAACAGGTAGACATGAATTGTTTTGTTTACCCATTCCAAAATACTAGGGACTAGGGAGCATGCAATGAAGTTACTAAGTAGTACATTTAAAACAAACTGGAGAAAATATTTTTTCACTCAATGTGTAATTAAACTTGAATTCATTGTCAGAGAATGTGGTAAGAGCAGTTAGCTTATCAGGGTTTCAAAAAGGTTTGAACAATTTTCTAAAAGAAAAGTCCATAAGCCGTTATTAAGATGGACTTGGGAAATCCACTGCTTGTTTCTAAGATAAGCAGCATAAAATCTGTTTTACGGTTCTGGGATCTTGCCAAGTACTGCTGACCTGGATTGGCCACTGTTGGAAACAAGATACTGGGCTTGATGGGCCTGCAGTCTGACCCAGTATAGCAACTCTTATGTTCTGATACTTGACAGTCACACATATCTTTAGTGAATGCGTCTGGTAAAAACAAACAAGGTGCCATGTTGAGTCAGCTTAAACACCTATAATTTAACTTTGGGAAATTCTTTGTAGCTGTTTAGGTAAATTCCATCATTTTGCCACTTGACAGGAAAAAGATGCTGATAACATAGATCTGTAAAGTACTTTTCTGGGATTCGGACAGAGAAATTCAAGAGTGGAGGAGTGGCCTAGTGGTTAGGGTGGTGGACTTTGGTTCCCACTTCAGGCACAGGCAGCTCCTTGTGACTCTGGGCAACTCACTTAACCCTCCATTGCCCCATGTAAGCCGCATTGAGCCTGCCATGAGTGGGAAAGCGTGGGGTACAAATGTAACAAAAAAAAACAAAAAGATAGCATCCAGCTGCAGTGTTGCCAGGTGGGCGGTTTTACCGCCCAATTGGGCAATTTTCCGCGACCCGCCGCGGGCAATTTTTGCCCGCGGCGGGTTGCGGTTTTTTTGGGCTGCTTTTTGGGCTTCAGGGCGGTTTTTTGGGTGGCTTTTTCGGCCGCGGGGGGCGGGGTTAGTGACGTTTTTGGGCGGGGTTAGTGACGTTTTGGGTGGGGGCCGATGACGTGGGAGGCGGGGCCGATGATGGGGGAGGCGGGGCTGGTGACGGGGGAGGCGGGGGTTGATGACGGCGGGGGGGGGGGGTTTGAGTTGGGGCGGGTTTGGGCGGGTTTTGTGCTGGATTGGGTGGGAAAAAATTTTTCCACCTGGCAACACTGTCCAGCTGACCAAATTATGATTTGGTAACAATAAAAGTTAAAAAAAAAAAAAGCAAAACAGTGAAGATGACTAACAAAACAAAAATAATCAAAATTAAAAAAAAAAAAAAAAAAAAATCAAATTTGTATTTCAAAATAAAAATACATAAAAGAATTAAAAATGAAAAAGACGGCACTTGTTTATAAAAAATACACACTTTATAATTAAAGGATAGCAGGGAGAAAGGGACTCGACACAGCTGTGTTTCGGCGTGCAGGCCTGCGTCAGGAGTCTTCTCACGTGTGTTGATTTTTAATTCTATCCAATTATAAAGAAAATATGTCTGTCTCTTTTTAAAACTGTAGCGTTAAATGATCCTTGTAACAAAGTGAGGCAAAAAGCATCAGAGCAACGTCTGATCTCTGTGAGCTTGACCATATTCAATGTGAAAAATCAAAGTGCATAGTTTTCAAATAGCTGGAATAGAATACACTAATCGAGCTGCTGTGTTTCGAAGAGTGTAACTTCTTACAAACATTTACTCCACAGCCTACATTTAGTACGTTACAATAATCCAGGAAACCCATATTAGGAGATCTGAATACTTGATGCATCACAGAGCTTTTCCATGTCTCTATGCCAGCTAACTGCCTTGAAACTATGAAAGAGGGGAAGGCAAGGTTATGTTGTAGTGTCTGATATGGAGAGAGATATCGCTTGTTGACCATGAAACTAGATGGTGTGAAAATGAGCTTTGTTTGTATGCTACCAACACCAAACAAGGGGATTTCTTTGAAACCTTAATGGAAAAAGGTAATGCTGTTTGGGAATAACCTTCCAGCACAGGGGAGATATGTCTATTTAACAAATTATTCCACCCTGGTTCATTCCAAAGGATCAGTAGGGGACATGCAGAACAGGCAAATTCTAAAAAGATTCACCCAGTAGTTCAATGTGATAGATATTGCAGGATTAAACATTTTATTCTCACTTGCAGGGCTCATATTTGAAATCGGACACACTATGGATGCAGCACTGTAAGAGACAAACAGGTGTAATATGGAGATCACAACAGACCACTGCTGAAGGGGGTGCAATCACATTTGATAGTTTCAACAATTCTTTTACCGTCTCCCCAAAAAGGCTGGCACCGGCCAATTTAGCATGCACTTCTTTAAGCCCTGAAACCCAAAACAAAGCAAACCAGGCCATAAAGGCTGAAGCAAAAATCCTTGAAATGGTCTCAGATGCTGAACAAGTAATATACCACATTCACCAGCTTCTGATACTACTGAGAAAGCAATCTGCACCACTGACACTGGATGACATTATCCGGTTAAGTGGCTGATTTATCTTATTCACCAACAGAAGTGGGACTGCTACAGTGCACACATTTGACATACCAAAAAAAGAAAAGGCAAACAAATTGAGGGAAATAGTAGAGCCACAGCAATGAGAAAACTCCCATGCTTACATGATACAGACTTAGGTCTTAGAAAGTTCTGAAAGAATTTTACATGTAATACTAAACATAATTATATGGCCATTTTTTAAAAGGCATATTTTCCACTCAATACAATATTAGATCATGGTGGATTACAAAACATTAGTTATTCCTATGATGTCACAAAACATGAAAAACATCAATTAAAATTCTAAATTCTCAGGAGAAAATTTAAAAAAACCCCACACAGTACCTTTTTAAGTGTGGCACAAACCATAATCTATGGCTCAGACCCATTATTAAAGGATCATTTCTTGTATTTGCTCTTTCTGCACACGTTTCTATGGAAAGAAAAATAAATATATTTTACACTTGATTAAAAAAGCTAAACATACACTTTTTGCAATATGAGACCAAGTATACATTTCATGTACTGCAGAACATGAAACACTAAAAAAAATAATAAAAACAAAAGACACACAACAACAAAAAATACACAAATGTTCTCTTGATAAATACAGTGCCAAAATTTATCATTCAGGAAATTGCCAGAAAGTAACAGGAATGCTTACTAATTTAGAATCCACTGAGCTTAGCTGAAGAAACAATTACTTGAACAATTTCAGACACAGTACTTAAGAAAAGGCTGTGCAAACTCTGATCAAGATCCATTTAGACTTCAGCAACAGTCCATGTCTCAAAGCAACCAGCAGATCCAAAACGCAGATCGACATCAACAATCTAGTATATTCCTGTATATTTCTTATTTTGGGTGGTAAGGAGTTCCACCATTTGGTTCCTAGGTAAGTGAAGTCTGCAGAGTGGACAGTTTTGTAGATCACTTTTTTGTAATTTGGGAGGCGTAGTCAGAGTTTCTTGCCTCATTTAACATTTCTTTGGTACAATATAGCCTGGAGCTGTGCCATTTAGGATTTGAAAGATAAAGGTACATAATTTGAAGGTAATTCTTGCTTTGATGGGAAACCAGTGGAATTTGATTAATAAATGGGGAGGCACTTTGAAAACATGAGATTTTGTATATGAACCTGCCTGCAGTGTTTTGAGCTGTTTGGAGTTTTTTCAACAGGTACTCCTTACAGCCAGCATATATGGCATTACAATAATCGAATTGGGATAATGTGAATGATTGTACCAATAGTCTGAACGTTTCTGATGAAAAATAGGGTCTGATCCTTTTTAGTTTAACAAAGAGACCTGAAACATTTTGTGGTTATTGAGGAAACCCAAGTATCGAATGTTAAATGTTAGTTTATAGTTATTTATTCATTTAACACATTTATATCCCACATTATCCCACTTAGTTGCAGGCTCAATGTGGCTCACACAATACCGTAGAGGTAGGCTCCAGTTCAGTAATACAAACACATAGTACAGTATTAAGCATGTAACAAACATCAGTATAAAACATCAAGGAAATACAGAGGGGGTAGTGATAGAAGTTTAGTACGGTCCATAGTTTGCTGTGTCGCAGGAAGTTAATTTGGATCAGGGGGGGTCGGCCTTCTTAAACAAGTTGGTTTTCTATAGTTTCCTAAAGTTAAGATGGTTTTGGATAGAACTCACGGTTTGGGGGAAAGCGTTCCACAGTTGTGTACCTATGTAAATAAAATCTGGATGCATAAATTGATTTGTATCTAGTTACACCTAGAACTTTCAGATTATTGTCAACGGTGAATGAAGTGTTGTCAATTGTGAAACTGTTGTAGTCGCTTTGGTCAAATAGGTTGGTAATGACCATGAATTTAGTTTTTTTCTTTATTTAGCTTTAGTCTGGATTCTGAGGCCCACGTTTCGATCAAATTTAAGCAAAGTTTTGCATGTTCTTTTTGAAGCTTATGTATATGGTAACACTGTCAGCATATATGAATGTTTTGAATCCTGCTGTTTCTTGTCTGTTACCTAGTGGTGACATCATTAAAACCCTACGAAAAAAAGATGCACTGGCTCCCACTCAAAGAACATATTACGTTCAAAATATGCACCCTAGTTCATAAAATTATTCACGGAGACGCACCAGTCTACATGCTGACTCAGACCTGATAGACCTACCACCCAGGAATGCTAAAAAATCATCCCGCACATTCCTTAATCTTCACTTCCCAAACTGTAAAGGCCTCAAATACAAACTAACGCATGAGTCAACCTTTTCCTACCTGAGCACACAATTCTGGAATGCGCTGCCGTGCAATTTAAAAACAATCTATGAACTAGCTAACTTCCGAATTCTACCGAAGACTCATCTCTTTAACAAGGAATACAACAATGATCAACAAATATGAACTCCTGTACACATATCCAGAACTGCCTCCATAATATCTACTTGCCAAAATATTAACATGTTTTTTCATTATCATGCTACCCAAGATCCTTTTGCTATTACTAAATGTATACTTCCTCATGTATTTCCACTACTCATGATGTATTGTAAGCCACATTGAGCCTGCAAAGAGGTGGGAAAATGTGGGATACAAATGCAATAAATAAATAAACAAACAGTATGGGCGATAGTGGAGAGCCCTGAGGGACACCGCAGTCCGGTAACCAAGGATAGAATAAGGTTTCTTTCATTTTCACTTTGTAAGATCTTGATTTCAGGAATCCTTGAAACCATTTCTGGACTGTGCCACATATGCTAAAGTTGTCTAGTATATTTAGTAGGATATTATGATCCACTACATCGAATGTGCTAGACAAACTGCATTATTAACATTTAGGTTTTGAAGTTAATCTAAATACTTGTTTTTTTAGGACCGAGCCCTGAAGCAGGCTCCCAAAATATGGACCACTGAACCATGTCCATGCAGGTCAGCATTAAATCAATTTTGCTGATAAAAGTAGTATATATATATATATATTTCTAAGATACTGAAAGATTACAAGAATATATGTGGACCGATGATAACAGTGAATCACTGAGCTGTCCCAGTGTGAAAAGAGTTGTTACTGAGGTCAAGTAAAGAATTTTTAAGTGTAAACTTTGGCTTCTGAGTTAGAGTGTGGACTTACTGCCCCCACTGTGAAGTTGCAGACTGTATAAATTGATTAGTCATATCTTTATAACACATTTCCTTCAGTGTCACTACTACTGATCTTTGAAAATTGAAAAAAAAAAATTCACATTTTTTACTTCTAATATTGTTCTCCAAAGTTTCCACTTTAAGCCTTAAATTACTCAAATCTATAACCACAGTTATCATGAAGTTGTTTAAGTGAATCAGAATCCCTCTCCAAAGTTTCCACCTATGTTGCAGTCTGTTGATTCTGTTCAGAATTAATCTCAAAATCTCTACAAACAGCAGTAAGATCCTTAGCTAATTCATTCACTCAAGAAACCATTACATTAGATAAATCTGTTATAGTTTGCCAAATAATTTCTAAAACAATTACTTGGAGGTTTAATTACAAGCAATCCTGTCTGGGCTACCAAGGCCTCTACAGATGGAGCCATATCCCAGCTCTTGGTCTTGCCTTTTCTAAGCTAAACAACCCCAACCTGTTTAGCCTATCACTACTAAGAGACGTCCTCTCCAAGTCTGCAGCAATCAAAAATGCAGAACACCAAAGCAGACTAAGGGGCTCATTTTCAAAGCACTTAGCCTTCCAAAGTTCCATAGGTTTCTATGGAACTTTGGAAGGCTAAGTGCTTTGAAAATATGCCTCTAGTCCAGAAGATACTTATTAAAAGAGTCTATGCTGCACACTGCGGAAAGCAAGGTGAAATGCTGCTGCACTGCTGAGCGGTTTTAGGATGTTTGGAGACTACTATCAGCTGTCTTGAATGTTTTACTACTTACTGGGAGTAACTTTCTCTCAGTCCCTGTGTTTTTGTAACACCCCTGATGCAGCCATATTGATGAAAAATGGTTACATCGGTACTTTAATAAAGAACATTGGGACTATTTTAATAAAAAGTCATCTTCTGGACTCCAAGTCTGCTTTGCTGCTCTCCCTTTATTAGGGCTGTACTGTACTGAATATTCATATTCAATTCGGCCCGCAATACATTATTCGTATTTCTCAAATAGTGATTTACATTCAAATACAAATAATCCAGGGCTCTACTGTGCTAAATCCTACTGAAGACTACTACTACTACTACTTATTTCTAAAGCGCTACTAGATGTACGCAGCGCTGTACACTTGAACATGAAGAGACAGTCCCTGCTCCACAGAGCTTACAATCTAATTAGGACAGACAAACAGGACAAACAAGAGATAAGGACAAAGAGTAGCAAGATTCCGGAATCCCAAAGAGTAGCAAGATTCCGGAATCCCAAGAGTAAAAAAGATTCTAGAATCCCAGAGAATAGCAAGATTGTCTGCAGAATCCCAAAGAGTAGCAAGATTCCAGAATCTCAAAGACAACTACTACTACTACTTATTTCTAAAGCGCTACTAGACGTACGCAGCGCTGTACACTTGAACATGAAGAGACAGTCCCTGCTCCACAGAGCTTACAATCTAATTAGGACAGACAAACAGGACAAACAAGAGATAAGGACAAAGAGTAGCAAGATTCCGGAATCCCAAAGAGTAGCAAGATTCCGGAATCCCAAAGAGTAAAAAAGATTCTAGAATCCCAGAGAATAGCAAGATTGTCTGCAGAATCCCAAAGAGTAGCAAGATTCCAGAATCTCAAAGACAACTACTACTACTTATCATTTCTATAGCGCTACTAGACGTACGCAGCGCTGTACACTTGAACATGAAGAGACAGTCCCTGCTCCACAGAGCTTACAATCTAATTAGGACAGACAAACAGGACAAACAAGAGATAAGGGAATATTAAAGTGAGGATGATAAAATAAGGGTTCTGAATAAGTGAATAAGGGTTAGGAGTTAAGAGCAGCATCAAAAAGGTGGGCTTTCAGCTTAGATTTGAAGACGGCCAGAGATGGAGCTTGACGTACCGGCTCAGGAAGTCTACTCCAGGCATATGGTGCAGCAAGATAAAAGGAACGGAGTCTGGAGTTAGCAGTGGAGGAGAAGGGTGCAGATAAGAGAGATTTATTATTATTTATTGCATTTGTACCCCACATTATCCCACCTTTTTGCAGGCTCAATGTGGCTTACAGGGTGTTATGGTATAGTCATTACATAATCTTAGATACCGTCGGTAATGAGCTGGAGGTAGAAGAGGAATTGGTTAGAAGGTATTAGGTAAGGTCATGTTAGAGGTGTTTTAAAGCGTTTGGGTGGTATACGGAGTAGTTTGTTTCATCAAGGATTATTTTTGTAGGCCTTGTTGAAGAGAAATGTCTTCAAAGATTTCCGAAATGGAGTTCCCAGGGAGGAATGTAGGGAGAGATGAGAGTGGAGAGGTACTGAGGAGCAGCAGAGTGAATGCACTTATAGGTCAATAAGAGGAGTTTGAACTGTATGCGGAAACGGATAGGAAGCCAGTGAAGTGACTTGAGGAGAGGGCTAATATGAGCATAACGACACTGGCGGAATATTAGTCGTGCAGCAGAATTTTGAACAGATTGAAGAGGAGAGAGATGGCTAAGTGGGAGACCTGTGAGAAGCAAGTTGCAATAGTCTAAGCGAGAGGTGATAAGAGCGTGGATGAGGGTTCTGGTAGTGTGCTCAGAAAGGAAAGGGCGAATTTTGCTGACATTATAGAGAAAGAAACGACAGTTTTTAGCAGTCTGCTGAATATGTGCAGAGAATGAGAGGGAGGAGTCAAAGATGAAAAACACTTGATATTTGATTTCACATTGCTTCTTTTATTACTTATGTTAAAGCTCAATACCCATTATTCGTTTTCAGTTGAATAATATTTGTCATTATTCATATTTGGCCGAATAGTAAAATATGCTATACAGTACAGCTCTGTTATTATTTTAATCACTCATTTCCGATCCTTAGTTCAAATATATCATTGATGAACTTGGGCAACCAGAACTGTACACAACAGTCAAGTGCGGTTGGATCATGGACCAATTCAGAGGAATAATATTTCCACTGTTGTTCTTCAACTCCTTCCAAATAATTCTTTACACTCAATTTGCTTTTAGGGCAGCCAGTGACGCCAAGATTACTTTCTTAAGTAGTGACTCCTAACTCCACACTCAGCATTTTGTACTTGAAGAGCTGTGATTGTTTTTTCTCTCTGTCCTTTTCATTTGTCCACATTGTATCTCATTTGCCATTTAAATGCCCCGTCTCCTAGTGCCACTTGATCCTTCTATAATACATCATATCCCTCTGTTTTAGCAACTTTACATAATTTTATGTCTGCAAATCTGGTTGCCTCATTTGTCACATATTTTTCCAGAACATTTATTGTGATTGTGTCCGACGACCTTAAAGCTTTCAAAAAGGTAGAAAAAGCGATGGCCAAAGCCAGAAGGATGCTTGGGTGCATAAAGAGAGGCATGACCTGCAGGAAAAGGAGGTGATAGTGCCGTTGTATAAGTATCTGGTGAGGCCTCATTTGGAGTAGTGCGTGCAGTTCTGGAGACCGCACCTACGGAAAGATATAAACAGGATGGAGTCGCTCCAGAGGGCAGCTACGAAATTAGTAAGCGGTCTTGAATGCAAAAATTATAGGGACAGGCTTATGAACCTCAACATGTATACGCTGGGAGAGGAGGGAGAGAAGAGACATGATAGAAACGTTTAAATATCTCAAGGGCATTTATGTACAGGAAGAGAGCCTTTTACAAATGAAGGAGAGCTCTGGAATGAGGGGGCATACGACAAAGTTAAGAGGGAATAGGCTTAGGAGTAACCCAAGGAAGTATTGTTTCACAGAAAGGGTGATGGAGGCGTGGAATGGCCTCCCAGTGGAGGTGGTGGAGTCGAGGACTGTTCCAGAATTTTAAAAGGCATGGGATAAGCATGTGGGATCGCTTCGGAAGAATTAGGGGTTACAGAGGATGGGCAGACTGGATGGGTCATATGGCCTTTATCTGCAGTCATGTTTCTATTGAAAACATGACAGGTTACAGTGTTAACCCTTTTCCACTAGAAAAACTGACAATCCTACTGTTTCCCCTCTTGTGGCCAGTCTCCAGTGCATGGCTGCCCACTGCATCACTTTTAATTTTTTATTTGGAGTCTCATGAGAAACTTGATTAAATGCCCTCTGAAAATCTAAATATATTTTATCCATATTTTTACACCACCCAAATTTTTTTTTTAATTTATATAATAAATTGGTAAAGCAAGACTTCCCTTTATTAAACCTATTTGAACTCATTCTAAATCAAGTTGCGTCAGTGGTCAGGGGCTAAAAATAGACACCTGTGCCATGACACCTTGACATTTTTACCACCTTCAGTGTTAATGAGCCACTGACAAATCAGTAAACAAACCTTAAATGCAGCACATGGAAAAGGGAATCACTCTCTTATAGTCCATTCAATATAAAATTCAAGCCAAGTTTACCAAATATAGGAACAATTACAACATGAATAAAGCATGCAGTGATCACATCCAGCCTAGTTTCTCTGTTGGCAAGGGTTCACAAAAATATGGCAACCACCTCATAATTCCAATTCCTACACTGCAAATATTTTGTCTGCACACTTCTCATATTCCGCAAACTATTTCAGATCATTAAATTCAGGGTTCAAAAATCTCAGCAATGTTAAAACATTAAACAAATCAAAAGGGGTACTATATTCTCAAGAATAAAAATGCCAAACTTGGCACCAGATGTGTGAAAATTGGCAAGTTTCATCGAATAGGGTTATATGTCCCTCTGAATATCAAATTTAAATCAAATGCCTTCCACCCGGGGACCTCGGCAGTTCATACGGAAAGCGAGTATGGTGGGTAAGAAACTGATTTTAAATGCCTGGATAAAAACAGAACCCCCGGACTTCTGGCACTGGAGGAATAGTTTACATGAGCTGTTGATGTTGGAGCGGAGAGGGGTGGGATCCTCTCCTCAAGAGAAGGAAGGTGTTCTTGGGAATCTGGGAGCTGTACATACAATCCTTGGCACCAAAAGCTCGTAGCTTTATTTTAAATCATCTGTAATCTTCATCACAAGATGTGGGTTTTTTTTTTTTTTGAATGGCTAATGTTGGAGTTGGGAGGGGGTAGGGGATAGGGGAGGGAACTTACTACTTCTAAACTTGGTGGAGGGGGGAGAGGGAGGGAGGGGGAAGCAATCGAGGTTAATGTAGTAGTAAGGATGGCTAAGTACATGTGAATTAAGCATACATCTAACTGTATATAGTTGCTACTAGGTTGCGGAATAGTCGGGGGAGCTCAGCTCTTCGGAGCTGGGGGAGAGGGTCATCAGAATACAGGCCCTAAGGCTCCTCCCAGAGGAGAGCGGCTTCAGCATTGGTACAACTCGGGTCTGTGGATGATGTTTAGGTTGCTCCAAGTAGATGGGGGTGGGAGTTCCACCTGCAACAGTTGAAGAATTGCTGATAAACACTTTTATCGAGATGTATGTACTTTCTGTGGAATAGTCTTTAGCAGTGTTTAGCATGATGTAGTATCAACAATTCTTTACCATTTAAGAGAATGGGGAGGGTGGGGAGGGAGGGGTAGGAGGGTGGGATGAAAATTGTTAAAATGTTTGATGACGCATTCTATTTTACAGTTCGCTTGTGGAAGTTACAATGTTGGCATTTCTGTCTTGGTTAGTAATAATTTCTGTCTTGGTTAGTAATTGAATACTCTGTATTGTGTCTGCCATCAATAAAAATGTTGAAACCTAAATCAAATGCCTTCTTTAGATCTGATATTCTCTCTCCTAACACCAGCTTCAAAGGTCTTACGTTCTTGTATGGTTTTAAAGTTACCTTTCAGTATTCTCACTGTGAAATCACTGGTACAGTGTCCTGGTTCTGTGAAGTGCTGTCCCACCGGGGTGGGGGCCCTACTGGCTGTATGTTGTATGATATTCAACATAAAGGGATCTTTCACTTGCTCATCTTCCAATGTGGTATATATCATTCAGTGTAAAAAATGTAACGAAGGATGCTATATTGGAGAAACAGGCCAGATGCTTAAGACATGATTCAATTTACATAGACATCATATGAACAATACAGCCAGTAGGGCCCCCACCCCGGTGGGACAGCACTTCACAGAACCAGGACACTGTACCAGTGATTTCACAGTGAGAATACTGAAAGGTAACTTTAAAACCATACAAGAACGTAAGACCTTTGAAGTCAGAATGATTGAATATTTTAACACCCAACAGAAAGGACTTAACAAGGATCTGGGGTTCCTAGCCCATTATAAACCATAAAGCTGTATGTCTCTGTTGATCACCCCACCCCTCACCTATCCACACCCATCCTGTTAGAATATCAGTGATATGCTTTGATGTCCCCATGCATACCTCCGACCCACCCCCATCCTCCCACCCTGTCAGACTGTCATAGTAATGCTTGAATGTTTTCACTTATATACACTGTCAGCTAGCACATTTGCTTATTTCCGATCTGACGAAGAAGGGCGACCTTCGAAAGCTAATCAAGAAATGTATTAAGTTATGTCCAATAAAAAAGGTATCATCTTATTTTCTTTTCCATGTTTTATTTTGTTTGATTTCTATTGATAACCAATTTAAGTTCAAAATGCCTAGCCTTTAAAATGGAGCATAGGGCAAGACAGCTAGGGAACAAATGACATTTTGAATACCCCTCTATAAAAAAAAAAAAAAAATCACCCCAAGTCTTCAATCAAACAAAAATTCTACAAGATCAGGCATGCGCTTAAACCTGTGTAGACCGTATACTGCCACAGAAGTAAAGAGACAAAAAGATATTTTTAAGTCCTTGAAGGGACTAGTGCTATAAAGTTGAGAAATACTTGCTACCACCTTGAATTTTTTGAGATAGTCTTGTGTGGCAACAATTACAGTGAATAAAAGATCGCTGCATAATTTGCACTGAATAATGGACACTGGACACTTGGAAAGTATTAGTCTATGACTGAGATTAGAGCTGAGTCTCTTAGGTTGCTTAAGTTACTGCATAGCAGTGTACAAAAGCTTGCCCTCAGACTTTACCCCCTATATATTATTAGTCACTGTTTATATAAAATATATATACAATAAATGCAACGTTATAAATAGGAAAACCATGTAGAGGCATGACTTTACCAATACTTTCCAAGAGAGATTGCTAAAGCAGCATTTAAACTTCTTTTATACATACAGAGCTACTGTGGCCTTCAGATCCCAAAATACTCAAAAAGTGCTGAAGTATGAGACCTGAACAGCCAGATCAGACTCCACCCTTAAATATGAAGAAGCATTGAAATGAACAGAACAAGCAGCGAGTCCAGCAGAAAACTGAGGGAAATAAATAATAACAGCTGCAGAACAAACAAGGGGAAAAAAACACATAGCTGAAGCAAAAATAAAGCTTCAAGAACTACAAGCAGATCAAAAATGCAACAGGATTGAAAAGAAATTTCCATGTAAAGATGATAGACTCAGTTGCAGCACAGGATGGTGGACTATGGACAAGATGGTTCACAGCTAGCACAAAAGTGGAACAAATGCAGATTCTCCAACACTGAACTGAAAATAGTCACATTTTATTGCTGGGTGTGACAAGCTGTATCTACAGAAAGGCATAAGGAAGCTTGCAATAGATGAGATGTTCTGTGTAAACACTCACACGCTACTGAGCCAGAAAAACACTGGCATCATGACCCCAAAGGAACTATGAATATAGGTGGTGTGACTGCAGGAATAGGAATGTCCCAAGTAAATAAAGACTGATGCAAGAAAATCAGGCACTGTATTAAAAGGAGAAAGCATAAGAACACCATTAAATCAGTAGAAATGTCAGTGCCAATTGACTATTTTACATGACATTTGATTGCATTTCCTGGAACTTGAGCATCATCTTTTTCTCTGTGTACAAGCAGGATAAGGCAGCCATATATAGGTGATGTCATCGCTTCATGGTGCCAGTTTGGACTTCCTCCACATAGCTCAGAAAAGTCGTCAAGACATTTCTGAGCATATCTAGACAAGCCACCCTTGTGGTACATAAGTATTGTCATACTGGGAAAGACCAAAGGTCCATCGAGCCCAGCATCCTGTTTCCAACAGTGGTCAATCCAGGTCACAGATACCCGGCAAGATCCCAAAAATGTACAAAACATTTTATACTGCTTATCCCAGAAATAGTGGATTTTCCCCCAAGTCCATTTAATAATGGTCTATGCACTTGTCCTTTAGGAAGCCGTCCAAACCTTTTTTAAACTCCACTAAGCTAACCGCCTTTACCAAATTCTCTGGCAGCGAATTCCAGAGTTTGATTACACGTTGAGTGAAGAAATATTTTCTATGATTCATTTTAAATTTACTACATTGTAGTTTCATCGCATGCCCCCTAGTCCTAGTATTTTTGGAAAGCGTAAACAGACACTTCACATCTGCCCGTTCAACTCCACTCATTATTTTATAGACCTCTATCGTATCTCTCCTCAGCCGCCTTTTCTCCAAGCTGAAGAGCCCTAGCCGCTTTAGCCTTTCCTCATAGGGAAGTCGTCCCATCCCCTTTATCATTTTCGTCACCCTTCTCTGCACCTTTTCCAATTCCACTATATCTTTTTTGAGATGCGGTGACCAGAATTGAACACTATATTCGAGGTACGGTCACACCATGGAGTGGTAACTGCCACTGCTGCACCTGCCTCTCAGTCTATTACATTTGCTCAACGTGACCACATGGAACTTGATCAAAAGAAATCCAAAAACAAGACCATGGATAAAAAAACAAACAAACTGGGGGTTAAAAACACCCCCAGTCCAAGAAAAATATGGCCCTTTGCAACTGTCACCAAATTTACCAATAGAAAGGTCAGTGTCAAGTGACCACTATACATTATGTTTGATTGCAGTTCTTGGAACTTGAGGATCATCTTGTTCTCCAGAGATGAAGAAAATTGTTCTGGGTTCCATTGGCCTGATCAAAAATTTCCAAAATGCATCTCCATATATTGCCCATACCTATAATACACAGAGTGACATTTTAGAAAGACGTGTCCAACAAAGCGAAAGTGACAAAAAATAAAAAGCTAAAAGCTAGATGATGTCCGAGTTATTGAAGCATCCAAAGACTCGACACGAGTTGTGTTTCATTCACAGGGGCCTGTCTCAGGAGTCTTCTGTAGGATGTTCCTAAATGTGGTTGCTTCATAGCAGACCTTACATCCCACCTAAACTACTTACTCCGACAAGTAGAGAAAAGCGCAGATCTAAGAGGCGATAATCCAGATGCACAGCAATAGATCTGCTCAGCAGAAAAAACTGCACCCCTTACAGAAAAAGGAAGGAGTGCCAAATGTGCCAGGAGAGAGACGCCTGAATCTAGAAAAGGCAAAATCCGCCTGTGCCAGGCTAAAACTCCCGACCAAAAGCAAGGGAAGCAAGGAAGAGCTGTGGCAAACTAATCCTAAAAAGGCACATTCCCATAAGGAGACACTGAACTGAATCCAAGCAAAAGACTGGCAAGAATGGCGCTCCTGAGGGTACTCAGAAGAGGAATATGAGCTAGAAAGTTGCACACCAAGGGCAACTCGGACCCCACCAGAAGGAAAGTACCCTGCAGACAAACCAGAGCAGACAGGAGGGATCAATGGGGACGAGAGAACCAGAAACTCCCTAAGGAAGGGAGGAAAAACTACTACCAAAACAAGAATCAAATAGCAGGGGCGTCTCAAGCAAGATGCCTGAAGCAGCAGAGACCGGACATTCTGTAGTTTCATGATCTAGACACGAGCCGTGCCCCCAAAGCAACTGGTACCAGCTCGGAAGGGTCCAATATCAGAATCAGACGCCGGCCAGCGAAATTCAAAGAAACTTCGCAAGCGGCCCCCTAGAATAAATTGCTGAAGGTGGGAAAATAAATCAGGTAACAGGCAAGAGAAAGAAGGAAAAACAAAGTTTCTTCTTTCCTTTTTAAACAATCTTACATAAGTACATAAGTAATGCCATACTGGGAAAAGACCAAGGGTCCATCGAGCCCAGCATCCTGTCCACGACAGCGGCCAATCCAGGCCAAGGGCACCTGGCAAGCTTCCCAAACGTACAAACATTCTATACATGTTATTCCTGGAATTTTGGATTTTTCCAAGTCCATTTAGTAGCGGTTTATGGACTTGTCCTTTAGGAAACCGTCCAACCCCTTTTTAAACTCTGCTAAGCTAACCGCCTTCACCACTTTCTCCGGCAACGAATTCCAGAGTTTAATTACACGTTGGGTGAAGAAACATTTTCTCCGATTTGTTTTAAATTTACTACACTGTAGTTTCATCGCATGCCCCCTAGTCCTAGTATTTTTGGAAAGCGTGAACAGAAGCTTCACATCCACCTGTTCCACTCCACTCATTATTTTATATACCTCTATCATGTCTCCCCTCAGCCGTCTCTTCTCCAAGCTGTATAGCCCTAGCCTCCTTAGTCTTTCTTCATAGGGAAGTCGTCCCATCCCCGCTATCATTTTAGTCGCCCTTCGCTGCACCTTTTCCAATTCTACTATATCTTTCTTGAGATGCGGCGACCAGAATTGAACACAATACTCAAGGTGCGGTTGCACCATGGAGCGATACAACGGCATTATAACATCCTCACACCTGTTTTCCATACCTTTCCTAATAATACCCAACATTCTATTCGCTTTCTTAGCCGCAGCAGCACACTGAGCAGAAGGTTTCTGTGTGTTATCGACGACGACACCCAGATCCCTTTCTTGGTCCGTAACTCCTAACGTGGAACCTTGCATGACGTAGCTATAATTCGGGTTCTTTTTTCCCACATGCATCACCTTGCACTTGCTCACATTAAACATCATCTGCCATTTAGCCGCCCAGTCTCCCAGTCTCGTAAGGTCCTCTTGTAATTTTTCACAATCCTGTCGCGATTTAACGACTTTGAATAACTTTGTGTCATCAGCAAATTTAATTACCTTGCTAGTTACTCCCATCTCTAAATCATTTATAAATATATTAAAAAGCAGCGGTCCTAGCACGGACCCCTGAGGAACCCCACTAACTACCCTTCTCCATTGTGAATACTGCCCATTTAACCCCACTCTCTGTTTCCTATCCTTCAACCAGTTTTTAATCCACAATAGGACATTTCCTCCTATCCCATGACCCTCCAATTTCCTCTGTAGCCTTTCATGAGGTACCTTGTCAAACGCCTTTTGAAAATCCAGATACACAATATCAACCGACTCCCCTTTGTCCACATGTTTGTTCACTCCTTCAAAGAATTGAAGTAAATTGGTCAGGCAAGATTTCCCCACACAAAAGCCATGCTGACTTGGTCTCAGTAATCCATGTCCTCGGATGTGCTCTGTAATTTTGTTTTTAATAATAGCCTCTACCATTTTCCCAGGCACCGACGTCAGACTCACCGGTCTATAATTTCCCGGATCTCCCCTGGAGCCTTTTTTAAAAATGGGCGTTACATTGGCCACCCTCCAATCTTCCGGTACCACGCTTCTTCACTAGTGACAGGAATAAATAAAGGCTTACCTCAGATGCAGAAATTCAGATATACCTACTAGAGAATGACATGGGAGCGGGTAATCGCAGTAAACTGCAGTAATACCAAGTAAAACCCCAGGAATGGGGAAAAATTTCAAAGTTTTACCGCAGGTGCAAAAAGAGGTTATTTCCCCGCCCCGCAGGAGCAGTACTTGAACTTATACTACCCAGACTGTAATGTCCTAAAATATAAATCAATTTACGCCTCAAATTTCATTTACATTGGTACTCAACTGTGGAATGCCTTACCCAAATCAATAAAATCTACCCAGAACTACCTAAACTTTAGGAAATCATTGAAATCAGTACTGTTTAAGAAGGCTTTTTTCCCCCATATTTTTATTAAAGGTTTTTCAAAACATAAGACAGAAAAGTAAACACAAAAGCAAACAAAAACAACACTCCATGGTAAATAAGCGTAAATAAAGATCAGAACAACATTAGCATCGTTCCATGACAATACCTTTAGACAAATATCCTGGATACATAAGGTCAAGTAGTGCTATGCGGTTCCTGACAAAAGAGGTCTAAACGAGCCCAAGTCCTTAAGACAGACTTAACTCTACGAAGTCTATGGACCAGAATTGTTTCATATTTTCTTATCACACAAACGTAGCTCCACCATTCACTATAATTTAGATGCACATTATTTTTCCAATTTGAAACAATTAAGTGCAAAGCAACTGCTAACAGTATATTGAACAACTTCTTATCTGACTCTAGAAGAGAGATATTAGGACAAGAGGCTCGCAGAATCACAACCTCATAAAAGATCGCTGTAGACACAGGCAAGTGAAAAATAAGACACATTTTTGCCCAAATAAGGCGCCAGAATGCTCCGACGTTTTTGCAGAAGACCATATGCGCTAATGATCCATCTCTTTCCTGTCAAGCCCAGCATTTGAAGTGGAGAATTCTTGCTACTCGAGCAGGGGTTCAGTAGGCTCTGTGGAATATAAAGTATGAGGATTGGGATATCGCTGCTGACTTAGTGGAACGCATGGAGTTAACCCAGAAGGTGTACCAATCAAAGTCAGACGCATCGAAGGCTTATTCCCCAGTTTCAACATAATCAGAATTATCCCTTACTATTATATGATCCAATGGATACTAATTACACGTTTATTATCTTCTTTATTTATTACTGATTAATTGTTTATTCTAATCTTACTCTCAATACCTATTGCAGTTCAATTGTTATTCCTATCTTGCTCTAAATTTGCAAAATTGTACTTCCTGCATTCTAACTTTACTACAATATTATTGTAAGCCACTTTGAGCCTGCAATCAGTGGGAAAATGCGGGATACAAATGTGATAAATAAATAACAACCCCTGCACCCATGGCACAACAGACGCCTACCTTTTTCTCATCCTCCCTCCCTTCCTTCCAAGTCTGGTGTCGTTCGCTTGCTCTCCCCCTGCACCCCCCCCCCCCCCGCCTGGTCCTGTATCGCACTCTCCCTCCCCCTCTGCAAGCTCCGGTGTCACTCCTGCACCTTTCCGCTGTGCTCCCGCTGCAGCCTTTCCATCTTCCGGGCTGCCAGCAGCATTAGCAACGTAAGCACGCTGCCTTTGTGCAACCCAGAAGCCTTCTCTCTATTGCGACTTCCCGATTCCACTCACTGCAGAGAGAAGGCTTCCTGGCACACGAAGGCAGCGTGCTTAGATTGCTAACGCTGCCGGCAGCCCGGAAGATGGAAAGCCTGTAGCAGAGGTGCAGGAGTGACACCAGAGCTTGCAGGGGGAGGGAGAATGCAATACAGGACCCGATGGTGGCAGGGGTGGGGTGGGAGAGCGAGCAACACCAGACCCTGTGGAAACGGATGGAGGGAGAGTGACACCGACCCTGTTGGGGGGTGGGGAGGCAGGAAGATTGGGAGAGTGACACCGAACTTGGGAGGGGGATGGAGGGAAAGCGACACAAGACCTTGTGGGGGGGGGGGGGGGGTGGGGGGGAGTGAAGGCGACACCAGACTTTGGGGGGGGCGGGGTGGTATGGAGGGAAAGCAACACCAGACACTGTGGAGGGGGAGGGAAAGTGACACCGGACCTTGGAGGGAGGGAGGGAGGGAGGGAGGGAGAGTGACACGACCTTGCAAGGGGGAAGAGGAAGGAAGGGCATGGGGTAAAGGGCCTTGGAAGCAAGAGAATGAAAGAGAGAAACGGATGGCGCTGGCGACTGATAGGGTGATGAGATCCAGTGGAGGGTAGATGAGGGCTAATAGGATGGGAATGAGGGCTAAGGAAGTGGGTGAAAAAAGATAGGGGTTTAGGAGACTGGATATTAAGTGACAGACAGAGGGAGCAATGGTAAAAGCTAGTAGGTAGATGAGAAGTGAAACAGAGACTAAGGTGAGAGAAAGGGGAATAAATACAAATAAGGGGGGGGGGGGGGGGGACATGAAATGAAAGGTCACTGCCAGACAGACGTAGAGAAGGAAAGGACAAAGCCAAGAGGAGAGAGAAGAACGTGGAAAAGAATTTAGAGAAGACGGACATGTGGAAAGTGGAAAAGAGACTGGGACCAGCCCAATTAGAAAAATAAAGTGCTCAGACAGCAAAGGTAGAAATCTTTTTATTTAATACTTTTTTAAGGACTGAGACGTGCCTGCTTTGTGAAATGTAAGTCTTTTCTATTTTTGTATTTTGCAGAGTGCAGGAGAAAATACATTTCTGTTTCTCTTTTACCAGTGTTTACCTGGCTTTCTTGAGGGAGATCTCTATTTCAGTTTTTTTGTGGTTCTCTGTTTTGTATAGTGAGAAAAGAATTAAATGTGCTTGAAGTTGTAGAATGATTAGAAAAATTAGTGCTCATTATTGCTTGTTATGTGAATGAATATTCCATCACTGTTTCAATATTGCTTGCCAGACCAGTCCAGTATTATTACATTTTAAGGGCATTTGTTTTAATTCGTGTATGCAGTCCTTACATGCGCATGATTTTGCTTTTTAAACCCAAAGGTAAATCGTAAGTGTGGTTAAACAGTGAGGCTTCTATGGATAGGGACAGAGTTCGCGGGGACGGGGCGGGGACAAACTTCGTCCCCGCATCATTCTCTAATACCTACCACCACAGAAGAGAAGAACCCCACAGGGGAGACGAGTTACTCCATGCCACAATCAACCATCACCCTGCTAGAAAGACAGCCAGGGGAGGTAGGGGAGGGGAGGGAACCAGAGTCACTGAATATCTCCCTAGCTGGCAGATGAGGAACTCAGGACCACTGATCTAAAACTAGCCCCAACATGGCTACTAGGACACCCCTGGCTCCACAGTCACCAGAAGAATCTGGGACAGGAGCTACCAGCCAGCAATCCAGAGCAGCTGCACACTCCGTCCACCATCTGCTAGGAGACAGCGAAAATACTGAACATTCCAGGCTGCACAATACGCTTAAGGGGCGGTTTACTTGGAACTATTTTCTCTGTCTCCTTCCGCTCGTAGATGGACACAACCCAAATTCAAGAAAGCTTCAGAAGCTACGTCTATCACCTACAATTAAGCTGCTTCTCTCCGTACACTGAAGGCATGTCTTGTCACAGTGGTTCATGCCATAACATCATCAAGACTGGGATTACTGTAATGTGTTCTACACTGGTCTGTCTACAAAGGGTTTGCACCAGCTCCAATGGATCCAGAATGCAGCAAGAGTGATAGAAGGTTAAGCAACAAGATCACATCACACTGTTTCTGAAGAAACTTCACCTGGCTCCCAGTACAATACAGGGCTAAATTTTAAGAACTCGGATCTTCATGGCCCTTACAGGAAATGGGCCAAAGTACTTAAACATGATCTTCCTATACACACCAAGTCCACTAAGGAGCTCCCAAGGAGTATCCTAACCCAGGGTAACTAGTGGTTCCTGCACCTCTAAGAGGTACAAGAAAAGATCAAACAGGGTGCAGAGGAACGTCCTGAAATTTGAGGCAATTAATTTAAACTACCTTCACTCTGTCCGGGAACTTATTAGGATGGTTATTGGTAATTTAACTATGTACTGCTGTAATTTTAGTGGCTTGTTAACAGCTAACAGCGAGCGACATGTAGCTGTCGGTAGTCACTAGTGGACACATGGTTTAAGGAGGGAGAGTGAAAGGGTTTCACTAATCAATGAAATGAATGTGGGAACCAAAAAAAGGATTAACAACCCCTGCCCTAACCACGCACTCTCCAAAAGAGCATCAAAACATGACACCTACCAACAAGCCTTCTCCGGAGTGGTCCCCACACTCTGGAATGTACTCCCTAAAAGGCTTCACTGAACGCAAGACTATCTCTACTTCAGGAAGCACTGAAAAATTGTCTCTTCTCTCAAGCCTTTAATAGAAGCAGCAACTAACTTGCTAGTCACAGATACCCAACAAGGACTAACACCAGTTGCACATACTGTAGCTAGATTCTGCTTATTCACTCCTACCCTGGCTGAGATTATATTCATACACCTTTCTGATTTCACATGTCACTAAGTTAGTCCCCTTATTCTCTTTTTTATCTATCTAAAGGTTCCAACTCCACTTATACCTTATGTTATCTATTAAGAAGTTTTATTGTGTTGACACTAAGTAGCATTCAATACCATTTCTATACTATTACAGCATTTAAATATTTTTTTCTGCTGACATTATCTATTGCCTATATCCAGATTTTTGTTGTACACTGCCTTGGGTGAATTCCTTCATAAGGGCAGTCAATAAAGCCTAATAAATAATCAATAAACGGAGCTTGCAAAATACTTCCATATTTGATCTCCAAGTGTTTTAAGGTTTCTTTGCAAACTGAAGAATCGGCATCTCAGAGGCATATGACGAGGGAACAGGAGACAGCACTGTGCTGTCTAACCAACCACACTGGCAAGCCCAATGCTGCTCACTGATGAAAATAGGCCACTCCAATCTTTTAATGTAAACCAAATGATAACAGTAGAAATCTGGGATGTTTCACTATGTGAAGCTTTAGAAAGCTGTAACGTTTTAAGAGCAATTCTAAGTGTTTTTACCATTTCAGAGAAACATTTCAGTAGAGAATGGAAGAAAATACGGGGTATTGAACTCAATATGTTATTCAACTTGGGAACCAATCATCATTTTTATTGTGTCGAGCCTGCCCCACTAAGACAATCTAAGAGGGGACCACTGTAACAAGCATTCTTTGACTATATCCAGCAGAATACGGCTGTTTTTTTAGACATATCTTCCAGTGTTGGGAAAAACCAGACTTCTAAATGCTTTTTAGCCTACAATGAACTCTGGTCATGTGTTAGTTGAGCAGCAGAGCCTCTGATTTACCCCAATTAATCTTGTATCCCATTTTATTTCCTTATTTGATTTAATTTGTCTTTTAATTATGCGTGTTACCTGTACTCAGTTTAGGATTCAAGATAATGTGGAATATTTGTAAATCTTTGAGATGTACTGTATATTATTTCTTATTGCATTATTGCAAGTTAGAATTTTTTTAATGCATAAATTAAATAAAAATCTTATCCCAAAACTACAAAGAATGCATCTATGAGGGCAAGTTAGGGAAGGAATGAACCCTTAACATATGCCATCCACCTAGATAATTTACAGTGGACATCATGATATTGTAACCCTTCAATGATTCCATCTTACTTTCCTTTATGAGATATACCACTAATTGCCAAAATAGCAGCAAGGCGGTTTAGACTAAAAGCTCAAGATGAGTTATGGAGAGAAAAGAGAGAAGATGTAAATGTATGTCCACGTCATTAGAAAAGGCTTGACTTAAAAGTTCTTAAAAGTATGAAGATTCAGATTTAAAGTTCAAGCAGTAGGGTGTTCCAGAGCATAGGTGAATACCATAGCACTCAACTCACAAATCATCAAGGTCTAATAAAGATCACCCAAGGCATATCAACAGTCAGCATTAGGAAAATTATTATTATTATTATTATTAGCATTTGTATAGTGCTATCAGACGCACGCAGCGCTGAATACCTGATACAAAGAGACAGTCCCTGCTGTTTCAAACTGTTGCCTCCTTGTACTGATATAGGCCATGCAATTTAAAATACATTGTTTTATATCTACCTATATTACAAAAATCTAAGTGGTTTACACTTTTCCCTAAGGAGGGAAGCGGAGCACACAACTTTCTTCCCTCATGTACAGTGGGAAGAAAGAAGATAAAGATACAATGTTTTACAAGAGACAACATTAAGGGAAAGTCACAAAGGTCTCTTTATTTTAATAAATAGAAAAATTCATTATTCATTTGCAAGTCCAGCCAAAAAATGGTAGGGAACGACAAGGGACCTAGGAATTATATATTCCATGCATTCAAGAAGGCTACAAAGAATTTAAAAGCATTAAGAAATTATTTAAATTTGTTCACTGAAGGTTCTAATTTGAGGTAAAGGGAAGGTTATTCCTTAGGGGTGGAGCAAAGACACTAAAACAAGGAGTATCTAATGGTATCCAAACAGAACTGACAAGGAAGGGGATATAACCAATAGCGTCCTTTGAAGTGTAAAGGGTATGAGAATAGAGAAGATTAGATAAGACCTAAAGATGGCATGTGTGTGACTGGTTTACTCTCCTATCAAAAATGTGTAGTTCCTTTCTTTTTATTTTTTAACTTGTACACTGCTCTGCTCACCAGTTAGCATGGTATAGCAAATTTAATAAAACTATAAACTATATTACCATAAGACATAAGCATCGCCACACTGGGACAGACCAAAGGTCCATCTAGCCCAGCATCCTGTCTCCGACAGTGGCCAATTCAGGTCACAATCACCTGACAAGGGACTCTATAGGCTACAGAAAGCCAGTGTTTTGTTAGGAAGAGAGGGGTAACATGGTCAAATTTCCTCCAAAGAATAAACTCAATGGCAACGTTTTGCATAAGCTATTATTTATCTAGCTGATTATTAGGGAGCCCTAGAAAGAGGGAACTGCAATAATCTGATTTGGATACCCAAAGTGAGAAGTAGGGTATGGAGGGTTCGATCAAATCTGCCTAAGGGCCCTGTTTACTAAGCAGCGTTTTTGGCGCAGCGTTTTAGGCGCATTAACATTTTTAACACGTGTTAACCACGTACGTGCCTATGGACCCTTTAGGCGCTAAGTGTAGGCACGCTAAAAACACTAACGCACCTTAGTAAACAGGGCCCTAAGAGTTAAAAAGCACAACGACATGACGTGTGAAATATGAGTGTGGAAAGTAAGCTCTTTGTTCAGAGTAACCCCTAAAATCTTAACAGTTTTTGAATGTAAAAACTCCTTTAATAGTAAGCACAGGTAAAATGAGGCTCAATGTTTGGCAAGGAAAAAAAAAATCATAGCTTCTCACCAGATTCTGGAGAATGAACTAAAACTGAATACTGCAATCTGCTATCCTGTTTAATTTAGTGAATAAAGTTATAATTAGTGGTGGGCACTTAATGTGTTAAAATCATGTTTATTTTAATGCGGGCAAAATTTGTAATTGTTGCCTACCTCATGCAGCCACATTCTTGACCAAAGTGGGCTCCTGGTTTAAATATGTAAGGCTTCACTGAAGTATCTCACTAGTTCCAAGATGTCTGCTTGCAGACACGTTAAGATGCCGCAGCCCCTGCTTTTGTTGGGAGCTTTAATTGGTCTATGGCTCTTGGTCTCTGTAACCTCTGTTCAACTGGCGGACCTGAACTAGAGCCAGAGCAACTCCAACAGCAGCAGAAGTCAGCGGCTCGCCGGAGGTTGGAAGCTGGTCAAAGAAGAGGCCTGTAAGGAGGACATGATTTCAATCTGCTCCACGCACATCTAGAACAATATCCGACCATGCTGGAGTGTCTTCAGGCCGTGCACAAGATGCAAGCTGAGTGCAACTCCTACAACAGGAGCAGTCACCGGCTCGCCAGAGGTTGGAGGCTGGTCAAAGAAGAGGCCTGTAAGGAGGACATGATTTCAATCTGCTCCACGCACATCTAGAACAATATCCGACCATGCTGGAGTGTCTTCAGGCCGTGCACAAGATGCAAGCTGAGTGCAACTCCTACAACAGGAGCAGTCACCGGCTCGCCAGAGGTTGGAGGCTGGTCAAAGAAGAGGCCTGTAAGGAGGACATGATTTCAATCTGCTCCACGCACATCTAGAACAATATCCGACCATGCTGGAGTGTCTTCAGGCCGTGCACAAGATGCAAGCTGAGTGCAACTCCTACAACAGGAGCAGTCACCGGCTCGCCAGAGGTTGGAGGCTGGTCAAAGAAGAGGCCTGTAAGGAGGACATGATTTGCATCTGCTCCACGCACATCTAGAAGAATAGCCGACCACGCTGGAGTGTCTTCAGGCTGTGCACAAGATGAAAGCTGAGTGAGAAGGGAGTGGCTTGCAATAGACCCAGAGACCGGTGAAGGATAGAAACAATGAAAGGGTGCTTGGAACACAAAGAGACTAAGAAATTGAGGGAGGAGGGACCGTAGTTAGTGATCAGCTTTAGTTGGCAATAGAGGTGGGCATTTAATGCTATTAATTAGCTAAAGAATTAAAGCTGCCAAACCTCCATAACGAAAGGCTTCAGAATCTTACACCAGCAGATCATTGAAATTGCTACACTTCAATCTTCGGGTGCATTAGCTGCTCATTTGGGACAGATTAACCCTAAGGCCACTGTTTCAGTACATTCTTTACACTGTAAAGTTGCATCTGAGGTATTTCTCGCAAATTTGCATGTACAGGCCAACATTCAAAGTCTTTTGGGTTCACTGCAGGCTCACAGTCATGCAGGAGGAAAGGAAGGGCCTGCACACTATGATTAATCATGATTAATTGAGCAATTAAATTCTTTAATCTCATGATTAGCTTTGAATACAACTTTTTAATCGTTGACCACTCTAGTTATATTAGGGGAAGATGAATGTGGGTCAAGAGGGAAGATTTGCTAAACGTCATCAACGTAAATGAAAACAACAAAGCCAAGAGACTGAAGGAGTAGGGCCAGGGGTGGGTGTCATAGATTTGATATACCACGTTTCAGTGGTACAACCAAAGCAAAAGTCAAGGTACAAACAGGGAAGTAGAGTAATGAACAAAAGCTCATGAGTAGAGGAGTAGCCTAGTGGTTAGTGTAGCGAACTTTGATCCTAGGGAACAGGGATCAATTCCCACTGCAGCTCCTGCTACTCTGGGCAACTCACTTAACCCTTCATTGCACCAGGTACAATTAAGTACCTGTATATACAATGTAAACTGCTTTGAATGTAGTTGCAAAAAAATACAAAAAGGTGATAAATCATCCCTTCCCTCATTTTCATTCCTACCAAACACTGAAGTGTGTTACCAGAGATATTCAAATCAACTAGCCTCTGGAGAATTTTTGAAGGACTTACCAAATCAAAAGTGGCTGATAGGTGAGGGAAAGAAGAACATTGTCTTTCACTGTATCCCGGATTTCGTTTGATGTCATTAGTAATATAGTAAGCGGCAGGCTAGTGGTTGGAGCAGTTCTCAAACCAGCCAGTCAGATATTCAGGTTATCAATAATAAATATGCATATGATCATATTTAAATGATATACATATCCATGGTGGATAGCCTGAAACCTGACAGGCCTGCTGTGTCCCAAAGACAGAGTTAAGAGCCACTAGGTTTAAGAAACAGATTGTGAACCAAGGCTCAAATCCCACTTCTACTGTCACACCATGTGATCTATATATTATTAAGTACTCACTTTTCTTCTCCAAAAGCTTGCAATCTAATGTACCTAAAAAAATTAATAGTCAACTACCTGGAGCATCAATTAGAAAAGCTGCCTAAATATCTGTATTAAAAACAGAATACGAGTGTGTAGGGAAGTAAAGCAGATCAAAAATATCAAGGGTGAACTCTGTCTCGCCATGATATTTGCTAACTTAAAACGTCTGATATTTCAAACGGTCCATCAGGAGTATAAATATAAAAAGTTTTAAGTGTAACATTGTTTTGCAAATACTACTACTTAAATAATAATAAAAAAAAAAGAAACCGCATAAAATATTTGCTTTTCTTTGGCTGCACAGTGGGGGCAATGAGCCATATGTAAGCCACTTTGAGCCTGCAAATAGGTGGGAAAATGTGGGTTACAAATGCAATAAATAATTTTCCAAAGGAATTTGCCCAGGTAACTAACTCTCAAGGCTAAGAGCTATAAAAAAAACATTTTTCGTTTTAAACTGCTACTAAAGAAACCAAACCCTGCAGTTTGCTTTCACTCTCCCATCTTCCCGTGCAGCAAAGAAGATACCTACAGTGTCCAAAAGATGGCAAAGTTTGCTTTTTTACATTGGCTGGTGGTGCAAGAGAATTGGGGAGCGAAGAGGCACCAGACGAGCTTTTTCTAGCAAGTGAAAACCTTAGGCAGGTTTGGTTGGTTCTTCTTCTCCTTCTGCACCGCCGTGACAGCGTTTCTGCGCTCGATGACAGCAGAGGGAGGAGGAGGAGGAGGAGATGGCGGAAATGAACTCAGCCAAAGAAGACTCCAGCGAGCGCCGCCGCTGCCTCAGGCTCAGTCGCAGACCCCTCCTTTCCGGCCGCGAGCCCCGGTGCCTGCTGTAGTAGCGCGAGCCGTGGGTGGCCACGCCTTCCCGCTCTCAGCTGCTCCCTCGCGACTCTCAAAAGTTTGGTCAACAAGAAGCGCCACACGGCGTTGGAAGGAACCGTGTGCAAAGCGCGCGCGCGCGGTCCCGAGCTCTCACCTGGCTGGGGGAGGGGGTTACGGTGGCAGGTGGGCAGCGGGAGGCGGGTCCACCTGTGACGGGACTCCCAGCCCGTCGAGGCGCAGGCCTGTCTCGGTTCCTCCCCCCACCGCCCGCTACTTCCGTTCGCGTTTCCGAGCCCTCCTGCCCGCCTCGCGCCTGCTGTCACAGCCGCCCTGGGCTCCTGCTGCCTCGCGCTGCTGCTGCTTCCTGTGTACGGGCGCCCGCCCGCCAAGAGGTGCGGCTCTCTCCCAGGCGCGACGGGTTAAGCGCCGAGCAGCGCGGTTCGACTAGATAGGCGCTCGATTGAAAAGCCAACCCGGGCCGCCGGCTTTCCTACCTGAGCCTAGCGCCGACAGGTGGCGATCGGGGAGATAGGCGTTCGATTGAAGAGGCGGATCCGCGGGGTAGGCGCTCGATTCTCCTGCTCTGACTGTGCTTTCAGGTGAGAGCGAGAGCACCTGGGTGTGTCCCAGGAGAGCCGGGGCTTCGGCTGTACCTGCGGCTTTTGTGCTCTGCATCTTGGGGGCATTTCGCCCATTTCTTCATCAAAGGTGGTGCAGTGCATTGACGTCAAAATCTCTGAAATTAGATCTAGTGACTCATAGCTAGAAATCTGTTCTGTGCTAAGCAGCCCCTTAAAGACTCATTTTTATTGCATTTACCCCCCCCCCCAAGCATTTTAACACGTTGTCTCTTACGAGTGCGATCAAGTTGTCATTTCACTGTCAAAGTGATCTTAAAATTTTAAGTTGAACCTGAGAAACAGCCCAGGTCTGTAGGAATGTAATGCAGATGTGCTGGCTTGCAAAGGTCCCAAGGAGTGGCTGTGAGAGAAGCAAACTTTGATCCTGGCTTTCCAGTTCTTACCTACTGCTGAAAGGTTGGAGGACATAGATAACTGAAGTAATAAAACGTCTTCTGGGTGGTGTGCTTACAAAAAAAAAAAAAAAAAAGCAACAGCAATAATTTCCTGCAAGGTGTTTAATTGCTGTTGTGCTAGGAAAATATTGGTGGGTCCATGTTCCCTATGGTCCACCCCATTATGCTGCTTACCAGATGAAGCAGTAAAAAAGGGGTATAATGAGAGGGTTGAACTTAAGGTATTTGAAGAAGAGAACACTAGAGGAAACAGATAAGGGAGAGCTGGAGAAAAAAAACCTATCTCTTCAACAATGCCTACCATAAGAACCCATAACTAACTATAACACATCACCGCTCCACCCTTATTCTGATTGTCTTCTTCTTTTAACTGTTTGATCAGCTTTCTTGTCATCCTTAATATCTTTGTAACACCAGCGGTATCTTTTTATCCTGGAATGGCGATGCCATAACAGGTCTTTTGTAAGCCACATTGAGCCTGCAAATAGGTGGGAAAATGTGGGATACAAGTGTAATAAATAATAAGAAGAAATATTTATTTTATTTGTTACATTTGTATCCCACATTTTCCCACCTATTTGTAGGCTCAATGTGGCTTACATAGTACTGGAGAGGCGTTTGCAGACTCCGGTGTAAACAAATACAAAGTGATACTGTGGTTAGATAAAGTTCATGTGGCACAGCCACATTATGGAATCGTACAACGGAAGAATTGTGTTATGTCCATTACGTACTTTAGTTTTGTTGTGTTGCAGAGATCAGGCATTGGTAGGCATTGGATTGGTAGGGTATGCCTGTTTAAACAGGTTAGTTTTTATTTTTTTCCAGAAGTTTAGGTGGTCGTACATAGTTTTCCCTTTATGAGGGGATAAAGAAAACAGATGAGAGCAGAAGACAGCAAAGTGAGTATATGGGGAGACAGGTGCATGTTAGGAAAAGGGGGATATGTGTTAGCACAATGGCGGTGAGGCAGGATATTCAAAACACGACCTTACAACACATCTTCTAAGAAGACATCCTTCTATTGCAGGAGGGACTGCGGAATACTGAAACCCTGAGATTGTTGATGACTTCTTATTTATCCACAGATTTAAAAAATCATAACAGTGCTTCAAATTGTATGTTGTACCCCTGGACATTTTAACAGGTGGGTTAGGATTCATTGGGGTAGTAGAAGTCAGCTATTGTTAGGGTTGGAAGGGTAGAGGGTGGTGGTGGTGGTCGGAGGGTTTATTATAGTTGCTCATTGTTACTATTTTCTATTTGTAATTTATACACAACAGTTGCACAGCTTATTCCTTTTTATACTTTAATAAAAAGATTTAAATATAAAATCATAAGTGTTTGAGGCTTCTGCAGATGAGAACAGAGAGCCCATGGGGATAGGCAGGGATGGGGACAGAACCTATGGGGATGGGGCGGGGACAGAGACGGGGTTTGCGGGGTTGGGCAGGGATTGACACAGGGCCTATGGGGACTAGGTGGGGCCAGAGACAGAACCCATGGGATGGGGACAGCTTTAGCCTAGGTCTACTACTACTACTACTTAACATTTCTAGAGCGCTACTAGGGTTACGCAGCGCTGTACAAATTAACAATAAGGACGGTCCCTGCTCGGAAGAGCTTACAATCTGCATTCCTAGTCCACCTAGTGGCAGGATTGGCCCTGAGCAAGTGAATAAATTGAGCAGCAAGACAGAAAAATCTATAAGAAAGTCTGAGAGAATGGAATGGTTAAGAGAAAAAGGAAACTGGTGGTGGGTGGGTGGGTGGGTGGGGGGCAGGGGGAAATAGGATGTAAAGGACAGCTTTCGTGGAAAGAGAATGTGAGGAGAGTGTTCTAGAGATGAGGAAGAGGAGATGTGGCCATATGGGGAGATCATATTAAATGGAGGAAAGAGAGAGTAGTAGATGAAGGGACAAAAAGGAGAAGATCCAGATTTTTGGGAAAGGTTGCAGAAACATGAGGGACAGTGGGGGGGGGGGGGGGGGGGCAGGGACCAGTAACTAGAGAAGAGAGAACCAAGTATGGAAGAAGAAGAGGAGGAAGAAGAAATCACCAAAGTGGTGGCACTGAAGAGACCTTGTAAAAGATCTTTTGGAGTACAAGGTTCAAAATTGTAGAACAGCTTATCCTTGGGCCTTTGTCAAACTCAGTGCTGTACAAATGTTTACAAACATGGCTTTATAAGGCGTGTTTTCAGCAAAGGATTTCAACTTATTACATTTTTTAGGTTTATTGGTAATTGTTATAAAGGGCTAGATTATGTGTAGATTTTCAGTTGTAATTGATCTTGGGCTGTTTTGGTGAGCCAAAAAAAGCAAAGCATAGAGGGCAAAAGTTGGGAGGGGAGGAATAATTGAGTAGAATAACGTAGAAGGAAGAAGTTGAGGAATGGAGGACATAAGAGAAAGGAGGAATAGGGAAAGGGGGAGCAGTCAGGAAGATCAGATCAGGAGGAAGAGAAAAAAAGAAAAGAAAGATATTGATATTCTTTCTATCTGAAGGAATTAATAGAAATCAAACAAAATAAAACATGGAAAAGAAAATAAGATGACACCTTTTTTATTGGACATAACTTAATACATTTCTTGATTAGCTTTTGAAGGTTGCCCTTCTTCCTCAGATCGGAAATAAGCAAATGTGCTAGCTGACAGTGTATATAAGTGAAAACATTCAAGCATTACTATGACAGTAAAATAGATACCATTGGAGATTCTACATGGAATGTTGCTACTATTGGACATTCTACATGGAATGTTGCTATTCCACTAGCCACATTCCATGTAGAAGGCTGCGCAGGCTTCTGTTTCTGTGAGTCTGATGTACGTGCAGGACGTCAGACTCACAGAAGCAGAAGCCTGCGCGGCCACATTGGTGATCTGCAAGGGCCGACTTCTACATGGAATGTTGCTGGTGGAATAGTAACATTCCACGTAGAATCAATAGAAATCAAACAAAATAAAACATGGAAAAGAAAATAAGATGATACCTTTTTTATTGGACATAACTTAATACATTTCTTGATTAGCTTTCGAAGGTCGCCCTTCTTCGTCAGATCGGAAATAAGCAAATGTGCTAGCTGACAGTGTATATAAGTGAAAACATTCAAGCATTACTATGACAGTAAAATAGATACCATTGGAGATTCTACATGGAATGTTGCTACTACTGGAGATTCTACATGGAATGTTGCTACTATTGGAGATTCTACATGGAATGTTGCTATTCCACTAGCAACATTCCATGTAGAAGTCTACGTGCAGGACGTCAGACTCACAGAAACAGAAGCCTGCGCAGCCACATAGGTGATCCGCAAGGGCCGACTTCTACATGGAATGTTGCTGGTGGAATAGTAACATTCCACGTAGAATCAATAGAAATCAAACAAAATAAAACATGGAAAAGAAAATAAGATGATACCTTTTTTATTGGACATAACTTAATACATTTCTTGATTAGCTTTCGAAGGTCGCCCTTCTTCGTCAGATCGGAAATAAGCAAATGTGCTAGCTGACAGTGTATATAAGTGAAAACATTCAAGCATTACTATGACAGTAAAATAGATACTGTTGGAGATTCTACATGGAATGTTGCTACCATTGGAGATTCTACATGGAATGTTGCTACTATTGGAGATTCTACATGGAATGTTGCTATTGCACTAGCAACATTCCATGTAGAAGGCTGCGCAGGCTTCTGTTTCTGTGAGTCTGACGTCCTGCACGTACGTGCAGGACGTCAGACTCACAGAAGCAGAAGCCTGCGCGGCCACATAGGTGATCCGCAAGGGCCGACTTCTACATGGAATGTTGTTAGTGGAATAGCAACATTCCATGTAGAATCTATAGAAATCAAACAAAATAAAACATGGAAAAGAAAATAAGATGATACCTTTTTTATTGGACATAACTTAATACATTTCTTGATTAGCTTTCGAAGGTTGCCCTTCTTCCTCAGATCGGAAATAAGCAAATGTGCTAGCTGACAGTGTATATAAGTGAAAACATTCAAGCATTACTATGACAGTAAAATAGATACTGTTGGAGATTCTACATGGAATGTTGCTACTATTGGAGATTCTACATGGAATGTTGCTATTCCACTAGCAACATTCCATGTAGAAGGCTGCGCAGGCTTCTGTTTCTGTGAGTCTGACGTCCTGCACGTACGTGCAGGACGTCAGACTCACAGAAGCAGAAGCCTGCGCGGCCACATAGGTGATCCGCAAGGGCCGACTTCTACATGGAATGTTGTTAGTGGAATAGCAACATTCCATGTAGAATCTATAGAAATCAAACAAAATAAAACATGGAAAAGAAAATGAGATGATACCTTTTTTATTAGACATAACTTAATACGTTTCTTGATTAGCTTTCGAAGGTTGCCCTTCTTCCTCAGATCGGAAATAAGCAAATGTGCTAGCTGACAGTGTATATAAGTGAAAACATTCAAGCATTACTATGACAGTAAAATAGATACTGTTGGAGATTCTACATGGAATGTTGCTACTATTGGAGATTCTACATGGAATGTTGCTATTCCACTAGCAACATTCCATGTAGAAGGCTGCGCAGGCTTCTGTTTCTGTGAGTCTGACGTCCTGCACGTACGTGCAGGACGTCAGACTCACAGAAGCAGAAGCCTGCGCGGCCACATTGGTGATCTACAAGGGCCGACTTCTACATGGAATGTTGCTAGTGGAATAGTAACATTCCACGTAGAATCAATAGAAATCAAACAAAATAAAACATGGAAAAGAAAATAAGATACCTTTTTTATTGGACATAACTTAATACATTTCTTGATTAGCTTTCGAAGGTCGCCCTTCTTCGTCAGATCGGAAATAAGCAAATGTGCTAGCTGACAGTGTATATAAGTGAAAACATTCAAGCATTACTATGACAGTCTGACAGGGTGGGAGGATGGGGGTGGGTAGGAGGTATGCATGGGGACATCAAAGCATATCATTGATATTCTAACAGGATGGGTGTGGGTAGGTGAGGGGAGGGTGATCAACAGAGACATACAGTTTTATGGTTTATAATGGGCTAGGAACCCCAGGTCCTTGTACGGCTACCACACTCCTCTATCTGAAGGAATGAAACAGAGAAAAGAAAAAACTAGAAAGAGAAAATATAAAGGAACAGAGACAAGAACCGAAAAGAAAGAAAAAGGGATGTTAAGAAGGAAATGAAATCAGTCGTATCAAAGGTTGTAAACTTATCATTGTGAAATTTCCTGGGTGCCAGTTCAAAGTCTCTGTGCTGAATCTAACTTCCACATATAACTATTCCCAATATATGAACTTTTATTTGGCTGATGGCCTTACTTTCTGGTGCATAATTACCTGTGGCTTTGTATTGGGTCAAAAATATTTGCATGATTACTTGCAGCCTTTCCATATTTGGGAAACTGCTGTTGTACAACCCAGGATCAAAGATCCCACACAACTAGTTTCCCATGTATCACTAAAATTACAGAATTCACTGTTCACTCCTAGCTTCAGGACTATTTTTTAATTAAAACTCTTCCCCTTCATCCTAACCAGCCAGATTTTCGGCAAAAATCGTAATACTGAGACAACTCTGCTAGGTATTTCACGGAGAGAGTGGTGGATGCTTGGAATGCCCTCCCGTGGGAGGTGGTGGAGAGGAAAACGGTAACGGAATTCAAACATGCGTGGGATAAACATAAAGGATTCCTGTTCAGAAGGAATGGATCCTCAGGAGCTTAACCGAGATTGGCTAGCAGAGCCGGTAGTGGGAGGCGGGGCTGGAGGTTGGGAGGCGGGGATAGTGCGGGGCAGACTTATACGGTCTGTGCCAGAGCCAATGGTGGGAGGCAGGACTGGAGGTTGGGAGGCAGGGATAGCGCTGGGCAGACTTATACGGTCTGTGCCAGAGCCGGTGGTGGGAGGCGGGGATAGTGCTGGGCAGACTTATACGGTCTGTGCCAGAGCCAGTGGTTGGGAGGCGGGGCTGGTGGTTGGGGGGGCAGGGCTAGTGCTGGGCAGACTTATACGGTCTGTGCCCTGAAGAGCACAGGTACAAATCAAAGTAGGGTATACACAAAATTAGCACACATGAGTTGTCTTGTTGGGCAGACTGGATGGACCGTGCAGGTCTTTTTTTGCCGTCATCTACTATGTTACTATGAGGCATATTTTCAAAGCACTTTGGGAGGCTAAGTTCCATAGGTTTCTGCTGCACGACTCATTTTCCACCAAAATCGCTGTGCTCACATTAGCCCTCTCCTCATGTCACTTCACTGGCTCCCTATCCGTTTCCGCGTTCAATTCAAACTTCTCTTACTGACCTATAAGTGCATTCACTCTACCGCTCCCCAGTACCTCTCCACTCTTGTCTCTCCCTACGCCCCCCCCCCCCCTCGGGTACTCCGTCTGTGGATAAATCTCTCTTGTCTGTCCCCTTCTCCTCTACTGCTAATTCCAGACTCTGCTCGCTGCACCTTACGCCTGGAATAGACTTCCCGAGCTTGTACGTCTAGCCCCGTCTTTGTCCGTTTTGAAACCCAGGCTAAAAGACCACCTCTTTAACGCTGCTTTTGACTCCTAATCACCACTCACTTACCCTGTACCCTTTTATCCCCTCCTCTTTAACTCCCTTACCTCTTAGTTGTTTTGTCTGTTTGTCCTATTTAGATTGTGAGCTCTTTGAGCAGGGACTGTCTTTACGTGTATGGTGTACAGCGCTGCGTATGCCTTGTAGCGCTATAGAAGTGTTAAGTAGTAGTAGTTCTCACTCCCAGAAATAAGACTGGTTGGTCCAATGGACAGACGTATATCATTGCAAGTAATGATGCAGGTTTTGGATGCCAAGACCTCCACTCCATTATCATCTTCTAGTGCATCTCTTAGTCCTGGTGGTCCCTCAACTTTTTATCTGCCAGAGTCCTCCTTTTTTGAACAACCAGGGGATGGGCCTTCCCAAAAGGTGGTTTATCTCCTGGTATTGCTGAAACAGGGCTCAATTTGGCTGGTTCTTACCTTGGGATCAACTCCCTGACTCCCCTAGTGGTCACTAACCCCCTCCCACCCTCAAAAAAACAACTTTAAAAACTTTTTTTGCCAGCCTCAAATGTAAAACTCAGGTCCATTGCAGCACTATACAGGTCCCTGGAGCGGTTTTAGGTGGGTGCAGTGGACTTCATGCAGGCGGACCCAGGCCCACTCCTCCCCTACCTGTTACACTTGTGGTGGAAAATGGGAGCCCTTCAAAACCCACCCGAAACCCCCTTCACCCATAAGGGCTATGGTAATGGTGTAGAGTTGTGGGGAGTGGGATTTGGGGGGGGCTCAGCACCCAAGGTACGGGAGCTATGCACCTGGGAGCTATTTTTTTTTTTATTTTTTTTTTTATTTTTAGAAGTGCCCCCTAGGGTGCCCAGTTGGTGTCCTGGCATGTGAGGGGGACCAGTGCACTACAAATGCTGGCTCCTCACACAACCAAATGCCTTGGATTTGGCCAGGTTTGAGTTGGCCGGCCTTGGTTTCCATTATAGGCGAAAACTAAAGCTGGCCATCTCAAACCCGGACATCTCTGACATTTGGCCGGCCCGAACCTTATTATTGAAACAAAAGATGGCCGGCCATCTTTTTTGAAAATACAGTCGGTCCCACCCCTTCGCGGCGCCATCCTCGGAGATGGGAGCCCTTAGAGATGGGCGTCCCCGGTCGAAAATGCCCCTCCGCTATGCGGTTTAGAATATTCGGTGTATTTTGACTTCCCTAGAAGCAGTGATTGGTAATGCGGTCCCATCGCTCCTTGTCAGTTTCGACGCTGAGAAGGCTTTTGACAGGATGCAATGGGACTTTCTTTACGGCGTATGGTATTGGGTTTTTTTTTCCAGGATGTGGTATGTACTTTGTATACGAATCCCCTGGCAGTGTTGCGTATCAATGATTTGTGCTCAACTCCCCTGAGGATTTGTTGTGGTATGAGACAGGGTTGCCCTTACTCACCTCTTCTTTTTGTTTTAACCCTTGATTCGGGAGATCCTGGCAAACTGAGATATCAAGGGTGTGCACCTGTGGTGCTCCAATTTTAAAATTACCGTCTTTGCGGATGATTTACTGGTCCATCTTGTGGGCCCCCATAGTTCGTTGCCAGCCTTGTTGGAAAGTTTCCATTAATATGGGGACTTTTCTGGATTTCAGTTAAATCTTATGAAATCTGAGGCCTTGCCCACTGCCGAGTTGGTTAAGGAGAGAAGGCAGGATCATTTTCCTTTGCGGTGGGTGGGAGGTGCATTTAAGTACCTGAGTGTTTATATTACGGTGGATGTGACTAAGTTATATGAATATAATGTGACTTGGTTGCGTGAGGACTTGAGGGAAGCATGTCAGCGGTGGAAACATTTACCAATCTGTCTTTTGGGACATATTGGCTTATATAAAATGTCTTTATTCCCTAAATGACTTTATTTGTTACAGCTCCTTTCCCTTTGTTTACTTTAGGTTGTTGACCTGCCTACTAACGCGCTTCTTATGGCAGGGTAGAAAACCTAAAATCCAGTTGAGGTTTTTGTATGGTCACTGGTTGAGGAGAGGGTTAGGGCTACCAGATTTGGGGGTCTACAGTATAGTTTGCTCGAGATTGGGTGCCTGGCATTTCGGATTATACCCCCCCTTGATTATGAACGGGATTGTTCTCTCCTTCATGCTTCTGTTACTCTTTGCCCAAACTTTATGCTAGAAGCGTAATTGTACAACCCCTGCGGGCAGCTTGGTGGGTGGTAGTCTAGCCTATCTTTGGGGTCAGGACCCAACAAGCTTGGATCTTCTCCCCCTTAGGGGGAATGTAGACTTTCTCCTGGGTCGGGATTCTGCAGGTTTTTTTTAATTGGGAAAGGGCATGGGTGTCTTGTCTAGCTCAGCTTTTGGGTGGAGTTTTCTCAGCTACTTCAGACCACCTGGGTCAAACCCACCAGTAGTTTTGCTTATCGCAAATTACATCATTATATTGGTTCTTCCCACGGGAGGGCCTACTAACATAGAATACCCGTCTTTGCCCATTTTCAAATCCAGGCTAAAAATCCCACCTCGTTAACGATGCTTTTGACTCCTAATCATTGCTCACTTGCCTGTACCTGTTATCCCCACCTCTTTAATCCCCCTTACCTCTTAATTGTTCTGTCTGTCCTATTTAGATTGTGAGTTCTTTGAGCAGGGACTGTCTTTTCATGTATGGTGTACAGCGCTGCGTATGCCTTGTAGCGCTATAGAAGTGTTTAATAGTAGTAGTAGCATACATCCTTGCTTACCTGGTTGGAGTCCCCTGCAGAGGACTGGTTATCTATTTCAGATCTATACAATCGGTTGTTGAGAAAGTGTGCCCCTGTGGACTAAACTGGTACCATTACTAGTTGGGGAGAGGACCTGGGCATGGTGTTAACCTTAGACCTGGGGCGAGTGCTTGCTGCGGTTCCATCCATAGTGTATTCGGCTGATCTGTGGGAATGTCATTTTGTATTCTTTTAAGAGGATATGTCACCCAAAGACAGGCATATTATATGGGTGCTGCAGCCACTTCTTAGTGTACCAAGTGACAAGATCCTCAGGTAACATTTTTGCATATGGTGTGGAGCTGTCCACCTTTTTTTTTTTAAGCAACGTTTTAGTTTTTTAACATGTGCAGTTGGTCACCCTGTGGCTTGTTCACCTGTGGGGACCCTCTAAGATCCGTGTGGGTCTTTTTGCGTCACTGGGGCTGGTAAACGCCTTTTGATCTGGAAAGCTTGCCTTATTGGTAAGAAATGCATTGGGCGAGTCAGACACGACTTATCTATTGGCAATGGAAAATTCAGTTTCATAACCTGCTTATGTGGGCACTGAGAGCTGGTAATCACACGTTCAAGAGACAAAAACGCTTTTTGTAAGTGTGGATGGATTATATTCAAATTTTACATCCAAAGGCACAAAGTTTTGTTTTGAACAAGTTGCATTTGCTATGACCCTCGGGATTACGTATAGTTGGGTTGCATTTCCATGCCTCTGGTCAAGGGATATAAGAACAAAGTCCTACGCAGAAGCTGGTGTTGGGGGGGGGGGGGTTATAGAGGATGGATTATGTTTAACTGAGGGGATTGTGGTTGTCAATACAGTTGGTTCATCTATTGACACAAATCAGAGTGCAAGGGTGCATTTTTGGGGGGGGGGGGGGGGGGGGGGGAGGTGGCAGAGATGACATGGGATTATATTGTTAACTGATGACAAATTTTCCTATTATGCCATTCTAAGCTCTGCACTGTGTGTTATTGTGTTCATATATGTTTGGCTGTTGTTCTGTTGCGAAAGTCATCAATAAAAAATGTGTTGTCATAAAATATTTATGAACTTCATGATCCAAAAGTGCTCGGCAGTTCACAAAAATACATTTCATAATAGTTTTTTTTGTTTGTTTGTTTTTAAATATATTTATTTTCGTATGTGCTCAAATAATGTATAGAGCTATCTCAAATAAAATAGAAAGGAAAAAAAATGCATATGTCCAAGGTAAAGACTAAATCAAAAACATATTCATTTTATCCATTTGTGGACTTATGTTTGGTTAATAGAGAAAAAGATATATGTTTTATTATAATTTCTTGAGATGTTAATTAAGATTCTTTAACCAACTTTCTGGACAAGTTTGATATGTTTGTATATATTGATACATTTAATAAAAAAAAACCAAACATACTCATTTTCAGTGGAAAATTCAACTCAATCCAACAAGGACTCTGCTCAACACATTGTTTTATGATATAAACCGAACCCGAAAATACTCAAAACCACTCCACACACATCCTACGTCCACAAATGCTACCACACTAGACAACCCTCACACTCTTGTCACTCGCCCACAATCAACCCACAACCCTTTCCCCTCCCCCCCCCCCCCCCCCCGAAATAGAAAACCGTATCTAATAACAATTGGCATCAACTCAACCAGAGGAAAGTCAAACTATGTAAGTGGCATATTAACATATTGAAACCATAGGTAGAGGTAGCTGGATTCCACTCTGCTGCTTATTCTATTCCTATTATAAAATTACCCTCCAGAAGCTCACCTCTTTTGACTTCTAGCTTTTTGAAGGTATCTTGGGTTGCTTATCATTTACGTATTTTCTCTAGTTTGGGAATAGAGGTCTAGAATTTGGCTCTTACAGATGTGCACGGGCAAGGAGAATTTGGTTGTTATTGTTTTTTTGGGGGGTGGGGTTAGTCTGAACCCATTTATTTCAACAGGAATTTTTTTAGTGTGAGATAAAATGTACTTAACATGCACTAACAAATTAACCTCCCTGTTTACTAAGCCGCATGCCGACACTTTGAATGGGCTGTGTTGGCATTGTCGCGTGGCTTAGTAAAGCGTGGGGGGGGGGAGGGGTAAAGCATAGCTAATTCGATTAGCATGCATTGAATTTAAGGCACTCAAATGAACGCACACACCTAATGCTTGTCTTTTTTTTTTTTTTTCATTTTTCTTCTTTGTACTTCAAGCTACCAGTCACCCTTGGATCACGGGTCTTCATATAGTCCTATATAAGTTGTGGGCTCATTGCAGCTGTGTCTAATCTGCAGATACTTCTGGATATCCGCTTCTGTACAGTGACATCTCTTTTCATCATTCAATAAACACATCATTTAATTTCCAGAAGTGTTTTCCTCTTTGTTTGTAAGTCCCTGAGTTGGATCTAAATGATGATGTCATAGTCGTGTTATGTTGCCATTTTCTGTGTGTCACTTTTTGAATTGGTAATATGTCTTATTAGTAAAAGATTTGGGGATACGTTCTTGCAAAGAATCTAGCAGCCTGAAGACAGACATAAGATTTAAGCGTAACCCTGTTACTCTAGTGCGCTAACACTGCACTTTAAAAAAATTATTTAATGGTGCTGAGATCATATCAGTAACGCCATCCCCCTAAAATCAGGGGACCTTGGATCAAGCCTCATAAGAAGATACCCAAGTTGTGTTTGGGGCATAGATACTGTCATATTGTAAACCCTATATTTTAGTTAGATATATTTTCTTTGTATCTCTTGACATCTTACACAGTTACTCGGAGGTCCTTTACATTTCCATATTTGTCCACACAATTAAATGTGAAATGTATAAGGGGAAAATATTCCTACTCCTCACTAGGGGGTAAATTCTCTATAGCTGACCTAAAGTTAGGTTCTATGATGTTGCAGGCTAAGCACAAATTCTATGTTGGAAATACACATGGAATTGCTGTTATAGAATACGTACACAAGTCAGCATTTACATAACATAGTAACATAGTAGATGACGGCAGAAAAAGACCTGCATGGTCCATCCAGTCTGCTCAACAAGATAAACTCATATGTGCTACTTTTTGTGTATACCTTACCTTGATTTGTACCTGTCCTTTTCAGGGCACAGACCGTGTAAGTCTGCCCAGCACTATCCCCGCCTCCCAACCACCATCCCTGCCTCCCACCACCGGTTCTGGCACAGACCGTATAAGTCTGCCCAGCACTATCCCCACCTCCCAACCACCAGCCCTACCTCCCACCACCGGCTCTGGCACAGACCGTATAAGTCTGGCCAGCAGTATCCCCACCTCCCAACCACTAGCCCCACTTCCCACCACCGGCTCTGGCACAGACCGTATAAGTCTGCACAACACTATCCACGCCTCCCACCACCGGTTCTGGCACAGACCGTATAAGTCTGGCCAGCACTATCCCCACCTCCCAACCACTAGCCCCACCTCCCACCACCGGCTCTGGCACAGACCGTATAAGTCTGCCCAACACTATCCCCGCCTCCCGCCACCGGTTCTGCCACCCAATCTTGGCTAAGCTCCTTAGGATCCATTCCTTCTGAACAGGACTCCTTTCATTTAGATGCAACTGCTTATGCCACATCAGTGGCTGGTGAAAGGGGCCACGACTAAATGTTGCAGTTGTGAATATAACTGCCGTGATACTAGAAGTTGAGCATGTAAATATTTGGAACACCTTTGACCCACCCATGCCAGTGGTGTAGCTGTATAAGGTGGATCTGTTGTGTACGCACCCCTGTCTCCTCAGTGTGAATGCCAGACTAAAGCTTGGAATGCACTGAAAGCAAGGAGGTTGAAGAAAAACAGGAGACGGGATGACATCAAAAGGTTTTGAAGCCACTTAGGTTAGTCGCTGTTTCCTCTTCCCAGCACAGCCGTCATCTAATACACTCAAAACAAAGCAAGCAAGCAAACCCATGAGCTGCTGCATCCTGGTCATTCTTTATTGTTGGTAGCATTTTTATTTAATCTCTCATATTTTCAAACATGCTGGCTTGTGCAGCATACTGAGGTACACAGAGGAAGTATTGGTTTAATTGGTTAGAATACTAATTTGTTCTACATTTTAAATCATTGTCATTTGGAGGGGCTGGCAATAAGTGCTCCCTGTATTCATGCAGAGATGTTTTCACCTAGTATAGGGCCACCAAAACAGACATCATGTTATGAGAATCAGTCTTACTATTTATAAGTACAATTTAAAAAAATAAATTAGGTTGAGACTGGGAGTTAACATCTTTTTTTTTTTTTTCCTGTGCCTACATCAAAAGAAAAAGATGGCATGTGGGAACTTGCTTCTTTGTGGAATGCAGTGGTATATTATAAAAATGCACTTTTTTTACTACTATTTCGCATATATATATATATAATATTGAATCATGAGGTAGGGGCTTCCTTCATGCAGAAGTTCTGTCCAGAGGCAGTCTAAATGTGCCAACATTGTCCACTTCAGCACACTATTAGCTGCCAAGTTCATATAATCATGTTCATTAGAAAATAAATCTATTGGCTCAGGCTGATTGCTATGTGAATATTCCATCACTGTTTCATTATTGATACCAAGTATTACATATTAAGGGCATTTGCTGTAAACTTTGTTTTAATTTATGTATCCAGTCCTTACATGCACATAGTTTTGCTTTCTAAACCCAAAGGTGAATCTTAAGGGTGGTTGAACAATTAGGTATAAACTGTGGTGTTATTTGGTTTTTTTTTTTTTTTACTTGTTTTGGACTGCTTTGGGTCCTGCTGATCTGTACATCTGCTGTCTGGAATTTTGGAAGATGGAAATGAGAAAATAAAAATTAAGGGCTGTGTTTACTAAGGGGTGCTATAGGCATGTTACCATTTTTAACATGCTTTAATGGTTGGCGTGCATTAAACGCTAATGCACCTATAGGAATGTATTGGCATGTTAGTGTTTAACGTGCCTTAACTTTAAGGGCATGTTAAAAACACTAACACACCTTAGTAAACGTACCCCTACATTTTGGATGTACTCTGTGGAAGTTGTTGTTCACTTTTGCAATGTGTGCATGGATGCCTGTCTCGTGTATGCATGTGATAAAATCTGAATAACTGTCTATACTTACGGCTATGATTTCAGAATATGTGGCATCATTAAAGGACAGACTTTTAAATGTCCACCTGGGTATATATGCTAATCTCATCTTTGTTAAATGTTTCTCAGACATGTCCAAGTACTTGCTCCCATGATATAACTGAATTCTATTATTCTGTCTCACTATATTTTCAAATGTAAGCCACATTCAACCCAAGTTTGCTTGGGGTAATGTGGGATATAAATGTAAAAACAAACAAACAAACAAACAAACAAAACCTTTATCCTCCACCTTTTAAGACACTGCCTATCCAGCTGGCTGGTGATAGCACAGTGAAAGCAAGTTTGGTCCAGTGAAGACTAACAAAATAACCTGTTCCTTAGCTGGGCCCTAGTATTACCACATTGAAAATGCAACCATACCATGTCTCTGTGATTATGTTCCACTAATATCTTGAAAGGATTATATAACCTTTGGATGCATGACTAGGGCCACAAACATATGTTTGTTTATTCAATATCACAATTCCTCATGTACAGCCAGAAAACAACATTGGTTGTTTTTGTTTATTGTTTTTTATTTCTGCAATTAATACATTTTCTGTATCATGCAATAGGCTTGTATGTTTACTTGTAAAATTACTTATAATAAATGCTTATTTATTTAGAAAGAATTTACTATACCATCTTAACTAATGAATAAATCTAGGTGGCTTACAATGCTAACATTAAAACATTGTCAGAAAGCAGGAAAAGGAACTATAACGTGGGATAGGAAAGAATAATCAGTTGGTCTTGCACAGATACAACCATGGACAAAAGATACAAGGGGTAAAAGGGAGGTAACAGAGGAAAGAAATAGGTAGAGGAGGGAGGTTGGGGGTAAACCAGTGGAGTCTGTAACATCCTGTCCTAACAGGGATTACAGGCTTGGTCAAATAGCTAAGCCTTCAATGCTGCTTTAAATTTCTTAAATGATAATTTGGCACGGCTGTCATGGGGAAGAGAGTTCCAATAGAACCCCCAATGGGGTTGTAAAATAAGCTTGTCTGGTAAATGCTAGAGTGTCTTGTTTAGGATTTGGAAGGACCAAACGATAGTCCTTTAAAGAGTGTAGTTGTTGTAGAGAGTAGGGGCTAGTGAGGGTGATTAGATACGCAGTAGTCCCTTTTCAGAAAGCTTTAAACATAAAAGCCAGGAGCTTGCGAATGAGTCTGTGTTCAATAGGTAGCCAATTATGTTTCTGTAATAAAGGGGTGACGCGATCGGATCTCTCTGCAAAGCATAGTAATGTAATTGCTAAATTTTGTAGAGTTTGGAGGTATTTTAAGATATAACTTGGAAAGCCTAAATGTTGCAATAGTGAATTCTAGAGATTAGAAAATAAAGAATAAGCGCATAACACGTGTCACGATCAATATATTTCCTAACTACTCTTAACTATCAAAGAGTAAAGAAACCCGATTCAAAAGTTTAGATGCCTGAGCGAAAAAGGTTAAATGAGAATCTGGAATAATACCTAAGTAAAGGAATGAGTCAACTGGTAATAAGGATCTTCCTAAAAGATTCAGAGAGGTGGTTGGCATTGATGGCCCAACAGTGAATCAATATGCAACTGTTCAAAACCAGGAGATGTTCCAGAAACAGTCTAAACAGAGCAACTAAAGTTAAAGGAAAACAATAAATCCTGACAGCCACACAAACGCAAGGAACCATCAATGCATACTTTGATCTGCAGGAAGGACAACCACATTTTCAAATAGACCATTTAAATTGACATCATTGTTTTTAAAATCATTGATATGTGAATGTAGACAAATTAGGGAGTTGAAACTTAAATGAGAGGTACAGGCTGAAAGCTCTCCTAGGGCACCCAGTGCCAGCCCTGCCCCTTCTCAAATGTTGCCTAGTTCCCAACCACTGGATATCCCTGTGTCCTGCTCCGCCAGCTCATCTGTGCATTGGATCCGCTGGGGCTGAGTACTTGGAAAACGAACATGTCTTTGATAGGGACATGCAGGGCAAGTGGCTCCCATTTCAATTTCTTTAAGAACTGTAAATAACTGTCACCAATTGAATGCAGTGAAAAACAGGTTCAGGCTTCCTAAAGCAAACTAGGCCTGTAACATCACGGCATCTCTCAGTCCTGATACTTCACTGAAGAAATGTGACAGCCTGCTTAAGCTTGGCAGAGTTACAAAGTTGGCAAGGGTTGTGTACAGCTGGACATAGGCATGCTGAGAAACTTTAAGAAATAACTGGGCAAAGATAAGGCCAGGTGCAGAAAAGTTAAATCTAAGGATGAGCGAAGCTTGGAGAGATAAGAAAGTTGAAACTTGGTCCTAATTGGAATAGAGATAAGCAAACTCTCTCAAGTTGGAACTTGGTCATAATTGGATGTATGTGCCAATTATGACGAAAGTGCAGGCGGGAAAGTAAAATGTTCATCGGGTTCTATGGGACCAAAAAAAGTATAAAAGGTCTGCTACCTAAGCAGTGCCTGGAGAGAGAAGTCAGTAACCTTTGAAGGCAGGTGTTATCTGTGAGGTGCTGCTCCACTATGTGAATATCTGAGCTGCCTGATTTGCCTTGTGCTGCCTTTGGGTAAGACACTGATGCTAATAAACAATCCTGCTATATCTACTGACTATTGGGTTTTTTTTTCTAATTATGTAGTTTGCTACTGCCCAGATTGTGTAAAACTGTCATGAGCAGATACAAGGTTGGAATAATGATGTATTTAGAGGGAGCCTGTAATACTTTTCAGGATAGTAGAAAGCCCATGGCTTCTGCTGCCCAAACAGATGTGGCAGACCTAATTTTATTCAGAACTCAAATGACAAAGCAAACAAGTATTTGGCAAGATCCCAGAAGAGGCAAAACAGATTTTATGTTCTGGGTGATTTTTGTTGTTGTTTGTTTTAATTGTTCTACGGGTAACTTCTTTCAAGACCTCTAAAGATCCGCCTCCGCCGGTCTCTGGATTAAATACCGCCCAAGAAGGTCAACGGGAAACCGGATTGATTGGTTACAGGCATCAAACATTTAAATACCGCCCAAGAAGGTCAACGGGAACCTGGATTGATTGGTTACAGGAATCAAACATTTAAATACCGCCCAAGAAGGTCAAGGGGAAACCGGATTGATTGGTTACAGGAATCAAACATTTAAATACCGCCCAAGAAGGTCAAGGGGAAACCGGATTGATTGGTTACAGGAATCAAACATTTAAATACCGTCCAAGAAGGTCAAGGGGAAACCGGATTGATTGGTTACAGGAATCAAACATTTAAATACCGCCCAAGAAGGTCAAGAGGAAACCGGATTGATTGGTTACAGGAATCAAACATTTAAATACCGCCCAAGAAGGTCAACGGGAACCTGGATTGATTGGTTACAGGAATCAAAAAGGAGGCGTCCGAGGTATCAGGACAACACGGACCGCCCTAGTCTCTCCCACTTGTCCAAACGCTCGCCTGCCTCGATATGTCAACACTTTAGCAAAAGGGCGACCCACAGACCAGTCGCCGATGAACGAGAGGAGGGAAAAAACACATCTTCAGAGTAAGTCGAACCTTTTCAGTCCAAAGACGCCTCTGAACTGGTCCTGCTTCCTGGCACGCAGTCAGGCGTTCGCCGCGGGCACCTCCTTTCCTTTTGCTGTTCCCGGAAGCGGCAGTAGCGGAAGGACCCCGTGTGGAGTGTGTGAGGGAGGCAGTTGAAGTAGCCAGAGAGGAGCGGGGTCCGGGGAAAAAAAGAGAAGAAGCTGAAAGAATTACCCCCCTGGGAAGGTTTACCAGTCACGACAGTGCCGACTGTGTCCCGATCTCCTGAGCCGCGCGCGCGCCTCGGGGGAAGAAGGGGCTGGAGCTGGTTTCCCGCTTTCCCGTCGGGCCATGACTTCGGTCGGTCTCTTGTCCCCGGTCGCCGCCGCAGACTATTACGATGAAGAGGAGCTGGAGAGCGCGGAGGAGGATGACGACCGCAGCTTCCGGGGTCGCGAGTCCGATGAAGGTGGGTGCGGGTCGCACCACACTGACCCCCCTCCCCCATCCCCTCCCCCCATCCCCCTGACCCGCTTCTTTCTGTATCAGCCCCTTCCTGCTTTGACAGGGGCTGAAGTACACGAGCCTCCTCTTGGTGGCCCTTAAAACCTCTGTCCTGCCATCTAGGCACAGGGTCAAGGATTCCCTGCTACTCGGCTTATTTAGTAGATAAGGGGGGGGGGGGGCAGACTCAAGAAAAATGTCAGGAAGTATTTTTTCACGGAGAGAGTGGTGGATGCTTGGAATGCCCTCCCGCAGGAGGTGGTGGAGATGAAAACGTTAACGGAATTCAAACATGCGTGGGATAAGCATAAAGGAATCCTGTGCCGAAGGAATGGATCCTCAGGAGCTTAGTCAAGATTGGGAGGCGGGACTGGTGGTTGGAAGGCGGGGATAGTGCTGGGCAGACTTATACGGTTTGTGTCAGAGCCGGTGGTGGGAGGCGGGGCTGGTGGTTGGGAGGCAGGGATAGTGCTGGGCAGACTTATAAGGTCTGTGCCAGAGCCGGTGGTGGGAGGCGGGGCTAGTGGTTGGGAGGTGGGGATAGTGCTGGGCAGACTTATACGGTTTGTGTCAGAGCCGGTGGTGGGAGGCGGGGCTGGTGGTTGGGAGGCAGGGATAGTGCTGGGCAGACTTATACGGTCTGTGCCAGAGCCGGTGGTTGGGAGGCGGGGATAGTGCTGGGCAGACTTATATGGCCTGTGCCAGGGCTGGTGGTTGGGAGGTGGGGATAGTGCTGGGCAGATTTATATGGTCTGTGCCCTGAAAAGGACAGGTACAAATCAAGGTAAGATATACACAAAAAGTAGCTCATATGAGTTTATCTTGTTGGGCAGACTGGATGGACCGTGCAGGTCTTTTTCTGCCGTCATCTACTATGTTACTATGTATTGCCATACTGGGAAAGACCAAAGGTCCATCGAGCCCAGCATCCTGTTTCCAACAGTGGCCAAGCCAGGTCACAAATACACGGCAAGATCCCAAAAATGTACAAAACATTTTATACTGCTTATCCCAGAAATAGTGGATTTTCCCCATTTAATAATGGTCTATGGACTTTTCCTTTAGGAAGCCGTCCAAACCTTTTTTAAACTCTGCTAAGCTAACTGCCTTTACCACATAAGTACATAAGTATTGCCATAGTGGGACAGACCAAAGGTCCATCAAGCCCAGCATCCTGTTTCAAACAGTGGCCAATCCAGGTCACAAATACCCGGTAAGATCCCAAAAATGTACAAAACATTTTATACTGCTTATCCCAAAAATAGTGGATTTTCCACAAGTCCATTTAATAACGGTCTATGGACTTTTCCTTTAGGAAGCCGGCCAAACCTTTTTAAAATTCCGCTAAGCTAACCACCTTTACCACATTCTCCGGCAACGAAATCCAGAGTTTAATTACACATTGAGTGAAGAAAAAGAGGTGTCATGAATTAAAAGCAGAAGAGGAAACCAGAGCAGCAGCAGCTTTAAGATACGTAACAGGCCATTCGGGCAACCGGGCACTGCCTGGATGCCCTCCCCAGGCTTACCTTTAAAAGCGCACCGTTGATGATCTAGTGGTCTCTGCAGGGGGTACATGTTCTTTCCTGCCCGTTGTGTTCTGCTATTCCCCTTGCACGGCATTGCAGTACTTAAAAAATGGTGGCCGAGATGCCTTGTGGAAATCTCACAAGACTGTCAAGGCCAGTGAGAATACCACAGGAAGTCTCAGCTGCCATTTTGAAAACACAGTGGCGCTGGCAGGTGGGGCAATAGAGGCAGTCCAATGGGCAGGAAACAACATGGTCCTCCCCCCCCCCCCCCCCCCCACGCAGAGACCACTAGACCACCAGGGCCCTTCAGGTAGGACCGGGGCAGCAGGGGCATTGGCTGCAGTGGTAGGGGGGGTGTTGGGCAGCGGCCAGTCGGGGGGCCCAGACCACTCCCAGTCGGCCCCTGTAACAAGCAAAAGAAAATCCATAATTTCAAAATAAACTGATGAGAATATTGGTTGTAGCTCTACACAGAGGGTCAGAGTCTAGAAATGGTGCTCAAAAGTTAGGTGCTGGGGAAAAGCCGCGCTAAACGCCATGCTGTAAAGGGTGCTCTGGGTATGAGGACTTAGGTACGCCAGGAGTTACACCAGATGTTAGTTGGACATAAAACCCCAGTATTGTATAACCTTCCTTTGCCATTCCTGTGGCCACACCCCCTTTTCAACTGCATTCTCAGCCTTATAGAATAGCACATAGGCAGATCCACCTGTAAGTCCAGATTAATGCCTATTAATGTAAATATTTGACAAATTGCTTTTAACTAATTAGTCTGTGTATAGATCTTGGTCCATTCCCAAATGTGGGCAACCTTTTATAGAAGCTAGGAGAGAACATCTGTTTGAAGGCACATCATTTATATCCAACTCCAACCTCTCATACACTGTGTGTCATAAATTATAACTCCTTTTTCTTTAGTATTTAGATCCAGATCTCTTCTATTTGGTATCCTCCTTCCTTCCAAGTATCATAGTATGTTAGAATTACAGCGCTTTTATTATGCTGAGTGTATTTAGAATGCGAAGGATTATTTTGCTCCGATTATGTTCAGCATGAAGAATCATTTAGTCTGCACTATGAGGGGACTGATTTCTGTTTTTGTGCATCAAGCTTTGTAGGTGTTTTTTACAGTCATATAGGACTAACCATGTTGACCCCTGACGCAAGTGTTATACGCCAAAACACAGCCCGTGTCGGGTCATTAAAGAAAGATTGGTGTTCAAGTTATATGATTAAAGGATGTGTCCCAATTTTGAAGACTTTATAGTGCTTTTTCTTGGCTATTTGCAGGTGGTAACAGGATTACTGTGACCTTATTCCAATTACTGAGGTAGTGCGTGCGCCCATTTTAAGGTTCCCCCAGTGCTGAATACTAGTCTTTATGAACAGTTTTAGGGTTAAATCCTGGGTGAGTGAAATACTTTGTGACACAGATAGGAAAATAGCACACCAATGTCACTGCTGCAGCTTTCATCCTTTTTCCGATTAGGGTCTACAGAAATAGCAGTTTCACTCTGTATTCTTACCTGACCAAGGTTTAAGATCCAGTCTCCCTATGACCAGATCTGACCAGATCTTCTGCTTTAAGGCAGCTTGTGCTTCAGAGGAACAGCTGTGGGCCAGACTGACCTCTCCAAAGAGTCCCTACAAATGAGAACAATTTCTTACTTCAGGCTCCAGGAGACAGCTGATTTAAGGCAGCCAGGCCCTGCGTACTCATATTGCCTATTCCTTTCTTTAGTCCTTGGTTCTGTAGGGGTGTTTCTCTGGATCTCATTTTTGCTGGTCTAAAGCCTGGATAGGCCTGAACTATCTTTTCTGAACCAATATGGATTCTGCAGCCTGAGGCCTGGTTACTACATGAACCATCTTTTCTGCAAGACAACCAACATGGATTTTACATTTCCTGGCACAGCTGCGCTAGTGACTTCATTCAAGGACGTGATGTTTACTGGAGGAAAGGAGAAACGGGGGTGATATGGTACAGATGTTCAAATATTTGAAAGGTATTGATCCGCAAATGAACCTTTTCTGGAGATGGGAAGGCGGTAGAACTAGAGGACATGAAATGAGATTGAAGGGGAGCAGACTCAAGAAAAATGTCAGGAAGTATTTTTTCACTGAGAGCGTGGTGGGTACTTGGCATGCCCTCCCGTGGGAGGTGGCGAAGATGAAAACAGTAAAGGAATTCAAACATGCGTGAGATAAACTTAAAGGAATCCTGTTTCAGAAGGAATGGATCCTCAGAAGCTTAGCGGAGATTGGGTGGCAGAGCCGGTGGTGGGGGGCAGGGCTAGTGCTGGGCAGACTTCTGTGGTCTGTGCCCTGAAAATGGCAGATACAAATCAAAGTCAGGTATACACATGAAGTAGCACATATGAGTTTATCTTGTTGGGCAGACTGGATGGACCGTGCAGGTCTTTCTCTTCCGTCATCTACTATGTTACTGTATTACTTGCTTTGGCCTGCCAGTTATCTCCTGGGAAGCTGTGTAGGAGAGAGCTTCACAGAGACAGTGTCTCCAGTATCTTGTGTGTAGCTGTGTAGGAGACTTGCACCATAAGATATGAATGAGGTAACACTAGTTGTTTACCTCATTAGCGAGTCTACTACTGAAGCCCAAGGCCTCATTGCAATGACCGTAGGTAATCTGCTGACCAGGGGTACACCGTTCAGTATTGGTCTGTGATTGTCACTTGGACCCAGAGGGCCGTGCCAGCCCTGGACAAGAGAGAGAAAGAAGAACAAGGAAGAAGAGAAGATCTCATGGTGTATGCATCTCTCTCAGAGGAGGGAGACTGAATTGCCCAAACAACTGTAAACTGTTAATTCTTTGTGTTGGTGGCAAGTGCAGCACAAGGTCAAGTTCAGAAGCGACTCTGTTGCTTTCCAAAGACTGAGTATATACTACCTGTGCTGGACGTGATCACATCTGACTAAAACCGGATTACAGGGGCTTGCTGCCAGTAGCTAGCTGGATCCCTGAAGAGGAACGAAGTCTTCACCCCATCTGGATCTGTCACTGCAGACCACTGAGGGCGAGAGAAAAGGGATTCCCTTCTACAGTCAGGGAACCTTAGTGACCTGCGTTTTTGCTAGCGAAGAATTGGTTATTTTTTGGGTACATGGTCTAGCGGAATTTAGCTGCTAAGTTGGTAATTGTTTCTCAGGATAATATAGTTGTGTAATTATATGTATATATATATATATACAATTTTCATACATCTATTTCATAAATCTATTGGTGTAATCATCAGTATTTTGTGCTGAGTATATTTTTGGTATTCTACTTTGCCATGTTTCTGTTTTTCTGTATAATAAGTAACATATATTTCCACTTTGGCGATATGCAGTAGCCTAGTTGTTAGTGCAGCGGACTTTGATCCTGGGGAACTGGGTTCGATTCCCACTGCAGCTCCTTGTGACTCTGGGCAAGTCACTTAACCCTCCATTGCCCCTGGTACAAAATAAGTACCTGAATATATGTAAACCACTTTGAATGTAGTTGCAAAAACCTCAGAAAGGTGGTATACCAAGTCTCATTTCCCTTTCCCCTTTCCTTTTGTAGACAGCCTAGCTAGGACCCAAGGTTGTCCAGAGTAATTGCTATGTGAGGGCCTCTTTTATCAAGCTGTGCTTGCAGCTCCTGGTGTGGTAGTACAAAGCCCATTCACTGCCACACAGGAACCACTAGTGTGGCTTGATAAGAGTGCTTGAGTGATTACCTGTCTCTAGTAATGCCTTACAGTTCAGGGTCCCTAGATGGGGTTCTCCACTCACTGCTTTTATACATCAGGACTTCTATCTGAAACCCCTCTGGGGAAGGAAGAACTTAGCTCCACCTTTGTTACTGAGTTTTATACTTCCCTCCAGACCTCGGATTTGAATCCTGTTGGATCAGAATTTGAGTGTCCCACCTACTGCTGTTCTTCAGTTGACACTTAATTTCTGGAGCATGTTTGTAAGTGTAATGACATGGCATTCTGATTGCCTGCTACACTAGGTAATTTGTTATATTGATTAGTAAAACAGAAAGCTCTCCTATCATCTAACCAACATCTCGGTTCACTTTTAGCCCATTGCTTCTGGCCTGGGGATGAAATAACTGATCACAATCGTCATTATTTTCTCTTTGTTTTAAACTTGTTAAACTATTTTGTCAGCATCTGGTTTGCAGAGTAGAAAAGTGTAGCTTCTTAAGCCTGTGCTCGTATGTTATAGTCCTTGAAGCAAGTTAGTAACTTATCTGAATGTTCTCTAGTTTCTCCGCCTTGAAATGTGGTGCTGTTAAATGTGGTGTTGAACAGCATGAAAAGGTGCCAATTATCATCTGCTCTAGCCTTTTTCACGCATGAATAGAAACCCTGCTTCTCTCATTGTTTAGTGTGGAGGATTTCTGGTTAGAAAGGGTTGATGCTATATATACTGATGGTTAAATGCATCTTTTTAATTAAATAAAGGAAGTAATGTGCCAGGACTGAAAATTTCTAGGAGCCTGAAGTTTTTGACTCCAGCATCTGTACTTCGGTGAAGAGTTTGACTTGATTCAAAGAAACCCCTACCTGGAGCCATAGCTGCCTCCTTCTCTTTGGTAGCAAACTGCAGAGAGGAGAGGAGATTGAAAGGATCGAGGAAACAAAATAGTAAAAAAATGAAAAATATTTTTTTAAAACGCCTTTTTGTTTCTCTAGCACTTAAAGTCAGCTGGCATATACGTTTTTCAAATATTTTCCTCTCCTGACTGTATTTTCCAGTGCTAGGGTAATTTGCAGGATTGCTAGCACATAAAAGTATTTTTTTTTACTGACTGTGTACCAGATTTTTATCATCAACCTTCTTTCTGGCAGTCAAGCTACAGCTGTGGTGATTTCTTTCTGAGGGATTTCCTGTTTGTAAAATAAAGGCTGCTCACTTTTTATTGAGCTTGTGGATGGAATTTTTGAGGGCTGATTGTGGTATATTTCTCATTGCCTCTGACTGAGGCAGTGAGAAATAGTTTCAAATGAAATACTTTTGGAATCAGAGTAAAGAAATAGTGTAGTACAGGACGGCTACCTTGGCTTCTGTGGGAGATAAAGACATTAAGAAAGTGCTTTTCTTCCAATAGGAAACCTTTGTCTCTGGGATGTCAAAGGAGCCAAATAATATATGAATATTGAGGTGAATGAATCAACTTCTGGATGCAGCATCAAAAATAGCGAGGAGTTTGTCAATAGAGAACTGATGGTTTCCACCTCTTGCTTGTTCCAAATATCTTTATTTGGGGATAACTTTTAGGTTGTTTGTAGCTACACTCAATAGAGGTCCAGTATCTTCCTCTATCCTATATAATAAGTCTCACCTCCAACGTTCTAATGTGCCTGGGACCGTGGCTCCCTCAGAGGTGGTCTGCTAGGCAGGCTAGAACGCTCTGACGTCAGTGACAGCTAATTCCCGGGCAAGGGGAGGAGTAGGGAAACAAGTGGCTGATGCCAGACGCACAGAAACTTGAACAGAAGATCATTGAGGAAGGCAAGAACGGGACTTCGGCTGATGGGGGTTGGGGTCCCCCGTCAGCACAGGTACTCGACGGCGGCGGGGACGGTTTTTGGTGAGAAGGGGGGGGGGTCGACAGGGTGGTGGAGGGGGGATGTTGAAAACGGAGGGAGGGAGGAGTCTGGAACTCGGTGGGAGTGGCGTGAGGGGGCCTTGAACTGGGTGGGTGGCAGGCCAGGGAGGCTGGGAGGGGACAGAGTGACACAGCGAGGGAGGGTGGGGGATTGCCTTGCTAGCGCCTGTTTCCTTGCTTTAAGAAACTCCATTATCCATCTTCTATTTGCCTCTTTCAGACCAAAACCACTGGGGTGAACGGACTCTTTAATGCAGCGATTTCAAAACTTTTTACTATGGCGGAACCCCTCAAATATTTTTTGTACACTAGGGAACCTTCAGTTTATGTAAACATATATGTGTTCATTCAAACAGATTCTACAATCTAATTTCTCGACGAACCCTTGAAGAAGATTCTATTCTATTCTGTGTATTTATATCCAGCTACAATCAGTAAAGAATCTAAGTGGGTTACATAAAGTTCAAAACATACAATTAAAGATACTGATAGTCCTACTACATTATTTATCCAAATATTTACTAAAAAGAGAAGTCTTCAATCCTTTCCGAAATTGTAAGTATCCAAAAAGTGTTCAAATTCGTTCAGGTATAAAATACCACTATTTGCTGGGTTGATAAATAAAAGAGCCATCAAGAGCTTTTTTTTATAATGAACTTTTTTAACAGACGGAAACCCCAGTAAAAGAGTAGAGTAAAAACGAGAATTCTTCCGAAAGGCTGGATAAGCCTTTAATTGTTGAAGAAAAGAGGAATTCCCCTGTAAGTTTTTAAATATAGTACAAGCAGTCTTAAAATCGATTCGAGCAGAAACTGCTAGCCAGTGCAGGCTTTTGAGTAAAGGGTATTATTAGGAAAGGTATGGAAAACAGGTGTGAGGATGTTATAATGCCGTTATATCGCTCCATGGTGCGACCGCACCTTGAGTATTGTGTTCAATTCTGGTCGCCGCATCTCAAGAAAGATATAGTGGAATGGGAAAAGGTGCAGCGAAAGGCGACTAAAATGATAGTGGGGATGCGACGACTTCCTTATGAAGAAAGACTAAGGAGGCTAGGGCTATTCAGCTTGGAGAAGAGACGGCTGAGGGGAGACATGATAGAGATATAAAATAATGAGTGGAGTGGAACAGGTGGATGTGAAGCGTCTGTTCACGCTTTTCAAAAATACTAGGACTAGGGGGCATGCGATGAAACTACAGGGTAGTAAATTTAAAACAAATCGGAGAAATATTTCTTCACCCAACGCGTAATTAAACTCTGGAATTCATTGCTGAAGGACGTGGTGAAGGCGGTTAGCTTAGCAGAGTTTAAAAAGGGGTTGGACGGTTTCCTAAAGGACAAGTCCATAAACCGCTACTAAACGGACTTGGAAAAATCCAAAATTCCAGGAATAACATGTATAGAATGTTTGTACATTTGGGAAGCTTGCCAGGTGCCCTTGGCCTGGATTGGCCGCTGTCGTGGACAAGATGCTGGGCTCGATGGACCCTTGGTCTTTTCCCAGTGTGGCATTACTTATGTACTTATGAACAGCCATAAATCATTTTGGCTGCAGTATTTTGCAGCAACTGCAATTTATTAACAAGTCTTAAATTTATTACAACATACAAGGACACTGCAATAGTACAACTGAGATAAAACAGTAGCCTGCATCAGCAGACAAAAGTGTTGTGTGAAAAAGACCAATCTAATAGTTCTCAATTGTCGCAGTTTAAAAAAATATCTGTTTACTCAAGTAATTTATTTGAGATTCCGTTAGTTGGGTGTCTGATAAAATCCCCAGTGCATTAGAGGATTTTTCAAACAACTGTTCTCCTGAAGCAATTGTAACGCTACAAAGGAGCAAAGACAAATCGTTGCACAAATATAGTAATTTTGTCTTAGCTGCATTAAGCTTTAACAGACGTTGATTGGACCAAGAATGAAGTAAGGATATGCAGTCAGAAACAGAGGTTTGTAGTGTCAAAAATTCAGTGTTAACGGGGATCAACACAAATATATTGTCTGCATATGAACAGCTGAAATAACCTGATGCATCTAACACTGATATTGAATAATACTGGAGATAATGGTGAAACCTATGGGACACCAAAGTCTGGTCTCCAACTAAACGAAAAGCTATTTTGCTACGTAACACATAACCCATAGCCTCATAAATTACTTCACCAACTCACCCAATCATTACAGTCCACCTTATACCTTGCCTAACACCTTCCTTTTCTCTTCCCTCTCCTAATCTTGGAACATTACTAATTGTACCTGTTATCATGGAATGGTTTATGTCATAATCAAACTCTGTAAGCCACATTGAGCCTGCAAATAGGTGGGAAAATGTGGGATACAAATGCAATAAATAAATAACACAATATGAAACTCAATACAGAACCCAGTGTGGGAATTGCTGCCTTAATGCAACACTTCCAACTCCCTCCCCGCCCATATAACCATTAAAAATTTAAAAAAATCAACACTTCCAAGTTTTTTCCCCCCAGTATGGCCCTTGACAATAACAAAAAAAAAACACCCCAAAACAATTGGGGATAATCAGGTTAATATCACGTTTTTTCTGTTTACTGTTGTTTAATTTATCTTGTCCTGTTTCACTCTCCCTATTTTGTGGTCTAAGGAAGAGTATAGAATTACCTGATTGAAATAATTCTTGTGTATTACTTTCTTTGTACTTCTGGCAAGTTATTTTATTGCTTGTATATTTCAATTCTTATTAAAAAAAAAAAAATCCCAAAACAAAATGCACACATTATGGCAATCCACTCTTCTTCTGCTCTCTCACTTACAGTGATGTGAAAAAGTCTCTCCCCCCCCCCCCCAATATCCCTTATTGCATATATGTCCCACTGAATGGTTTTTGATTAGACAAAGGAAACCTGAGCAAACACAACACGTTTTCTAAATTATTTCATGTATTTAAGGAACAAAGTTATCTATCACCCAGAGGTTCCCTTTGTCTAATGAGAGACCAGTCAGTATTACGTAATAGGGAGAATGGGGGAAGAAACGTTTTCACATCACTGTATATATTTTATCCCATATTAAACCAAAATGGGAACGGTGCAGCAGTATTGAGTGAATTCACGCTGCTCTTTGTCCCATTGCACAGGTTTCTGTCTTAACAGGAAATAGGAGGTATCAGGTGCTGAATGTACACTTGTATTGGCTGCTACTACAGGTTGCAAATTAGAGTGGTCAGTGAATCCACCAGTATCTAGGTTCCAGTTAGTCACAGTCCACAATTTGGGAGTACATGACTTTTTAAACTTGACTGCTGTGCATTTTCTGTGCTGTTGTATAGCAATCAAGGCCCTTTCCTGGAGCACTGCCATATATTTAGTCATTTATTAAGCTTCTGTTTTGTATTTTTTAATTTAATGTTCTCTTATTGATTGATTGGGGTTCATTAATAGCCTTTATGAAGAGATTCACGCAAGACAGCATTATTCTATGTCATTTTGCTTATCCATAAGGAGAGATGTGAGGTGAGCTGTGGTGGAAAGGCTTGTTTTCTGTTAGATGGTCTGTCTTTAAACTTCTTTTCTTCAGATACAGAGGATGCAAGTGAGACAGATCTCGCAAAGCAAGATGATGAGGATTACGTAGAAATGAAAGAACAGTAAGTAGATAATGCCTGCCTTTGGATCTGTGACTGGCAACACTGCCTATTCTATCTCTGTAGGGTAAAGAGTGGGCAGTTCTCAAGTAGCCAATTTACCTGGGTTTGGGCCTGTTTTATCAAGCCATGTGGCAATGCTGACTGAGCCCATTCAAACTGAGTGGGCTTTGATGGCATTGCTGCACTGGGAGCCGCTAGCACGGCTTGATCAGAGTCCCTTTGTGAGTAATTAGCTTTTGAAAATTGCCATTTATATGTAGAAAATCTGAAAAAAATGATCTTATCCAGTGGAGAATTCTTTAGCTGGCTCCTTGATCAGGTGTTTGTGCGCTTGTGGTTTTTCAGTATACAGTAAGGAATTTCTGTCTCTCTCAAATCCGTAGAAGAAAAAAAAGGCTTTTACAAAGACGCTTGTTGGAATGGGCTGTGGTTGTAACGGTGACAGATCTGTGAAACTGTGTGTGAACTTAGCTATATGTTGTATGAATAAATGAGTTTGTTAGATGTTAAGGGCTAGATTTACTAAGCGGCGCTATGGACGCGTTAGCATTTTTAACATGCGTAAAAGGTGTTTGCCCATTAAATGCTAACAGGCGCGTTAGCGTTTAACGCGTTTTAAATTTATAGGCGCGTTAAAAATGCTAACGCACCTTAGTAAACATACTCCTAAGAGTGATAGAAATGTACTTTTGTAAGAATGACAGTAGCAGTTTGACTTTTTATGTGCTTTTTTGGTTTATAAACCTGTAATCTTCCCTCCTTTCAGGACAGTTGTAACATAGCTGTTTGTAGGCCTATGGATTTAAACTGTAATTGCATGATTGCAGGGTTACAATGGTTAACATCTTTCACATTAAAATGGAACTGAGTAACAGTATGTTGGTACTAGTCACCCATGCCAATATATTTTGTGTCCTCCTTGATCTTATATAAGCAAAAATAAGTTTATTTTCAGAATATCAAGAAGTTACATCATATTCTTATTCAGTTGAGAACATTTTAAGGTAAATCTCAACCACTAATCAAAATTTTCAAACACAGTCTCATTTCCTTGTCTTTCTGGTTAGTTGGTTGACTGACTTGAATGTTTCTGGTACTGTAGGAAGTAGATGCTTTTCGTGTCTTTCCTGTGGGGGGGGGAGACCCTGACATTTTGAACCTGAGAAACCTTTTAGTTTTGATTTAGCTGGGTGTCATTGATATATTTTTTTACTTGCCCTTTTTTTTTTAGGATGTATCAGGACAAACTAGCATCCCTGAAGAGACAGTTGCAGCAGTTACAGGAAGGTAGGAGTTCGGTATTCTTAATGTAAATCGGGAGCTGTTTTTCTTAAATGATCTAACTTACTACTACTTAACATTTCTAGAGCGCTACAAGGGTTACACAGCACTGTACAGTTTAACAAAGAAGGACAGTCCCTGCTCAAAGGAGCTTACAATCTAAAGGACGAAATGTCAAGTTGGGGCAGTTCAAAGTAAGGGTGTCTGTGGTCAGCATCCAAACCCCTTGCTTACTCCTATAACATACAGGGATTGGGATGGGTGTGGTGGATAGCATATTCTGAAGCGATGCCTGTTTGGCCAGTTTTTAAGACTGGATTATCTTTCCTGTAAGAGAAATCTCAAGGCTTTTTTATTTAGGGATGCTTATGGAATTCATTAACAGTATAGCAGTAGAGGGACTAGGACTAGACCAGTCTGGACACAAAAAAAGCATGGGGAAGGAGATGGCCTGCATAAAGAGGCGTTAATCTGTAAACAGAATGGCATGGGAGTAACCTGAACATATCACTGGGCAGACTGGAAGGGCCATGTTAGTCTTTGCTGCTGCAGGGTAAAGGAAGCACTCACTCAAGGAAGACAAGCCCTTAGCAGAAAAATTACATGAATTCTTTGCTTTGATCTTTACCAAAGTAGTCTGTGAATGAAACAGCTGCTATACCCATCTCTTCAATAAGGCATACCGCACAGACCAACAATTGTGAAATCTCTATATAGATCCAGAATTATCGTATATTATTTGCTTTTTATTCTAATATCATGCTTTTTCATTATCATGTTACCAAGATCCTTCTGTAATTACTAAAAGCTATTTCTTGTATACCCCCACTACTCATGATAATTGTAAGCCACATTGAGCCTGCAAAGAGGTGGGAAAATGTGGGATACAAATGCAATAAATAAACAAAATACCTCGGAGTTTCATCGTGCTGAAATCATGAGCCTTTAAATTTGTACCTAAAGGGCTATATTTGGTTTCAGAACCTCCCTCCTACACCTTCTATGGTTGGTACCCACCTCTTCCCCAACACTGTCTACAGTCTTGTCTAGATGACGCGTAATGTCCTGCCCCCTTGCCTCTGTGATAGAAACGGTATCCAAGTCTGCCTATAAGAACGTTTTTGCATAGACTTGTGAGCATTTGTGCTCGTAGCTTTCCAGTTACAAATTGTCTCTCATCTTCTGTTTCTCTAGACCCCTTTTTACTTTGCTGCTGATACACAAATTGCTAAGATGTTTTATTATTTTCCTTCTGCTGTCACTCTTTTGCTTTTGGTCGGGGTGACTTCCTGAGCTCACCTGCTTCAGTTTGCCATTTCCATCTTCTAGTTTAAATGCCTAGAAATATATTGTCTGAATTTCCACTAAGGATCTGTTTTCCTGCCACAGAAAGATGTAGCCCATCGTTACAGAAATAGCCTTTTGTTTTTCCATTTATTGGCCCGTCCTCCCATGTATCTGAAACCCTCTTTTTGGCAACAGTTTTGAGTCGCCTGTTGAAGTTCTCGGTATGATGTAGTCTTTGGCAGGCAGAATTCAGAAAAAGCTACAGCCTGTATCGAGGACCTCATCCATTCCCCCAGCTTCTGGAAAGCTCTCTGAATTTAGAAGTATTCTATCTCTGGCCAGGTCATTTGTTCCCACGTGTAATTACAAAATCAGCCCTAGAATTCTCACTCTTTGCTGTGATCATACTCCGAATTGGTTTGTATCCCTGCTCGCTGAGGAACTTTTAGGCCTATGAAGTCTGTTCCCAATTTAACCCCATCTGTTTTGGGTTGTTTTATTCTGTTAAGCAAAAGGAGTAAATTGATTAGGTGATGTGTTCTCAAGAGGATCTAACACACAATCGGGGAAACAGGAGAATAGAACCGTTGCTGTTGGTGCTGGAGACTGGTGCTTCTGGCACACTCTTCTGCAGAAGTTCCACAGGGATAAACTATTACTGGATTTGCTCTCTTTTCAGGATTATTACATTTAACACATACTGATCCTCCATTTTTTTTATGTAGGAGGTGCGATGATATGGAATTCACTGCCAGTGGAAATTAGACAAATTATCTCAGCTGTACAGTTCAGGAAACAGTTTAAAACTTAATACATTTCTTGATTAGCTTTCGAAGGTTGCCCTTCTTCCTCAGATCGGAAATAAGCAAATGTGCTAGCTGACAGTGTATATAAGTGAAAACAGTCTGACAGGGTGGGAGGATGGGGGTGGGTCGGAGGTATGCATGGGGACATCAAAGCATATCATTGATATTCTAACAGGATGGGTGTGGATAGGTGAGGGGTGGGGTGATCATCAGAGACATACAGCTTTATGGTTTATAATGGGTTAGGAACCCCAGGTCCTTGTTAAGTCCTTTCGGTTGGGTGTTAAAATATTCAATCATTCTGACTTCAAAGGTCTTACGTTTTTGTATGGTTTTAAAGTTACCTTTCAGGATTCTCACTGTGTCAGAATGATTGAATATTTTAACACCCAACAGAAAGGACTTAACAAGAATCTGGGGTTCCTAGCCCATTATAAACCATAAAAGCTGTATTTCTCTGTTGATCACCCCACCCCTCACCTATCCACACCCATCCTGTTAGAATATCAATGATATGCTTTGATGTCCCCATGCATACCTCCGACCCACCCCCATCCTCCCACCCTGTCAGACTGTCATAGTAATGCTTGAATGTTTTCACTTATATACACTGTCAGCTAGCACATTTGCTTATTTCCGATCTGACGAAGAAGGGCAACCTTCGAAAGCTAATCAAGAAATGTATTAAGTTATGTCCAATAAAAAAGGTATCATCTTATTTTCTTTTCCATGTTTTATTTTGTTTGATTTCTATTGATAACCTTAAGAGTGGACTAACACGGCTACCACACTCCTCTACTTAGGAAACAGTTTGAAAGCCTATCTTTTTGTTAGAGCTTTTGAAGTTTGGTGTGATTTTGTTATGTTTTTAGTCAGTATTTGTCTAATAAGAATTACATGAAATTACTGCTTGGAATTGTGGGATATTGCAGGATGCAGTTTTTTTCAATAATTGAAGTTCTGTGGGCAGAGCCATTTTTGTGACCCTTGCTTCAAAATCGCAGGATACCAGGGCCGTGGTTATAGATAGAATGCAAGCCTGGATACCATTATTAATCCAACTGGGCTCTTTCTCTGTGATAGTACATATTGTAATGCTCAAGTAAATTTGTTAGGGTGGATAATGCATCACTTGCGGTATATCAAGTACTGAAAATACATAAAAAAAAAAAAGTATCCAAGCCTGCACGTAATTGCATGGAAATGGAACAAAGTGGCATCCTCTGTCCCTGTGCAGTTGTTTTGCGGACAGGTTTGTGTGGAACAGGAAAATGATACCTTATGATACAATTATTGCTCTATTTCCAACATACTATTTCTAGTTTAAATGGTGTAAAAATGGTTTCTGCACAGTTATCTGAATATTTAGAGAAGACCAAGGTACTTCACCTGCCACAAATAGCTTTTTGACCATATTATTCAACTGAACATACACTTTTAGGCCTGTTTGATAATATTCGTATATATTTGGACTCTGGAAAGCATGCTTCTTTCTCTGTAGATCAGGCTTGTCCAAGTTCATTCCTCAAGGTCTATAAGCAGACCAGGCTTTCAGGATATCCCTAATATGCATACAAATCTTTCTCATGCATATTCATTAGGAATATCCTGAAACTGTGGCCTGTTTGCAACCCTCAAGAAGTGAACTTGGACAAGCCTGCTCTAAATCTAACATCGGCCTTTGATTTGCTGCATTATTACATACTTCTGCAAAGCTTTTCTGACATTGGTATCTCTGATGTGTTATTCTTGGTTCTATTCCTGTCTCGCTGATCATAATTTTCAATTTCTGATCCAAAATTGTTATCTTCAGGGTGTTCCTCGGGGATCTATTTTGGGTCCGCAGCTTTTCAGTATGTATCTAGCACTTTTAGTTCTGCTTATTCAGACTCTAGGGTTTACATTTTATATCTGTGCTGATGATATTCAGCTTCTGTGTCCTTTGCAAATATTTTCTTCTGATAGTATTGCAACAGTTTCTTCAAAGCTTGACTCTATTACTTGTTGGCTTTCTCACAGTGGGTTAAAACTCAACCCATCCAAATGTGTATTGTTTTTCTTTTTTCCCTGGAAAAGTTCCTTTAACCTTTTCCTTGTCCTTCAGTGGAGGGTGCATCTTACCCATGTATCATTTCTATTAAAATTCTTGGTGGTGTGATGACTCTCTTATTTTTGATTTACAAGTATCTCATGAGGTGAAGAAATGTTTTGTTTCGGTTTTTTTTTTAACTTTAAAACAAATTCTATCTGTGAACTCTTTACTACTTATTCTTTCCATAGTTATCTTGAAGTTAGATTACCATAATTCTTTATATCAGGGTCTTCTTATATTTCAAATACATAATGCAATGGAGGCGGGGCTAGTGCTTGGGAGGCGGGGATAGTGCTAGGCAGACTTATACGGTCTGTGCCCTGAAGAGGACAGGTACAAATAAAAAGTAGCACATATGAATTTATCTTGTTGGGCAGACTGGATGGACCGTGCAGGTCTTTTTTTTTTGCCGTCATCTACTATGTTACTAATACAGAATACTCCTGTTAACAGTTTGATCGTGTTTTCTCCTTTTTCGGGCTGAGAATTGGCTTCTGGTTTCCCCTCGCATTCCTTTCAAGATTTTTACCACTGAGATTGTTTACTATAATGGGAATCCTACTTTTCTGTCCAGTAGTTTAATTGCTAGTTATGCTCTATTAGGAGCATAAGTAATTGCTTTTTCATTGCGGGCAATTTGATTTTACACCACTCATTGTTTGCTTTTCTTGTAAAGGCCCCTACTTTATGGGCTTCATTACCACTCTATATTACACTAAAGGAATCATTTCTTAAATGTAAAGCATATCTTAAAAAATATATTTTTGAAAGGGTATATGAACCATTCTCCAGTTAAATTATGTCATAAAGTATTGATTGGAGAACTCATGTTGAACACTGGCACATGTCTTATCAAACTATCCTTATTTCTTGTGTTCTTTAGTATTAAATGTACATTTATGTCCGCTGTTTTAATAGGATTATTCTATCATAACAGTACTTATGGGTCTTTCTTTGCATATGTGTATTGTTCTATTCCTAATCTTATTTATTTATTAGGATTTATTTACCGCCTTTTTGAAGGAATTCTCTCAAGGCGGTGTACAGTAAGAATAGGTCAAACATGAGCAATAGGCAATTACAGCAGTAAAAATAGTCAAGTAATACAAAGTATGGTATACTACTTACAATGTCAACACAATATGTAATTAGTAGAGCATTATAGTTGATAGTGAAGGGTAAAGCAAAGATGGAACATATAGATAGGTAAGACAGTAGGAAGAGTTAGAAAGTAAGGTGACTGATTTGAAGAAAGTTGCACATGAGGACAGAGAGATGGTTAAATATTATCTCAGGCTAGGAGTGGATAAACATCTCCCGCTGCAGTATGTGTAGCCCGAGTCAATCCTTGTGTGTGTGAGTGAGACTAACAAGTTAGTTAGTTCTTCCTTTAAAGACTTGGTTGACGAGCCAAGCTTTCACCTGCTTCCTGAAGTAGAGGTAGTCTTGAGTTAAGCGGAGCCTTTCAGGCAATGCATTCCAAAGTGTGGGGGCTACTCCGGAGAAGGCTCGCTTGCGGGTATCACATCGTGTAATGTCGTTTGGAGAGGGTGTAGTTAGTGAAAGTCCTTGGGAGGACCTTAATGTCCTTGGCGGTGTGTGTTGAATCATCCTATTCTTCAGATACTCGGGGCCATTTCCTTTCAGGGCCTTGAAGATCAGACATAGAGTTTTAAATTTAGCCCTGTATTGTACTGGTAGCCAATGAAGTTTTTGCAAAAATGGTGTGACGTGGTCACGTCGCTTGCAACCTTCTATGAGTCTTGCTGCTGCATTCTGAATCAACTGGAGCTGGTGCAGACCCTTTGTAGTCAGACCATTGTATAGTGCATTGCGCTAATCCAGTCTTGATGTTATCATGGCATGCACAACTGGGATAAGATTTACCTTATTGATGTAAGGAGAGAGGCAGCGTAGCTGTCGAAAGTAGTAGAAACAGCTCTTGAAGGTTGCCTGGATTTGGGGAATCAAAGTAAGTGCTGAATCTAACTGTATTCCAGGGTTCCTGACTTGTGATTTGAGGGGGAGTTTGTACTTCCCAAAAGGGATTTTGATGTCAGGTATGTATCCACTTGTGTTAGGGACCCAGAGAAGCTCAGTTTTACTTGGGTTCAGGCAAAGGTGGTTGTGGTTATTCTTAACTGCTATGATTTTAATTAGAATATGTGGTTTATCAAATAAATGGGTGATCGATAGTTCATTGTTTTCATTTGGCTTAACAAGATTTACAAAATCTATAAACGTTTATCCTTATTGAAATAGCTTTGAAGGACTTTGGTCATGTGTCACTCAATTATTTCAGCACATCTTATGTCTCTTAGCCTGTGATGGATAAAAAGAGCGTTTGTGCGATCTTACCTTGGAAGAAACTGTCAGTCTTTGCTAGAGTGCAGTGCAACATCTGAGATCTTATAAGTAACAAAAACCAGCTAAATGGCAGGCTTTAAAAAACATGATTCCATAAAAATTAAACATAAAATAAAACAAATCAGCTTGTTGGGGAACTAATGACACATAGAGCTCACAGAAGTCCAGTCAAGGTTCAGTTCATGCCATAGCCTGAGATGCTTTGGCTTGTATTTTTTTCTTAATTGACCTGTGTTTAGGCTAATGTTGCTATTTTTAGTTGTTAGCCTTATCAGTGTCAAACAAAACTGTTCTGTCAATCACAGCTACCGACTGTAGGGCAGGTGACATCTTGGTTGTGCAGTAGGTTCTCTTTCTTTGATTTTTCTTTTTGCTACTTTACCTTTCCTTTCCCTGCCATCACAACCGGAAAACAGAAGAACAGGGAACCCTGGTGGCCATACAGACAAATCGGTCACAACAAGAGCGACGAAAAAAAGGGGACAGCAGACGATGTACAAACTTGCACCTTTATTAAACATTTTGGACTACTACTATTTAGCATTTCTATAGCGCTACAAGGCGTACGCAGCGCTGCACAAACATACTCAACATGATTCATATTTCGGCCCACAAGGGTCTTGCTCAGGAGTCTCTTATATTTGGAAACACGAGATTCGAAAGCGCCAAACCACTACGAGAAAAAGTGCACTGGCTCCCAATCAAAGAAAGTATTGCGTTCAAAATCTGCACCCTGGTTCAGAAAATCATCTATGGAGAAGCCCCGGGATACAGGACAGACCTCATAGACCTACCAACCAGAAACACATTTAGATCAACAAGAACATACCTAAATCTCCATCACCCAAGCTGCAAAGGACTCAGATATAAATCAACCTATGCATCCAGCTTCTCCTATATAAGCACTCAACTTTGGAACGCATTACCAAGCGCCTTGAAAACAACATATGACCAGCTAAACTTCTGGAAACTACGAAAAACTAACTTGTTCAAAAAGCCATATCCTAACGATCCAACTTAAATGCCTTAACCCTGCGACATAACGAAACCAAAGCTAGAACTGGACATAACTCTTCCTCCTTATGATTCCCAATGTGTTTGTTACACATGAACTTTATCACAACCTCACTATGTATTTGTCCAACCGGTACTGGCGATCGCCTGTACGGTACTATGTAAGCCACATTGAGCCTGAAAATAGGTGGGAAAATGTGGGATACAAATGTAACAAATAATATAAATAAAAATACTGAGATGAAACCAAAATGATGCAGGTATGTTCAATATCTGAAACAAGGGACAGTCCTTGCTATTTGTCTTGCTAAACTCCTCGTAAAATGTTTGGACTCTAAAGGATGTTTAATAAAGCTGCAAGTTTGTACATCGTCCCCTTTTTTCGTCACCCTTGTTGTGACTGATTTGGTACTCTATGATCTCCACAGCAGGTTTAGGAATATTTGTGACCATCTCTGGGGGGAAAAGTGATTAAGGTCACCAGAAATAAAACATGAGGTTTTAATACGTTCTGTTAGAGCAAACAATTTGCTGTACAGCAGTCCATACTTTTATGTGAAAAAATTAGTTACTGGAGTTCAAACCTGCAACTTTTGCAGACCCATGACATGAAACATCGGCCATTCTCAACATTTTGTATCTAAGCCTTTAGTCACCTTTTCCCAGAGATGGTCACGTTTGTGCTAGCGCCACCATCAGGCCCTTACAGTGGATTTCTGATTTTAGCAGGTGTCTTTATACATCCGTCTTATTGTTTCTTACGTAGAGGCTGGCACTTTATGGCCCCTAGAGTGGGTGTTAGAAAAGGCTTCCCTCCTCTCTTTTTTTTGTCTTGTTAATTCCCGTTTACGTTTTCCATTCTGGCTTCGTTATTTACTATTGCAGCCTGTGTAGTGTTTATTTTATCATGGTCTCTCATTAAAGGGGTCTTTTACTAAAGATTAGCTGCCACAGGACCCATTTTCTTCCTATGGGCCCTGCTAGAGATAGCACGTGCCTAAGTAAAGATTTTTATTCCTATTTTCATTTTTGAACTTCTTTATTACTGTTTTGATTAATTTGCATTTATTTCTTGATATTGCAGTGTTTTTTTTCCCTTATCTTACAGTTCTTTTTTTATTGTACTGGTTCTTGTAATGGTCATTTTTGGTGTTAAGACATTGTTTTTATTGTGTACATATTATGATTGATTAGTTCATGTACTCCTGAGGCAGGTAGAAGTGTCAAAACATGTCAGGCCTTGGCATGAATTAAACGACTAGACTTTTTTGAGCTCTATGTAGCTTTATTTTCTCAATGAGCTGATGTGTTTTATTTATTTTTTATGAAATAAAAGCAGGGTTTTTTGGGGGTGGGTGGGTGGGGTCATTGTTAGCCTGGTGTTCCCCTGCTTTTTCTCATATTTACCCTTGGATTCTGTGTCTCTGTTATGTGCTGAGATCTCAGACACCAAATAGAATGGGGCTTGGCCAAGTCTTGAGAGACCTTGAAGGCACACCGAGGGTTGTAAGTGGTTCTTTAGGGGTACTTTTTCCTCAATTAGCTCTGTGGATAATAAATCAATGCATCGGGTATGTTTCAGAAGAATCCTGCCATGCTTATGTTTCAACCAATATGCAAGGTGTGGGTCGTGATCAATTTCCATTTTAAAAAGAACTTAATTAGTCCCAAAAGAATGTCTTCCTTTTTCATCATAATTTTTTTTTTTTAATAGATTTACTGGATTCAGAATGACCAGGGCCAAGGAGCTCAATTGCCTACCTGATCTGCCACAAGACCCATTTTATTCCTATGGGCCCTGCTTTTTCTGGGCTAGTAGCAATTTCAACTCACCATTCTTGCAATGCAGATAGTTTATGGGTAGATTCCTTGCCTACCTCTTTGTTCCCTCACAGATGTTTTCATGTAAAGATGAAAGTAACTCTATATTGCTTTGGCCCAAAAATGCGTTTCATTTGAGCTGCTGAGCGATGAATGGATCCCTTAAATTGGACTTTTAATGGTAATTTGCACATCTTTGTTTAATTAGGTACACTGCAGGAGTACCAGAAAAGAATGAAGAAACTAGATCAACAGTATAAAGAAAGGATCCGAAATGCAGGTGGGTCCAAAGGAGTTTCTTGAATAACGGAAGCAAAGCCACAAATATTTTGAACATATTTTTAAAGATTTTAGGGCTAATGTGATTCTGTAGCCCATGATACATTGGCTGCTAGAAATGGTGCAAGATAACTGGCTTCTGTACTGTGACCTGCCTTGTATGTTTGTGAAAACGAAACAACAAGTTACCAAAGGACTGTAGGGCTGCAGTTCCCACACGCTTTGAGGGGATTTTAGTTACATTTGTACCCCGTGCTTTCCCACTCATGGCAGGCTCAATGCGGCAGGCACTGGAGGGTTAAGTGACTTGCCCAGAGTCACAAGGAGCTGCCTGTGCCGGGAATCAAACTCAGTTCCTCAGTTCCCCAGGACCAAAGTCCACCACCCTAACCACTAGGCCACTCCTCCACTGCTAAGACAGGGGATTAGAATTGCCTGATCTAATTAGCACATCTGAGTTTCCCTAAGTGTCTGTCTGATTTGCACAGAGAAGAATACTAGCAAAAAGCATAGTGATGAAAAGGTAAACAAGTGCATTTTGAAGAACTGGGAGGGAATATAGTCAAATCGGGCAATAGCAGAAAAATTGAACCGTATAGGATTTGCATGCTGCTGTTTTGAACCATTTGGATGACTGTAATTCTGTATCGGCAGGGGTACTACTTTACCAATGCAAGCAATTCTAGTTAGTGTAGAACACAACTGTAAAGCTCGTTCATAATTCCAGTTGATATGTTTTGTCTTCATGCTTTGTTGTGAACTGGCTTTTTGTTGCAACAGAATTCAGTTTAAAAAATTTTCGTTCTATCAGAGTGTTATGATTTCCCAAGAGATTCGTAGCGGTTAACAAATCTAAGAAACTCAACAATAGAGTACAATGATATAGAAACACAAAAAAATGGTAAATAGTGTTGGTTTATTATTATGTATATTCTATCTTTCATTTAAAAAGAAAAGTTTTCAAGGCTCTTCATATTTAACGTCAACATAACCTAACCCCATAGAATGGAAAAGAATCCTCATAAATTTTGTGTGTGTTTGCAACATTTTTATTGACAACAAGATAAACAACATACATACCCAATGTAGCATCTACACTGTGAACAAAACAGGAAAATTCAACAAAAACAGGAAGGGCAAATTGTCATCAATTATTTTCCAATTTTATCCCCACCCCTATCCTCTAGACCAGGGGTAGGCAACTCCGGTCCTCGAGAGCCGCAGGCAGGTCAGGTTTTCAGGATATCCACAATGAATATGCAGGAGATAGATTTGCATACCATGGAGGCAGTGCTTTCAAATCTATCTCCTGCAAATTCATTGTGGATATCCTGAAAACCTGACCTGCCTGCGGCTCTCGAGGACCGGAGTTGCCTACCCCTGGTCTAGACATAATGCCAAGAGCAGATAGAGGTTCAAAACAATAACGGAGCAATCAACAATCATATGAGGGGAGAACAGGTAATTACACAGAATAGTTAACCTCTCACCCTTCCCAACCTAACCCCCACCCGCCCAGATCCCTCCCCCTCCAATGGAAAACTCAAAATTGAAAAGATACCTTCCCCACTCCAGCTATTCCAAAACAATGCAAACAAAGCCTTAGGGCCTTACTCTTGTGCTTAAGTGTGTAGGGAAAGTATCCCAGCTCTGGACCCAGCCAGTAAAAACTCTCCCTGTGTGCAATCTACCCAACTATATCCACCATGCCCCATTACAAAGTATTGATCAACAGACTCTGTCTTCGGGGGTGCAAGCTCTCCAGATAAGGCTTCCACACCTGTAAAAAGTTGTATTCTTTCTATTGGGAGACACTCGTATCCATGGCTTCCCACGTGGCTAAAATTTGCATCTGATTCCTCCAGTGCCAGTAGGTGGGAGGAGCAGGTGATGTCCAGTGCTGCATTATACATTTTCATGCCAGAAGGCTTATTTTTTAAAGCAATAGTTTGACCTTTAGCCCCCCCCCCCCTATATGAGCTAGGCTTATCCAGTAACTGGGCTGGTACAGATGGGGGCACAGTGACACCCAGAATGGCAGTCCAGTTTCAGATCAGCTCCGACCAGAACCCCTGAATGTGCCTACAGTACCAAAGTGCATGAGCAAAGGTATTGGCCTCCCAGCTGCACTTCAGGCAAAGAGGCATTTGTATACCCCTCGCCTGAAGGAGCCGGGTTTGTGTACAGTAGGCCTGCAACAGCACCCTACTATATCATTATCTCAGTCAGGCACAGGAAGTAAGCGTAGGATTACCCTAAGATTAATTAACAGGGCCCAGTCAGTGGTTTTGCCCCCTAGGTCTGTGTCCCATCTCCTACAGATAGCAGTAGGATCCCTCAGATGGGCTAAATAATATAATGCTCTATGAGCTCCTGAGAGAGTAAATCCCCCTGTCAAAGACACTATTAAAGAAATCTGTAAACTTCCGGCCCACCTGCTGTTTAAGATGGTCTCTATCCAGCATTGCAATATTTATTTATGCATTCTTGTATCCCACTGTTATCCAAAAACAAGTTTTGGTTCACAGTGGCATACAATTTTCCTTATTAGATGATGATTGACTTGAGAATATGCAAATCTGTTGCCCCAACTAACCCCTATTTTCTGTTGAAGCTCTTATTAGGCTAATAGTTCCCCATCCCCACTCAGCAGCTCCACTGGTTCCCCATCCCCGATTCCTGCTGCTGCCTGATGAACAGCAGTGGGTTGAGAGGTTCAATTTCCTCTGCAGCTCTGTGTGACCCTGGGCAAGTCACTTAACCTTCCATTGCCCCAGGTACAACAGTAGTACAATGTACCCCTGATATCTCACCTTGCATCCAAACCAAAGTTTCAGCGTGCTTGTCTGACATTGCTGTCTGGATGTCTCAACGCCACCTGAAATTAAACATGACCAAAACCGAGCTTCTCATTTTTCCCCCCAAACCCACCTCCCCACTCCCCCCGTTTTCTATTTCTGTTGATGTCTCTCTCATTCTCCCTGTCTCCTCAGCTCAAAACCTTGGGGTCATCTTTGACTCTTCTCTCTCCTTCTCTGCTCATATCCAGCAGATCGCCAAGACCTGTCGCTTCTTTCTTTACAACATCCGTAAAATCCGCCCCTTTCTTTCCGAGCACTCTACCAAAACCCTCATCCACACCCTTGTCACCTCTCGTTTAGAATACTGCAATCTGCTTCTTGCTGGCCTCCCACTTAGTCACCTCTCCCCTCTCCAATCGGTTCAAAACTCTGCTGCCCGTCTCGTCTTCCGCCAGGGTCGCTTTACTCATACTACCCCTCTCCTCAAGTCGCTTCACTGGCTCCTTATCCGTTTTTGCATCCTGTTCAAACTTCTTCTACTAACCTATAAATGTACTCACTCTGCTGCTCCCCAGTATCTCTCCACACTCGTCCTTCCCTACACCCCTTCCTGTGCACTCCACTCCATGGATAAATCCTTCTTATCTGTTTCCTTCTCCACTACTGCCAACTCCAGACTTCGCGCCTTGTGTCTCGCTGCACCCTACGCCTGAAATAAACTTCCTGAGCCCCTACGTCTTGCCCCATCCTTGGCCACCTTTAAATTTAGACTGAAAGCCCACCTCTTTAACATTGCTTTTGACTCGTAACCACTCGCCTCCACCTGCCCTCCTCTCTTCCTTCCCGTTCACATTAATTGATTTGATTTGCTTACTTTATTTATTTTTTGTCTATTAGATTGTAAGCTCTTTGAGAGGGACTGTCTTTCTTCTATGTTTGTGCAGCGCTGCGTACGCCTTGTAGCGCTATAGAAATGCTAAATAGTAGTAGTAGTAGTACTACTTAGACTGTGAGCCCACTATGGCAGACCCAGAACCTGTAAAATGAAAAAATTGTAAAATGCTTAGGTGTAAGTGGTATAGAAATACTTAAATGAGATGCTCGAGCAGAGTGACCCCCTTTTGTCCCCGAGCGGCAAAGGTATTGTTGTTCATAAATTGTTTTATAACTAACATTTTTGAGAGGGGGAAAACCCAATTTCAAAGTCCGTAAAAATCCCATACTCCTTTTGGACGATGGAAGAATGAGCAATTCTCCTATTCCCTCTGAATTTAATCCAGAAATTGATGTAAAAATAAGACGGATCACTTTAAATCCAATGTGTTGGCATATCGGCAGCCAATTCAAGTCTTGCAAAGCAGATGACACACTGTCAGACTGCCCAAGTCCACAAATAAGTCTGGCAGCCGTGTTCTGCATTAGCTGCAACGATAAAGCAATTTGCTCTTAACACCTAAATATAATGAATTACAGTAAATAAAATTGAGCTAGGATCCTAAAATCTCCATGTCTCAAAAATGACCTAATCGCTTGTAGTTTATCATTTCCGCTTTCAAAGTGGTTTACAATAAAATCATTAAAAAATATTAAAACAAAAAGGAATGTCAGTTGTAGGTAGGAAAGAACAGGTTGACTTTATCAAATTAAACAGTCATATAGAGAACAGTACCACGTGTGCATACAAAGACAAGCAGACCGTGAAAGAAAAAAAATGTGAATTAAACGTACACAAACAAGACAATGCAGGCATGCTCAGCATTCCACACAGTTAAACCCCACCGTGACCTCCCGTTGCAGAATCAGCCCAGACCTATATATGAAGCTCTTGCTGGAATAAATGAGTCCTTTAGTAGAGCGCAAAAGGATATATAAGATGTTTCAAGTCAAAGGCTGTGGCAATGAGTTCCACGGAGCTGGTGAAATAAAGTAGAACATTCTGGATCTTGTGGATTCCCATCTGACTATAGCAGGGTGTAGGAGAACTGGTCTGTTTGTCTTCAAGAGAGTGTAGGGTACGAGAAGGTGTGTACAAGATCACTAATGAAGCAAAATATGCAGGAGAACCACTGTGAATAACCACGCGAGTTAAAGTAAGGATTTTGAATTTGACCCTGAAATTGATAAGTAACCAGTGCAGCTGCTGAAGGAAGGGTGAAGCATGATCAAAGTGGGATGCTTGACAAAGTATACGGGCTGCAGTGTTTTGCAACGTGTGGATACTTTTAAGATTATATTTAACAATCCCTGCATAAACAACATTGCAATAGTTGTATCTAGAATGAAGAAAGGCATAGAAAAGGGAACAAAGTGCATCAAAATCCAGCAGATTTAAGAGACCCCAAAGTATTATCAAAATTCTCTAATGCTGGACATAAAAGAAAAATATCGTCGGCATAAGACAGCACAGAGATCTTACTATCTGAGAAAAAAAATGACCTACTGAGCTCAAGTAAACATTAAACAGCGAGGGTGAAAGTGGTGAACCCTTCGGGTTCCAGCTAGATGATTTCCTGCTTTTACCCTTAACATTGTAGGATCTGTTTTTCGGAAACTGCTCAAACCGTCTTAAAACTTTGCCAGTGATACCTAGTTCGTTTAATTTAGATAGAAGAATTGAGTGATTTATGGCATCAAAGGCTGCCGATTATATCGAACTACAACAGAATGATTTGTTCACCTCTACTTAAAAATGTCTTATTTGTTTAGTAAGACAAGAAGCAGAGTTTCTGTGCTAAGATGTAGCCTAAAGCCATGCTGTGTTTTATCAAAATGTCATGTGATTCTAAGAATTTCTGAAAATGAACATTTGAGTACTCGCAACTGGGTGATAGTTTTCTGCTTTGGTCAGGTCTTCTCCAATAGACTTTTCTTGGCACATCACATTTATTACACGGGTTTTCCTTTATATCTAAAATCATGTCATTCCTTACTGTTCATGGTGCTCTCTGAGATCCTTTCAGGCCAGTATTTTGGCCATTCCATCTTTATCTAAGGCTAAGACTTGACTTATCTGAGAGCTCCTATCTTTTAATTCCCTCATATTGGAATTCACTGCTAGCAGGCTTTCACTTGGAGTCTTCCTATTGGAAATTTATAGCTAGATTGAAGACCTAGCTTTTCACCAAGCTTTTTCTAGGCTGCAGACTGCTTTGCTGGCAGTTGGTGGGGCTCCTCCTGAACTTCTGAGATCCTGTATTCTTCCCTTTGCTGGATTCCTTGTATTTTTACCTCCTGTTGTCCATTGTCTAAGGAGATTATATTGACTTGTGCGTCTGCCTGCTTTCCCTATTGTGAGAGATTGCATGGGTAGACCAAACAATAACTTCTTGGTATGTTCACAGCCATGATGGATTATTTCAAATGGTGGTCTGTCAAAATAACACAGATAAATGTAGTTGCACATTCAACTGGCCTCGGACATAATGGTAATCATGCAATGTCATCCATCTAGGCTGGCACTTATCACACATTCTGTAGTCGTGACTCCCTGGAGACATGGATCAGTGGCATATCTATGGAGGGCCTGCCAGATCACAACCTCAAACTTAGGTTTTCTTTTTCTTTTACCAACTGTATCCTCATCCTTTGTACCTCTACCTCAGTAAGAACCGGGTCTGGGATCTGGCACCATAAGCCAGGGATTTTCCCTACTTAAGACCTTTCCCACTCACCCAGCATGCCTAGTCTGGTCATGGAGCTGAAATTCTGTTGTCATAGTCTCTGAATCTCATGACATTCCAACCAAACAGCGTCAAATCAAACTAGCCACATATGCGAATGATGATCTACTTTTCCTTACAAAACCCCATGAGTCTCTGCCAGAATTCATTAAACTAATATCTGATTATTCTCAATTCTTTGGTTATAAAGTTAATTGGGGATAAATCCGAAATCATTCTATTAAATCGGTTGTCTTCCCCCTCAGACTTCTAGCAAATGCAATATGTTTGGGCTCATAAAGCTTCCAAATATCTAGGTATCCTTATTCATAAAGATCCTTAGCAGATCCTGCCTTTAAATTGTTCCAAGATTAAAGATATAGTCAGTCAAGCTATTTCTTCTTGATCACCTTTAAAATTATCCTGGCTAGGTAGAATTTCTTCTGTCAAGGTGATATTAGTTCCCTAAATTAACTACATCCTCTCCATGTTACCATCACTGTGCCCCAAAGCCACCTATTCTTGGCTTGACCGGAAACGTAATACATTTTCATGGTTACACCAGAACCCTCACATTGCCTTAAAGAAATGAAAGGCTTCTATCTAGCTTCACTAGCTAAATGTGGTGCTCATTGGGTACAATATTCCAAATCCAGTTTAGCTATACTGCCCTGGTTGGAGGCTGAGGAAACGATATATAATACTATTCTTCTCTCTATGCTTTGTACTATGCGCCTACCTTCTTAAGACGTTTGGCTTATTAACTGCAACTCGGGTTGCTTTATGTAAACTAGATAACCTTTCTAACATTTCTATATTGTCTGAGAAACACATATGTCTTTGGAATAATCCTAAAATTATGTTTAAGAAACGATACTTATGCTGGAAAACTTGGCAAAAACACAATTTATGGTCTTTAGATCAGCTATTAAATGGGAACAATTTAATATCGTTTTCAGAGTTTACAGCCAGGTTTCTTACATTGTCTTCACACAAACGTCAATGGTCAACATTATCCAATGTTCTAACTTCAGATGTTAATTTTCTAAACTTTGACTCTGCTTCAGTTCATACATAATGTGATTTAATCCTTACTGAAAGCAAAGCTGTATCCACAAAATTTTTAGAGACAAAATTTTTGGTATCCCTATTTACTTGCACAGTACTTGGTGCTCTCAGCTCGAGGGTACGTCCTTTCAACCGACTGGTCCCTCCTGTGGAATAAAGTTAACAGACCATTACTTCCCGCAAGTATTAGTTAATCTCTCTGTTTCTTTATGTGTCGCGCTTACTGGACCTCCAGGAGAATGTGGACAGCTAAACTCGAACTACGTGATCTCTGCTGGCATTGTCAATCTTCTTCAGGAAATATGAGACACATGTTATTCGATTGCCCACTCATCTTTGCATTTTGGAACAAGAAATGGTCTACTGTCGAATTAATTACTAACAGTTCTACCTTATGATATTGTTCGTTTATGCTCTCTTCGCCCTTGCTTTGCAAGTTCCACTTGAAACCAAAATTAATTGATACTCTTATAGCAACTGGTATCCAACATGTTCTTAAAAATGGGAAAAATGCCAATTTTCTAAATTATACCTTTTGGTGCTGTACAGTCTGCCTATATAAACAGTATGAACTACGTGCAGCTGAAAAAAGTTCTTCATTACATGTTATATGCCAACTTTGGTCTCCCATTGATTCTTTTTTGCAAAATATTTGACCATTATTTGTTTTCAGCTATGATGATATTGCTTTTACTGTTTTATTCACCGTGCTTTCGTGGTTGGAGTTTTACCAACATTCCTTCTTCTTCCTTTGTCCACTCGCAAATTGATTTTTCATCCACTGAGAAAAAATGCCCAGTCTCATAATTTCCTTTAACCTTGGGTAGAGAGATGTGGTAGCTGTGTTAGTCCACTTCTAAAAGCAGTCAATAGAAATAGAATAAAAGAAAATAAGATGATACCTTTTTTATTGAACTAACTTTATACATTTTTTGATTAGCTTTCGAAGGTAGCTTCTGATCTGATGAAGAAGGGCTACCTTTGAAAGCTAATCAAAAAATGTATAAAGTTAGTCCAATAAAAAAGGTATTATCTTATTTTCTTTTCTATGTTTTATTTTATTCTATTTCTATTGACTGCTTTAACCTTGGCATTTTTGATTGCCGAAATCTTAAAGTCCATATTGTATGACTTAACGTTTTGGTGTGATCAACCCTCTACCGGTATATGCAGCTGTGGGCTAGGCAAAGGTGCGGGCTGTACAACAACTTACAAACCGAAACTGTGCTTTCCTGCGGGTTATTTACAGGTGTGGGGTATATACAAGAGAATACGGTAATCACCTATTTCAAACATTTAGGAAATAAAACATTTCACTAATACCAATGTTTCTCAAAAAATAGTCTTCAATTCGCCTTCTACTACTGACCAAAACTGGCACACCCTATCACAAGCTGACCACAGGTAAGTCCCTTGTATTCTACAGTTCTGCCAGCAGAGGTCAGAAAATGTAACATTAATCTTACACAGTTTAACTGGAGTGATATAACATTTCATTAATACTTTTATATTGGCTTCCTCTAGTTTAGCCAAGAGTGAGTACTTGTTAATTCTAGGTTTGATACTGTTTTCTGTTGAGTGAAAAGATGTTAATGATAACTGTGTTTTGTTTTGTTTTTCTCAGAGCTCTTCCTGCAGTTGGAAGTAAGTGTGACTTAAATATACATTTGCTCATTCAGAGAGAATTTTTTTAATTTTTAAACCTAGGAGCTTGTTTTCATAAACCTGATTAATTCTTGTTTTGCTTTGAAGTCTCCTGGGGTGGTGGGGTGTCTTACCTTTTGTGCACAGTAGGCTTGCATGACTCCTTGCACATTGATAGCCTGTCAGATAAGTTACCTACCTTGACCATGCGTGACGGTCTCCAGATTATTTCTCTACCCCCCCCCCCCCCCCATGGGCCCAATCATGCACCATGTGACATAGCATGTAACTTCACCCAGGAACCAGGATTGTTCAGAAGTGCTACGAGTATAAAACGAGGTGGGACTTGAGTTAATTTTATAAGAGGCTATGTAGGTGCAAAGTCCAAAAAAGTGACCTATTTTAAATCTATTTTATAAAAGCGGTATAGGCGCCTATGTGCCTGTTATAAATGGAAACTCTCGCACACAAATTTACACCTACTGCAAAGATGGCATAAATTTGTTTGTGTCCTCTACATGTGTATCTGTTTAGTTTATCAAATACTTCTGGGAATTCTTCTGCATAGCACACATGAGTACATGCAATCTTCTCTGCCCATGCATATGGCTGTACAATTTTATTAAGGCCCTTTTCTGCCCGTAAAATGGGCTTGATATGCAGAAAAGTATATAATTACTTCCAGTATGCAACAGCACAACAACCTTATCCACAAAGCTGACTGCCCCGGCATAAGGCTGGCTAAGGCAGAAAGCATATTGGGGGACATTTTGCAAAGAATCATGGGTGTAATGTGCACCATGGTCCAGTGTTTAAAAGAGCACAGTAAAGAATTTTAAAATGAAAAATAGTCTTGGTTGAAGCCCACATCCCTCCTTTGTCTGTGTCCTGATTAATTAAAAATTAAAGTAATGTACCCCAGCAACCCCACTGCCTCCCACTAGCATTTTGAAGTAAAGCCAAGGTTCATCAGTTCCTTGATATCCCTTCCCCCTTCTTGAATTCAAAATTTAGCGGTAGGTATTATCGCCCCCTTGTGTCCTCCTTTCCTTCTACCCACTTTCAAGAGTTGAAGGGGGAACAATTAACAGTCCCTCAATGATGTCTCTTGGCAGTTTTGAATTAAGTGAGTTGAGGAAGACAGAAGCACATTCCTTACCTCCCTTCCCGAAATCCTTTGAACTTCCTCCTCTGACACTCTTAATCCCCCTCCCCCCACCTGCCCATAATCTCTCCAAGATGGGTGGGAGGATATTTAGTTTCCTTATTTAGTGCTATGTCAGGTCAGACAACGAACATAACGGCTATAGAGGTAATTAGAGGCCTCTTTTTTTTTAGTCATGACTAAGCTGTTTAACTCTAGATGGCCAAATTTTTGGCTGTCTAGATCTGGGCCAGTTTTCAGTAGAAAATGGAGGTGTCTATGTTTGGTTGAAAATTTGGATGCCTGAATTAAGTCTTTGGCCAAGGCTGAAAATTAACTATAAAGAGTCCATTATTGAGCAGATCAAAATGACCAGATATCTCTAAGCAGGCTTTCAGTGAACACATCTGGTACGTTAGACCTCTGAATATGTGGTCTTAAACTTAAGCGGATGAAGTTTACCAGATAGTTCTGAAAATCTGCTTTCCAATTAAGTCCCGCAGCTGGAATGCCCTTCTGTCTTCCTGTACTTATGTTCTCCTGTTTGAAATGTAACTGTTGTCCAGCCCAACTTTTCAGCTATAATGTTAACTCTGAAGTTAAGCACATAAGTCACCCAGTGAATGATGAAGAAATGGCACCTGGTCTTTAGCTCTGTGATCTTAACCACTACCTTGCTAACAACATGATTCCAAATTTCAACACTCTACCCATTAGGAGTTCTGTCTTTTTTTTAATTTTTTTGTTTTGCCTTTTTCCTTTTATCTCTGTATCTTTGGAAAGGAAGGGTATTAGAAGGCACACCTAGGTGGTTCTGGGAACCTTGATCAGCATTGAGAATCTTGGGGAGGGGGGACATACCTCCATATTACACTCTTAAGTGCTGGCTGGTAGGGGCCACCACAGTAGACCAGCTTTTCTCTCTTCCCAACTCATTGAATCGAGCCAGTGCACGATGATCTGGGAACCACATATCCTCCGCAATGCATTAACATGAAACCCGAGTCTGATCACTAGGCTAGACTCCCTGTCCCTGGGATCTGTGAATACTTCTCCAAAGCATTCCAGCTGGCCCAGAGATCGGAGTTCTTACCCAGGAGTTGAACGCTGGCCTACTTGTGATGCTTCTGCTTGATTATTGTTCGTTTTACAAGCAGGCCTAAAAATTGTAGTTCATGTAACAGAAAACCTAACAAAACCTTTTGAATATTTGGCATAGGTTCCAGGAGCATGTACCAGTGAGAGACGGTGTGTGTAATAAACACAGCTTTAGCTCTCTCCCAGAGGGCAAAACATTATTATAGAAACAAAGATCAACAAATCATTCACGCTTGAGTTTTCAAGCCATGTTTAGGATGCAGAAGGGAAAATTTATTGGCTACTTATCACGATTTGGTGGTTCTCCTGACTGAGTTTGTTGATTAGCTTTCTCTCTTTGTGTGCTTGAGCTAGACTGAGCAGGTTGAAAGGAATTATATCAAAGAGAAGAAGGCAGCAGTGAAGGAGTTTGAAGATAAGAAAATTGAGCTGAAGGAAAACTTGATAGCTGAGTTGGAAGAAAAGAAGAAGATGATAGAGAATGAAAAGTTAACCATGGAACTGACAGGAGGTAAAGAGAAACAAGTGTCATAATGCTCTAGAAAAATCTAGAAGAGAACAGAGAAGGGCTGTAAGCAGTGCTACACAGAGCTGAGCAGGATGTCTTTACTGACTAGTACATGCAATTGAATGGGTGGCAGGTGGCATTCTTAGCAAACTCTCCTCTCCTGGGAGAGTGTGGGTAGGAGTGAAGCTTCCTGCTAAAAATTTGCTAATGAAGATGTTGGGGAGAGGAGAAGGGACGCTTAAAGATGGGTTCAGTGATATTTACAGGAGTAGCGTAAATTGGGATTTACCTCTGCTGTAGACAGAATATGGATGTACACACAGTTAAGTTTTAAGTGCATTTTTAGGTGGATTCTGTGACGATGACCACTGACCATTTAAAAGCTGGGCACTCCGTTCTGTCTCCATTCTCTTGATGAAGGTATGCTCTCCAGAACTGTACACATTATTCCAAATTACATAGGTCTTATCTTCTTTCCCTGCTGGCTATTCCTCTCTCTCTCCCACTGCACCCAAGTATTCTTTTGACTTGTGCCGTGGACTCATCAGATGTGATAACCTCTGGATCTCTTTTTGTGTACAGAAGAACTTCACTTATCATTCTGCATCACACTCGTATGATCCTTCTTTTATTTTCCACACCTTTCAGGCTGGCGCCCCTTTTGCAGGTACTGAAATCTTCAAAAAGACAAATCTTTTCCAATATTGGTTTATGGAAGTGTTTGAAAAGAACTGAATTGAGCAATGCCAGTGCCACCTCTTTCCTTAGTGAGCTTTGATTGGGTGGGAGGCGATGAAGGGTAGAAGTGAAATGTTTCTAACCCAGTCAGTGATTTTAGGGTCCGTTCTTAGGGGTCTCAGTTAGTTTATAAGTTGTCTAAGTGGTACCATGTCAAAACCTTAATGAAAACGAAGTGCACCATATCCAGCACAAACTGTTTAGATTTGTCCATGTTGTCCTGGACACACTGAATTCAGGAGTGATTCCATTACACCAAGGTTGCGGTTCCTAGTCTTTTTGCTTCCACTTTGAAGAAAGAACCACAGCTGCCTGTTCCCAGTCCTTTAGAACCACCTCTAGTGTTGAAAAGGTCAGACAATGAGGCTGCCAGGATTTTCTTAAGTTCCTTTGATTCTACTCCTTTAACTCCTTTCACTTTTTACTGGCTCCAGAAAATTGTTTTTCAGGTCTACTTCACTTCCATTTCTATTAGTGGCAATTTTCTGGCTTTTACAAGTGCTCTGAGATTTTAAAAGAAGGGGACTATGTTTCTTATTTTTGAAACTTTTTACAGAAGGGTATTTTTCTGTTATAGGCAAGCCTTTTTTTATTATTTTTTTATTTTTATTTTTTTGCTGTAGGGGTTTTTGTTTTCTCTAGCTGTTAATCTTAGAAGTTCAGAGGTGAAGACAAAACTGCTTTGAAGTCATAGCACTACACTGACATATTTGTTCCCTCCTTCCTACCCCAGCTCCCATCCCAGGTGCAGATGCTCAAAACCCCAGAGGTGTTCCGAACAGCCGGATTAGTGCGGTGAAGGAACTTCCTCATGCTCAACGCTAATGAGATGCAAATTTAGACGCGCTCATAGTGTTGAGCATTAAGGAGTTTGGCGGGAGGATAGTGTCTGTCGCATGCGCGCAAATGTTGTATGTTAAACACAGCTCTTGTGCATGCCCAGAACGCCAGAGGGGGGAGGAGGGAAGGAGGAAGAAGTGCCCAATTGAGCTGCAGCGAGAAAGCTTTGGATTGATTCTCAACCCTACCCAACAACCCCAGAGCAGACAGTGTTACCTTTCAAGGCTGAGGTGTGGTAGATTTGGCTTTGGCTGCGCTGCGGTGCTGTGGTGCTGGCTTTCTCTGGCTGTGCTCAATACTCCGGAATGAAATATACATCCCACTGGTTCTACTGGGCTGCAGTCCTCCAGTGCACCCTCCTTGATGCTGGGGCTCAACACCAGGCTTCCTTAGAAACCCTAATGGCAGCTCGGAGCTGGTGTAGGGTTTCCCACGGTAAGGTCACCCTAGTTTACTGCTCTGTTTTCTGAGCATGGGGGGGATAGGGAATGATCTCATTTTAACGTCATTTGAATGCTGTTTGTGCTATCAGTTGACGCATTCGTTATTCCCCGTGGTGGGGGCCTCTGAGCATGCTGTGCCACCAAACGTGGACACTATTCCGATGCTAATGGTCTCCAGCGCCCACGTTTGCTTCTGAGCATCAAGGCCTTAGTGTTCCTTTTGTAATGAGGCACAGGGAAGAAGAAAGGGATTAGGTCAATATTTGGCTTCAGAGGCGGCCCTACCATTAGGCCACCTGAGGCGGCATCGCCTCCCGCCCTTATTTCCCCAACTCTTTTCCACCAATTTACCTTTTTTTCTCATTTTTTCAGAGGCAGTGGCAATGATTCCCAGAGGCTGCCCTGCCACTTGTCCCGGCCCCTTTCTACTGTGGCCCACCTCTGAGGAAACGGAGTTTAAAAAAGGTTTGGATAGCTTCCTAAAAGAAGAGTCCGTAAGCCATTATTAAAATGGACTTGGGGAAAATCCACTGCTTAATTTTAGGATAAGCAACATAAAATGCATTGTACCGTTTTGGGACCTTGCCAGGTACTTGTAACCTGGATTAGCCCCTGTTGGAAACAGGATACTTGTCTTGATGGACCTTTGGTCTGTCCCAGTGTGACAATAGTTATGTACTTATGTTTTGGAAATATTGTCCGGGGTTAGGGGTTGATGGCTAGCTTGGTTTGTCAAGCTCTGTGAAATGCTACTACTACTACTTAGCATTTCTATAGCGCTGCCAGGGTTACGCAGCGCTGTACAAGTTTAAACACGGGGAGGGACAGTCCCTGCTCAAGAGAGCTTACAATCTAAAGGTTACAAACTATGTAGTCAGTGTAGGTATCATGAATGGGGAAGGTAGTTAGGCGCCAAAAGCAAGGGAGAAGAGATGGGCTTTGAGTAAGGACTTGAAAATGGGCAGGGAGGGCGCATGGCGTATGGTCTCAGGAAGTCTGTTCCAGGCATAAGGTGCTGCGAGGCAGAAGGGGCGGAGTCTGGAGTTAGCGGTGGTGGAGAAGGGTACAGATAGGAGTGATTTGTCCTGAGACCGGAGGTTACGGGTGGGAACATACGGGGAGAGGAGGGTGGAGAGGTAATGGGGGGCAGCAGATTGAGTGCACTTGAAGGTCAATAGGAGAAGCTTGAACTGTATACGGTAGCGGATCGGGAGCCAGTGAAGCGACTTGAGGAGAGGGGTGATATGAGAGTATCGGTTCACGCGGTAGATAAGACGTGCGGCGGAATTTTGGACAGATTGAAGGGGGGATAGGTGGCTAAGCGGGAGGCCAGCGAGGAGAAGGTTGCAATAGTCAAGACGAGAGGTAACGAGCGAGTGGACGAGGGTTCGGGTGGTCTGTTCAGAGAGGAATGGGCGAATTTTGCTAATATTATAGAGGAAGAAGCGACCGGTCTTAGCTGTCTGCTGGATATGGGCAGAGAAGGAGAGGGAGGAGTCGAAAATGACTCCGAGATTGCGTGCTGAAGAGACGGGGAGGATGAGGGCGTTGTCAACAGAGACGGAAAGTAGGGGAAGAGGAGAAGAGGGTTTGGGTGGAAAGATAAGGAGCTCAGTCTTTGCCATGTTCAATGGTTTTTGGTTTATGCTGTTGTAATCTGTCCAGAACTTATTGTAATTTAAATGTGTTTTTATTTTTATGTTGTAATCTGTCTGTCTATAATTTACTGGTTGAGAGGACTATAAATGTCCACATTAAATTAAAGGGATAAGTTAAACTGCTGCGTGCTCTAATAACTGCTAAGCAAGCAGGCAAGTGAAACAAAGTGTAAGTTTCACATGGGGACTTTGGTAGGTATTTTCTCCCAACAGGTACCAAAGTTGGCAGGGAAGCATTGCATTTGTCAAATCTGCTGTCCTTGTTACCACTTTTGCCTTCACTGGCGGACAGCCTGTTCCAGGGAAGGGACTGTTTCAGTATACAAGATGCCTGCAAATTGACTACCTCGGGAGGAGAAACTGAGAGAGGAGGTGTGTGACTGAGAAATATCTGTGACAGTGAGGTACCTTGAGGTGTCTTAAGATCTCCAGCAGAGGGGCAGATGAAACTAAAAAAAAAAAAGATAACTGGACCCACTCACCAGAACTTTCAGAATTGACATCCCGTCTCCACATGTTCTACCTCTGAGGACCTGTAATGGTGAAGCATCCCAAAACTAGAGGAGTCAGAGCTGAACCCTTCCCTCCACCACCCCATTGCAGAACTGGAAACCACTAAGAATCAAAGGGTAGTGGTGGTTAGAGACTCCCTTCCGAGGGGTACACAGGTGTCCATCTGCTGACCAGACATGATGTCCCAGGACACATGCTGTCTGCCTGATGCCATGACATTCCGTAGAGCTTACCAAGACTCGTCAAGCCTACTGACTGGGCGCTGTAAGAGAGGATGAAGCAGATAGGTGTGCAGGTGGTGTTTTTCAGTTTTTCCTGTAAAGGTTGAGACAGAAGCTTGCATTCTGGAGATGAATGTATGACACTGTGGATGATGTTAACTAGAATGTTTTGGCTTTTTGGATCATGAGATGGTTTTCCAAGGACTGTTGAGCAGTGGTGGCATCTATCTGTCAAAGAAGGGGTGAAGTGTCTTCCACAGCAGGCTGGATAGACACTTGAAGAGAGCTTTGAACTAGGATCAGTGGTGATAGGTGAACAAAGCCCAGGTAAGTACAGAAAATAACATTTGTATACACTATTGATTGTAGTATGGTAAAGTTTGGGATCTAGAGGCTGTAATAGAAGAGGATGACGTTTTGGATTTAGGGGTGATCATGGAGATGTGGTACATGGAAACTATGACTGGGATATAGTTATACTGGGTTACAATTAATTCAGGAAGGGCAAGAAAGAAAGAACAGCAGGAGAAATGGTACTAATATGTAGAAAATGTATTAAAGCAACAGAACTGTGGGGCTTATAAAGTTAGGAGGAGGTACTGCAGGATAATCTGGAAAGAGAACGGAAAATCTGTTTATGCCTGCTGAAGAAATAGACTCAAATTGAAGACATTCACAAGATTGCTATGAAATGGGAAGTACTACTGATTTTCATTTTTTGGATGTTGATTGGGTCATCTGGCTGCAGTGTCATCGAAGTAGGGAGATCCTGCATACTCTACAGGGAGACATGTTCTGGTAATGGAACCCATGTGTGAGGGGGCAATACCAGACCTGGTGCTTCCGAATGGGGGGGGGGGGGGCAAAACTAAAAAAAAATATTTTAAGGGTTGTGAACTCTTCCTTTTTTTTTTGTTAGGAAATTTACAGTAAGGGGAAGGATGCTGGTGGTATTGGGGGGAAAAAGTAGCAGAAAAGGAATGATTAACCATCATAAACTATAAAAGGTGTAGAAAGAGGAAGATGAGAAACTGGTAAAGTAGTCAGGAAAGCAAACATGCAAATGGAAAACAAAATAGTCAATAAAATAACATGGAGAGACAAGATTATTTTTTTTTTAAATACTTAGATATGTCAGTGAGTGGCAGTGTCAGACTTCAGGGGATGGTGGTGAGATATACGTAGAGTCTGAGGGTAAAGCAGAATTGCTTAACAAATATTTCTGTTCTGTATTCACAGATAAAGGGCTTGTGAGTAGGACACAAATAGTAATGGAAATGAAGTAGACATTTATCATGAGAAGCTAGCTAAAAGTATACAAGCAGTGGTGCCAGGTAGAATACATTCGATAGTATTGAAGGAACAGGGAATTTCTGGTGGCTCCGCTGTCTGGAGGTCACTCCTGTACAGCTGGGATTGGTCTTGGAGAACTGGAGATGGGCTGATGTGGTTCCTCTTCACGAAAGTGGCAGTAAGGAGGTTGGGAAGTACAGACTAGTTAGTCTGACCTCTGTGGTGAGTAAATTAATGGATAAAGTATACTTACCTGAGGAGGGAGGCTTGGCTTCCGAAAGCGAGCTAAGAATATTTAGTCCAATAAAAAGTATTGTTTTATCCAAGATAGAAGATATGAAATACAGTCATAAGAGAAAACAAATAAGTGTCCTGACCGGAGGAAGGAGACTTTGGAGCTCATTTTCAAAGCACTTAGACTTACAAAACTCCATTGGTTACTACGGAACTTCGTAAGTCTAAGTGTTTTGAAAATACGCCTCTATAGCTTCTGAAAGCTAGTCAAAAAATCTTAAGTTGGTTCAGTAAAAAGGAATTACTTTATTTTTCCCTTTTTTTGTTTGTTTGTTAATGGAAACTGCTAAAACAGAGGATAGTACAGGTTCTGGAATCCAATAGATTATAGTATTTGGAGCAGCATAGTTTTACTTAGAGTTAGGTCTTACATGAATCTGATCAATTTCTTTTTGTGATCAGAGTTGGATTAGGAGAGAGCACTAGATGTCATTTACTTAGATTTCAGCAAATCCCTTGACACAGTTAAAAACAGACTGAGCGCCCTTTGGTAGAGACCTAAGAGTGATTCAATTAGAAACTGGTTGAGCGGTTGGTGACAACGGGTGGTTGTAAATAAATATACTCTGAGGATAGGGATGTTGTGGTTTGCTTCAGGTGTTACTCGATCTATTTCTTTAACATTTTTGTAAGTGAGATTGCAGAATAAGTTTCAGGGAAAGGTCTGCCTCTGTGGATGATACCAGGCTAGACAGCCTGGAAGGTATGGATAACATGGGAAGGGATCTAGTAAAGCCTGAAGAGTTTTTAGAATTTAGCATCTAAGATGGAATGCTGAGAAAAGAGAAAAACAAATGGTCATGCATTTGGCTGCAAAAAGCTAAGGGAACATTAACAATATAGGGAGTGAAGTACCTATATATACAAAAGAAGAATGAGATCTGGGAGTGACCACTCTTTAAGATGTCTTTGAGTTAAATTTGGTTTTCTACAAAACATTTAAAGACAACTGTAAACTTCAATTTAACTAAAAAACAAAACAAAACCCTGTCCTCCCTGATATTAAATCTGTGACAGCCACTAAACTAAATCCAGATCTGGATAGCAGCTTCCGCTGAATATCACTGGTTATGGATATTGCTGCTAGCCAGATAGTAGACTGCTAACAGGATAGCTGTCTAGATAAGGTTAGGATCTGGTTAGCAGTTGGACTATTGCCACTAACTTGTATCCCTTGTATCCCTCTGTTCAACGTGGCTTACAATTTACATTTTGGTAGAGTTCCAATAGTGTTGTGCAATGTGGAGAAGGCATCTATAGTTCATGTGGTTATTCATAGAATTTTTGAAGAGAGAGGTTTGAAGTGGAAAAGGTAGTGGTAGCTATTGTGTTCAGTTGTAGAGTTTTGATGGTATTTATTCATATAGTTTTTGAAGAGGTAGATTTGAAAGGAAGGCGATGATATCTTTGTGATTAGCCGTAGAATTGTTTTTGAAGAGTTAGGGTTTCATTTCTTTTCTGAATTGGAGGAGATTTGTGATGCATCTTATGGTTTTTGATGTCGAGGTAGCTAAATCCTGATGTGTAGATAGTTCATCTACAAAACAGTTTTTGCACTTGGGTAGATGTTGGAGTAGATAGTTTTCTGAGCTGGCATTTCTTGAGGATAGTTTTATTTATTTATTTATTTGTAGCATTTGTATCCCACATTTTCCCACCTATTTGCAGGCTCAATGTGGCTTACATTTGCCGTAGTGGCGATTGCCATTTCCAGTCTACAGAGTTGCACATGGTTTTACAGTCAGTGCGTACATACATGGTATAAGGATACATTGCGATTTTGCGTAGGTGTCAACATTAAGTTGTTGCTCAGGTATCGACATTAGGGTAGAAGTGATAGTGTTTGGCAGTGAGGTTAGTCAGCATTGTGTGGTTACATAGTAATCGATATTAGGTTAATAGTGGGATTGTTTGTTTATTAAAAGTTGTTTGTTTATTAAAAGCAATGAGGTTATTCGATCGTGTGATTAAGGTCAATCCAGTCTTATTCTTCAGTCTTAGTTGTTTAGTAATTAGGACGGTTGTTTGTGGTATGCCTTCTTGAATAAGTCAGTTTTCAATAGTCTTCGGAAGATAGTTAAATCTTGCGTTGTTGTTATGGTCTTTGGAAGTGCGTTCCATAGTTGTGTGCAAATGTAGGAAAAACGGTTGCGTATGTGGACTTGTATTTTAATCCTTTGCAGTTAGGGTAATGTAGGTTGAGGAATGTGCGTACTGATTTTTTTGCGTACCTAGCAGGTAGGTCTATAAGGTCTGTCATGTAGGCTGGAGCTTCCCCTTGTATAATTTTGTGGACCATGGTGCAAACTTTGAATGCAATTCGTTCTTTTAATGGAAGCCAGTGTAGTTTTTCTCTTAAGGGTTTGGCGCTTTCGTATTTTGCTTTCCCAAATATGAGTGTGGCTGCTGTGTTTTGAGCTGTTTGAAGCTTCTTAATGACTTGATCTTTGCAACCTGCGTAAATTGCATTACAGTAGTCTAGGTGACTTAGCACCATTGCTTGTACTAGGCTGCGGAATGTTTCCCTTGGGAAGTAAGTTTTGATTCTTTTAAGTTTCCACATTGTGTAGAACATTTTCTTTGTTGTATTTTTCACATGGTCTTTTAGTGTGAGATTTCGGTCAATCATAACTCCCAAAATTTTCAAACTATCAGAGACCGGGAGAGTATAGGCTGGAGTGTTTATAGTATTATTTTTATTTGAGTTGTATTGTGAGGATAAGATGAGACATTGTGTCTTTTCTGCGTTTAGTTTCAATTGGAATGCATCCGCCCATGAATTCATTATTTGGAGGCTATGTTGGATTTCTTTTGTAATTTCGGTTAGGTCATGCTTGAACGGGATGTATATCGTGACATCATCTGCATAAATGTACGGGTTGAGACCTTGGTTGGATAGCGATTTAGCTAGAGGTGTCATCATTAGGTTGAATAAGGTTGGTGACAACGGTGATCCTTGTGGAACTCCACATTCTGGTGTCCATGGTGTTGACGTTTTTGATTTTGAGATCACTTGGTAGGTTCTAGCTTCTAGGAATCCTTGGAACCACTTTAATACGTTTCCTCCAATCCCGAAGTAGTCTAGGATGTTCGAGAGTATTTGGTGGCTGACCATGACAAACGCGCTGGACATGTCGAATTGAAGGAGCAACACATTGTGTCCGGTTGCTATTAGTTGTTTGAATTTGGTTATGAGGGTGGTTATCACTGTTTCAGTACTATGGTTGGATCTGAATCCTGACTGTGATTCGTGTAGTATTGTGAATTTGTTTAGGTAGTTGGTGAGTTGTTGTGTTACCATACTTTCCATTATTTTGACAATCAGGGGGATGGATGCCACTGGTCGATAGTTTGCTGTGTCGTTTAATTTTTTCTTTAGGTCTTTGGGTATCGGTGTGAGTAATACGTTTCCTTTGTCTTTGGGGAAGAGTCCATGTTGTAGCATGTAATTCAGGTGTGTCGTGATTTCTGTTATAAAGCGTTTGGGGGCGGACCTTACTAGATAGCTGGTGTCCAGTTTGGAGTGGGTTTTAGAAAATTTGTTGATTGCTTGAGAAATGGTGTTTTTGGTTAATAGATCGAAGCTGTTCCAAATTCGGTCCGCTGGGTATTCACTGGGGGTTGGATCCATGCAGTCCATAAATTTTTCGTGGTCAGTGGTGTTAAGTGGTAACGTGGACCGTAATTTTATGATTTTCTCGTTGAAGTACTTAGCAAGGTCATCTGCCGTTGGGATGTCTGTACTGGTTGTTGTAATTGGTGTAGTGTCTATTAGTTTATTTACGAGTTGGTATAGTTTGTGTGCGTCTTTGTAGTCAGGTCCTACTTTGGTTCTATAGTATGCTCTTTTGGTTTGCCTTATTGTGTATTTGCATTTTCTTTGTTGTTGTTTCCATTCATTGAGTGTCTGTTCGTCTTTTTTTCCATGTCCGTTCAAGTCTTCTGACCTGTGTTTTTGGTATTTTCAGTTCAGTTCAGTTGTGTTAAGCATATATTTGGGTGCCATTCCGAATAGTATCTTGAAAATTAGGGTGCTCGCTTTGAAAAATATTCTTGCCTTGACTGGTTGCCAATGCAGTGTTTCAAGCAGTGGGGTTGCTCTTTTGTATTTCTGTTTCTTGAAAATCAGGGTAGTTATGACCGTTCAATTGTGAAGCACTGCTTATGACTGGTAGCGCTATAGAAATGATTTATAGTAGTAGATTCAGTGCTCTTTTGTGGTTTGAAACCTGATTGGGATTTAGTTGCCATTTTACTAGACCTTACGTTGTTTTGGTCAGTACTGGTGTTGAGGCTACTGGTCTGTAATTTGCGATATCGCTGATCTTGCTAGTAGTGTTTTTGGGGATAGGTGTAAGTACTATGTTGCCTTTGTTTGTTGGAAATTGACCTCTTCCAAATGTGTATGTGATGTGTTTGGTGAGGTACTCAATGAACTAGTCTGGTAGGTTTTTCATCATGTAGTTGGGGCATTTGTCAAGTAGGCAGTATGCATGCATGTAAATGCAGCACTTTACACATTATATGCTCACAATCTATGTTTTTGTACTTGGGGCAATGTATGATTAAGTGACTTGCCCAAGGTCACAAGGAGCTGCTGTGGGAATTAAACCCAGGTTGTCAGGTTTAAAGCTTGCTTCACTAACCATTAGGCTACTCCTTATATGGTGCTTAGCCTCTCCCAGTGCATCCCAAGATGCACCTTGCAGGGGCTGGGTGCTCCCATTTTGTGAAGGGCAAGGCCAGAGGTAGGAGGGAGGAAGTGTTGCTCCTGCCCTCCTGCCTCCCAATATTTTAAGGTATGGCATGGGGGGGGGGGGGGGGGTTGCACCTCGAGAAGGGGTCCACAGGACCACCAGGGATTCTTTGTTCTTGTGGGGGAGGGGGCATTTGCAGGGTAGGATTTGGAGAGTGGGGGCAATTTGTTGGGTGATGAGGTACTTGTAGTTGGTGGTTGGGCAGTTGCAAGGAAGGTTCTTGCAGGATTGGAGTTATTTTTGGAGTGAGGCAGTTAGCAGGGGGAAGGGTAGTTTTTGGGGTGGTGTTGGGGCAGTTGCAGGGGAGAAGGTTTTGGGGGAGCATGGGGTAGCTTTTATTTATTTATTGCATTTGTATCCCACATTTTCCCACCTATTTGCAGCCTCAGTGTTGCTTACATTGATCCGTCATGGCACTCGCCATTCCAGAGTGAAAGATACAGGTATTACATAAAGAACATAAGTAACAGAGTAGAATTAAGCAAACAGGTAAAGAGAGATCAGATTTGGACTAATAGATACAGTGGTAATGCATTTCAGTTCATATAGTACGTTAAAGTTCAAAAAATGGGTCGGTGCGGTATGCCTTGTGGAAAAGGTACGTCTTCGGTAATTTCCGAAAGTTGATTAAATCGCCCGTCTTTTTCACATTAAGTGGTAATGCATTCCAAAGCTGCGTACTCACATAGGAAAAGCTAGATGCATGTGTTAGTTTATATTTTAGTCCTTTGCAGCTGGGAAGGTGCAGGTTCAGGAATGTGCGTGCTGATCTAGTATTCCTGGGTGGCAGGTCTATTTATTTATTTTGTTACATTTGTACCCCGCGCTTTCCCACTCATGGCAGGCTCAATGCGGCTTACATAGGGCAATGGAGGGTTAAGTGACTTGCCCAGAGTCACAAGGAGCTGCCTGTGCCTGAAGTGGGAATCCAACTCAGTTCCTCAGGACCAAAGTCCACCACCCTAACCACTAGGCCACTCCTCCACTGTTGCTACTATTGGAGATTCTACATGGAATGTTGCTATTCCACTAGCAACATTCCATGTAGAAGTCGGTCAGCCCTTGCAGATCACCAATGTGGCAGCGCAGGCTTCTGCTTCTGTGAGTCTGATGTGCAGGACGTCAGACTCACAGAAACAGAAGCCTGCGCAGCCTTCCACATGGAATGTTGCTAGTGGAATAGCAACATTCCATGTAGAAGTCGGCCCTTGCAGATCACCAATGTGGCCGCGCAGGCTTCTGCTTCTGTGAGTCTGACGTCCTGCACGTGCAGGACGTCAGACTCACAGAAACAGAAGCCTGCGCAGCCTTCCACATGGAATGTTGCTAGTGGAATAGCAACATTCCATGTAGAAGTCGGCCCTTGCAGATCACCAATGTGGCCGCGCAGGCTTCTGCTTCTGTGAGTCTGACGTCCTGCACGTATGTGCAGGACGTCAGACTCACAGAAACAGAAGCCTGCGCAGCCTTCTACATGGAATGTTGCTAGTGGAATAGCAACATTCCATGTAGAATCTCCAATAGTAGCAACATTCCATGTAGAATCTCCAATAGTATCTATTTTATTTTTGTTACATTTGTACCCTGCGCTTTCCCACTCATGGCAGGCTCAATGCGGCTTACATGGGGCAATGGAGGGTTAAGTGACTTGCCCAGAGTCACAAGGAGCTGCCTGTGCCTGAAGTGGGAATCAAACTCAGTTCCTCAGTTCCCCAGGACCAAAGTCCACCACCCTAACCATTAGGCCACTCCTCCCCCATGTAGAAGTCGGCCCTTGCAGATCACCAATGTGGCCATGCAGGCTTCTGCTTCTGTGAGTCTGACGTCCTGCACATACGTGCAGGACGTCAGACTCACAGAAACAGAAGCCTGCGCAGCCTTCTACATGGAATGTTGCTAGTGGAATAGCAACATTCCATGTAGAATCTCCAATAGTAGCAACATTCCATGTAGAATCTCCAATAGTATCTATTTTATTTTTGTTACATTTGTACCCTGCGCTTTCCCACTCATGGCAGGCTCAATGCGGCTTACATGGGGCAATGGAGGGTTAAGTGACTTGCCCAGAGTCACAAGGAGCTGCCTGTGCCTGAAGTGGGAATCAAACTCAGTTCCTCAGTTCCCCAGGACCAAAGTCCACCACCCTAACCATTAGGCCACTCCTCCCCCATGTAGAAGTCGGCCCTTGCAGATCACCAATGTGGCCATGCAGGCTTCTGCTTCTGTGAGTCTGACGTCCTGCACATACGTGCAGGACGTCAGACTCACAGAAACAGAAGCCTGCGCAGCCTTCTACATGGAATGTTGCTAGTGGAATAGCAACATTCCATGTAGAATCTCCAATAGTAGCAACATTCCATGTAGAATCTCCAATAGTAGCAACATTCCATGTAGAATCTCCAATAGCAGCAACATTCCATGTAGAATCTCCACTAGTATCTATTTTATTTTTGTTACATTTGTACCCTGCGCTTTCCCACTCATGGCAGGCTCAATGCGGCTTACATGGGGCAATGGAGGGTTAAGTGACTTGCCTAGAGTCACAAGGAGCTGCCTGTGCCGGGAATTGAACTCAGTTCCTCAGTTCCCCAGGACCAAAGTCCACCACCCTAACCTATGAGGTCTAACATGTAGACCGGGGCATCTCCGTAAATGATTTTGTGAACCAGGGTGCAGACCTTGAATGTAATACATTCTTTAAGTGGAAGGCAATGTAATTTCTCTCTTAAGGGTTTGGCACTTTCGTATTTTGTTTTACCAAATATAAGTCTGGCTGCCGTATTTTGAGCTGTTTGAAGCTTCTTGATGATGAGTTCTTTACAACCAGCGTAAAGTGCATTACAGTAGGGAAGAGTATTGTGTTCAGTACTGGTCTCCGTATCTCAAAAAAGATATAGTAGAATTGGAAAAGGTACAGCGAAGGGCGACGAAAATGATAGTGGGGATGGGACGACTTTCCTATGAAGAGAGGCTGAGAAGGCTAGGGCTTTTCAGCTTGGAGAAGAGACGGCTGAGGGGAGATATGATAGAAGTGTATAAAATAATGAGTGGAATGGATCGGGTGGATGTGAAGCGACTGTTCACGCTATCCAAAAATACTAGGACTAGAGGGCATGAGTTGAAGCTACAGTGTGGTAAATTTAAAACGAATCGGAGAAAATTTTTCTTCACCCAACGTGTAATTAGACTCTGGAATTCATTGCCGGAGAACGTGGTACGGGCGGTTAGCTTGACGGAGTTTAAAAAGGGGTTAGATAGATTCCTAAAGGACAAGTCCATAGACCGCTATTAAATGGACTGGAAAAATTCCTCATTTTTAGGTATAACTTGTCTGGAATGTTTTTACGTTTGGGGAGCGTGCCAGGTGCCCTTGACCTGGATTGGCCACTGTCGGTGACAGGATGCTGGGCTAGATGGACCTTTGGTCTTTCCCAGTATGGCACTACTTATGTACTTATGTACTTATGTACTTATGAGTTTCCACATTGAATGGAACATTTTCCTTGTTGTATTTTTCACATGGCTTTCAAGTGTAAGGTTTCGGTCAATTGGTAGTGTGGGGGGTTTTGTATACTATTCCATCATGCCACAAACTGACCCACCCCCTAAGTTTCACTGTATGTAAGTTTCCATGCTTCAATAACTAACTCCATTTGCGTTTAGAGGGGTGTGGGGGATTGGAACATATTTCGTTGTAACCCCTGGTCTAAGCTGGCCTATTCTCTAACTCACTGTGTCTTTTTTCACATGCTATATTTAATCCCATTCTGTTATTTTGCTGATAGACATCCTTGACCCCCTTCGCACAATTCATCTGTCACATGAGGTTAGAAACAGGTAATTCAGGAAGAAATGGAGGCAGGTTTACGTATTTGGTGTAGTTCCTGCACGGAGGTGTGCCTTTTTGTCAGTTGCCACTATGCAGAAACCAGAGTGCAAAGCTTCCCTTTGTCAGGGACTGAAATCTTTTCTCTGAATAATCAGCTGGATTCTGCTACTGTGCTATCAGTGTGCAGAAGCACTTTGGCATCCCTTAGAGAGTATTAAAGCGCTAAGCATGCTCGTGGCGAGAGCTGATGAAGCGAGCTCTTGCTTCTGTTTCTGAACTTGATTAATAGTCTGCAGTCATCACCAGGTTCTGTGATCTTCATTAGACCATAAGGTGCCATATGCATCAGTCTTTTCTTGCAGTTTGGCAACTTTGCAATAAGAATCAAACAAAACTATCCTGGGAACACTAGACTGCCAGTTAAAAAAAAAAAAAAAAAAAAGAGGCAGTATTATTGAGTTTGTATAATCCCATTGCAGAAAAAGCATATACCGTATTTTTCGGACTATAAGACGCACCTAGGTTTTAGAGGAGGGAAATAGGAAAAAAAAAAATTCGGACTATAAGACGCACTTTTTCCCTCCTCTAAAACCTAAGTGCTCCAGTGCGTCTTGTCCGAATCCCTCCCTCCGAGTTGGGGATCGCCCTCCCTAGGGTTACCTCCCCTCCCCCCCGGCCCTGTCACGACCTCCCCCCTTACTCACGCGATCTTCCCTGGTGGTCTAGTGACGTCGGGGCAGGAAAGAGCCCCCTCTTTCCTGCCCAGCGCGCTGCTCTCCATCCTCCTGTATGCTGCCTGTGATGACGGTCTCGGCGAGATTCAAAATGGCCGCCGAGAATTCAATTCGTGACAGGGCCGGGGGGGGGAGGGGAGGTAACCCTAGGGAGGGCGATCCTGAGCTCGGAGGGAGGGCGGGTGGCCTGCTAAACTCTACCTTCGGACTATAAGACGCACTCCCCATTTTCCTCCCAAATTTGGGGGGAAAAAAGTGCGTCTTATAGTCCGAAAAATACGGTATTAATGCATACTTTAGGGTGGTTAAAAAAAAATGTTTTTTTGGTTTCCTGAAGTAGTTCTTCTCGATCCTAATTCTGCACGGATTCTCATAGATGTAAGCGTGATCTACAGCTTGGTGTGAGTTACTTTTGGATGATCCCGCGGCAGTCTGGTTTATCTTTTTTTTTTCTGAAAAGGAGACCACTGTGTGTGTATTTTTTGGATCCAGATGTTCATTTATGACCCCTATTCAGATACTGGGACTGTATTTGGTGGTGCCCAAAATCCTGCTGATACTCTGTGCTTTGCCCAGTTATCTGGGGCCCCTTATTGAATATTCTGGGTCCTCTCCAAATAGACTCCCAGATGGCCCTGGTACTAACCAAATAATGCCCTGGAGATCTGCTTGGATATTCTGCGGCACTATTCAGTTAAGTCCTGCTTAATATGGACCCCCAGAAGAATATATTTTTGAAAGACAAAGGTGGAGGAGAAAGGAGGTTGTTGGACCTGCTGGACATGTTGAAAGAATGGCTTGCTCCAGCCTACCAGTAACCACTGCCACCTTGACGACATCTGGGAGTGTCTAAAAGCCTGTCTTGGCTGTGGTGTATAGCTGCATGCACGTGTTCAAAGGGGCAATCAGCAATATGGTGGAAGTAAAGAAATTGCACCATGTGGGGGAAACAGGAGGCAACATGGAGCAGGACTAGGCACACTGAAATTATCTACTTACATAGGTACTTAAGTATTGCCGTACTGGGACAGACCAAAGGTCCATCAAGCCCAGCATCCTGTTTCCAACAGTGGCCAATCCAGGTCACAAATACCTGGCAAGATCCCAAAAAACTGCAAAACATTTTATTCTGCTTATCCCAGAAATAATGGTCTATGGTCTTTTCCTTTAGGAAGCCGTCCAAACCTTTTTTAAAACCCCACTAAGCTAACCGCCTTTACCACATTCTCTTACAATGAATTCCAGGCCAAATATATTCAGCGTATTAAAAAGGGAGGACAGAAGACCAAATGACAGCTGGCACGGTTTAAAGGTGAGGTGAAAAAGAATTGCTCTTTTGCCGAACTCAAAAATGAATTAGCCCATTTAAAGGAGAGCTCAGTGGTCCGAGTGAAATGCGAAAAGATGGCAGCGTTATGGGCAGGAGGTTTCAGGAGACCAAGGAGAGATTGAAGGAAAACTAGGAGGTAACGGGGAACTGCAATAACAACTTGGCTATTCAGGAGCTGCCGAACAAACTGATTGACTTTGAAAACAGGCTTTGCTGGAGAGGTATCCCTGAGTCTGATGATTAAGTAGAGGTGGTCAGGCGGCTGAGCAGATCTATTCTGACTGCGGGGGTAGAGGAGACTTTCGCCTTGGACATTTGTTTTTATACCCTGCAAAGAACTGAAAAAGGAATAGGCAGTGTATAAGTAATATTGGTATTGATATTGAAGTAGAAAGAGCCCACTACGCTGTGGAAGAGGCAAAGAAATCTCTTGAGGGACTGTTGTGTTCCATCACCGATCAATGGTGAAAGAAAACATTTTAGTAGCAGCATTGATGCAGCTGTTAATTTCTGTTCACAAATTTTGGCTGTTAGTAAATCATGCTTTTATTCCCTGTGCTTGATTTAGCCACTCAGATATTTTATATGATGTGCGGGATATTAAGTATTTAATAAACTTGGAATAAATATTATGAGAGGCATATTGTATAAAGCTAAGAAATGTTTCTGGCAGCACGGATGATTTCCTTATGAACTTTCCTGATTTTTATCCTTGCAGGTAAAAGATCAGGCAGAGGAATCCCAGGAGGTTGGAGTTCTGTTAAGTCAATATAGACTAACCTCAGGCATGGAGGCAAAGATGGGAGGGAGGGCCAGGAAGAGGTTATTGTTCTTGCAGCATTTTGTCAGCCTTTTTCTATGTGGAAGATTTGTTTTGCATATTTTACATTTGTATTAGATTACTAATGTTTCCCATTAAAATTAATTTCCTCCCATTCCTGGCCACTGTTGGAAGCACGATACTAGGCTAGATGAACCATCAGTCTGATCCAGTAGAGCAATTCTTTAGTATTTCTATTTTCTTTCAGCTGGATTGGAACTGGAGCAGGGATCTGGTACCCTGAGCCTTTATTTGCAACTACCTCTTTTTATGTCACTGTCCTCTGGTTAGGCTGGTGATTATGATGATAACCCTTGGCTAGGGGATGGACAGCTGCTTTCTTGAGAGCATTGGGGTCATAGTTCTCGTGTGGTTAGGGTGGTGGACTTTGGTCCTGGGGAACTGAGGAACTGAGTTCGATTCCCGGCACAGGCAGCTCCTTGTGACTCTGGGCAAGTCACTTAACCCTCCATTGCCTGCCGCATTGAGCCTGCCATGAGTGGGAAAAGCACGGGGTACAAATGTAACAAAAAAAAATATCTGAAATCTTGACTATCTCACTCCCAGTAGGGGGATTTAGGAGGTATTAAGAGAACTTCCCGTTTAGGTGGGCTAAGCAGCTGGCTGTTAGGTGTCTCCGTTGAGCAGTGCTAAGTTTTCCTTTTCATCAGGAGCTGTGAACTCATCTACAGCCCTAGACAACTCAGGGAGCAGAGTTCTTTGCTCTGGCATCAACCCAGATCTTCTATGGTGGCAGTGGGTAGTGCTACGGTTGAGCCACTAAGCTGATCCCAAGTGTTCATTTGCTTTGCAAGATAAGAGCAGACAGACATACAAATCAAGACAAGTACCAGAGAACTATCAAAAACGTGAGATTTTGTCCATTTGATCATCTGGCTTGAACTAGCCTTTGCTTATGCAGCTGCTTAGGAGCATCGTTGAGTGAACAGATTGCTCTGATGGTCTTAGACAATCCTAGTGCTTGAACACTTTCCAATGTGATAAACATTTTGTGAACAAATAAAATGCCTGGATCAAAGCCGACTCCTGACTACTTTCACAGATGGTGTTTTTCTGTTATGGGATCAAAGGGTTTCGTCTCATTCTGCTTATTGCAGATAACTGCCTTCAACTTATGCCCAGTCATTATTAAGACTATTGCTTCAAGCATCCAAGAGAGAGATGGCTCTCACAGTCATAAAAGTCAGAACGTGAAAATTACATTTGTGCTGCCTGGATACTGGTCTTCTGTGATTTCCAACTCAGTTTACTGATTAAAGTTACTTTGTCCCATTGCCAAATGACTTCTCTGTAAGAACCATCCTGAATAGTTTCTGGAAAAGTACAGAACAAAGAAAAGTGGATTTTAACCTGTAAACCAAGATGTGTTCTGACAGGAAACTTCTTGAAACTGGGTCAGTCTGCAACTACAGCTACATGTGCAGTGGTATCCACCGAAGAGTTGCTGCCTGACTTCTCAGCACTTAGACCTCCTAGAGACTGATATTATAACAGGCCCAGATGAGTTGGGAAGCACTGCAATTGGAGGAAATTTTGTAGCCCTTTGTGTATGCAGCTTCTAATTTCTTCCAAATAAGGCTGCGTTGAAGGCATATTTTTACTTATCAGCACAAAAGTCAGTTGAGTCAGAAATCTATTTTCCTGTGTTGCCTGCCTTTGAGGTTTCTAACTTGCAACTTCAGTTCTTGCCCTGTAGTTCTTCTGCTTCCCTTTCCCTCCCCTCTTTGTCCTTTCCAGATCTGTGTGGGTTCTCAGTTATAAATATACACACACACAGAGGCCCCCAAAATGTATGTATGAAGCATTTTGATTAAAAATTTTTATTTGTGTGCTTTGCCCTCCCCCTGCCTGCAGTTTCCATGTTTTAGAACTTACTGCCCCACCTTATAGTACCTTTAGGGCAGTTTATAATCTTTTATTTATTCAGTTTTATTTTGATCACACCTTTTCAGTAGTAACTCAAGGTGAGTTACATTCAGGCACACTGGGTATTTCCCTGTCCCTAGAGGGCTCATAATCTTGTGCCTGAGGCAATGGAGGGTTAAGTGACTTGTCCAAGATCACAAGGAGCAGCAGTGGGATTTGAACCGGCCACCTCTGGATGTCAAGACCAGTTCTCTAACCACTAGGCTACTCCTCCACTCTAACACATCCTATATAATAAAAAGCACCTCCGATGTTCTGAAGCTGACTCCGTAAAAGTGAAGCCTTGAAGCATTCGTGCTCTCTGTAAGGCCGTATCCATCTCCTGAATTGATGTCGCGTACTTCCGTGTACATCACAAAAAGCAGTGACCAATCACTGGAAGTGAACGCTGCAGAGTTGCCAGGCAATGGAACGCGACGTCACATGCATGAGGGTGTCGTCGTCCCTCCTTTTCTCCCTCCCTTCCAGTTCCAGGCCCCCTCCCTCCAAATTTTAAAAGTCATCTTCACTTACCAAGTCGGGTTTATGGCGGCCGTCAGCAGCGGTAAAAGGTGTGCAGGCTCGGCTCTTCTCTCTCTGTCAGTTCTGGTCCCGCCCTTGCAGAAAAAGGAAATGAGGGCTGGACCAGAGCTGAGAGAGAGAGAAGGGCCGACCCTGGAACTCGGAGGGAGGGAGGGAGGGGACGGACGACCCTGGAACTCGGAGGGGGGGGGGGGGGGCCATGGCACACACTCTCATTCTCACACACACTCGCACCCAGTCTCATTCTGTCTCTGTTACACACACACACTCGCACATTCATTCACTCTCTCTCTCTCACACAGTCATTCTCACACACACTCAAACATACACACTCCGAGGAAAACCTTGCTAGCGCCCGTTTCATTTGTGACAGAAACGGGCCTTTTTTACTAGTACATAGAGTTCTACACTAAAAAGGAACAATTGGAAGACATGAAATACAAGATAAGAAAGGGGGTAGAATTATATTATTAATAGGCGAGCAGGAGGGATACCCCAAAAGGAAGGAGATGCTCTGCAGAGATCAGTGACTGCCCTAGCCCTTCTCCACCCCCCCCCCCCCCAGTTGTACTTTAAAAACCTCTGTTCTACAGGTCCCCAGCAGTGGAAGTGTCACACACACACTACCTGCATCTTACTCCTGAGCTTTCCCTCCGACCCAACCTGATTATGAGTAAACATGATGTTGTCATAGGGGGCAGGATGAGAGCATGTAAAAGCTGTATGTGTATTGTGGCCGGGGCTCTTTGGAAGACCATGTTTAACGTAGAGGAGGGAGGGGGGGATTGGGGGAGATGCTGAACTGTAGGTGGCAGGTTGGAAGTGGATGGAGAGATGTTGCATTGTGCTGGGGCAGGAGCAGCGGATGAAAGAGAGAGAGATGCTGGGAGGATCATGTGTGATATGATGAAGTATGTTTAATTTTATTAGCCATAATTATTTTTTTTAGTTAAATTTGTTTTATTGAACACAGCCAAAGCAAGGAGCAATTATCAAAACATCAGAGAATAACATATACAAACCAGCAAGTGCCATATATAAAGCAAAAATAGGTCATAAAACATTTTTTTAATGGTTTTGTAAAATTAACTTATTACTAGCCATGCCTACCTAGCAAGTCAATGATACCACAGACCTTATAGCCTCAAAGCCAGTACCTTCCTATAGCACTCACCCCTCAAACTTAACAGTAATTATGAGGATGTGTACCAGAATCAAAAAGAATATCGTGGCATCAAATCACCAGTAAGCATTAGAACTGTAATCTATTCAAGATAAAGCTCTTAATCTTCGGATTGCCAAAAAAAACGTTTTGTATGTTTTCTAGTAAGATTTGCCTCCTTAACCTCCCACATCATAAAAGTATGTAATTGATTCCACCATTGCTAGTAAGAGGGGCTCTTGGGTTGTACCTATTGTTGAAGTATGCATTTTTACTTACCAAAGTAGCCTTACATATAAATTGAGACCCAAAGTAGCCTTACATATAAATAATTTGACACTTGCCCTGTACCCGTAAATCCCCTGTACAGTTCCTGGCCAGAACTTCAAAAGAAACTTGAATTCTGGAACCCAACAAATGGTTTATATCGATCATCTTCTCCCCCCCCCCCCCCCCCCCCCCAAATGATTTTAGGACAAGCCCAGAAGGCATGAAACAATGTACCCTCAGCCTGCCCACATTTTTATACAAACTGGAGAATTTGCTATTTTGGCTTTCAATGCATGTAATTGTGAAAAATAAGCCCCGTGAATTAACCGATATTGGCATTCTCGATAATTAGCACTACGGGGTAATAAGGAAATCCCTTTAACTAAATGTGGAACATCAAGTAGTCCCAAAGGATGGCCAATCTCTGGAGCCCAAGCCTGCTGCAAGGAACCATAATTCTTCGAAATACCCAGAGTCTGAAAAGACTTATGCAATCCCGATATGGTTGGCCTACTATCAGGGTCCACCGAAAGAAATTCCCTTATCTGGAGACCAATTGGAATCTATTGATTGTTAAACCAAGAGATTATATGTAGTGTGCAAATTGGGCACTCCTATAAACTTGCAGTTGGGGGAAGGGGGAGATCTGTAATTGGCTTCAAAGACTCCTTCTCATTGAACAAAAATGACTCCATCCATCCAACCCAGGGGTAAAAGTTGCATTACCTGAAATTGGCATCTAAGAAGTACATTCTGGATGGGCTACTCCACACCTTCACTAAATCTTTCCAAATTTCCTTTAAAGCTTTAATAAACAAACAATGTGTGTTGACGTAAGTAGTATACCATGCCATACTTTGTATTGTTATTTGAATATTTTTACTGCTGTAATTGCCTATTGCTCATGTTTGATCTGTTCTTACTGTACACCGCCTTGAGTGAATTCCTTCAAAAAGGTGGTAAATAAATCCTAATAAATAAATACATTTTGTTTCAAAACACCAGGCAGTAATTTGTGGGACATGTAGTAAATAATGAAGATGCCAGGATGCAGATTGCTCTTTTTGAATGCTTAATGGGGTTTCCTTAGCATCCCTCCGGACCGGCCCAGGATTGGACTGATGGGTTGTGCACGCCTACCAGCAGGTGGAGACTGAGAAAAAAACTCTGACTCTAGAGAGCCAATGAGAGCCCTGGTCATGTGACCCTAGTCCCAGTATTTTCTCAGTCTCCCAGCAGGTAGGACGTGAGCCTATTAGTCTCTCTTTTTGGTATTGGTAGATTTTCTTTATTGGTTCTTCTGTGCCCAGGAATTTTATTGAGGTCATTCCTGATACTAAGTGCCTTAGTGTTCAGCCTCTGGGGTGTTAAACTCGGGTGTCCCGAGTCCCTCCCCCCTATTTCCTCCCCATCTCCCTTCTGGTGTATCCCCACACAGCTTTATTAATAACTAAGGGAAGGGCTACCCTTTCATTGAAAGGAGTATTGCCTTTGGGAGAGGCAGCCAGTATTTAAAAAAAAAAAAAAAAAAAAAAAAGAACTGAAACAGCTGAGTAAGCTATCTGTTCCCCGCTGACTTAACGAGCAGGCAGCTCTGTCAGGCAGCTCTGTTGTGGGTTTTCAGCACCTGTTTAAAAAAAAAAAAAAAAAAAAAAAAGAGCTACGAGATAGGGGAAGCGAACTAAGGCAAGCCAGTGCCTTTTTAGTGTTTTATTGCTCCTGTCAGCCCTCGGGTTTTTAGCTGCTAATTAGGCTGTTAAAAAAGGCGCGAACCGCGTTGCCGCTTTCTCGCGAGTGCTCGATTGTTGCCGCGATGGCGGAAAAGTTGAAAAGATGTGCAGTGTGTCAGCGTCGGGGAGTTAATGCCGCCGGCGCCTGTAAATTTTGTACGGCGCTTGACATGCCCGCCGTTCCTCTTCCTCCGCCGGTTTTGTCTTCGGTTCCGTCGGGGGTTTCGATTTCGCCGTCGCGCTCCCTCGCTCCTAGTTCGGAGGCCTCTGGCTTAGTTCTTGAAGCGCCCGCGGCGAAAGTGGCGCGAACGGCGGCCATTTTGTCTCCTGCTCCTTCAACGTCGGGTGCCGCGTCTGGCCCTTTAAACTCCGCGATTTTGGGAGATTTAAATACGGAGGTCCTGGCACACTCGACAACCACTCAGGGAGGAGGTTTTCCCCCTGAGTTTGTTGTTCAGATGTACCAGGCCTTCCTGATGCAGCGAGAAGTGCCAGCAGCGGGGCTGGCAGGGGCTACAGCGGGGCTGTCAGGGGCTATGGGCAGTTCAGTTCCTACTGCAGCTAAGCCTAGGACATGTGAGTTTCCTTCAGATCTGATACCAGAGCATAGTTCAGACATGCCTTTTTTGGAGGAAGAGGAAGATTTAGGACCGGCACTTAATGAGCTGGCTTGGGAGGATCCTTCCTCTTTAGATCCTGACACTGTTCCTTTGGGCCAGGGGGAAGATCCCTCGGTGGCTAGAGTGTTTCACAAGGAAGATTTACAGGATCTTATTGTTATGGTGGCTACTACTTTAAATTTTGATGATCAGCCTCCAGCTTCACAAGTCCGTAAAGTTGATTTGTTGGTTAAGGGCTCTAGGGCTTCTAGCAAGACCTTTCCTATGCATGAGGACATTTGGGATGTCATTAAAGCGCAGTGGGAGGTCCCGGATGCTGCTTTTCGGCCTACTAGATCTATGTCTCGTTTATATCCAGTGCCCGAAGCTGATAAAGCACTTCTTAAGCTCCCAGTGGTTGATGCTGTGGTCTCTGCGGTTACTAAACGCAACACAGTCCCAGTAGATGGAGGAACGGCGCTTAAAGATACTCAAGACAGGCGTTTGGACTCTCTTTTGAAGCATAATTTTGAAGTTTCCTCCCTGGCAGTGCAGGCGGCCATTTGCGGATCTTTAGTGGCCAGGGCCTGCTTTCGGTGGGCCGAAAGAGTCTTGGATAGATCTTCCGATGATCTTGCAGCTATAGATGTCGAAGTGGCAAAGATTGAAACAGGCTCTGCTTTTTTAGCCGATGCACTATATGACCTGTTGAGGGCTTCTTCTAAATCTTTGGCCCTGGGAGTTGCAGCTCGCCGCTCTCTTTGGTTGAAAGGTTGGTCGGCAGATGCAGCCTCCAAATCTAAGTTGAGTAAATTTCCCTTTAGGGGTTCATTTTTGTTTGGAGACGATTTGGACAAATTGGTTCACTCCCTAGGAGACTCTAAGGTGCCTCGTCTCCCTGAAGATCGGCCTCGCCTATCCAGTCGGGGGGCCTTCTTTGGACGTGGTAGGCTAAGGTCTTTCCGTAGATTTCAGCCTGATAAAGCTTCTCAGCCTCAGAGGTCGCGTTTCTTTTCCAGGAACCAGTCCTTTCGAGGTTACCGCAGAGGAGGCAGATTCTCAAGCGGCAATTTTCGCTCCCCTGCGCGTCCTTCCCAATGAAGGTGCGAGGGCCCCTTCTCTGGTACCTGTCGGAGCTCGGCTTTCTCAGTTTTATCAGAGGTGGGCCCACATTACATCAGATCAGTGGGTCTTGGAGGTGGTTCGAGACGGATATGCCTTAGAATTTGCAAGGCCTATTTCAGACGCCTTTCTGGAGTCTCCCTGTCGTTCTCCCCTCAAAGCGCGTGCGGTTCGGGAGACTCTCCAGAGGCTCTTAGATCTCCAGGCGATTTATCCAGTTCCTTCTGCCGAGTACAAGCAAGGTCGGTATTCCATTTACTTTGTGGTGCCCAAAAAGGAGGACTCCCATCGTCCTATTCTCGACCTCAAAGCTGTCAATCGCGCTCTCAAGGTCACCAGTTTCCGGATGGAGACCCTTCGGTCAGTCATAGTAGCAGTGCGCAAGGGAGAGTATTTAACAGCTTTGGACCTGACAGAGGCCTATTTGCATATTCCCATTCGTCCTGCTCACCACAAGTTTTTGCGTTTTGCAATTCTAGGCCGACATTATCAGTTTCGCGCTCTGCCTTTCGGCCTGGCGACGGCGCCGCGCACATTTACCAAAGTGATGGTCGTGGTGGCAGCGGCTCTCAGGAAGGAAGGGATTTTGGTTCATCCCTACCTGGACGACTGGTTGATAAGGGCAAAGTCTTATCAAGAAAGTTGTCAGGTCACGGAGCGAGTAGTATCGTTCCTGCAGTCCCTAGGTTGGGTGGTGAACATAGCCAAGAGCCATTTGGTTCCCTCTCAGTCTCTGGAGTATTTGGGGGTCACCTTCGATACCGCGAGGGGTCGAGTTTTTCTTCCGCAAGGCAGAATCCTAAAGCTCCGGTCTCAAGTTCGGAATTTGATGCATCTGAAAGTACCGTGTGCTCGAGACTATCTTCAGGTTCTCGGTTCCATGGCTGCCTCGATAGAAGTAGTTCCCTGGGCCAGGGCTCACATGAGATCTCTTCAGTGGTCTCTTCTGACCCGGTGGTCTGCGCAGACAGATTCCCTTCTGTTGAGACTGCCTTTGCGGCTCCGGGAGCGAATCTCTCTGTTTTGGTGGCTACGGATGCAGAATCTCACTGTGGGGATGCCATTGGAGACTCCGCGGTGGATTCCTCTAACAACAGATGCCAGTCTCCGAGGCTGGGGGGCTCATTGCCTGGACAAGTGGGCCCAGGGCCTCTGGTCGCCGCTGGAAGCAGTTCAATCCATCAACTTTCTGGAGACCAGGGCGATTCGGTTAGCTCTGCTGCACTTCGGTTCTCTTCTGGAGGGCACAGCGGTGCGAGTTCTCTCGGACAACGCCTCGGCAGTAGCCTACATCAACCGCCAGGGAGGTACGAGGTGCCGTCTCCTGTGTCGGGAAGCGGAGAGTCTCCTGGCGTGGGCGGAGATTCACCTCACGGCCATCTCAGCCTCGCATGTGGCAGGAGTGGACAACGTCCAAGCAGACTTCCTCAGTCGTCACACTCTAGATCCCGGGGAATGGGCTCTGAGCGATCGGGCGTTCCAGTTGATAGTACAGCGCTGGGGTCTTCCAGTACTAGATCTCTTTGCCTCCAGGCTCAACTCCAAAGTTCCTCGCTTCTTCAGTCGCCGAAAGGATGTAAGGGCGGCAGGGGTAGACGCCCTCTTGCAGCAATGGCCCTCCGGCCTTCTTTACGCGTTTCCTCCATGGCCACTAATAGGTCGTCTCCTTCAGAAGATCGAAGACCACGGGGGGCCGATCATTTTGGTGGCACCGGACTGGCCTCGGCGTCCCTGGTACGCGGATCTCCAGCGTCTGTCCGTGGCGTCTCCTCTTCGTCTTCCGGCACACAAGGCTTTGCTGGTTCAAGGACCAGTTCCGCATCCAGATCCAGCTCGATTTTGTCTTACGGCTTGGCTCTTGAACGAGCTCGTTTAACTAAGCGAGGATTTTCAACGCCAGTAATTTCTACCATGCTGCAGTCTCGTCGCCGTTCCACCTCTTTAAACTATATTCGCACGTGGAGAATTTTTGAGGATTGGTGTGCAGAAGCTGACATTGTTCCTTTTCGGGCGTCAGTACCTCAGATGTTAGATTTTTTACAGCGAGGTTTTGATAAGGGACTCTCTCTTTCGTCGCTGAAGGTGCAGGCGGCAGCTTTGTCCTGTTTCAGAGGTAGAATAAGGGGTAAGTCTTTGGCTAGTCTTCCCGAGGTGGCTCGTTTTTTGAAGGGGGTCAGCCTTCTTCGTCCTCCGGTCAGATCGGTTTTTCCATCTTGGGACCTTAATCTGGTGCTTTCGTCTCTGACAAAGCCTCCTTTTGAGCCTTTACAAACATGTTCTCTGAAGGATTTAACGCTTAAGACGGTGTTTTTGGTGGCTATCGCGTCAGCTAGAAGAGTCTCAGAGTTGCAAGCTTTTTCCTGTAGATCTCCATTTCTGGAATTTTCTAAAGAGCGAGTGGTCCTTCGGCCGGTTCCTTCCTTTTTGCCCAAGGTACTATCTCGGTTTCATATGTCCCAGTCGGTTTTTCTTCCTATTCTGGGATCCTCCTCCGGAACGCAGGAGCAGCGAAAGTTGTATACTCTGGATGTTAGGAGAGTACTTAAACGGTATCTTGCGGTTACGGAGGACTTCCGTCGATCAGACCGCCTCTTTCTGCTGTTGGCTGGTCATCGCAAGGGCCTGGCAGCTTCTAAGCCTACTTTGTCTCGGTGGATCAAAGAAATGATAGCGTCTGCTTATCTTTTGGCAGACAGACCAGTCCCGGCAGCGCTTAAAGCTCATTCTACCCGGGGGCAGGCAGCCTCGTGGGCGGAGTGTTCCTTGGTGCCTCCAGCGGAGATCTATAAGGCAGCGACTTGGTCGTCACTTCATTCTTTCTCTAGGCATTACAGGCTAGATGTACAGTGTCGTCAGGAGACCGTCTTTGCATCTCGCGTACTCACAGCGGGTTTGCTGGGGTCCCTCCCTTAGGACTACTGCTTTGTTACGTCCCATCAGTCCAATCCTGGGCCGGTCCGGAGGGATGCTAAGGAAGGAGAAATTAGACCTTACCTGCTAATTTGCTTTCCTTTAGTCCCTCCGGACCGGCCCAGGTCCCTCCCGTGTTCTATGGTTCTCAATTTTACTGTGTACAGAGATGCAACTGTCGTCTACAGAGCTGTTCTGCTAGTTAGACAGTTAAAGGAGATACATTATGCTCTATAAGAAATACAAATGCATTATGTTCTACAAGTTAAATGTTTTGCAAGTTCTCTGGTTATTCAGTTCATAATATTGTACAACTTGCACAGTTTATGGGATACACATTTCTGTTCATAATTGGCCATGCCACGGCTCTGAGCTGAGTTGTTGGTGCGCCCAGTGTCACGGCAAAGCCGTAGTTTAAGCACGTTGGTTTCTCTCGTGCTGCCTGGCTGCTTAAATTCCTCAGGGCACAGAATATAGGTCCTTCTTTTCCTTTCTGCTTGGTTATTCAAATACTGGGACTAGGGTCACATGACCAGGGCTCTCATTGGCTCTCTAGAGTCAGAGTTTTTTTCTCAGTCTCCACCTGCTGGTAGGCGTGCACAACCCATCAGTCCAATCCTGGGCCGGTCCGGAGGGACTAAAGGAAAGCAAATTAGCAGGTAAGGTCTAATTTCTCCATAATCTTGTGGACCCATTAACCAGTCCTTCAAATGACAGGCCAGACAAGCTTGGCTGTATTTCCTTAAGTCTGGTAGACCTAGACCCTTCCATTTTCCAATGGCCATAAAGGAAAGGTAAACTCAATTTGGGTTTCTTCCCACCCCAACTAAAGGCCCCAACTAACCTATTCAGTTTCTTCAAGTCTTTCTTTAATATTCGAATGGGGAGAATCTGCAAGACATATAGCTATTTAGAGAAAATAGTCTTCTGATATAAACTAATGGAAGATGTGTCCAAGTGGTCGAATGACGTGTATCGCTAAATTATTTTTCCATTTGTTTATTTTTTCCAACCCATTACAAGTTGGAAAGAATTATACCAGAGTTGTTGAGAATGTCTGTTAGGGTTTAAAAGAACTCTCTGAAAATGTAATAGAAGAGGATGGAAACTTGACATATGGGGAAAAAACAGTGAAAAAACACATTGAGTACAAAAATGGGCCAGGTTGTTTTGGGTACTTAGAGAAATAAGCAATTTGCATTTCTGTGGGACAGGCAGTTACAACTTCTGTAGAATGAAAACTTATATACAATGAAACATAGCAGTTAAGGGAATTCTTCCTTTAAACTCTCTCTCCCTGTTCTCTAGTCCATTGTTTCCCAAGTCAGTCCTGGAGTACCCCTTTGCCAGTCAGGTTTTCAGGATATCCGCAATGAATATGCAAGAAAGAATTTGCATGTAACGGAGGCAGTGTATGTAAATCAATTTCATTCATATTCATTGTGGATATCCTGAAAACCTGACTGGCATGGGGGGTAAACCAGTGTGGACGGGAAATACTGCTATAGACTTCCCACCTCTTGAACTCCACCACCCTCAAAAACTACCTTCCTGCTATCACCCCACATCCACATTCACAAACTGCTTCCCTCAAAACTACCTCTAGCATTGGCTCAGTACCCCCAAACTAGCCCCTGTAATAGCCAAACCAACCTTCATACTGCCCCACTACTTCAAACTGCTCCCCTTCAACTACCTCACCACTCTCTTAACTACTCATAACTACTCCTAGCCTCTAAAATTTTCACCCCCAAATATTCTTGCCTCCCAAAAATAATTCCCCCTTCAACTACCCTGCATCTACCTATCCCCCTTCCAAAGATACCCTCACCTGTTCACTTACCTTAAGGTGCTACTGGAAAAGTGTTGGCTAAATATACCCCTTCCCGTCCTCCACCCTCCAAACTAGCATACCACCCCTTCCCCTAATCCGCATGAACAAAGCTGCCCCCTCCGCTTTCCCCACTTGTAAGGTGAGAATTTTTTTTTTTTTTTAGATAAGTACTTTTCTGTTTTGTCAGATGTTCTATGTTTATTTATGTTTAGTAAATTAATTAAATTGTAATTTGGCCTTTGTTGTTTTTTTTAACTCTGTAAACCACTTTGATTGCTATGTAGATAAGGCAGTATATCAAGTCTTTTATAAATGTAAGTGTAATAAAGCTGCAGTTGTACATAAAATATAAAGTGTAGCAGTATAAGTTGAAGTAATAATAAATATGGAATTTCCCAGACCCCAGACTTCCAGTGCCCCCCCCCCCCCTATATTCTATTAGATCGTCTGTCCTGTTTGTTCTTGGAATTGTGCCACTGAGCTACTGGGGCAGCAGTAATAATCCTGAACTACCTATGTGGAGTCAGTACACCAAACCTTCGTTTCTGTCTCTGATTCCTACTGATCTTAGGCTTTCAATTTTTTTTCTGGATCTAAAGCACTGGTAAATATAACGTATTTCTCAATACTATAGATCCAGGTCAAAGATATACTACTTAACATTTCTAGAGCGCTACTAGGATTACTCAGCACTGTACAGTTTAACAAAGAAGGACAGTCCCTGCTCGAAGGAGCTTACAATCTAAAGGACGAACTGTCAAGTTGGGGCAGTCAAGATTTCCTGAATAGAGGTGTAGTGGTTAGGTGCCGAAGGCGACATTGAAGAGGTGGGCTTTGAGTAAGGATTTGAAGATGGGCAGGGAGGGGGCCTGGTGTATGGGCTCAGGGAGTTTATTCCAAGCATGGGGTGAGGCGAGGCAGAAAGGGTGGAGAGAGGATACTGAGAGGAGGGATTTGTCTTGAGAGCGGAGGTTACGGGTAGGAAGTGTAAGGGGAGATGAGGGTAGAGAGGTAAGGTCAAAGATGTATAGATATTAATATCTACATTTAATTAGGGCTGTACTAAATATTCATATTTGATTTGGGCCCGAATACATTATACGTATTTATCTGATTAGTGATTTAAATTTGAACGTCAATAATCTGAGACTGTACTTTGCTGAATCCTTCTGAAATAAACACTTGATCTCTGATTTCACAATGCTTTTATTATTTATGTTAAAGCTCAATGACCATTATTCACATTCAGCCTAATATTTTTCATTATTCTTGTTTGGCCAAAAAGTAAAATATATATATATATATATATATATATATATATATATATATATATGTATTTTTTAAATTATATTTTGATGTTGGCGTCAGTCTGTACATTTTTACCGACTGACTCTACTGCCATGCTCTTGTGTATTTCCATCTCTTAGCCCCCCCAGGGAGGGAAAACACAGATAAGAAAGAGAACTTAGACTCCATTAGACGCAGCCAGTAAATTACCTTTATTAGCTTGTCACAGAGCCAAAAAATTACAAATAATAGTTCTCTCTCTTGGAGCAGGTTGTCAGTCAGCAGCGCACATTCTGAAAAACAAAACTGCCCCCCTAACACCTCCTGGACATCACATATATACTGTTGCAAATGCCATTTCTCATAAATCGTGATTTCCCATAAACTAGCACCATTAGGTTGCCTTATACCATTTATGGATTGGTCATGTATTCTATCAGTCTCTCCTGATGTGTTTGCACGTGAACAGTCTGTGGCCATTGGTTAGTCAGTTATCAGTATAGCGTGCAGTTAGTCACAGAGCAAAAAATTACATAGAACAATACCCTTGTGTTCTTTCTCTGTCTATCTCCCTTAGCCCTCACACTGTGTCCTCAGCCTGTCAGCAACTGCCAAGGTTACCTTATATCAGGGGTAGGCTACTCCGGTCCTCGAGAGCCGCAGGCAGGTCAGGTTTTCAGGATATCCACAATGAATATGCAGGAGATAGATTTGCAAGCACTGCCTCCATGGTATGCAAATCTATTTCCTGCATATTCATTGTGGATATCCTGAAAACCTGGCCTGCCTTTGGCTCTCGAGGGCCGGAGTTGCCTACCCCTGCCTTATATGAAAAGCATGATCTCAGCTCCCAGCTCCTGAGAAAAGCACTGTATGTTACAAAGATAACTTGTTAGGCCATCTTGTGAGAACCAAACTGACAGTACAGGCCTTAGGCCTAGCCCTTAGTAACAGGCCTAAAAAGAGGAAAGAATATACACTCTTCATACCTAGCCAGCCTACTAAACTTTGAGTTATCCTTAAAACTTCTTTCAAATGTCAATTATTTGAGGAGGCGGTAGTGTATGAAAACACTTGTTAGTCTGATGTAGAGTATTTTGTTACATGGAGGAGTGTATGCTTACTTTTTTCTTCCACTATGTTCTATAGCATAGAAGTAGCCGTGGCTAATTTTCTTAAGCTGATTTCCTTTATTTTCTCCTTAGATTCAATGGAGGTGAAGCCTATCATGACAAGGAAACTGAGGAGAAGGCCCAATGATCCTGTTCCAATCCCAGATAAGAGGAGAAAACCTGCCCCTGATATCCTTTCATTTATACTTCAGTATTGAGCCACTCCTCATTCACGGTTAGTAAATATTGGTGGATCCACTGGATTGTGCACCACCTTCACATTTACATACTGGTGTATGAAGCAGAGAGAGGCCTTGCTGGAGCAGATGTTCAGGTAATCGTCTCATCAACTTTGATAGGTGTTCAGATGATTAGAGCTTGAGTGATTAGACTTGGACTGGATTAAGTATAGGTAGGTGTATGCTCATCTAATCAGCATGGAAGAGAATCAAAGAGGAAATGACAGAAAGTTAACTTTAGGGCCACCGAGAGACTGAGCCAGGCCCGGGGCAGAATCGTCATCGCCGCCGCTGCCCCTCCCCCAAACATCGTCACCATTGCCCCTGCCCGCCAAAACTGAGCATGCGCGGCCTGAGGGCCCAACAGCTGCTAGACAGTCAATGCAAAGGGGTGGCCTGGTGCCAGAGTTTTCTTTCTCTTGCTCCTGTCGGGACGTGATCATCCGGGTCCTGTCAGGAGCAGGAGAGAGAGAGAGACACCTGCGCCGGCCCTCCCCCCTTCTCGGCGGCTATGGTTGACTTGAATAAAGAGTATTCTCTAAGGCCAAACCAAATGGGATGCCTTCAAAGATGGGTTATATCATCTGCTGGAGCCTGCACATTTCAACGTTTGCTTTTTTTTTTTGTTTTGTTTTTACTTGATTGTATGTATGAATGTTACAGAATAGTTGAATTGGGCTGCCACAGATCTTTGCTTTTTTTGCTTTTCCGTAGAGCTGAGAACCAATGACATCAATGTAAACTTATAATAGCCCTGTGCACTATTGAGCCCATCAATATTGCCTACTCTCCAGCAAATGGTAGATGTGGGTAAGCCTGTGTACTCTTGATGAGTTTTTTCAGGTAGGTTGGTTGGAGTAAGGGGCTTTTGTTTCCCTCCCAGAGCAGGAAAAAAAAAATCACTTGTAAGAAGCTCTTTCAGTCATTCAGAGCAGGGGCTTGTGCTTAAGCTCTTGACTGGGGATGTTAAACCCAAGAGGCTGGGTCCTTCCCCCTTTTTCCCTCTTGTATTAGTGCTCTGGTTACCTCCAGAGAAAGGGATGGTTGTGTGTAAGTGAAGTGGACTCACAGCTATATTGTGTTTTCCTGAAGAGCAAAGAAGATGAGGTCGGCCTGAAGTGTAATGGTATTTTTAGCACTCTATGGTCAGGAAAATACAAAGCACGTCCCCTGACTATACAGATTTAATTTCTAAGCTCCTGTACAATTCTGACAAGCAATGAAACAGGCCAGTAATTATAAAAATAAAAGTATATTTATTTTAGCAGTAAGTAAATTACTGGAATAAGGGAGGCAACTATGATGGGAAAATTATGCACAATGCTAGGTCACTCAGAGAAAAATAACCTGCCCTTATTAAAAGGGGTTTAAAGTAAACACATGCTTAGGCCCTAGGTCCAGAATCCAGGGCACCTGCTTATTACCCAGTAGCAGTACAGAGCTGGTTTTATATAATCTGATGCTTATGCCTTTCCCTGGTGATGCAGAATGGTACAAACCTGTTTTTGTCAGTGGAAATTGGGCCCACATAGGCAGTGAATTGGGTTTTCTAGAGGCTTCTCCCTTTCCCTAGGTATCCAAAGCCTTTCCTTGGGCCTTATTATTTGACATGCCATGTTTACACTGCTTTGTCTCTGAACCCCCCTGCCATAGCCAGAGACCTTCACCCTTCCTTATCAGTTAGTAACTGAGGGAGAGAAACATTTCTTTGTTCTGTGGATGTGCATGTTGACTTGACCAGACTCTGTTCATGCCTACACAGTTGATTGGTCATCCTGGTCAGGTCCTGCCCCACCCGGGCTGGGCAAAGCACCATGCACTGTTACTTTATAGGGCAATTTCTTTGGAGATTTCTTTCTTTTTTTGCTCTGATATGCCATCTCTGTGCACTGTGGAGATACATCCGTGAGTCTTTTCTGGCCAGACACTTCCTTGCCCCCTCTCCATGCACGGGAGGTTAGAGACTGCCAAAATTACTGTCCATCTGTAACCAGAATGTATGTGAACTGATTATTCTGCTGGCACCGTATTAAATGTACCTATTGTCCTATTTCCCGGATGAATGTGTGAGTTTGGAATCTATTCACATTTGTCATCCAAAAATTGAAATTCATGGACCTTACTATCTTTTTTTCTCTTATTATCTTTGTTGTTTTTACGATACCTGTACGATTATTATCTTCCATTACATTGTCTAATTGTATTTTCTGAATTGTAACCTGCCCTATGGTTTTGTGTAAGCCACATTGAGCCTACAACTAGTGGGAAAATGTGGGGTATAAATGTGTTAAATAAAAAGAGCTGATAAGGTACAATGTAGATCACCTGGAGAGATGCAGCAGGAGCTCTGAAGGGTCCCGTGGTTCAGAAGAATCCCAACAGTGCAGGGAGGAGCAGTGGAGGTGGGTGGAGTCAATCTGTTCAAAATTCTGCTGCCTGACTTATATTCCGCCAGTATTCCTATGCTCATATTAGTCCTCTTCTGAAGTCACTTAATTGGCTTCCTATCCGTTTCCGCATATAGTTCAAACTCCTCTTACTGACTTACTCTGCAGCTCCTCATTATCTCTCCACTCCTCTCCCTACACTTCTCCCTGGGAACTCACTTCATCATGTAAATGTCTCTTATCTGTACCTGTCTCCTCCACTGCCAGCTCCACTTAATGGCCCTTTTTGAAGTGGTGTTAACTGCAGCCACATTATTGGCATTCGAGAGTTAATGTGTGGCACCAACCTGCTTGCTTGCTCTCATAGCTAACCATGCTGTCTCTTTCCTGTGCTGGCTGTTAATAAGTGGTAACGGTTACTGTGGGCCCATTCTAATGGCTGTCATGCAGTAAAACACATTCCAACTGCTTAATGCACGCTGTGTTAAAGACCTGTTCTACGCGTAATTTAGGCGTCTGCATTTACACTAGGTTTTCATTGGTGTAAATGACTGTGACTAAATATATCGCTGAAAATGGGCGCTGGGCATATTCGATAAACCACGCCTACCTTTAGGCGTATTTTTTTTGTTGCTGATTTTTTTAGATATGATGTATAGAATCTTAGCCCATAGTGGGTAAAAAAAAACCAAAACAAATAAACTTGTGATTTTGATACACATCCATTGGGTTGTAAGAAGCTATATGGAAGCTCGGGTGATTTTATGAGACTTTTTCTTCCCCTAAGATCAAATTAAAGATTTGTGATATTTTTGGTGAACTTCTGCCTATCATTGTTGTCAAGCAGCTGCTTATTGGCGATAGATCAGCATTGCATTATATTCACAATATACACCCTCTTCCCACTCCATACCTCTACCACCTTCCTCCCTTACCCATTTTACTTATTCACTTTATTTTCCACCTCTTTATTCACTATATTACAGCTGTTATCCTTTTTGTGTTATCTTTAAACCGGTTATATTACGTAAGCCGCATTGAACCTGCTAATGAGTGGGAAAGCGCGGGGTATAAGTGTTACAAATAAATATATTGAAGGTTTTAATACAGAATTTAGGCATTGCCACGTTGTAGATAGGCTCCTGCATTAACACTGTGTCTGTCTTATCCACATACTTGTTGACATGAAAGAATTCCTACATGCAAAATGAAGGTGTGATGTCTCACTGCTAAATCTTTGCTGACTTGTTGCTGATGTATTTACCAATGTAGTTAACAGTTCTATTTTACTTACTGTATGAGTTTACTGAGAAGAGACATTTGACCACATCTTGAGCACTTTTTAATGTTGTCTGTTACATTGCCAAATATTTAGTTCTCTGTTATTAAGGCAGTTTTGAATTGGGTTCTTTACTGTTGCTAGTAACTTTGTAATTTTATATTGAAATTCTTTAGAACTCTTGAATGAATGCCATCTGGTTCTGGTGACTTGTTACTGTTCAGTTTAACAAACTGTGCTAAGTAGTGTTCGCCTTTCTTTCATATAGTTTTCCAAAAGTTTAATACACTTTTTTCTATCCAGTAGCATCACCTTATTTTGATAGTTTGATTTAGCCTCAGAAAAAGGCTTGTGAGAATCTTTCCCAGTACTTGTGGTAAATGCTGGTGCTAAGAATTCTTTCAGCTTCTCTGTACATTTATGATCTAGTGGTCCTTTATTGCTTTTGATATATTAAAATTAGCCTGCTTTAATTCAATTTAGCATTTAAGTTTTTAGAGTTTATGTAGCTTTGATTTCAGCTTTTGGATGTCTTTTTGACTCTTACAGCCCTTTTTACTCTCGTAACCATACTGAGGACAGAGCGTCTAACTACTTTTTTTGTTTTATGTGAGGTATACAATTATACTGTGATGCTAATAAGGTCACGTTGTTTCTGAGCACACCATACACATTTAAATGAGTATTTTAGTTCATTTGTTTCATTTTCCTGAACTAATTGCTTTATTATATTGATCTTGGGATCAGCATTTTTGCTTGTTCCCAATTTCAATTTATACCTAGATGTTAAATGGACTCCATGCTGCCTCCAATTCTGCTGCCTTTTTGAATATACCCAGTGGTGTGCTGGAGCAGGCTCTCACAGGCTCGCAAGAGCTGAGAATTTTGGGAGCCGGTTGTTAAAGTAAGGCCCTCCATGGCTACTTTAACAACTGGTTCCCAAAATGTGGGCTTGGGCCTCCTGCTGAATTCTCTTTTACTTTGCTGGTGGGGATGCTGAGCCCTGCCAGCCAAGTAAATAGTCTGCTGCTGCTCCCCGCTCCTTGTTTCCAGCTCTGGGCAGCAGGCTGAGACTTCTTGAGCATGTGAGAGAAGTTCCAGCATGCTGCTCAGAGCAAGACGTTGGGAGTGGTGGCTGTCAGCAAAGGTATGCCTAGAGGGAGGAGAGAGAGGCAAGTGTTGCTCTCCCCCGCCAGCCACCCCTGGCCCCAGGGCCGTGCCAACCCGGTAAGCGAGGTAAGCATGGCAGGAGGGCGCCGACCTCTGGAGGGCGCCGCCGCGCCATGCTTACCGCCGCCACCTACCTCAGCTCCCGGACCCCGACAGCAGCGCTGGAGCCCGCCCACCCAACATTCCCTCGCATATCCTCCCCCGGGCAGTGGCGTAACTAAAAACGGATTTTAAAAAAAATGCAGGCAGGCACATTTTTTAAAATTTGTGCTTCCTCCCCTCCCTTTCCTCCCACCTACCGTTCCGCAACACGCCTCCCGAGACCCAGCCCCTTCCCAAGCCTACCACCAACCACGTTCCGTTCTCCCTCTCATCCTCCCACCCCAGGGCCCCGACTGTCAAGTTTTCTCTTACTTTGTTGCAGCAATAAGAAGCTGATTTGAGCCCAGCCGGCGTCGGATCCTTCCCTCTGCTTTCGTCATTCACGAGTCCCACCCTCGCGCAAACAGGAAGTGTGTGAGCGAGAGCAGGACTCGGAGGAGCGAGGGAAGGATGTGGGCAGTGTGCTTTCGTCTTTGTTAAGGTAAGGTTTGACGGTCCGTGGAGGGAGGAGTGACAAAAGGGGCGCTGGACACGGGGAGAGATAGGAGGGGGGAACAAAATGGCGCTGGACTTGGGGGAGAGAAAAAGGGGAAAACAAAGCGTTGGAGAGAGAGGGGGGAAACAGCGGTGCTGGGGGGGGGGGTTGGAGAGAGGGAAAACAGCGGTGCTGGACTGGGGGGGGGGGGAGGCTATCTAGATTTAACCCACAATGATAGTAAATGCTATTGAAAACAATAGCAAAAAGATTAGAAATAAGGGACCCCCGATGTGTGGGTCCATCTGTAAGAAGGGAAGAGGAGATGTTAGACTATGGGGGAGGGAAGGGCAGGACTGTTCCCAACTATGAGTAGGTAGGAGAGCTGATGCTGAGCTATGGGGGAAGGGAAGGACAGGACTGATGTTCAGTTACAAGGAAGGATGGGGAAAGGGGTAGGCAAGGGCAGGGCAGATGTTGGGGCATGAAGGGTAGGGAAGGGCAGAGCTGCAGAGATGCCAAGCTATTCAGTTCCAGGCTGGAGATTTTGGGGCTATCCTGGTTTTGAACTTATATCCCAAAACAGTGTGGGATTTGTAGTGCCCATTGAGTGCTTCGAGTCCCATAATGCAACAGCATAGAATGGGCAGAAATGCAGGACTGTCCCAAAATTTCCAGCCTGGAACTGGGTAACTGGAACTGTAAAGAGGCCCGGAGGGAGAGAAGAGAACGTGGCTGGAAACGGTAGGAGGAGCGAGAGAGGGAGAGAAAGAGGGGACATGGAAAAGAGCAGCAGAGAGCCATGGACATGGAAAAGAGCAGGGGAGAGCCAGAAAGAGATGGGGAGAGAAAGAGGGGCCATGGAAAAGAGCAGGGGAGAGCCAGGGACATGGAAAAAAGCAGGGGAGAGCCAGAAAGAGATGGGGAGAGAAAGAGGGGCCATGGAAAAGAACAGGGGAGAGCCAGGGACATGGAAAAAAGCAGGGGAGAGCCAGGGACATGGAAAAAAAGCAGGGGAGAGCCAGAAAGAGATGGGGAGAGAAAGAGGGGCCATGGAAAAGAGCAGGGGAGAGCCAGGGACATGGAAAAAATCAGGGGAGAGCCAGGGACATGGAAAAAATCAGGGGAGAGCCAGAAAGAGATGGGGAGAGAAAGAGGGGCCATGGAAAAGAGCAGGGGAGAGCCAGGGACATGGAAAAGAGCAGGGGAGAGCTAGAGAGAAGATGCTGGATGGAAGGGGGTACAGAGAGAGAGAGAGATGAGTGGAAAGAGGGGACATGGGTAGGAGAGAGAGAAGCTGCTGGGGAGAAACTGGGGGAGACCCTAGCTGTCAGACTGAGAAAGGCTGGATGAAAGGAGGGAGAAAGGAGAAATGCTGGAAGGAGGGGTCAGAATGAGGGAAGACGCTGGTAGGGAGGGAAAGAGGAAAGACACTGGAAGGATGGGGAGAGAGAGGACATGCTGAATGGAAAAGGGTCGAGAAAGAGAACTGTCTAGAAGGAAGGGGAGATAGAGGGAGACAATGGACGGAAGGATTGGGAGAGGGTAATAGGTGGAAGGATGGAGAGAGAAAGAGGGATGACACTGGCTGGAAGGGTAGGAGAGAAAGAGGGAAGGTGCTGGACATGGGTGGATGGAGGGGAAGGCAGGTGGGAGAGGAGGGTTGCTGGACATGGATGGAGGGGAGGGAAGACAGAGGAAGGCAATGCAGATGGATGGAGGGGAAGGGAGAGAGAAGAAATGATCGACATGGATGGAGGGGAGGGAAGAGAGAGGAAGCAGATGAGATGAGGGAAAAGGGAGAAAACCTGCACATGGATGGAGAAAATAGGCAGAAGCTGGATCCACTGGACAATCAAGTCTGCAGAGGACCCAGCTTTTACTTACCAATGTAAGGCAAGAAAGGAGGAAAGTAAAGAAATAAATGGAAAGGAAGACCTGGAAATGGAATTAAGAGGACAGATAGCAGCAGAATCAGGTACTGGGCCAGCATGATCAGAAAAACAAAGTCACCAGACAACAAAGGTAGAAAAAATCATTTTATTTTCATTATAGTGTTTGGAATATGTGCACTTTGATAATCGGGTTCTCAACGTTAAAAGTTTATATTTATTTTATGGCATTTTATACTAGACCGGGGGGGGGGGGGGGGGGGGGGGGGGGGGGGGGCGCCAACTGATAGTCTGCAGGGGGGCACCAGAGACCCTAGGCACGGCCCTGCCTGGCCCTTCCAACTGCAGAGCTGGCTACGTCCAGAGAAAGAGCCTGTTGTTAAAAATTTACCAGCACACCCCTGTATATACCTTTTAAATCACCTAAATAACTTCCTTCTTTTTTTGGCACAGCAGTTTGTGCCTACTTGATTAGAACCTTTATTGAATCTCTGGTACCATGAGCCTTCAATCACAACAAAGGCATCTTTATCTCTCTCCCAACTTGGCCCAGCCATCAGTTGGACCCACAGACAGTGGCTGCCTCCCAGAATGCATGTGGTTAAGCAGTGGCTGACACTGTCAGGGGCTGTAAATATTGCTTCCACAACACCTTGGGCAACCTGCTGAACCCAGCCTTGTGCATGACAGTATATAGTGCATGAAACACCTCTAAGAAGTTTGAAAATATCTAACTTCAGTTTGCGAGTGGTTTGTCTAGGGATATATTTAAAGACTCCAACAGGGGAGTCACAGTACTCAAATTATTATCATTGGTTCCAGTGTTTGGATCGAGTTCCTGTGATTATGCTCTTTCTGGATAGTTGAAGATTTAAAAGCGTCCTTCCTGAAGCAGCTTAAGAACTGGCGAAACAAGGCGCACTTGTTAAAGGCGCCATTTGGTAAACTGGAGCAAAGGAGGACTGCCGTTCCCTATTTTGCGTGTTTGGACGGACGAGATTAATACCCTGTGGAGAACATTTTTAAGTCTGTTTGGACTCAAGTTTTCAGCTAAGTACCTGGTGGATTTCCTTGCACTGTATGGCGGGGGACCCGGGGGGGGCTATTTATACTCCGGTTGTTCTACACTTAGATATTAGGGAATTGTGACAGAGTTTTAGGTATTAATGTGTGGTCATCTTTCAGTTTGGCGTGTGTGTTGGTAATTGGGGGATTATCAGATGGAAAAGGGTTTTTCATATTCATCCGGTTTTCTCATCCTTGATGAGTTTTTACGGTGGATGGTTTTTTCCCTTTTCCTCCTGACTGGAACCAATGATAACAACGGACTTCATAAAGCATAGGGATTGAATGTGATTTCTAACTGTTTCCCTATTTGGAGAGTTGAGGTTCCAATTTGAGTAAATTTGAGTACTGTGACTCCCGTGTTGGAGTCTTTAAATATATCCCTAGACAAACCACTCACAAACTGAAATTAGATATTTTCAAACTTCTTAGAGGTGTTTCATAATTATTTAGTGAGTTTGAATTTCCCTGAATCATTTAGAAATTTCTTTAATAGTATATAGTGCATGCCATTCGGATAGCCCTAAATTTCTTCTCAATCTAAATATTTTTTGAAAAAATTTTTCACATGTGTGTTTTGCTATGAGGATGACTAATTTGACTGTATTGTGGCCAGTATTACAAACTGACTTCAGCTATTGTTAAGTTCTTAATAAGGTCTTCTGTAGTATTCAGATCAATCTCATGAGTTGCTTCTTTTGTAAATTCCAAGGTGATTTGCCTCACTTATCACCCCTACCACTGCAATTTCCCCACCCCTAGCTGCTGTTGTTGTTGTTGTTACATTTGTACCCCGCGCTTTCCCACTCATGGCAGGCTCAATGCGGCTTACATGGGTCAATGGAGGGTTAAGTGACTTGCCCAGAGTCACAAGGAGCTGCCTGTGCCTGAAGTGGGAATCGAACTCAGTTCCTCAGTTCCCCAGGACCAAAGTCCACCACCCTAACCACTGTTCGTCTGTCCAATTTAGATTGTAAGCTCTGTTGAGCAGGGACTGTCTTTTCATGTTCATTTGTACAGCGCTGCGTAAGTCTAGTAGCGCTATAGAAATGTTTAATAGTAGTAGTAGTAGTGTTATCCAGAAATGTTTTATGTGTATGTTATACTCTTAAGATACATTTAATACTTGCAGTTGCAAATATTTATAGTGAATTTTCTCTTTCCTTTTTATAACATAATAGGAATATTTCATGTCTTAAATCATTGGAGCACTGCAAAGAATCTAAAAGCCTCTTAAAATACTAGAAAATATAGAAAAAGGAGAAAAAAGGTCAGGCAGGTTAGTTTTATTCTTGCCAGAGCCTCTTTCAAGCATACAATTCCTGCTAGGATTTCATGTACCCTGTTTCTGATCTCTTCCCTTCCTCTTGTGCTTCAGTCGGGCACCGTGTACTCTCTGTTTGGTAGCCTCTGCTCCCGTCTTTGACTCTTTTGAGCTCCATTTGCTTCGTCTGTGGTGGCGTCTTACCTTGCTAGATTTCTTGGGTTCTATATGTTCTCTCTCTGGCAGTCTCTCCTTCCATTGGCAGCTACCTTTTATTCCCTGGGTCCTCTCTCCCACCGTTTCCTTCACAGCAGCTCCCGCTGGTTCCATGTGCTCTCTCTCTGGCATTCTCTCTGGATGCTGCAGTACCCTCACATTCCATGTACTTTCTCTTCGGCAGTCTCTGTTGTCAAGAGCACCCGCTGGTTCCTTATAATCTTTTGCCTTGCAGCTTCCCCTTGTTTCCTTTGCAGAGATACAATGAAAAAAAAACTCAATGAGAAATGCTACTTGCTGCCCATTTGGGAGTGATCTATTTTCCCATGAGAAAAGAAACAAAAGGGTAACTAGATTTTCTAAAGGATAGTAGGTCCTACAAGGAAGGCCACAACTTTTACAAATGCAGTGTATAAAGTACATGCTAAAATATTGAAAGAGCAATAAACTAATTGATACAGAAGTCTGACACTGCCATAGTCATGAACGGAGGATTAATGCAAAGCACCACTCTGTTGTAATAACATTTAGCTTAAGGGTAGGTAAGTTGCTTAAGCCTGGAGCTCTCTGATGCTGCACTTTGAAGTGACCTCTACAAAGAAACTTTGGCCCTCCAAATTAGGTACTAGAGATCACAAGAAGTCGTAGATTCAAAGGGAATATTTATCACTATGGTTAAAATCATTTTGATGTTGTAGTACATTGCAGAATTGTTTTGTGGAAGGCTTCAAATAAAGCACACTCCAGAAGTTGGGTTTCCTTTCATAAAAGGAGGCAAAACCAGGTAAGAAAGTATTATGAGATAAGAGGCAGCCTCGATGAGTCAGGGCATATTACTTTGCTGGGATATCTGCTGAGTTAAAGCTTGCAGTAAAGAATTTCTAGGTTTATTGATAAAATCTTTTATAAAAAAGCAAACATTAGTAGCTTGTTCAAATGATCTAAAATTTTCCCTTAGTTTAAATGTAATTGTAGAGCCCTAGAGTAAAAGGAAAGGAGGTTGGGGTGTTAAATACTTCTCAGGTCTATATCATTTTGCCTTACTTTAGACTTTAGTCTTATTTCCTAATCACCCCAGGCACATCTCTTGATTTTATAGTCAATAATTCAAGTTAAGAGGAGAAGAGGTGAACTTACCAGCTCAGGATATTTTCATTAGAATGTGATTCACCCTAAACAACATTTCGTAATTCAGTGAGAATCAAACTCAAAAGAAAAGCATAAAACATAGCAAATAACCATAAGGCCTTTTGTATTAGTTTAGTAAATCTACGTGCTCAGCAAGTTTAAATAACCAACCACTCGCTAATACTAAGATGCAAACAGCAGTCCAGCAGCAAGATGGTACTAACCAGTCTTTTGCACTGAGTGTCATGTAAGATGATCTCACAGTAGCTGAGAGAGAATGTGCACTCAGTATAAAGAGATTAGACTTAAGGCTAGAGTAACAGACTTGGATGAGCTGAGGCAGACAGAGAGGTATATAGAGGAGACCTACAGGGACGTAGTACAGAAGTCCCATCTTCAGTCTGGCAGCCTCTGTACTGTCTTGTAGAGGGAGGTCATCTAAAAAGACAGCAACCCTTTGAAGCAGAAAGCAATCCTGCAGGCAGGAACTGTCCTCTAGGGAATGCATTATACTCTGAAGATGTATCTCTAGGGGCTACTGCCCAGGAAGGAAAGGTTAAGATGGCGGATATTTAATTACCAATATATACTCAAAAACTGAGGCAGGCCCAAAAATGGGGGTCTCTGTTTATATTCGACTCCCCACCTGATGACCAACACTTCTGTCCTTCCGTCCCCACCAGATAAATGGCATTTCTGTCCCTGTAGCATCCTTGGTGTCCTCCTGTGGCCATCTTCCTCCAGCCCCCTCCCCCAAACACTCGCTCCCTCCCTCTATTGTAAAGACAACAGCCCCCCCCCCCCCCATCCTGGGCCTACCTTACAGCCCTGTTGGTCCAGTGGTGAGCTGGGGCAGGAGTGATCCTCCTATGCTCCTTCCTGTGCAGTTTCCCTACTGAAAATGGCTGCTCAGGTTTCAGCAGCAGTCTTGTGAGATTGCTGTGGGAACTTGCAGCAGCCATTTTTGGAACGAAGACTGCACAGGCAGGGCATAGGAGGAATTCTCCTGCCTCGGATCACCACTGGACCACCAGGGCTATAAGGTAGGCCTGGGGAAGGGCCTATGGTGGGTCATGGAGGGGGGGTGTTCCCTTTACAATGCAGGGAGTGAGCAAGTGGGAGTTAGCAGTTTAGGAGGGGAGCTGGGGGCAGAGCCGGCGGCGGCAGGACACCTTGGGAAAGGAAGGGAATGGCAGGAATGCCGGATGCCACGGGAGAGGGAGGGAAGGAAGGAGTGAGATGATTACTTGAATATAAACCATAGGTTTATATGAGTTAACCTACCCCCCCCCCTTTTTTTTAGAGAGGGGTATGTTATTTCTATTTATTTTCAGTTGGGTTTATATTTGAGTATATATGGTACGAGGCTTGTAGATGGCTGGGTGACTGGTGGATGTAAAGATCGCTTAGTTACCTGCTTGGTGCAAAGGTAATGGACCTCATGTCACCTACATAAGATTTTAGATAATGCTGAGGAGGAGCCAGCTGTCTTGGTATATAGCAACAAAGTACACAAACAAGATTGTTCATTGGTGTGCATATAATATTACGCCAAATAAGCCATTATATGGCTTTGAAGACCCATTTTTCATTATTGCCTTTGATCAACCCATCAGTGGTGTCATGCCTAGGATACACTGAGCCTGCTTTTTCTCTGTTTTTTTTTTTATTTTGCTACTACCACTGTTCTCTTTTACTACTACTTGACATTTCTAAAGCGCTACTAGGGTTACGCAGCGCTTTTCCCTTTCTTGTCATTAACTGACATTCTCCGAGGACAAGCAGGCTGCTTGTTCTCACTGATGGGTGACGTCCTCGGCAGCCCCTCCAATCGGAATCTTCCTAGCAAAGTCCTTTGCTAGCTCTTGCGCGCACCGCGCATGCGCGGCCGTCTTCCCGCCCGAAACCGGCTCGAGCCGGCCAGTCTTCTTTCGTCTGCACTCGGTACGGCTGTGTTTTTTGCCGTGTTGAGCCCCGGAGAGTCGACCTCGCGCGTCCGTTTTAATCGACGTGTTTTTTCTTCGGAAAAGTTTTCTTTCGTTCGGAAAGTGCTCCGGAAACCCCCTTGGGTTTCGTTTGCCCCTTCCCGTATTTCCAGTTTTTGCCCCGGTAAGTTTTCTTTCGTTGTCGGGGTAGGCCTCTTTTCGGCCTCGGTCGAGATTTTTCTCCCTTAAAGTTTTGGTGCTCCAAATTCGTCATTTCGGATTTTGACTTCGCCGGCGTGATTTTTACGCCCATGACATCGAAGCCTTCCAGCGGCTTCAAGAAGTGCACCCAGTGCGCCCGGGTAATCTCGCTCACTGATAGGCACTCTTCGTGTCTTCAGTGTCTGGGGGCCGAGCACCGTCCCCAGAACTGTAGTCTGTGTTCCCTCTTACAAAGGCGGACTCAAGTAGCGAGATTGGCCCAGTGGAACGTTTTGTTCTCGGGCTCTTCGTCGGCATCGGCACCGGGGTCATCGTGTGCATCGACGTCATCAGCGTCCAGACCTTCTTCCTTGGCTGCCAGTGCATCGAGGCATCGGCCCTCTGCATCGGCGCCGAGACATCGGATAGCTGCATCGACGTTGGTGGTACCGGGACCTCGTCTCCTGATGTCGTCGGACGGTGGTGCATCGAGTGGAGTGCAGGTGAGGGCTGTCCATTCCCCTGCTGGTGGCGGTGAGCCCTCGGGTGGGTCTCCTCCTACCCTGAGGGCTCCTGCGGTACAGCCCCCCCGAGACCGACCTCCTTCGGCCTCGGCCCCGAGGAAGCGACGGATGGATTCTACGTCCTCCTCGTCGGTGCCGGGGAGCTCCGGTGACATGCTTCGGAAGAAGTCGAAGCATCGACACCGGTCTCCTCCCCGCGTCGGCACCGAGAGCTCTGGGTCGCCGAGGGAGTCGGCACCCAGCAGGCATCGGCACCGAGAGGACCGCTCACCCTCTGTTCAGGAGGTGTCGATGCGCTCCACTCTGGACAGCCCGGAACAGCCTCCACGCCCGGAACAGGTTCTGACGTCGACGCCTGCATCGACCTCCATGCCTTTCTCTGCAGCCGCTCTGAACGAGAGCCTCCGGGCCGTTCTCCCAGAGATTCTGGGAGAGCTGTTGCGCCCTACCCCTCCGGTACCGGCGGTGCTTGCGCCTCCGGTACCGTCGAGCGTGGCGCCGGCTGGCCCATCGCCCGGGGTGAGGTCCCCGACGTCGGTACCGCGTGCGGTGCCGACTGCGGCCACCTCCCAGGAGGGCTCCCCGACTACGTCGGCGGAGGGAGCTTCGCCGATGCGGGCGAGGGAGTCTACCTCTCGACGCCCCCATCGTGGACGTGGCTCCACGGAGTCGAGCCGGGCACGGTTGCAGACGCAGGTCCGTGAACTTGTGTCTGACACCGAGGGTGAGGCCTCGTGGGAGGAAGAAGAAGACCCCAGATATTTCTCTGACGAGGAGTCTGAGGGTCTACCTTCTGATCCCACTCCCTCTCCTGAAAGACAGCTTTCTCCTCCCGAGAGTCTGTCTTTTGCTTCCTTTGTCCGGGAGATGTCTACGGCCATCCCCTTCCCGGTGGTTGTGGAGGACGAGCCCAGGGCTGAAATGTTTGAGCTCCTGGACTATCCTTCTCCACCTAAGGAAGCGTCCACTGTTCCCCTGCACCATGTCCTCAAAAAGACATTGCTGGCGAACTGGACCAAGCCTTTAACTAATCCCCACATCCCCAAGAAGATCGAGTCCCAGTACCGGATCCATGGGGACCCAGAGCTGATGCGCACTCAGTTGCCTCACGACTCTGGAGTTGTGGATCTGGCCCTAAAGAAGGCTAAGAGTTCTAGGGAGCATGCTTCGGCGCCCCCGGGCAAAGACTCTAGAACCTTAGACTCCTTTGGGAGGAAGGCCTACCATTCCTCTATGCTCGTGGCCAAAATTCAGTCTTACCAGCTCTACACGAGCATACACATGCGGAACAATGTGCGACAGTTGGCGGGCTTGGTTGATGCTCTTCCCCCTGAGCAAGCCAAGCCTTTTCAGGAGGTGGTCAGGCAGCTGAAGGCGTGCAGAAAATTCCTGGCCAGAGGAGTTTATGACACTTTTGATGTTGCGTCCAGGGCCGCTGCTCAAGGTGTGGTGATGCGCAGGCTCTCATGGCTGCGTGCCGCCGACCTGGAGAATAGAATCCAGCAGCGGATTGCGGACTCGCCTTGCCGTGCGGACAACATTTTTGGAGAAAAAGTCGAGCAGGTGGTAGAGTCTCTCCACCAGCGGGACACCGCATTCGACAAGTTCTCCCGCCGGCAGCCTTCAGCTTCTACCTCTACAGGTAGACGATTTTTCGGGGGAAGGAAGACTGTTCCCTATACTTCTGGTAAGCGTAGGTACAATCCTCCTTCCCGACAGCCTGCGGCCCAGGCTAAGACCCAGCGCGCTCGCTCTCGTCAGCAGCGTGCGCCTCAGCAAGGCCCCGCGGCTCCCCAGCAAAAGCAAGGGGCGAGCTTTTGACTGGCTCCAGCAGAGCATAGCCGACATCCAAGTGTCAGTGTCGGGCGACCTGCCAGTCGGAGGGAGGTTGAAAGCTTTTCACCAAAGGTGGCCTCTCATAACCTCCGATCAGTGGGTTCTGCAAATAGTCCGGCAAGGATACACCCTCAATTTGGCTTCCAAACCTCCAAATTGTCCACCGGGAGCTCAGTCCTACAGCTTCCAGCACAAGCAGGTACTTGCAGAGGAACTCTCCGCCCTTCTCAGCGCCACTGCGGTCGAGCCCGTGCCATCCGGGCAAGAAGGGCTGGGATTCTATTCCAGGTACTTCCTTGTGGAAAAGAAAACAGGGGGATGCGTCCCATCCTAGACCTAAGGGCCCTGAACAAATATCTCGTAAAAGAAAAGTTCAGGATGCTTTCCCTGGGCACCCTTCTCCCCATGATTCAGCAAAACGATTGGCTATGCTCTCTGGACTTGAAGGATGCCTACACTCACATCCCGATACTGCCAGCTCACAGGCAGTATCTGCGATTTCAGTTGGGCACACGCCACTTCCAGTACTGTGTGCTACCCTTTGGGCTCGCCTCTGCGCCCAGGGTGTTCACAAAGTGCCTAGCTGTGGTAGCAGCGGCGCTTCGCAGGCTGGGGGTGCACGTGTTCCCATATCTCGACGATTGGCTGGTGAAGAACACATCCGAGGCAGGAGCCCTGCAGTCCATGCAGATGACTATTCGCCTCCTGGAGCTACTGGGGTTTGTGATAAATTATCCAAAGTCCCATCTTCTTCCAGTGCAGAAGCTCGAATTCATAGGAGCTCTGCTGGATTCTCGGACGGCTCGCGCCTATCTCCCAGAGGCGAGGGCCAACAACTTGTTGTCCCTCGTCTCGCGGGTGCGAACGTCCCAGCAGATCACAGCTCGGCAGATGTTGAGATTGCTGGGCCACATGGCCTCCACAGTTCATGTGACTCCCATGGCCCGTCTTCACATGAGATCTGCTCAATGGACCCTAGCCTCCCAGTGGTTTCAGGCTGCTGGGGGTCTAGAAGACGTGATCCACCTGTCCACGAGTTTTCTCGAATCCCTGTATTGGTGGACAATCTGGTCCAATTTGACTCTGGGACGTCCTTTCCAAATTCCTCAGCCACAAAAAGTGCTGACAACGGATGCGTCTCTCCTGGGGTGGGGAGCTCATGTCGATGGGCTTCACACCCAAGGAAGCTGGTCCCTCCAGGAACGCGGTCTACAGATCAATCTCCTGGAGTTGCGAGCGATCTGGAACGCCCTGAAGGCTTTCAGAGATCGGCTGTCCCACCAAATTATCCAAATTCAGACAGACAACCAGGTTGCCATGTACTATGTCAACAAGCAGGGGGGCACCGGATCTCGCCCCCTGTGTCAGGAAGCCGTCAGCATGTGGCTCTGGGCTCGCCGTCAAGGCATGGTGCTCCAAGCCACATATCTGGCAGGCGTAAACAACAGTCTGGCCGACAGGTTGAGCAGGATTATGCAACCTCACGAGTGGTCGCTCAATTCCCGAGTGGTGCGCCAGATCTTCCAAGCGTGGGGCACCCCCTTGGTGGATCTCTTCGCATCTCGAGTGAACCACAAAGTCCCTCAGTTCTGTTCCAGGCTTCAGGCCAACGGCAGACTGGCATCGGATGCCTTCCTCCTGGATTGGGGGGAAGGCCTGTTGTATGCTTATCCTCCCATTCCTCTGGTGGGGAAGACTTTGTTGAAATTCAGACAAGACCGAGGCACCATGATTCTGATTGCTCCTTTTTGGCCGCGTCAGATCTGGTTCCCTCTTCTTCTGGAGTTATCCTCCGAAGAACCGTGGAGATTGGAGTGTTTTCCGACCCTCATCACGCAGAACGAAGGGGCTCTTCTGCATCCCAACCTCCAGTCTCTGGCTCTCACGGCCTGGATGTTGAGGGCGTAGACTTTGCCTCTTTGGGTCTGTCAGAGGGTGTCTCCCGCATCTTGCTTGCTTCCAGGAAAGATTCCACTAAGAGGAGTTACTTCTTCCATTGGAGGAGGTTTGCCGTCTGGTGTGACAGCAAGGCCCTAGATCCTCGCTCTTGTCCTACACAGACCCTGCTTGAATACCTTCTGCACTTGTCTGAGTCTGGTCTCAAGACCAACTCTGTAAGAGTTCACCTTAGTGCAATCAGTGCATACCATTACCGTGTGGAAGGTAAGCCGATCTCAGGACAGCCTTTAGTTGTTCGCTTCATGAGAGGTTTGCTTTTGTCAAAGCCCCCTGTCAAGCCTCCTACAGTGTCATGGGATCTCAATGTCGTTCTCACCCAGCTGATGAAACCTCCTTTTGAGCCACTGAACTCCTGCCATCTGAAGTACTTGACCTGGAAGGTCATTTTCTTGGTGGCAGTTACTTCAGCTCGTAGAGTCAGTGAGCTTCAGGCCCTGGTAGCCCAGGCCCCTTACACCAAATTTCATCATAACAGAGTAGTCCTCCGCACTCACCCTAAGTTCCTGCCAAAGGTTGTGTCGGAGTTCCATCTGAACCAGTCAATTGTCTTGCCAACTTTCTTTCCCCGTCCTCATTCCTGCCCTGCTGAACGTCAGCTGCACACATTGGACTGCAAGAGAGCATTGGCCTTCTACCTGGAGCGGACACAGCCCCACAGACAGTCCGCCCAATTGTTTGTTTCTTTTGATCCCAATAGGAGGGGAGTGGCTGTAGGGAAACGCACCATATCCAATTGGCTAGCAGATTGCATTTCCTTCACTTACGCCCAGGCGGGGCTGGCTCTTGAGGGTCATGTCACGGCTCATAATGTTAGAGCCATGGCTGCGTCGGTAGCCCACTTGAAGTCAGCCTCCATTGAAGAAATTTGCAAAGCTGCGACGTGGTCATCTGTCCACACATTCACATCTCATTACTGCCTGCAGCAGGATACCCGACGCGACAGTCGGTTCGGGCAGTCAGTTCTTCAGAACCTGTTTGGGCTTTAGGATCCAACTCCACCCCCCGAGGGCCCTGTTTATTCTGTTCCAGGCTGCACTCTCAGTTAGTTGGTAAATTTTTTAGGTCAATCTCAGTTATGTCCTCGCCGTTGCGAGGCCCAATTGACCATGGTGGTTGTTTTGAGTGAGCCTGGGGGCTAGGGATACCCCATCAGTGAGAACAAGCAGCCTGCTTGTCCTCGGAGAAAGCGAATGCTACATACCTGTAGAAGGTATTCTCCGAGGACAGCAGGCTGATTGTTCTCACAAACCCGCCCGCCTCCCCTTTGGAGTTGTGTCTTCTCTTGAAGTGTATTGTCTTGCTACATACTGGACTGGCCGGCTCGAGCCGGTTTCGGGCGGGAAGACGGCCGCGCATGCGCGGTGCGCGCGAGAGCTAGCAAAGAACTTTGCTAGGAAGATTCCGATTGGAGGGGCTGCCGAGGACGTCACCCATCAGTGAGAACAATCAGCCTGCTGTCCTCGGAGAATACCTTCTACAGGTATGTAGCATTCGCTTTCCTCTCTATTCACCTGTTCTATTGATCGTACCCTGCTTTGTTATGCTGTGCAGGAAAGACGGTATCAAAGTCCTTAAACTATAATACATTAAAAAAAACCCAAACAATTGTCATTTTGTTAAGTATAATTATAAATCGTCATTGCTCCCTCCCCCAATTAGCACTGAAAAATCCTCAAGTAAACTCCTTCCCCAGATTCCAAAAATATACATTTTGCAGTATGTTGTAGGAGGCACTCGGGGAATTATTCACTAATCCTTAAGTCATTCACTAAAAACACCTACAATAGGAACAATGTAGAGTGTTCAACCTCCCCAAATAATTATTGGTGCCCAAATTTTGTGATATAGATCAACATTGCCTTTTAGCTTGTAAATTAACATGTCCTAAACCTGCAATTCTTGACAAACCTTAAGCCACCCCACCACCACCGTCGTCAATGATTTTCCAAAAATGAGCAATAGAAATTTTGGCTGCTAAAAGCAATCGAGAAGTGACCCCATATCGGCCTTCCATATTTCACATCCAAAGCCAAACAGTCAAAGCAGGATCTTCTGTGAAATTCTCACCCATCAATACCCAGATTTCTTCTCCACTTGACTGAGCATTTCCACTGTAAATGTTCATAAGTACATAAGCATTGCCATACTGGGAAAGACCAAAGGTCCACCAAGCCCAGCATCCTGTTTCCAACAGTGGCCAATCCAGATCACAAATACCTGGCAAGATCCCCAAAAAGTACAAAATATTTTATACTCCGTATCCCAGAAATAGTGGATTTTCCCTAAGTCCACTTAATAACGGTCTATGGACTTTTCCTTTAGGAAGCCGTCCAAACCTTTTTTTAAACTCCGCTAAGCTAACCGGCTTTACCACATTCTCTGGCAGCGAATTCCAGAGTTTAATTACACGTTGAGTGAAGAAATATTTTCTCCGATTTGTTTTAAATTTACTACATTGTAGCTTCATTGCATGCCCCCTAGTCTTAGTATTTTTGGAAAGCGTGAACAGACGCTTCACATCTACCCGTTCAACTCCACTCATTATTTTATAGACCTCTATCATATCTCCCCTCAGCCGCCTTTTCTCCAAGCTGAAGAGCCCTAGCTGCTTTAGCCTTTCCTCATAGGGAAGTTGTCCCAACCCCTTCATCATTTTCGTCGGCCTTCTCTAATTCCACTATATCTTTTTTGAGATACGGCGACCAGAATTGAACACAATATTCGAGATGCGGTCGCACCATGGAGCGATACAAAGGCATTATAACAACCTCATTTTTGTTTTCCATTCCTTTCCTAATAATACCTAACATTCTATTTGCTTTCTTAGCCGCAGCAGCACACTGAGCAGAAGGTTTCAATGTATCATCAACGACGACATCTAGATCCCTTTCTTGGTCTGTGGCTCCTGACGTGGAACCTTGCATGACGTAGCTATAATTCGGGTTCCTCGTTCCCACATGCATCACTTTGCACTTGCTCACATTAAACGTCATCAGCCAATTAGACGCCCAGTCTCCCAGTCTCGTAAGATCCTCTTGTAATTTTTCACAATCCTCCCGCGATTTAACGACTTTGAATAACTTTGTATCATCAGCAAATTTAATTACCTCCCATCCCTAGGTCATTTATAAATATGTTAAAAAGCAGCAGTCCGAGCACAGACCCCTGGGGAACCCCACTAACTACCCTTCTGCATTGAGAATACTGACCATTTTACCCTACTCTCTGTTTTCTATCTATTAACCAATTTTTAATCCACAATAGAACCCTACCTCCTATCCCATGACTCTCCAATTTCCTCTGGAGTCTTTAATGAGGTACTGTGTCAAACGCCTTCTGAAAATCTTCCGGTACCACACTTGATTTTAAGGATAAATTACATATTTCTAACAATAGCTCTGCAAGCTCATTTTTCAGTTCTATCAGTACTCTGGGATGAATACCATGCGGTCCAGGAGATTTGCTACTCTTCAGTTTGTAGAACTGCCCCATTACATCCTCCAGGTTTACAAAAAATTCATTAAGTTTCTCCGACTCGTCAGTTTCGAATACCATTTCCGGCAAGGGTATCCCACCCAAGTCTTCCTCGGTGAAGACCGAAGCAAAGAATTCATTTAATCTCTCCGCTACGCTTTGTGTTCCCTGATTGCCCCTTTTATTCCTCGGTCAACTAGCGGTCCAACCGATTCTTTTGCCGGCTTCCTGCTTTTAATATACCTATGTGTTTTTGCCTCCAACGCAATCTTTTTTTCGAAGTCCCTCTTAGCCTTCCTTGTCAGCGCTTTACATTTGACTTGACATTCCTTATGCCGTTTTTAATTATTTTCAGTCGGTTCCTTCTTCCATTTTCTGAAGGATTTTCTTTTAGCTCTAATAGCTTCCTTCACCTCACTTTTAACCACGCCGGCTGGCTGTCGTTTGGTCTTCCGTCCTCCTTTTTTAATACGCGGAATATATTTGGCCTGGGCTTCCAGGATGGTGTTTTTGAACAGCATCCATGCCTGATGTAAATTTTTGACTCTCGCAGTCGCTCCTTTAAGTTTTCTTTTCACCGTTCTTCTCATTTTATCATAGTATCCTTTTTTAAAGTTACATAAGTACATAAGTAATGCCACACTTGGAAAAGACCAAGGGTCCATCGAGCCCAGCATCCTGTCCATGACAGCGGCCAATCCAGGCCAAGGGCACCTGGCAAGCTTCCCAAACATACAAACATTCTATACATGTTAATCCCGGAATTGTGGATTTTTCCCAAGTCCATTTAGTAGCGGTTTATGGACTTGTCCTTTAGGAAACCGTCAACCCCCTTTTAAACTCTGCCAAGCTAACCGCTATTAAATGGACTGGAAAAATTCCTCATTTTTAGGTACAACTTGTCTGGAATGTTTTTACGTTTGGGGAGCGTGCCAGGTGCCCTTGACCTGGATTGGCCACTGTCGGTGACAGGATGCTGGGCTAGATGGACCTTTGGTCTTTCCCAGTATGGCACTACTTATGTACTTATGTACGTTCTCCGGCAACAAAATTTTCTCCGATTTGTTTTAAATTTACTACACTGTAGTTTCATCGCATTCCCCCTAGTCCTAGTATTTTTGGAAAGCGTGAACAGACGCTTCACATCCACCTGTTCCACTCCACTCATTATTTTATATACCTCTATCATGTCTCCCCTCTGCCGTCTCTTCTCCAAGCTGAAAAGCCCTAGCCTCCTTAGTCTTTCTTCATAGGGAAGTCGTCCCATCCCCGCTATCATTTTAGTCGCCCTTCGCTGCACCTTTTCCAATTCCACTATATCTTTCTTGAGATGTGGTGACCAGAATTGAACGTATTTGATTTCTTATGTAAACTTACTTCAAAGCTAATATCAAATCCGATCATATTATGATCACTGTTATCAAGCGGCCCCCAGCACCGTTACCTCCTGCACCAGATCATGCGCTCCACTAAGGACTAGGTCTAGAATTTTTCCTTCTCTCGCCGGCTCCTGTACCCGCTGCTCCAATGTACCTTTATGCCTTCAGTTGTTTTGTTTTCATTGGTGTCCATTATAGCCTGTGTAAAATTGTAACTGCTTATAATTAGTAAAATGTGTGCGTATAATTATTGCTCTACCTCTATCTCTTAGGCCCTGATATCAGCCTTAAGCCATTGCTCACAGGCTCTTGTGTTTTTGATCCTCCAATCCCCTAATCCCCTATAGATCTTGCAGAGCAGTTATTTTTATGAGCCTTGTTTAAATAATACCACCTCCACTTTGTGAGATCCCTATGAAGGTTATGTTTAGCGTCCGCTCCAATTAGGATGTCCTGAATTGGAATTATTGATACTTTGATCCCTAATAGGTCCTGACGCTCACATAATGATGATAACGAATCCTGATGAAACAGATTTATACAGTGTTGAAAAACAGTAGGCTGTAATGCAATTTGAAGGGTAGAACCTGGGTGATCATTTCTGATATTGGTTAATGTTAAGACTAAACCCTGTTTGCTGTTTATTCTTCACTTTGTTCCACTGTTGAATTAAGGACTGCAGGAAGATATAACCCAGTCTTTGTTCCTGATTGGGAAAGGTCCCCTTCCCTTTCTCATTCCAGTGTTCAGACATTAAGGAGATTAAAAATGATGCTTCCAACTGTACACAGTGAATGTTGTGTAATGAGCTTTTAACACTTTTAAGCACAAGTGCTTTATAATAATTTTATTTTATTTATTACATTTCTATCCCACATTTTCTCACCAATTTGTAGGCTCAATGTAACCCGAAGCTAGGCTGTGGATTATTCTATGTACCAGAGTACAAATCTTGTGAAATTGTGAAGATTCGGGAACCTCAGACCACCCTCTTCGTTTACCCCTGTCAATTTGACCAGATTAATTTTGGGGGTTTTTTCCACTTCCACAAAAATTGCTGAATAAGTTTGTCCCTGTGTTTTGAATTTTTCTTGCACAATCTTTCTGTAACGATGTGCATGTAACTTCTATCGCGTGACATTTCAAGGGGGCGTTTCAAGGGTGTTCCTATGAGTTACGTGCATTTTTAAGGCGTTAATTGTGGCCATAAGTGAGAGGTGCACATTGTATTCTATAACGATATGCGCTTAACTCCTATAGTGTGTAATTTCAAGGGCTGTTTTGAGGGCGTTCATATGAGTTAGGCATATTTTTAAGGTGTTAATTTGCTTTAAGTGGGAGTTACGCACACATTGTATTCTATAACAAGGCGTAACTCTTATAGCGCGTAATTTCAAGGGCCGTTTCGAGGGCATTCCTATGAGTTACATTCATTTTTAGAGAATATACCTAACCTGCGCCTAATTTAGCTGCCAGCATTTTCACCAGGTTTCAGCAGTCACCTTTAAGTTAGGCGCAGATTAGGTGCTTAGGCACTATTCTATAAAGTGCGGATACCCTTTATAGAATAGGGCTCGTGCATAATTTTTTCCGTGCAGTTTACTGAATCTAGCCCAAAATGGAGAACCCCTTTAGTAAATAGGCCCTTATGTGACCTACCTGTAGACAATGTGAAGGCAGGGAGTGAGAAAACATTTTATGTGGAAGGATAAACCGTTATAACTGTTGTTGCACCTTAACTTTGAGCACCCCAGTTAAATTATCTCCTTACGGATGAACAGATCATGGAGGACCTAAGAACACTAAATAAGGTGAGATAACACAGTCTTCAGTTTATTTATTTTTTAATTAGTATATTCTTCTTTGAACCAAGAGCTATTTACTATGTAGTAAAATTGAGCTGTTCGGTTGTCTTTTTTAGACCCATTTGTGTTTTTCAAGCATGGGGATTTATTAAATAAGTTATTTTCAAGTGTTTGGATTTATTCTACAATGCTCCATTTATTAGAGTACAAAATAAGTACATTTTTAGTACATTTTACTGTGTGTAAAAGAATGCTAAACAGGAATAAACCGAGGCCCAGCGTATGTGCACATAGCAGGAGAGCTGCAATGCACTCTTCCTTCACATACACTATAAACAGGTGCTGGTATAGCACAGGCAGCAGCAGAACAAGCTTAGCAAACACAGAGGTGACATAAAATCCTGAATGAAATATGAATCAGTTGTTTACCCTTCTAAAAAGTACGAAGACTAGGGGATACTTGATGAATTTACAAAGTGCCACTTTAAAACAAATATGAGGAAATATTTTTTTCATTCAGTGTGTAGTTAAGCTTTGGAATTCATTCCCAGAATAAAGTGGTAAACGCAGTTAATGTACCTGGGTTTAAAAAAAGGTTTGGAGAAATGCCACTGCTTGTCCTTGGGATTAAGTTGCCTGGCATCTTGCTACTTTTTGGGATACTGCCAGGTAGTTGTGACCGTGAATGCCCATTGTTGGAAGCATGATACTAGGCTAGATGCATGCATTGTCTGACCCAGTAAGGGAAATGGATGGACCAAGTTCAAAATATGTATATATAATTTATTTTTATTTTTGTTACATTTGTACCCCGCGCTTTCCCACTCATGGCAGGCTCAATGCGGCTTACATATTATATACAGGTACTTATTTGTACCTGGGGCAATGGAGGGTTAAGTGACTTGCCCAAGGTCACAAGGAGCTGCCTGTGCCTGAAGTGGGAATTGAAATCAGTTCCTCAGTTCCCCAGGACCAAAGTCCACCACCCTAACCACTAGGCCAGTCCTCCGTCTGCTTTGATTGTGACCACAAAGGTGATTTACCAGATCCCATCCTCTTTCCCTTTCTAGCTGCCTGGGCAGCTTAAATCCTTGACACCGCTTCATTCCACCTCCTACCCACCCATGCCAGGACTAATGGTGATGCTGCTGCTTCCTCTTTAACTGGTGCCCATTATGGACCCCATCGTGACATATCAAATAAGCATGAACTTGTACTTGGTTCTTTCTTCCAATCACATCCACCACTAACACATCTGCTCGTGAACCTAACCAGTGTGCATTTAAGGACCTAACCACTGTGCATTTAAGGAGCAATGTACCTGAAGGTGGGTTAGTCACTGTGGTGATACGGCCATGCCTCTTTCTCTTTTTGTAAGTGTGCACAGGACACCATTGCAGTGCTGTGTTGTTCCAAAGATTGAGAAGTCATCTCAGATCATTGCCTGCTCTGTGGCTGTCAGGATTTACTTATTTACAAGTATATATATATAATTAATATACTGCAAGTATTAAAAACAATCCATCAAAAATTTGGATTTAGTTCATGCATTTTCAGTAGTAGTTCAAGGTTGAACTACTTTCAGGTACTCTAATTTTCCTGTTATCGGTGGGCTTTGTCTGTGGCTAAGACAATGGAGGGTTAAGTGACTTGCTCAAGTTCATAAGGAGTGTCAGTGGAATTTGAACCCTCATTTCCCCCTTTACAGACCACTGCTCTAACCATGAGACTACTCCTTCACACCACTGACATTGCAGAGAGAACTAGAAGGGTCATCGCTGAAGAGCTAGAGGCTACCCCAGGAGGAGGAGCATGGAAAGGAGTAAGGCACCGAGAGAGTGTTGTCAAGGGAGCAGCAACAGAAACCATTTTTGCCTCTCTTTGCTACTTGCCATGTGGGTTGCATTAAACCTGAGAAGAAACTATATCATGCATATTCATGTAGCCCACTTTTGCATTATTGAAGGGTACAGTGGGGAGAAACAAATGGTAAAACTTGTACAATATTCCCTACTTAAAATTACAGGACAGAGGAAATGAGCAGTGTTCGATTATCACTAGGATTTGATATGGAAGTATCCCTGAGAGTATTGGATATACATGCATTATTTTTTTTTCTTCTTACTCAACACATTTACTCCAAAACATACTCTCTGTAAAACAAAACTGAAATATGACAGTTTATCTCCCTGAATCAGTACTTGGTGGAATCATTTTTGGCAGCGATTATAACTATGATTCTGTTGAGAGTTGTCCACCAATATTGCAAAATTAGATTTGTCAGTGTTAGACCAATTTTCTGTACTTTTCTATATTAATTATAGCTTTCTATCCTGACCTGTACCCCAGGCCTAAGTGGTGAAACACCCCCATAACATGATCAAACTTATATAGGAACATAAGAGTTGCCATGCTGGGTCAGACCAAATGTCTATCAAGCCCGGTATCTTGTTTCTCCAATAGTGTCTAGTCCAGGTGATAAGATCCTGACAAAAATAACAAGTATATTCTGAAAGTCAGAGCCAAATAAACCAAAGGCCAACTCAAAGAAATAAGCATTCGTCACTATGCCTCACAGTAGGAATGGTGTTCTCTGGGTGATTTGCTTTGTTGGTTTTGTGCCAAATATAATGTTTTGCATTCAGGCCAAAGGTTCTATATTAGCTGCATAAGACCAGAAAGATTTTCACCTGAAAATTTTTTTTGTGTACTTTAAACAGGATTCAAGCTGGCTTTTCTTAAGTAATGGCTTCCTTCCAGTGGCGTACCAAGGGGGGGCGGTCCTCCCCGGGTGCACGCCGCTGGGGGGTGCCATGGCGCGCGTCTGCTTTGAGTTCGCTGACTGTGCACGTTCTCTGCAGTTCCCTCTGCTCTGCCCTGGAACAGGTTACTTCCTGTTCCGGGTTAGAGGGAGCTGCAGCAAACGCGCGAAGTCAGGGAACTCTGAGCAGGCGCGTGCTGCGGCACCGCCCCCCCCCCCCCCAGCGGCATGCACTCGGGGGGGGGGGGTGCTGAACCCGGGGGGGGGGGGCGGGGCGCTGCCCCGGGTGTCCGCCTCCCTAGGAACCACTGCTTCCTTCTTGCCATTTTAGGTCAGAATTGGGTAGTGCTTGAGTGGCCATGGAAGCCAGTTGACGTTTTGGTTGCCTCGCTAATCAATATTCTCCTTGCTCAGTCATTGTTTTGAAGGGCTACCTTGATCTAGGCAGAGTTTTGATGGTGGCATACACCTTCCACATTCCTAATTGACTTGACCGTTTATCAGGATGTATTCCAGGACATCTTTTACACCCATCTGCTGATCTTTGTCGTTTTCACAAATTTTACGCAATTCATTACCCAACAGAGGGAATTAACAGGAGCTGTTGAATTTATCGCGTCATCTTGTGATTCAGTACAATTTAATAGAGGTAAGGCCAAGGGGCTCATTTTGAAAGCACTTAGACATACAAAGTACCATAGTAACCTATAGTACTTTCTGTGTCTAGGTGCTTTGAAAATGAGGGATATGCCTGTGACGTCAACATATCCCGATAATACCTACCATGGTACTAAAGCAATTTAAAGGGTGGAGGTAGGGAATCTGAGGCTTTTTCCTCCCAGAATTGATCATACTCCTGAGTGGGAGACTTGAATGTTCAACTAAAAGTACTTAATATAGTTTAGATTTTTGCATTAGTACACTCTTTGATCCTCTAAAGGATTGATTGCTAACAACAGCTACAGTTTAACATAAAATTTACAGTTTTCAAGGCAATTGGTTACACCAGAGTTTAACTTAACTGAGGTTGCTTTAAAAGTATAAGGGGAGGAACCCTTACGTAGCCAAGCTATTCTGTATTTTTTCTGCTTCATTTTCGAGGGATTTCTGGAATAGATTTTTCACTTGGCTGTTGTAGGGTAGAAAATGTAGACTTATGGAATGAATACTGTTTTAATACATTTAACCACCCAGACTGCAAGATGACAAAAAGGTGAGTATTTTGGAAGGGGATGTAGATTTTTTATAGCCACTATTTAAAAGATTAAAGCAGTGTTGCTTATCTCTAATAGGTGTTTTCTCTAGACAGCAGGATTGATAAAGCAGAGAAGTGGTTGAATAATCCAAAGGCAGTGGGATGGAGCTACACTCTCAGAGATCATAACTTAGTGTCAGGTTCTGAGCATGCATGGCCTTTTCACACAGGCAGTGGTATCCTCACCTTCTCAGTCAGTTATAAAGCTGTAGAAGGAAAAACAACTCTTCAGAGAGATGGGTGGGATTGTGTGCTTTATCAGTCCCGCTGTCTAAGGAAGCATCTGCTACGTGCAAGCAACATTACTTTTTCTGTCAGCAAGCAAGATTGAGTCAGGCACACAAATGGGTGACTCCTAAGCTTAGGGCTGCTCAGCCTTATATTTATTTATTTGTTACATTTGTATCCCACATTTTCCCACCTATTTGCAGGCTCAATGTGGCTTACATAGTACCGGAGAGGCGTTCGCAGACTCCGGTGTGAACATATACAAAGTGATGATGTAAGATAAAGTTCATGTGGAACAGTCACATTAGGGAATCGTAAAGCGGAAGAGTTGTGTCATGTCCATTACATACTTGAGTTTTGTTGTGTTGCAGAGATCAGGCATTTAAGTTGGGTCGGTAGAGTATGCCTTTTTGAACAGGTTGGTTTTCAGTGATTTCCGGAAGTTTAGGTGGTCGTGCGTTGTTTTCAAGGCTTTTGTCTTAGTCAATTACAAGAGCTTGTAGGGAAGATGCTTCAAACACTAATGTGCAGTGAAAGTACGAAAGGACCATGTAAACTGCTTTGTAGATAAGTATTCAGCGAGATAGACATTAATAGAGACACTATTATTGCAGTAGCCCTGATCTGGCAAAACTTGACCTTGGAGCTGAAAGGGAGCATATTTTTGTTGATGACTGAACCGTATAGAAGAAGCAAGCCAGTTTTCTACAGTTCTGTAAAGGTTGAACAAAGTGAAAAGTGGAGTTGAATGGGGCTTTTGGCAGAAAGTAGGAAGCACTATTTCCTTTTTCCACCACATCTCTCCACTCAGCGAAAATGTGTCACTGCTGTAGGCAAGAACTTGAGATGTGTTTGAAGAATAAAATTGTGATAATGGAATTGCGTGGTGAGTTTATTTGTTACCAGTGCCTTAATGTTGCTCTTCTAGCTAATATGGTTTCTACAAAGAAGAATACTTTCCGATTGAGGAATTTTACACAATGTGAGGAGGTTTCATAAGCAAAGCAAACACTAATTGAGGTCACATGATACCGGAGGCTTCTGTAATAGAGCATTTACATGAATCAGATCTTATGTGAAATGATCTACTATAAATTATTGTGATGCCAGATTGTAGGTAAAGCACCAGATTGATCTCTTCTACTTGGAAGCACATGTTTGTGTAATGGAAGGTTTCCAATTACCTATCAAGATATCCTGGGTAGGCTGTGGAACATCAAGTGTGGAAATTATGGACTGCTCAATTTCCAGTCTGTGAGGGCTAGAAAGGTTAGGTCGGGATGAAGAAAATGGTCCTCCTGTTGAGTTGTTAGTGTGGGAAATTGGAGCAGCTTGTGAGGATATAGAACTGTCGAGCTCTCGAGAAGAGGAAACCAGTTCTTTTGAAGCTGGTAGGGCACTGAGAATCATGGTGCTTCAGCTTTGCTGGAACTTTTGTGTAGAAATCTTGGTATGAGAAGAACAGGAGGGTAAGCATAGAGGAACAACCCAAGGCCATGGAATTTCCAGGGCATCTAGTGTGAGATGTAGTGAGAGAGAATGCAGCACTAGAGAGGAAGCTTTGAGTTCTGTATTGGCAAAAAGGTCAGTCTGGTGTTCACCAGTCCTGAAGGAGTTGCATCTAAGGGCCATTGTGAGGATAAAGCAATCTGCCGAGTATGTCAGCTAACTGATTTTGTGGACTAGGTAGGTAAGTAGCCTGCATCTGGATGCATTTGGCTGTAGTAAAATCCCAGATTCTGGCCGCCTCTTAGCAAAGACAGAGAGCCTGTGCTTTTTGTTTGTTCACATGAATCACTGTCACTTGATTCCAGTCTGATTAAGTTCAGAGGAACCGTGAAGGTACAGCTGTAGGGTATGGAGGATGACCTTGAGTTTCAAGTGGTTGATATAAAGAGTTGTCTCGTATCTTGACCACATTCCTTGTGAAAGTTAATGATGAAGTGAGCTCCCCAACCTTGAGTTGGAGGCATCTGTTGTCAGGACTAGCTGATGTTGCCATATTGTAAAAGAAATACCCACTGCTAAGTTGGGTTTATGAATCCAGCACTGTATTTTGAGGCAAGGTCAAGAGGGTGGGATAAACCTGAAGGAAAAAGGTCGAGAGCATTGATCTCATTAGAATTTGAGATCCTTTTGAGGTCATTGCATTTTTTAAGCAGGCAGCTGCAGCCAGGCGCTCCAATATTTGTAAGTACACTCTGGCTGTGACCCTAGGTGCTGACAGTATGACAGAAACCACCAAGCATCTGTATTCTGGAGGAAAAGCGTTGGATTGGGAATGTCCAGGACTGCTATAAGGGAAATGATGTTGGATAGATGCAGGTAGATTTTTCAAAGTTGACAGGCAATCTCAGACTGATGAAGAACGGTTGTGTACTTCAGGAGAGTCAATGAATCACTAGAAACTGGTCATGTAGGTATGGAAATACTAGATGCCCCTGTCTTTGAAAGCTCTTACCATGAGGCATTTTGAAAACTCTCCTAGTCTGATGAGAGGCTGAAAGGGAGGACGTTCTAGTGGGAATAGATTAAAGAGTAATGATGAGGAGCTTCTTGTACCTATTATTTCTTTGATCTTTGGACATGAGCAGGCCAAATGCTGCTTCCTCAGCTCACAGGCTGTCAGAGCTACAAGTGTTAATTTGCAGAGACCCCGTGATCCGTATGGTGCCATCCGTTCTTCAAAGGTGACTTCTCCATTTCATTTTAATCGAACTTCCCTTCTTTAGGTGGAGGATTGTCTATATTTTTAAATATTTGCTGCATTTCATGAGTTTCGGAGGTCAGTCAGATTTTGTCCTTTTTTGAAGGTGTTCAGAAGAATCAGGTGGCTTCAAAATCCATCATTGTGCAATGGCCTAAAGAGGTGATTTCTTCTTCCTATATCCTGCCAGGAAAGAAGCTGCCTACAGCTTTGCAGGAACACTCCAGAAGAGGCATAGGCACCTCTTGTGTTGAGTTGTGGTGTCACTGGATGATATTTGCAGATCTGCAACTTGGTCCTCTCTTCATATGCTTTACAAATACTACACACTGGATGTTGCTAAAAGGTCAGATTTCATATTTTGCTGCTAAAGTGCTTAGGGCGGGGGTAGATCGATCCCACCCACTCCGACTACTGCTTTGCTACATGTTATAGTTGCTGGATTGGCTTGGTGCAGATAATAAGGAAGGGAAACTTTAAATTTTTCCTGCTAATTTTCTTTCTTAGATTCTCAGCAGACCAATTCCCTCTCTGTTTTTATACTGCTGTAATATTTTATACAGATTAAGGTTGTCTTGCTGTTTGTTTTCAAACAAAAAAAAAAATTAAAAAAGAAAATCCTGAATATTGAAACAGAGATGTGGTAAAGGAAGGGATATGCAGTTACCATTTATCAAAATACTGAGGAGCTGGGTATGCAGGGTATCCTTACAGGGCAGAGCTCACAGTGATTGTTTTTTTTCTCCAACTCTGGTTGATGAGCCCAAGCTACAGGTATAGGACTGGTCTGGTGAGACTTGAAAGAAAATTAGCCATTTAAGATATAATTTCCCCCTTTTCACCTCCAGTCTGTATGAGAAGCTGCCACTCAAGTAGGCTTTTAAGGTATACTGTGGCTACCTTTAACAGTTCTGGTTCTGCTGTTTAGCCTGCCTATTGAAGCATGAGATGGAGCAGCACTCTGTTCCCTAGATCTGCTTGCACATGCCCTGAGCGCTAGCTTTGCATGCATATTGCACACACTTAATACAAAAGCAGCTGAAGCATTGGCAACTGCTTTGCAAGCTCCAGGTTGCCCCTATATGAGGTGACATAGTAATTTAGATCATATTTTTTTCATTGCCTTTAACTGCTAAATCAGTGCTAATTGTGATGATACGTGTTTTCATGATGTGCACATCTGGATAAGAGAATTGCACTGAGATGACCATTTCATGTTCACGTTGATGATTAGATAAACTTCAGTTTATAGTGGCTTTTGCTTTGTACTGAACTCAGTGGTGTATTTGGAAACGAGAGGCTGTCTGTTTTCGTATCAATCCACTGAGCATCCAGTCTCCACGAAGCATTATGTATGGTTCATTTAAATTTTTAACTGATAATTCTATGTTCTTGACTTCATTTCTGAGTTGTTGATCTTTTAGGACAGTAATAAATATAAAAATTGAACCTTCATTTGTTTGAAAAGCAGTTAACACATCATTTTATTATAGCCAGCCAGAAAGGTTGTCTGTATTGAAATTTTCATAAGAACATAAGAAAACACATACTGGGTCAGACCAGTGGTCCATCTAGCCCAGTATACTGCTTCCTACGTGGCCAGTCCGAGTCACAAGTACCTGGTGGAAGCCCAATTAGTAGCAACATTCCATTTTACCAGTCCCGGGGCAAGTAGTGGCGTCCCCCATGTCCATCTTTATAAAAGACTGTGGACGTTTCCACCAGGAAGTTGTCTAAACCTTTTTAAAACCTAAATGCACTAACTGCTGATACTACATCCTCCGGCAACGAGTTCCAGAGCTTAACTATTCTTTGAGTGAAAAAATATTTCCTCCTATTTGTTTAAAAAGTATTTTCATGTAATTTCATTGAGTGTCCCCTGGTGTTTCCCTCATATATTGTGTCATATGGCATGACATTTGCATATAGAGGCAAAGTGTGCTATGTAGACTAAATTATTGTACTCGGCTCAAAGGTGGTGCAGCAATTCCTTCCTTATTTTAAGCCACTATATGATCCTTTGCTGGGTTCTGCCAGGTTGCACTATTTAAACTCTTCTCGGACCCATGCCAGAATCTGAATGCCTGTACTCTAAGCTTTTTTTTTTAATCCTTTCTGGGCCCCTTCTAGGGTGGCTCCTCTCTGATCCCTGCTGAGCCCTTTCTTTAGATTGTTACTAGAGCTATTGAGACTTTTGTGCTGTGGTCCTTAAAATGTATCTTTGATTACTGTTATCCATATATCAACTGACATACGTTATGTGAGCAGTAGAATCTGTTAGTATCTCTAATGTATATGAGCATACAACTCCTCTACTTACTGTTGTGTCACTCATGAGTAAATCAAGTAAATATTTTATATATAGGGAGGAAAAAGCCTCAGGACACCTTCTAAGTACTGTATTCAACTTTCATGCTTAAAACAATTCCATTCACTGGCAACCCCCCCCCCCCCCCCCCAAAAAAAAAAAAAACTCCATATAGATTTCAGTGAGAAAAAATTGTCCATTTTAAATCTCACAGTTATCTCAGGTCCTTATCCAGCGTTGGCCTACTGCATCAGGGAAATGTCATAGCCTTTCAATTTTCCTATGAACCAAAAACATTTAAATCGGTCCTTTAAAATAAAAAATGATACTGATAAATCTCTTCTTGTACACTTAGCATACATATCAAAGTTACCCTCACATGGTACAAAAAGTGGCGGGTTGGCTTATATGGACAGTCTTCTTAAACGAACCAGTCATTGTTCAGCTGTATTGGTGTTGGTTGCTCAGAGATTTTCCTCATCCATTCAGTCATGACAGTCATTTACACAAAGAATTATCATTCTTTTAGGGTACTTGGTTGTAATTTTTAAAAAATAAGAAAAAATGGTGCTGCTATTGCTGAAGTAGGACTCTCTGGTTCCAAGATATTTAAATGGAAATTCCGATGATGAAGAACTTTTTATGGTTATCTCCTTGAACATTAAAAGGAACAAGATCTGAAACAAAACATTGTAGATCATTGAAGGAGTGCCCAACATGTACACAATGTGGTATTTGCCCAAGGTTAGCTCTTGAATTTATCCATTTTACCCATCCTAATCTGCTCCTTAAAGTCATCAATGTGCTCACCTATATCCTGCATGATCGAATCAAAACTTTTGTCCTCCAGCTTAAGTTTTTCTATGAGTATTGAGGTGAGCTTTAGAAGAATGAACTTTACTTTTAGATGTTTCAATTAATAATACCATTAGGTCCAAAGAACACTTTAATCAGTATTTTGCACCATTTAGCAAAAAAAAAAACAAACCGCCTGGTCATCCAGGAATATAGTGGGGCTCTTTGTGATCCTGAGACCCCAAGAATTATTGTTGTTTTCAAAGAATTCTCGGGGTCTCAGCGATTAATGCACAAAAGGGTTTTGCGTCGATCTTACCGTTTGTGGTGACAGCCAGTGATAATCCTATGCAAATGTATTTCAACGTGCTGATTAGTATTAAAATGAGCATTCCGAGTGATGCACAGAAAGGAACACTTACCTTCAACATGCAGAACATTCCGGGAAGTCTGGAGCTGTCGTAGCTGTGACTTCTTAGCACATTAGCCTGCTGTCATATTTTAATAGTATTTGCATATGTGTTAAATATGCCATGTGCGTGTGTCCCGCAAGTAACAGCACTGTGAAAAAGGTGTCATGGAACAAAAAGAAAAAAAAAGCTAAAGTTTGTTGTGGAGGCACGTCCATGGCACCTGCAGCTCGAAAAAAAAAAAAAAACCTACACATGGCTTTCATACATGCACATATAAACAATAACCCTCCCCCCTCCTGGGGCGTGAAAGTTGTTGTGAAACCCTACAAAAAGAAATTGTAAAACAAAAAAAAACTGAATCACATTGCGGAAGCACATCCACGGCACATGCATTATAGCTCCCCCCCCCCCCCCCCCCCCCGGCATGCATATAGCATCGACACTTAGCAGTGACTCTTCTACGCATGTGTGAGGCACTTTCCCTACTGAGCTGCTTGCTGAAATTGTGTGCAGATCATATGCATTTGATTTCCTTTGAGTGTCGCTCGCTATTTTAAAATTGGTAACTTTAATCGCAGATCTAAATACACAGGGTTTTTAATGGCAACATTTGAGCATCAACCCCCAAGTATACAAGAGTTTTTATCCCTATATTTTTTTGACTGTAAAGGATTGATTTAAATGCTTTTGAATCATAGGAAAATTGAAAGGTCTGTGACATTTCTTCGATGCTGTGATCAGAAGACTCTGAAACGCTAGTCAACATCAGATAAGAACCTTTAAGATAAGTTTGAGGTTAAAAATAGTCACAACCTTTTCTCATTCAAATCTATAAGGAGGGTTTTTTTTTGCCAATGACTGGATTTGTAAAGCACAAAATATGAAACAGTGCTTAGAAGTTTTGAAGCTTTTTCCTTTCTATATATAGAATATTTTACTTGATTTATTCACAAGTGAGGTAGTAAGTGGAAGGGTTGTATGATAATATAACTGAGTGAAAATATACCACTTAATTGTTTTAGTATGTAGTGATCATGCAGCATTCCTAAAGTAAAAATAAAGATGGACAAATCACATAATCTAAACGCCATATTGTGATAAATGCTTTGTGCTTTAATAGTGGTAGTTTGAAAATCTGTCTCTTTTTTTTTTTTTTTTTAACAGCTCAAATCTCCCAAAAGGCCAGGTGAGTTCAGAATATGCTGATTCTTTTTGCTGTGTCTTTTTGTTAACCCCTTCATTAATGAGTCTGCTGATTTTTTTCCCCATTGTATTTCTTTTTAATTTAAAATGAGAAATAACTTGAAGGAAAACACTACTACTACTACTATTTAGCATTTCTATAGCGCTACAAGGCATACGCAGCGCTGCACAAACATAGATGAAAGACAGTCCCTGCTCAAAGAGCTTACAATCTAATAGACAAAAAATAAATAAAGTAAGCAAATCAAATCAATTAATGTGAACGGGAAGGAAGAGAGGAGGGTAGGTGGAGGCGAGTGGTTACAAGTGGTTACGAGTCAAAAGCAATGTTAAAGAGGTGGGCTTTCAGTCTAGATTTAAAGGTGGCCAAGGATGGGGCAAGACGTAGGGGCTCAGGAAGTTTATTCCAGGCGTAGGGTGCAGCAAGACAGAAGGCGCGAAGTCTGGAGTTGGCAGTAGTGGAGAAGGGAACAGATAAGAAGGATTTATCCATGTAGCGGAGTGCACGGGAAGGGGTGTAGGGAAGGACGAGTGTGGAGAGATACTGGGGAAACAGCACAAATTAGATTATATCTTTTTATTTATTTATTTATTTATTGGGATTTATTAGCTGCCTTTATGAAGAGGTTTGCTGAAGGTGGTGTACAGTAGGTACAGTTTAACATAAAACTTACAATTTTGTTAACAGCATAACAATAGTAAAATGACCAAATATAAACATAAATACAATGAATGAAATAAATTGAGAACATGTGAAAACCACCATAAAACACATGAAACATATGATGCAAGTAACATTCTGGTGTCTTGGGTCATTCTGCATAAAAGTGAAAAGAATACTTTCTTGTAATTTGACAGGATTCCTCAAGCATTCTTCTTGTAATGATAAAATAACAGGTGCAAAATCAAAGATACACAGTAATGCAGACATTGGCAGATTACTGCAGCATGTTAGAAACACCCTCAGGCAGTTGAAGGGGTGCAAACTTCACATCCAATCTGTGAGGGCTAGGGACTGGAGGTTGGGATGCAAAAGAGAAACCTAGTGGTAAAGGTCAGAAAACACTCTGATCTCCAAGATTCTTCAGAGGACAAATCCAGAAGAAGAGGTGCAATGTGGATCAAGGTTCCATGGTTCTGCCTGAGGTTAAGCAGTCTTAGAAGGCCCTCCCTCCTTCCAGTTGAGGAAGAAGGCATGCAGTGCAGCCTGCTTTGTGACCTGAGTCTAGAACAGTACTGAGGGTCTTTGTTGTTGAGATGAGTGGCAAAGAGATCCACTGAGGGGATGCCCCACTCTCAAATGATCTTGTGGGCAGCGCCCATACTAAGAAACCACTCATGTGATTGCACCACCCTGCTCAGTCTGTCTTCCAGATTGCTGTCTTTTCCTGGCAGGCATGTGGCTCTGAGCACTGTGGCATGGCTGGTGGCCCACTGCTTCATCCAGATTGCTTCCTTACACAAGGGGTAGGATCCCGTACTCCCCTGCTTGTTCAACAGCTGATTTCTGAAAGCCTTTAGAGCATTCCAAATTGCCGTCAGCTCTAGAATGCTCATGTGAAGCTGGGTCTTCTGAGCGGACCAGTGACCCTGGATGTGAAGCACACCTACATGAGCACTCCACCTCAAGTTTGATGCATCCATGGTCAGAATTTTCTGGGGAGGAGGAATTTGGAATGAACGTCCCCGAGTCAAATTGATCCAAGTTGTCCACCAGAGGAGAGACTTTTTAACCATGCCTGCTCTTTTTTCCTCCCTTTTTAATACATGGAATATATTTGGCCTGGGCTTCCGGAATGGTACTTTTGAACAGCATCCACACTTGATGTACATTTTTGACCTTCACAGCTGCTTCTCTAATCTTTTTTTTCACTGTTCTTCTCATTTTATCATAGTCTCCTTTTTGAAAGTTGAATGTTATCATATTGGATTTCCTGTGTGTACTTACTCCAAAGCTGATATCAAATCTGATCATATTATGATCACGTTATCAAACGGACCCAACTCCATTACCTCTTTCACCAGATCATTCACTTCACTAAGGACTGGGTCTAGAGTTTTTCCTCCTCTTGTTGGCTCCTGTACCAGCTGCTCCATAAAGCAGTCCTTGATTTCATCAAGGAATTTTAGCTCCCTAGCATGCCCTGATGTTACATTTACCCAGTCAATATTGGGGTAATTGAAATCGCCCATTATTATTGTGTTGCCCAGTTTGTTAGCCTACCTGATTTCTGATAACATTTTTACATCATGGTCAGATGGATGGTAGTCACCTTTACACATGGAATTTCAAACCATAGGGATTCCAAGATGTGTTTTGTTTCCTGCAGAATTTTCTATCTATTTGATTCAAGGCCCTCCTTAACATACAAATCTACCCCTCCACCAATTCGATCCACCCTATCACTACGATATAATTTGTATCATGGCATGACTGTGTCCCACTGGTTATCCTCCTTCCACCAGGTCTCAGAGATGCCTATTATATCTAATTTTTCATTTATTGCAATATATTCTAAGTCTCCCATCTTATTTCTTAGGCTTCTTGCATTCGCATATAGACATTTCAAACCATGTTTATTGTGTCTATTTAGATCTTGCTCAGCAGTTGACACTGTTAATTTACAATCTTTTGTCTGCTTTTTATTTAAGGACACCTGGTCTACTATGGTCTCTATTGCAACCTCGCTATATGGATACCCTGTCTTCTCTGTTTTGGTGATATCTTTGAAAGATACCTTGTTCCTAACATGTGCTCTTTGAACGACTGTCGGCCTTCCCCCAGGTTCTAGTTTAAAAGCTGCTCTATCTCCTTTTTAAATGCTGATGCCAGCAGCCTGGTCCCACCCTGGTTAAGGTGGAGCTCATCCTTTCGGAATAGGCTCCCCCTTCCCCAGAATATTGCCCAGTTCCTTACAAATCTAAAACCCTCCTCCCTGCACCATCACCTTATACACGCTTTGAGACTCCGGAGCTCTGCCTGTCTCTTGGGCCCTGAATATGAAACAGGGAACACTTCACAATATGCTACCCTAGAGGTTCTGGATTTGAGCTTTGTACCTAAGAGCCTAAGTTTGGCTTCCAGAACCTCTCTCACACATTTTCCTATATAATTGGTACCCACATGTACCAAGACAGTCTGCTGCTCCCTAACGTTATCTAAAATCCTATCTAGGTGACGTGTGAGGTCCGCCACCTTCTCAAGGCAAGTCACCAGGCGATCCTCATGTCTGCCAGCCACCCAGCTATCTACTTGCCTAATAATTGAGTAACCAACTGCTACAGCCATCCTAACTCTTCCCTCCTGGGCAAATGCTCCTGGAGGCACATCAGTGCGGGTTCAGTCGCATTAGCTTGTAAGAAGGCGTTTCTTGATGTTAAGAGCTTGATTTTGATGTTCTCAGTGTGCACATTGGATACCGACTCCATGGGGTCATCTGTTGGCAAAAAAGATTTGGCCTTTCTCTTACAAAAAGGTCATTTGGAATTAATACAGGGACTAACACTATGTTCTCGTGCAGGCAGTCAAAAGCTCTTCCCAGGTTTTAGTTGCGATTCAGTTTCAAACTTCTGGAACCTCTGCTGTGTGGGACAAGAGAGAGAACCTTGTCTAAACTGGAAGGAGCAGGAGAATAGAGGGGCAAGGGGGAGTGATTGGGAGTGAGGAGCACTGTTGGAAGGTCCATCATATGTGGTTAGCACTGTCGGCAGGGTTATCGGTTACAGTAGGCACTGTGTGAAAAGAGATTGTATGTAGCATGGGTTGGATGAACCTCATTTTCTGAGTCACTTTATTACACACCATGGCAGATAGTGGTAGATAGTGTGGGCCTATCTTCCACGGTATGTAACGCAGTACCATGTGGTGAAACTGTCTTCCCTGTACTATAAACGCAGGGCAGATGCTGAACACACACCCTAGCATTTACCACACATTAATATTTAGTAAAGGGGCCCGGTTTGTCTCAAAGAAACAGTTCCACAGGCCTTTCTCAGTTAACAGCCCTCTAAAAAGCACATTTTTTTCTAATTTTCATCACAGTTCAGACAATATGTATTTTTGTGTAATTTAACATTTGCAAATACATCTGTTCTGCTTTCAGTAATATTTGAAATGAAAGGAGATAAGTGTCAGGAAATATAACTCTCAAATGTGCCTGGGAATTATAAGTTTGAAGAGGATTCCTAGATCCCTGGTCCTTCTCATTTCTAATAATATGGATAGAAAAAAAAACTTGTGCATGAGGTCACTGCAGCTAGTGGTGATGCCTCTCAAAGGCCAACTAAAAACCTTTTCCTTTCCTTCCCTTCTTACATCCCACTTATGCCACATAAATCCAATTCTCTGAGAAAATGAAGAGTTTGTGGGAACAGAGGAAAAAGGGGAATGGCCTCATCTTGTGAGCCTGTAATTCATGCGTCATCCTCTGCTTCCTTGATGTTTCCTTATCTTGGTTATAGCATCAGGCTAAGAACCAGCGAAACATGGGTTCAAACCCTACTTCTTGCACTAGCTCTCCTTGTGACCTTTGGCAAATCACTTCACTCTCCATTGCTTCAGGTACAACTTAAATTGTAAGCCACTTGGACAGGGAAATTGAGCTCGCATCTGGAAAGACACGCAATTTAATTTCAAATCCAAATCCATTAGATAAATGTGTCACAGACAGTATGATGATGGCCCGCCCAAAACATCGTCAGCAATTAACCTAGGGTAGGGCTTGAGAATGGAGAGGTGAAATAAATCAGAAGGATATGCCACTGCTCCTGAAATGTGTACAGAACGTGGTGGCATAGCTTTATCTATAGTGTCTTTTTTATTCCCCCCCCCCCCCCCCCCCCATTACTCTCATATATTGGTGATGTATGACACCAGATTGATATGACGTATTTGTGTGAGCGGGGATTGGCTCACTCACTGACCAGGAAGGAAGACATAAGGGAAAAAAAACCTGCTCCTTCCCACCCCCAAAACAGAATCCCTGGTAGTTTTCGTGGCTCCCCCCAGACCCGCCCCCTTCCTATCTGACACAAACCTTGATATTCTAGTCTCTTGGTCCCCCTCTTGACCCTCCTTGGAAAGTTCTAAGGCAGCAGCAAAGCCCACTCACTCCTGCCCCCTGCACTGCCATAGTCTCAAATGGCAGTGCTTGACCATCATAGGCTAATTTAGACCTGAATATTTGGTGCCATGCCGTATCTGTGCCTCAGCAGTGAATATCCAGGTCAGTGGCACTCTCTGGAAGTTAAGCTGAAGTCACATAGCTAACTGAGCAAAGATAGGACTGATCTTTAATCAGTTCCCCTTGCCCCATTATCTATACAGTTCTGGCTTTGAATATCGCTGATGCCCGCATAACTCCTGGCGCCATCCAGACTTTGCCCCCAGCACTTCCCTGACAGTGCTGTGGCAATCAGAGGGGATATTCAATGGTGTCGCTGAATTGCCTCCCCTCTGATGTGCAGAAGGTATTTCAACCATGCGATAAAATGTGTTGTGGTCTGATGAAAATAGAAGGTCATGACAGGTATGGGGCCTAGTTATTTTAGGGATAAGCTGCAAATGTTTGTCAGCATACATTTTGCAGCTGTGGGGAGAGATGACTAGGACTGGGGTTTGCATGTCCATAAACGGATAGGGCCTGTTCTTTTTCTGTAGGCATCATCTTGAGTTGAGGTAGATGTCGGAGCTGATTTTGCTTTGGAGATATTTGAAGACTTATTTGGGTCATTATAGACTCTGTAGTGCTGTTTTATAGGGTGGGGGATCTTCTCTTGCCCAGTTAAACTCTCTTGAATATTGACCCCAGAGAGACTTGAGATATTCCCTTATGTGGGTCCTGACTGAATATTGGCTGAGGCCAGCACATCTCTGGTCATACCTGGATTTTCAGGGCCAGCAGCTGGACATAGCCCAGCATGGAATATTCAGGTCTAATTTAGCTGACAGTGGTCAGCTGCTGGCTGAATATTGGGGGGGGGGGGGTTTAAATATCCTTAAGGCCCAGTCGGATCCCCAACATCAATTCCATTGAAAACCTGCGGCATGTATTGAAAATTTGCTGTCTGTCGAGGTTCCCCAAGAAACTTAAAGCTTGAACTGATTTGTAAAGACGGATGGTCTAAATGATGACAAATTGATGGATGGAAAGTCGGTGAAGATGTGTCCTAACAAATTTACACTCCTATAATTTCTGCTAAAGGTGATTCCAGATATCAGTTTGTGGGAAGAGTGGATGAAAACCTATCCAATTGTTGCATTTCAGTTTTGGTTTTATGGGTATGTGCCTTATCCCCCAATAAAATATTTTTTTCCAGAGTATGTTTTGATACTAGGGAAAATACTTGTTCAAGTATGATACACTAACATTGAAAATTAAAAAAAATGTTCAAGGGGCTATAGACTTCCTATAAGCACTGCTGTCCCACTGTAGTTATGATGATACCACAAAATGAGCATTTGTAAAAAGAAAAGCTAAAGGTTAATACTTTCAAAAGACAGTAAACCATTGTTGTTGTATATCTTAAACAGCTGCTTTCCCCAAGTGCACACAGCAGATTTAAAATTAAGATTTAGTAAATAATGTCATACCTCACTGTGATCACTGCTAAATGCTGTTATTGGCCTAGTAATATGTACCTGATAATCTGTACATGAATGTCTCCTCCTCCCTATTTTCCACAGTCTCTCCTTCATCTCCAGAACATCTGCCAACCACCCCAGCTGAGTGTCCAGCATTGCGCTTTGAAGCTCGGATAGAAGATGGAAAACTCTACTACGACAAAAGATGGTAGGCTGTATGGAAGATTCTTTATGGCTACTGTTACGGGGGAAGATTCTGTTTCCAAAATAATTTTCATACTAAGACTAAAAATGTTGCCATTAAGTCCTTAGCCTGAATCTTGACTCTGCCACTGATGATACATTTCCCCACTTCTGGCTTTATGACACCAAGAGACAATGAACAGCCCATTGTCTGATGTCATGACTGATGGAACACAGCCTGAGATGAGCAATCCCAAGTCATGAAACAGTATCCAAGAAAGCAAGAAAATGTTTTCTCTTAGAATTTTGGGCAAATTCTGTATGACCATCAGTTCACAAAGCTTGGGCATGTTCAAACTCCAAACATCTCATTTCCATACAGCATAGCTGCTATCATTGCAGCAATACCTAGAAGGATTAATAAAGTAGTTGGTTGCTTAAAGAAAACTCATTAGCTTTTATCCATTTTGTTTTGACCCTGTAGTTCCTTCTTTCTGTCTTCCAGCTCATCATAACCATGCTGGGATTCTGGCATCAAAGAGCCTTCATTCACAGCTCCATGGTATTTTTCCCTGTTTTAGCAGAAGAAGCTTCCCACTTTTTCACGTCTATTCATTACAGTATCCATACTGAGGCCGGGAGCTATGCACGTAGGCCCTTTTAAGTGCTCTGTATCACAGGCTCTCAATTCCTATCTCTAGACAATCTGGGGTGCATTGGAACTAGAGACTTGCACGGGAACGGGGTTTGTGGGAATCCCACAGAACCCGCAGGGATGGAAGCAGTTCTGTGGGGTTCCCGTAGGTACGGAAGCTGTTCCTTCGGAGTTGGGGTTCCCTTGGAAGTGTACGCTGCACTTGCGCCAGCCTCTCTTACCGAGTACAAAGTTCTTTGAGTGCTGTGTCTTCCTCCTTGCTTTAACAGTACAGATGAGGAAAGTTTCCATTAAGGAGGTGGTAGAGATTCAAATGGTGACGGAATTCAAAAAGGCATGGGATGAACACAGAGGATCTCTAATTAAAAATGGAAGTTATTAAAAAAAATCCCCTAAACTTACATGGCTGCATGTGTGTGGATATGTCGAGTGACGCTTAGATGGTGACTTTGGTTGTGATGAACTAGGGCCGATACTGGGCCGACTTGTATGGTCTGTGTCTCATATAAGGCAATCTGGTTTAGGATGGACAACTTTGGTGGCTGGAACATGAGGACAGTGTTGGACAGATTTTGGTCTGTTTCTCGCAAATGAGAAGACAAATAGGCTGGAGTGGGCTTCGATGACAACTCCAGCAGTTGGAACATAAGGACAGGGCCGGGCAGACTTCTATGATCTATGTCCCAGAAACGCCAAAGAAAGACCATAATCAGGTATATAATATCACATTTATTGTTGATTTAATTATGAATTGATAATGAGCTTGACTATTGGGCAGACTTGACCGTTCAGGTTTTTCTGTAACCTTACTATGTTACTATTAATCTTCTCTGCTCCCGGGCTGATTCACAGACCTCAGCTCTGACACAGGCACAAACATCAGATGTCACCTGACCTGCTGATGCGTGCATGTGGTGACCTCTGAGCACACAGTGCCAGTGAATCAGAGACAAGTCTTACATGTGCGAACCAGAGTGTTCCAAGTTCCAACTTCTGTTCCTTCCTTGCCTGCAGTGCTGGGGCTCCAACCCAGAGAGAGACTGAGAGAGCCGAACGGAATTTTTTTAAAATTCTTGTGGAGTGGGTAAGATTCCAGTGGGGATGGGTAAGATTTCTGTCCCCTTGCAACTCTCCAATCAGAACTGACTTAGGAATTGAACCACGGACTTTTCTGCATGTCATGAGACACTGCTCTGGTCTTTAAGTTTTTATTTCATTCATGAATAGGTCATAATTTTTAGTCTTTCTGACACTTAAGTTGTTGGAAAGAATTATAAAAGAGGTTGAGAATGTCTGGGTGGAAAATAACTCTTTATAAATTCAATACAATGGAATTAAATTTTGGCTTGTGGGAAAAAAAATAATAAAAAGATACATGAAGTTCAAAAATGGATGAAATTGTATCAGGGAATCTGGAGAAATAAGCTCCTTAAAAAAAAAAAAAAAAAAAAGTAATTAAAAAAGGCTCAATATATTTCTATGGGAGAGGAGTTCAAGCTTCTGTAGCATAGAATCTTATATATAGTGACACCTAGGAGTTAGGGAACTCCTTCTTTCAAACAGCCTCTCCTTGTTCTGCTTTCCCAATCCCGCAAACTGTCCCCAACTTAAAAAAACAAAACCCTACCTCACAAACTGCCCCATCCCTAAAAGTTGCAACTGTCCCTCTAAAAATTACCTCCCCCACAAATACCCCACTACCCTGCAAGATGTTCTATGCCCCCCCCCCCAAACTACTGCCCACAGCTGCAGTAGATAGAGGTGCGTACACAGAGATTGAAAATAATTCCCTAATTGTCTTGCATTTTAAGTTTAGAAGGTCCAGCGTAACAAGAAGGCAGCCAATCTGCAAAGTCCAAAATGGGAATAGAAGAAGCAGCAGCAGACTGGGTGCAACCCAGTTGTAAAATGTATTCATAAAAAGACTTAAAATATTGCTTGACATGGCCTTGTAACATAGTAGGTGATGACAGTCTGCCCAACAAGTTAAACTCATAGCATAAGGTATGATGTGATACTACGTAAGTATACTTGATCTTGATTTGTCCTTGCCATTTTTAGGGCATAGACCAAAGAAGTCTGTCCGTCTTTGTTCTCTAGCTACTGAAGCTGAATCTGTCCAGCCACAATCGGGGCACGGACCGCAGAAGTCTGCCCAGAACTGGCTTTGTGTCCCAATTACTGGTGTTGCCATCTAATCACCACTAAACCTGTTTGGTTCCATGCCTTCTAGACAGGATTTCGCCCTTGTCCGTGGGCTACGTCAGGATCTCATAAACTGAAATGATAAATATCACCATAAGTACTATATATATATATATATATATATATATATATATATATATGAAATAAGAACACACAAAAATGTAAAATACCATAGAAACACACTAGTATAAATCTAAAACAATATAATAAAACAGTACTTTACCCCCACTTCAAAAGAGGGAAATAAGTTCTAGTCTTTATATATACATAAGAATAGTCATACTAGGTCAGACCAATCCTGCTTCCAGCTGTGGCCAATCCAGGTCACAAGTTCCTGGCAGAAACCCAAATAGTAGCAACATTCCATGTTACCAATCCCAGGGCAAGCAGTTGCTCCCCCCTATCTATCTCAATAGCAGATTATGGACTTTTCCTGTAGGAAGTTGTCCAGACCTTTTTTGAACCCAAACGCACTAACTGCTGTTAGCACATCCTCCAGCAACGAGTTCCAGAGCTTAACTATTCTTTGAGTGAAAAGAGTTCCTTCTATTTCTTTTAAAAGTATTTCCGTGTAATTTCATTGGATGTCCCTTGCAGTGGCCTTCCTAGGGGGGCTGACACCCGGGGCAGATCGCCGATGCGCCCCCCCCCCCCGGGTGCAACGCCCCCCCCACCCCGGCGAAAGAACCCCCCCCCCCCCGGGGCCCGCCGCTGGGGGGGGGGGGGGGGGTGCCGCGCGCCTGCCGGCTCTTCGTTTTCATACTTCCTCTGCCCCAGAACAGGAAGTAATCTGTTCCGGGGCAAGGGGAGCATGAAAACGAAGAGCCGACAGGCGCACGGTACCCCCCCAGCGGCGTGCACCCGGGGCGGACCGCCGCCCCCCCTTGGTACGCCACTGGTCCCTTGGTCTTTGTACTTTTTGAAAGAGTGAAAAATCAGTTCACTTTTACTGTAGAGATCTGGCGTACTGAAACCATTAGCTGCACATACATTGTTTGGAAGGATAATCAAAGAAGTCACTAAGGGAGTCGTTTACTGAGCTGCGGTAGCATTTTTAGCTCATGATAGAAATCAGCTGGCTGTGAACACCGAGAGGCCCATTACATTCCTATTCGCGTCTCAGCATTTACCGCCAGCTGATTTTTACCGTGAGCTAAAAACACTACCGTGGCTTAGTAAAAGACCTTCTAAGTCGCATATTAGTTACCTATTAATAGAGACCAGTTTTATTTCTGGGTCTGTAATTAGTAAGATTAAACCTACATCTAATATAATAATTTGCACTCCCAACGTTCCAATGTCTCTGGCTGCGTTCGTAACCACCAGCTGACGTCACCAGAGACATTGGAACGTTGGAACTCCAAGTGAACTTTAGGGACATGGGTGGAGAGAGACAAACATCTTTCTCCGGCTAAACAAAGGCAAAATTTAAAAAAAAAAAAAACTTTAAAAAACTATTTGCTAACCTCCCTCCCAGTTCCAGGGTCCCCCGTCCGTCCCTCCCTCCCAGTAGCGCTAAGAGCCATGCAGGCTCGGCCCTTCTCTCACTGTCTGTCTCTCAGCTCTGGTCCCGCCCTTGCGGAAACAGGAAATGAGGGTGGGACCAGAGCTGAGAGACAGCGAGAGAAGGGCCGAGCCTGCACGGCTCTTAGCGCTACTGCCGGACGATGTAACCCCGACTTGGTAAGTCCAATATGACTTTTTAAATTTGGAGGCAGGGGGGTCTGGAAGGGAGGGACGGACGGGGGACCCTGGAACTGGGAGGGAGTGACGGAGGAACGATCCTGAAACTCGGAAGGATGGAGGGAGGAACCCAAAAATTTGGAAGGAGGGAGGGAAGGAGGGACGGACCCTGAAACTCGGAGGGAGGGGGAGCCCTGAAACTCGGAGGGAGAGAGGGAGGGGGGCCCTGAAACTCAGCGAGAGGGGGGCCCTGAAACTCGGAGGGAGGGAGGCAGAGAGGGACCCTGAAACTGGGAGGGAGATGGAGGGAGGGGGACCCTGAAACTGGGAGGGAGAGGGAGGGGGACCCTGAAAATCGGAGGGAGGAAGGGGAAGACCCTGGAATTTGGAGGGAGGGAGGGGGGCCCTGAAACTGCGAGGGAGGGAGGGGGTCCCTGGAACTGGGAGGGGGAGGGAAGGGGACGACCATGGAACTCGGAGGGATGAATGGGGGGAGGGGACGACGACCCTGGAACTCGGAGGGAGGGGGGGAACGACCATGGAATTGGGAGGGAGGGGGCCCCCAGCCACAGCCACACACTCATTTTCTCACACACACTCTCTCCCAGTCTCACTCTCTCCCAGTCTCACTCTCTGTCACACATACTCGCACATTCACTCACTCTCACACACACTCTGTCAAACATACACACTCCGAGGAAAACCATCCTAGCGCCCGTTTCATTTGTGTCAGAAACGGGCCTTTTTTTACTAGTAGCATACCACACTGCACATTATTAGATACATAAAACATAATTCTAAAGCCTGAAAGGATAAGCTAAATCACTGTATATCCCAATAATAGGCAAGGAAGTATATAGAACTACACCCAAAGAGGGAATCTGAACAGGTTTTTAGATCTTGCAATAAAGTAACTTCCTACCCGTTACGATTACTATTGGACTTTCCGGGATCTAGCAAAGGCTCTGCTACACCCAGTATTCTGTTGTCTTGGAAATTGTGTCTCTTGGCAAAGAAATGTATCCTACAATCTTGGACTTCCGCAGATCCACCTACATTTTGGCACTGGCGCAGCCTGATTCACTCTATGGTAACATGGGAGGCGAGGGATGTGAAGGGATCGTATAAGTATAAATCCAGATTTTTGAAACTTTGGGACCCATATTTGACTTCATTGACCCCCAGGAGTAGAAGTTTGGTTCTAAGTTGCCTGTGATAGTTCATTCTCCAGATTTGACATGATATTTAACTAGGGATTGGTAACGATTGCGATAACTCATTCTCCAGATTTGATATGACAATTTAGCTAGGGATTTGGAGGGATTGTGGAATGCCTGTTATAGCGACCGCTCCACTTCCTGGAAGCTATAAGAGTGTGGGGGGGGGGGGGGGGATGGTTGTGAATTATTGGTTGGTTATTTATAGGGACGCAGGGGGGGGGGGGGAAATGGGAGGTTGGTTTGAGTACTGGCTGTGTTTTGAGTTGTTGGAGGTTGTGGGGGGGGATATGGGGAGGGGGATACGGTATACTGCCTTGGGGACCCTAATTTCGTTGGTTTCTGATTGTTCGGAGGGAGTTGTGGAAAGGGTCAAACTTTGACGAAGACATTTACTACTTTGTGTTCTTTTTTGGGTATATGGTAACTTTTATATCATTGTTCAGTACATTGCTGAATAATGTATACTTTGCTGATTCATCAATAAAAGTTGTTTAAACATAAAGTAACTACCTGCTTCTTGTTCCTTATGGAACAAGTGAAGGAAAAAAAATAGGGTTGGAACTCTGGTAGGTCTTTTTTTTTTTTCCTACCCACAGGTGCAAAAAGCTCCTATAATTCAAGTATTGCTAAGAAACATCATGCCCTCAAAGCTGCTGCTCTCATTACAGCTCTTCCTCTATCTAGACTGAATGCTTGATCCAAGGAGAGGGACTGGTTTCATGTGCTTAAATGTATGCACATTGAATCCCTCATGATAGAAGTACACGAAACAGTGTGACAAGGCAGTGGCCGTAGCTAGAAGGTTGTTAGGCTGTATAGAGAGAGGTGTGACCAGCAGAAGAAAGGAGGTGTTGATGCCCCTGTATAAGTCGTCGGTGAGGCCCCACCTAGAGTATTGTGTTCAGTTTTGGAGGCCGTACCTTGCGAAGGATGTAAAAAGAATTGAAGCGGTGCAAAGAAAAGCTACGAGAATGGTAAGGGATTTGCGTTAAAAGACTTATGAGGAGAGACTTGATAACCTGAACATTTATACTCTGGAAGAAAGGAGAAACAGGGGTGATATGATACAGACGTTCAAATATTTGAAAAGTATGAGGAGAGACTTGATGACCTGAACATGTATACTCTGGAAGAAAGGAGAAACAGGGGTGATATGATACAGACGTTCAAATATTTGAAAAGTATGAGGAGAGACTTGATCACCTGAACATGAATACTCTGGAAGAAAGGAGAAACAGGGGTGATATGATACAGACGTTCAAATATTTGAAAAGTATTAATCCGCAAACGAACCTTTTCCGGAGGTGCGAAGGCAGTAGAACGAGAGGACATGAAATTAGATTGAAGGGGGGCAGACTCAAGAAAAATGTCAGGAAGTATTTTTTCACGGCGAGAGTAGTGGATGCTTGGAATGCCCTCCCGCAGGAGGTGGTGGAAATGAAAACGGTAACAGAATTCAAGCACGCGTGGGATAAACATAAAGGAATCCTATTCAGAAGGAATGGATCCTAAGGAGCTTAGCCGAGATTGGGTGGCAGAGCCAGCCAGTGGTGGGAGGCGAGGATAGTGCTGGGCAGACTTATACGGTCTGTGCCAGAGCCAGTGGTGGGAGGCGGGGCTGGTGGTTGGGAGGCGGGGATAGTGCTGGACAGACTTATACGGTCTGTGCCCTGAAGAGGACAGGTACAAATCAAAGTAGGGTATACACAAAAAGTAGCACATATGAGTTTGTCTTGTTGGGCAGACTGGATGGACCATGCAGGTCTTTTTCTGCCATCATTTACTATGTTACAAGAACTAAGAGAGGAGGTGGCAAGACTGCAATGCATCTGTGATGACCAGAAATCCATCCCGGAAATGCATCTTGAGGGATTGGGGATCTCCAGCAAAGGAGAAAGGGGGTCTTTTGCAGAAAGAGGACAGGTGGACATAGATCACCAGATCCTTCAAAATCAACGCCCCAGTTCTATTTTCTGTTGAACTGAAGAACCAGTTTGCAGCCCTGGAGGTACAATAGCTGAAAATATCTAAAGAACAGGAGTAAACAAAGCTCAAAAATCCAAAAGCTGCTGGATCAGTGACCAGTAAGAAGCGAAAGGTAGTGGTGGTTGGTGAGTCTCTTCTGCAGGGTTCAGAGGCGCCCATCTGCAGAGCAGATATGATGTCCAGGGAGGTGTGCTGTCTGCCTGGTGCCAAGATTCGAGATGTAGCAGAAAGTTTGATAAGACTCATCAAGCCTACTGACCATTACCCCATGCTACTCATCCATATTGGCACAAATGATACGACTAGATATCCCACTGAACATATCAAACGTGACTTCATGGCTCTGGGACAGAGAGTTAAGCAGTTGGGTACACAGGCGGTGTTCTCATCGATCCTTATCCTGGAGCTGAATGTTTAGCTGCGTGGATAGCACCAGTGTGAGCATTCGGTTTTGTAGACCATGGGATGATTTTCCAAGAGCTACTGAGCAGAGATGGTGTCCATCTATCAAAAAAGGGACGAAGTGGCTTCAGTAACAGACTTGCTAATGTACTAAAGAGGGCTTTAAACTAAATTCACTGGGGATGTGTGAGAAAAGCCCCAAAGTTATTAATAGCCTTCAGGAATCTAAGACATCAAATACCTTTATAGAAATAGGGAAAAAAAGGGAAATATCAAGAGAGCTTTGTATACCAATGCCCGTAGTATGGGAAACAAATTTCTAGGTCTAGAGGCTATAATAATTTGAAGAAGCCAACTTAGATTTACTGGCAGTCACAGAGACCATGACTGGGATATAGTTATACCTGGCTATAATCTGTTTAGGAAGGACAGGGTAGGAAAAAGGGTGGAGGAGTGTTATTATATTTTAAGAATAATATTAGTGACAGAATTGCAGGACATATGGGGTAAGAAAGAAGTACTGTGGATTTATCTGGAAAGAGGGAATGGAAAATATATTTATGTTGGTGTGGTATACAGGCCTCTTTCACAGTCAGAAGAAATGGACAGAGATTTAATTGAAGACATTTTACAAAACAGCTATGAAAGCAGAAGTACTACTGATAGATGCGAAGTTCTATGGAGATGCGAAGGAGGTAGAACGAGAGGACATGAAATGAGATTGAAGGGGGGCAGACTCAAGAAAAATGTCAGGAAGTATTTTTTCACCGAGAGAGTAGTGGCTATTAGATTGTAAGCTCTTTGAGCAGGGACTGTCTTTCTTCTATGTTTGTGCAGTGCTGCGTATGCCATGTAGCGCTATAGAAATGCTAAATAGTAGTAGATGCTTGGAATGCCCTCCCGCGGGAGGTGGTGGAAATGAAAACGGTAACAGAATTCAGGCACACGTGGGATAAACATAAAGGAATCCTGTTCAGAAGGAATGGATCCTAAGGAGCTTAGCCGAGATTGGGTGGCAGAGCCGGTGGCGGGAATAGTGCTGGGCAGACTTATACGGTCTGTGCCAGAGCTGGTGGTGGGAGGCGGGACTGGTGGTTGGGAGGTGGGGATAGTGCTGGGCAGACTTATACGGTCTGTGCCAGAACCGGTGGTGGGAGGCGGGGATAGTGCTGGGCAGACTTATACGGTCTGCGCCCTGAAAAGAACAGGTACAAATCAAGGTAAGGTATACACAAAAAGTAGCACATATGAGTTTATCTTGTTGGGCAGACTGGATGGACCGTGCAGGTCTTTTTCTGCCATCATCTACTATGTTACTATGATAGGTGATTTTAATATGCCAGTTGTTGATTGGGACATCCCGTCTGCAGGCTCATCTAGAAAGAGAGGGGATTTGGATTCTGTACAGGAAGAATTGTTTCAGCAGTTGGTAATGGAACCCAAGCAGGATGGAGCTATTCTGGACCTGGTGCTTACAAAGGGGAGAGTGTTTTTGATGTTAGGTTGGGTGATCATTTAGCAATCACCGAATGGTGTGGTTCAATATTAAGACACACAGGAGGAGAGGGCTTATTCAAGATTGAAGGTTCTAGAGTTATTTGTATGGGAACAGCTGAAGGAAGTAGAACAGCAGTGGGCTAGAGTGAAAGGAGCTATTTTAAAGGCGACAAACCTTTATGTTGGTAAAGTATATAAAAGTAGTTTGAGGAAAAGAAGTCTGCTTTGGTTCCCAAATGTAGTAACTGAAGAGGTAAGGGGAAAAAAAAAGTTAACCTTCATAAATTGCAAGACATCGCATAAAGAGGAAGCAGGCAAAAATACCTGGAAAAGTTAAGAGAAACTGGAAAAGCTGTTGGTATAGCAAAGATGTAAATGGAAGAAAAGATAGCCAATAAGGTAAAATTGGTAGACAAGACAATTTTTAGATATGTAAGTAATAGGAGAAGTGCCAACGTGGCATTGTGAGGCTCAAGGGTAAAGGGGAGGAATATGTAGAAGCTGATGAGGATAAAGCTGAACTGCTTAACAATTGTCTGTTATATGTTCATGGATGAAAGGCCGAGGATAGGACTGCAGAAAAGAAATGGGAATGGATGTTTGGTGGAGCAGGACCGATTCTCAGAAGACTGTGTTCATAAGGAGCTAACTAAACTAAAAATAGACAAAGCGATGGGGCCTGATGGGATACATCTGAGGGTACTAAAGGAACTCGTCCTGGCAGCTCCGTTGTCTGACTTTTTCCAGTTCTTCTTTAGAGTCTGGAGTGGTCCCAGAGGACTGGAAAAGGGTGGATGTGGTCCTTCTGAACAAGAGCAGAAGTAAGGAGGAGGTTGGGAATTACAGACCTGTTAGTCTGACCTCAGTAAACTAATGGAAACGCTTCTAAAGCAGAGGATTGATTCGAATGGACTGCAGGACCCGAGGTAGGTATTGTCAAAGAAATTGACTGGGTGGCCAAACAGTTGGATATGGGAGGGGCGCTAGATGTGGTGTACTTGGATTTTAGGAAAGCCTTTGACATGGTTCCGCATAGGCGACTGATAAATTTGAGTGCTCTCGGTATGTGCCCTAAATTGACTGGGTTAAAAAACTGGTTGAGTGGAAGAAGACAGAGGGTAGTGGTAACATCCTTTACCTTGGAGCAAACTATCAGTGCATACTGCGGGGCTCGGTCCTTGGGCCGGCTCTTTTTAACATCTTTGTGAGTGGTGATGTGGAAAAGACCTCCTGGTAAGGTTTATCTCTCTGTGCATGATACCGAACTCTGTAATAGGGTAGACACCCCAGAGGGTGTGCATAGAATGAGAAGGGATCTAGTTAAGCTTGAAGAATGGTCCAGAAATTGCAACTAAGATTTAATGCAAAAAAATGCAGGATCATGCACTTGGGTTGCAAAAATCCAAGGGAATGGCATAGTATAGGGATTGAAGTGCTTCTGTGTACAAAAGAAGAGAGGGACTTGGGGATGATTGTATTTGATGATCTTATGGTGGCCAAACAGGTAGAAAGGTGATAGTCAATGCCAGGAGAATGCTAGGGTGTATAGGAGGAGGGATGGCCAGCAGGAAAAAAAGAGGTGATAGTGCCTAAGTCTCTGGTGAGGCCCCATTTAGAATATTGTGTGCAATTCTGGAGACTGCATCTTCAAAAAGATGAAAACAGGATGGAGTCTGATCAGAGGGCGGCTTCAAAATTGGTTGGTGGTCTCTGTCATAAAGCGTATGGGAACAGGCTTATAGACCTCAGTATGTATACTCTGGGAGAAAGGCGGGATATGATAGAGACATTTAAATATCTCTGTGGCATTAATGTACAGGAGGTGAGCCTTTTTTAATGAAGGAAAACTCTGGAATTAGAGGGCATAGGATGAAGTTAAGAGGTTATAGGTTCAGGAGTAATCTAAGGAAATAATTTTTCATGATCGTGGAAACGATGGTGGATGCGTAGAATAGCCTCCCAGTGGAGGTGGTAGAGACAATGACTGTGTTTGAATTTAAGAAAGCAAGTGACAGGCACATGGGATCTCTTAGGGAAAGGAGGAGCAGGTGGATGCTGAGGATGGGCAGACTGGATGGGCCATTATTTGCCATCATGTTTCTCTGTTTCTATGAAAATATATAAGCAATGGTTCATCTTAATAACATCTTTATCTACCACAGACATTGAAAACAGAGCTTTAAAGGGGAATATATTCTTAATGGTGTGAAATAGCATTCCACCTAATACTGCCTTCCCTTTCCCCACTGAACCTATAGTTTATGGAATGGGATAGTGTAAGAGTAATAGCTGCCCCAGCTTCTGATGCCAGCTCAGAGAAGCAGTTTAACACCAATGAAGACACTGTGACCCTTGAGGCAGCATATGTGCCGAATCACAGATCCGTGTTGGGTCTTTACATAAGTAATGCCACACTGTGAAAAGACCAAAGGTCCATCGAGCCCAGCATCCTGTCCATGACAGCGGCCAATCCAGGCCAAGGGCACCTGGCGAGCTTCCCAAACGTACAAACATTCTATACTTGTTATTCCTGGAATTGTGGATTTTTCCCAAGTCCATTTAGTAGTGGTTTATGGACTTGTCCTTTAGGAAACAGTCTAACCCGTTTTAAACTCTGCTAAGCTAACCGCCTTCACCACGTTCTCCGGCAATGAATTCCAAAGTTTAATTATGCGTTGGGTGAAGAAACATTTTCTCCAATTTGTTTTAAATTTACTACACTGTAGTTTCATCGCATGCCCCCTAGTCCTAGTATTTCTGGAAAGCGTGAACAGATGCTTCACATCCACCTGTTCCACTCCACTCATTATTTTATATACCTCTATCATGTCTCCCCTCAGCCGTCTCTTCTCCAAGCTGAAAAGCCCTAGCTTCCTTAGTCTTTCTTCATAGGGAAGTTGTCCCATCCCCGATATCATTTGTCGCCCTTCGCTACACCTTTTCCAATTCTACTATATCTTTCTTGAGATGCGGCGACCAGAATTGAACACAATACTCAAGGTGCAGTCGCACCATGGAGCGATATAACGGCATTATAACATCCTCACACCTGTTTTCCATACCTTTCCTAATAATACCCAACATTTTGTTCGCTTTCCGAGCCGCAGCAGCACACTGAGCAGAAGGTTTCAGTGTATTATCGACGACGACACCCAGAGCCCTTTCTTGGTCCGTAACTCCTAACGTGGAACCTTGCATGTCGAAGCTATAATTCAGGTTCTTTTTTCCCACATGCATCACCTTGTACTTGCTCACGTTAAACGTCATCTGCCATTTAGCCGCCCCGTCTCCCAGTCTCTTAAGGTCCTTATGTAATTTTTCACAATCCTGTCATGAGTTAACGACTTTGAATAACTTTTTAACTTGTTTGTGCCATTCTCTGGTGCATCCTATGTATTAGTCTGCACTCATCATGTACTTTATGCCTGTTAGTGGAGACTGCCATATTTATTGGATTTGATTAAAACATTTTTGACTTTTACTCTGTTTCACTTTACTTTGGCTTAACATAGGGTGGTCTGTTTTTTTTTTTTTTAAATTCATTTGTCTTATCTTTACAATAGAAAGACTTAAAATATTGCCTGACAGTTTATGAGCCGCTGACGCAGGCCATGAACAAAGGCAAAACATGGCCGTGTCAGGCAATATTTGAAGTCTTTCTATTATTAAATTTTACCAGTGGATTCCACTCAGTCTCCTGCTGCCGCTGTTTACATTTTAAGTTATTCAGATGTACATTTCATTTTCCTTGTTTCTAATGTGAAACCTTTCTGTGAAAAGTACAGACTGAATCATAGTGCTGTCTTATTGGTTGCTAAGTGTATTGCCTACTAATATCTGTTGTAATGGGCAGAGCTAGATTAAAGCATTGGCAAACTAGGAGCATATCTAGGGTTAGAGTTTAGGGAAATCCTGTGATTTTGTTCAGGATTCTGTTTAATATATTTGTGAGAGATACTGCTGAAGGGTTAGAGGGAAAGGTTTGCCTTTTTGCAGATGGCACGAAGATAGCCAATAGAGTGGATACCCTGGAGGGTGTAGAAACCATGAGAAGGGATCTCTGGCAATTAAAATTTAATCAAACTATCAATTAGGGTTCTAACGAAAACAAGCTGGCGCTGGTAATTAGACTAAATAAATCAGAAAAACCTAATGTAACATTTCTTATAAATTATTTTTTAATTTTTATTTGCAGTGCTCAGTATAATGCTATAGTGCCTTATAACCGTATGTTATGGAGTAGGCATACAGGCGCCAGACATCACAGCACCAACCCACCCTCCCTATCCTATCTGAAAAGGGGTTCAAATCTGTGCTGTCGATTATAATGATATAAATAAAACTACTTTCACTTACCTTGGCTGGTTAGATAAATGTACGGTCTGTTGCTACTCCATATCACCCGTGTTTTTAGTGCATGGTGATTAAAACTAATACTCCATCACTATAAGTGAAAGTAGTTTTATTGATGATATTATTATAATCGACAGCACAGATTTGAACCCCTTTTCAGATAGGATAGGAAGGGAGGGTTGGTGCTGTGATGTCTGGCGCCTGTATGCCTACTCCATAACATACGGTTATAAGGCACTATAGCATTATACTGAGCACTGCAAATAAAAATTAAAAAATAATTTATAAGAAATGTTACATTAGGTATTTCTGATGCAACTGATTTATTTAATTAAAATTTAATGCCAAGTAGTGCAGAGTGATGTACTTCGGGTGCAGAAACCCAAAAGAGAGATATCAGATAGGAGGAGAGAGATTGGTAAGCTCGACTCACAAGAGGGACCTTGGAGTGATGGTGTCTTAGGGTCTGAAGGTGAAGAAATAGTGACAAGGCACTATGGCCGCAGCCAGAAGGATGCTAGGCTGCATAGAGAGGCGTAAAAGCAGCAGAAGAAAGGAGGTGTTGATGCCTCTTTACAAGTCGTTAGTGAGGCCCCACTTGGAGTATTGTGTTCCATTTTGGAGACCGTATCTTGCTAAGGATGTAAAAAGATTTGAAGTGCTGCAAAGAAAAGCTACAAAAATGGTATGGCATTTGCGTTCCAAGACGTATGAAGAGAGACTTGCTGACCTGAACATGTATACCCTGGAGGAAAGGAGAACCAGGGGTGATATGATACAGACGTTCAAATATTTGAAAGGCATTATCTGCAAAAAAAAAAAACCTTTTCCAGAGACGGGAAGGTGGTAGAACTAGAGGACATGAATTGAGGTTGAACGGGAGGCAGACTCAGAAATAATGTCAGGAAATATTTTTTCACAGATACTTGGAATGCCCTCCCGCAGGAGGAGGTGGTGGAGACGACAACAGTAACGGAATTAAAAAATGCATGAAATAAACACATAGAAATCCTGTTTAGAAGGAATGGATCCACAGAATCTTAGCGGAGATTGGATGGTAACACCGGTAATTGGGAAGCAAAGCCAGGGCTGGGCAGACTTCTATGGTCTGTGCCCTGAAAATGGCAAGGACAAATCAAGGTCAGGTATACATATGAAGTAGCACATAGCATGTGCAATGAGTTTCTTGTTGGGTAGACTGGCCCATACAGGTCATTTATCTGCCATCATTTGCTATGTTACTATAAGATTAGGGTTGACAACTGGCTGGCATTTTTCAGGATTCCACTGATTTATATTCATGTTCAGAAGCTAGAAGGATGGCTAGCATGTCGACATGATACAGAGTTTACAAACTCTGTCTACAGTTATCTCCTGCTAAATATCAATGTTTAGGCGTTATGTCATAACAATACTCTGTAAGCCACACTGAGCCTGCAAATAGGTGGGAAAATGTGGGATACAAATGCAATAAATAAAACTCTTTTTAACCGGCCAGGAGCCATTCCTGGCCGGTTAAATAGTTTTGAATATTGGGCCTATGGCTATTGCAGAACTGCACCTTTCAAACAATCCTCTCTTGATCACACACACACAGAGAACAACATACACATATATATGCTAACATGTCTACTCATGCACAGACACATACTGACATGCATACAGATATAACAGTCCAGAAAGATACACATGCATACACAAAACAGATAAACATACAAAATAGAGAGATATAAACAGACATAAGACAGATATGCATGCACATATATAGAGGGGTTGGAAAGAATTCCATGAGCCATGCTGTGATCCTTTCCCCAACAGATATGGCGGTATATCAAGTTTTAAATAAACATAAACACGTTTGGTTTTAGTGTCTCCAGATTTGCAGCTATTCTATCCCCATGGTGTACTGTGAGTCTCCACAAGATGGCACTGTGCCCATGGAAACAACGGAACTCAATCACAGACATAATTGTAATGATAATTTAAAAAAAATCTCTAATTCTGTCAGCCTAGTTCCATGCATAAAATCAGGCTCATATCTGGTGGGATTGGTACATTGTTCTTGTCAAATAACATTTTTGTTACATACATATTTCAAAGCTGATCTTTTTGTAATGAGGTGCTTTTAGTCCAAAAAGTTAGTCCTTCGGCTACTGGACAAGTATGTGAGAGACTGACATTTACAGTGTAGCCCTGTAAAGAGACCTAGCTAGATTAGCAAATCCCTACTGCAGAGGTTGCCAAACTAGGAAGTCATGAAATCCACATTTGGGGTTGTGCCCTGGGTCAGCCTTCCATAGGACATCATTGGCCCATGCTACAGGGTGGAAGGAGGGGTTGCGTGGTTTCTGTGGTGGCCATATGAATGGGATCGTAGCCACAGAAAGATTGATAAACCACTGCCTTACTGTTTCATGGCTCACAATTTACCACAGCAATGCGCTAAAATCTTGCTTTTTAAAACTGGGTCTGGGGACAAACTTACTGCACAGTAGCTAGCCTCTCTCCATGTCATCAGTACTGGTTGGTTGTACACCTGTATATTTTATCGAACTTATAACAAGGACATACAAGTTCAAATGCAGTAACAGCCTGATTTTATAACAAGAAGCTTATGTGAGATGTCAGAGATGCCTATGTTATAAAACACGTTTTTCCAACCTCAGTAATGTGCAAATGCTGATGCACACATTTACCCTTGCTCCGGAAGCAGGAGTAAACTCTCTCGTATTTTTTGTGCCATGATTTTGTGGTTTTGTTTTGGAGGTATGACCAGTTCTCACCAAAACAGTTTTATCAGATTTTTCTTGGTCTTTCGGATCTTGCCTTGACATCAAGTTTCATGTAACTCCTTTTCTTAGTTTAGTTTAATTTTATATCCTTATTTCTCTGAGGACAAGCAGGCTGCTTGTTCTCACTGATGGGTGACGTCCATGGCAGCCCCAGGATCGGAAGATCTTCCTAGCAACAGAAGTTTGCTAGCTCTTGCGAGATCCGCATGCATCGCACATGCGCGACCGTCTTCCCGCCCACTTCAGCGTGCTCCTCAGTCTCTCTTTTTCCGCGGTCAGAATGGATGTGTATCGCTCGTTCACGGCCCCAGAGAGGCCCCCGTTGCGTTCTTTGCTGTGGTTTTCGTGCCTTTTCAGCTTGTTCTTTGTATCTCCTCTCGTGTGTTAAAAAAAGAGTTTGTTTTGTTTTCCGGTACTACTTCAAAGTTTCCCACGTAAGTTTCCTTTCTTTTCCGTGTGCGGCCTGTTTCGCCGCCCATCCGGGTCTTTTCCCTTTTTTGGTATCCCTTTTTTCGGCATTATCGCGTTTGACCTCGCTGGCGCGATTTTTCCGCCCATGTCATCGAAGCCTGCCAGCAGCTTCAAGAAGTGCACGCGGTGCCACCGGACGATCTCGCTAACTGATAGGCACGTATCGTGACTTCAGTGTCTCGGGGCTGGTCATCGCCCGGACGCCTTTACTTTGTGCCTCCAGCTCAAAAAGAGGACCCAGGCGGCGAGATTGGCTCAGTGGAACATCCTGTTCGGAGCCTCGTCCGGTCTTTCAGCATCGACGGAGCCAGCGGTACCGAGGTCATCGCTGGTATTGATGTCGGCATCGGAGGGAGCATCGACGTCTGGAGTGCAGGTGATGGCTGTCCAGAGATCCCACACTGGTAGCAGTGAGCCATCGAGTGGGTCTCCACCTGCCTCGAGGGGTCCTGCGGTGCAGGCCCCCCGGGACCGAGGAGATATTTGGATTCCACGTCGCGGTGCTTCGCGCGAAGGCGAAGAAGCACCGTCATCGGTCACCTTCCCGTCACGGTACTGAGAGCTCCGGGACACCGAAGGATTCGGTACCCGTGAAGCGTCAACGCTGCGAGGACCGCTCGCCCTCCATACAAGAGGTGTCGATGCGCTCTACTCCGGACAGCCCGGTACTGCCTCCGCACTCCAGACAGGTTCTCAGCTCATCGCCGGTACCGGCCCCACTGCCTTGCTCGACAGCCACTCTAGACGAGTGCCTCAGAGCCATACTTCCAGAGATTCTGGAAGGGCTGCTGCGACCTTCTGCTCTGGTACCGCCAGTGCCTGCGCTGGCGGTACCGTCGAGTCATGCGGCAGTTGGCTTTCCGCCCGTGGTGCGGACTGTAATGCCGGTACCGCTTGCGGCATCGGCCTCCGTTGCCACCCAGGAGGACTCCCCGCCGACGTCGCTGGAGGGAGCTTCGTCGCCGCCGGCACGGGAGTCTTCTCGGCACCGCCGTAGGGGACCGGGTTCCTCGGCGTTGAGACGGGCTCGGTTTCGGACTGAAGTTCATGAACTTGTGTCCGATACCGATAGTGAGGCCTCGTGGGAGGCGGAGGAAGACACCAGGTATTTCTCTGACGAGGAGTCTTGTGGCCTTCCTTCCGATCCCACCCCTTTGCCAGAGAGAAAGCTTTCTCCCCCCGAGAGTCTGTCTTTCTCCTCCTTTGTCCGGGAAATGTCTACGGCCATTCCCTTCCCAGTGGTTACTGAGGATGAGCCCAGGGCTGAGATGTTCGAGGTCCTGGACTATCCTTCACCACCTGAGGAGTCGTCCACTGTTCCCCTTCATAATGTCCTGAAGCAGACATTGATGGTGAACTGGGCGAAACCGTTAAGTAACCCCTACATTCCCAAGAAGATTGAGTCCCAGTATCGAGTCCATGGGGACCCGGAGTTGATGAGGACCCAGTTGCCTCATGATTCTGGAGTTGTGGACTCGGCTCTCAATAAAGCCAAGAGTAGTAGAGATTATGCCTCGGCGCCTCCGGGCCGTGAATCTAAGACTCTAGACTCTTTTGGAAGGAAGGCTTACCATTCTGCTATACTCGTATCCAAGATCCAATCCTACCAGCTCTACACGAGCATCCACATGCGGAACAATGTGCGGCAGCTGGCCGACTTGGTTGATAAGCTCCCATCGGAGCAGGCCAAGCCTTTTCAGGAGGTGGTCAGGCAGCTGAAGGCGTGTAGGAAATTCCTGTCCAGGGGTGCCTACGACACTTTTGATGTAGCGTCCAGGGCTGCTGCTCAGGGTATAATGATGTGCAGACTCTCATGGCTGCGTGCCTCTGACCTGGAGAATAGAGTCCAGCAGTGGATTGCGGATGCTCCTTGCCGGGGGGGGGGGGAGGGGGGATAACATTTTTGGTGAGCGCGTTGAACAGGTGGTAGAACAGCTCCACCAGCGGACACCGCATTTGACAAGCTCTCTTACCGGATGCCTTCAGCATCTACCTCTACAGGTAGACTGTTTTATGCAGGGCGGAGGAATGCACCTTACACTTATAATAATCATAGGTTCAGTCCCCCTGCCCGCCAGCCTGCTCAGGCTAAGCCCCAGCGCGCTCGTTCGCGTCAACAGCGTGCGCCTCCTCAGGCCCCTGCAGCTCCCCAGCAAAAGCAAGGGACGGGCTTTTGACTGGCTCCAGGCGAGCATAGCTGAGATAAAAGTGTCTGTGCCGGATGATCTGCCGGTCGGAGGGAGGTTAAAGTTTTTTCACCAAAGGTGGCCTTTCATAACCTCCGACCAGTGGGTTCTCCAGACAATCCGGCTAGGATACGCCCTCAATTTGATTTCAAAACCTCCAAATTGTCCTCCGGGAGCTCAGTCTTTCAGCTTCCAGCACAAGCAGGTACTTGCAGAGGAACTCTCCGCCCTTCTCAGCACCAATGCGGTCGAGCCCGTGCCATCCGGGCAAGAAGGGCTGGGATTCTATTCCAGGTACTTTCTTGTGGAAAAGAATACGGGGGATGCGTCCCATCCTAGACCTAAGGGCCCTGAACAAATATCTGGTCTGAGAAAAGTTCAGGATGCTTTCCCTGGGCACCCTTCTTCCCATGATTCAGAAAAACGATTGGCTATGCTCTCTGGACTTAAAGGATGCTTATACTCACATCCCGATACTGCCAGCTCACAGACAGTATCTCCGATTCCGTCTGGGAACACGGCATTTTCAGTACTGTGTGCTACCCTTTGGTCTCGCTTCTGCAGCCAGAGTGTTCATGAAATGCCTGGCTGTAGTGGCGGCGTCTCTACGCAGACTGGGAGTGCATGTGTTTCCTTATCTTGATGATTGGCTGGTCAAGAACACCTCGGAGGCAGGAGCTCTACAGTCCATGCAGGTGACTATTCAACTCCTGGAGCTACTGGGGTTTGTGATAAATTATCCAAAGTCCCACCTTCTTCCAGTTCAAAGACTAGAATTCATAGGAGCTCTGCTGGACTCCCAGACGGCTCATGCCTACCTCCCCGAGGCCAGGACAGACAGTTTTTGTCCCTGGTCTCCTGGGTACGAGAGTCTCAGCGGATCACAGCTCAGCAGATGTTGAGATTGCTCGGCCACATGGCCTCCACAGTCCATGTGACTCCCATGGCCCGTCTCCACATGAGATCTGCTCAATGGACTCTAGCTTTTCAGTGGTATCAAGCTGCGGGGGAACTAGAAGACGTAATCCAGCTGTCCACACTGTTTCTCAAATCCCTGCATTGGTGGACAGTTTGCTCCAATTTGACCTTGGGACGTCCCTTTCAAATTCCTCAGCCGCAAAAAGTGCTGACTACGGATGCGTCTCTCCTGGGGTGGGGAGCTCATGTGGATGGGCTTCACATCCAGGGATGTTGGTCCCTGCAGGAGACAGGTTTTCAGATCAATCTCCTGGAGTTACGAGCAGTCTGGAACGCGCTAAAAGCTTTCAGAGATCGGCTATCCAACCAAATCATCCAAATTCAGACAGGCAATCAGGTTGCCATGTATTACATCAACAAGCAGGGGGACACCGGATCTCGCCCCCTGTGTCAGGAAGCCGTCAGGATGTGGCTTTGGGCTCGCCGTCATGGCATGTTACTTCAAGCCTGGCAGGCGTAAACAACAGTCTGGCTGACAGGTTGAGCAGGATAATGCAACCTCACGAGTGGTCTCTCAACTCGAGAGTTGTTCGTAAGATCTTTCAAGCGTGGGGCACCCCCTTGGTAGATCTTTTTGCCACTCAGACCAGTCACAAGGTCCCTCAGTTCTGTTCCAGACTTCAGGCCCACAGCAGACTAGCGTCGGATGCCTTTCTCCTGCATTGGGGGAAGGGCCTCCTGTTTGCGTATCCTCCCATACCTTTGGTAGGGAAGACTTTGCTGAAACTCAAGCAGGACCGTGGAACCATGATTCTGATCGCTCCATTCTGGCCTCGACAGATCTGGCTCCCTCTTCTTCTGGAGTTGTCCTCCGAAGAACCGTGGAGATTGGAGTGTTTTCCAACCCTCATAACTCAGAACGAGGGGGCGCTTCTGCATCCCACCCTCCAGTCCCTGGCTCTCACGGCCTGGATGTTGAGAATGTAGACTGTGCCTCCTTGGGTCTTTCTGAGGGTGTCTCCCGAGTCTTGCTTCCAGGAAAGATTCCACGAAGAGATGTTATGCTTCCAAGAGGAAGAGGTTTGCCGTCTGGTGTGACAGCCAGGCCCTAGATCCTCGTTCTTGTCCTACACAGTCACAGACCCTGCTTGAATACCTTCTGCACTTGTCTGAGGCTGGTCTTAAGACCAACTGTGTAAGAGTTCATCTTAGCGCAATTAGTGCTTTTCAGTACCGTGTAGAGGGTAAGCCTATCTCGGGACAGCCTTTAGTAGTTCGATTCATGAGAGGTTTGCTTTTGTCAAAGCCCCCTATCAAGCCTCCTACAGTGTCATGGGATCTCAATGTCATTCTCTCCCAGCTGATGAAACCTCCCTTTGAGCCACTGAATTCTTGCCATCTGAAGTACTTGACCTGGAAGGTCATTTTCTTGGTGGCAGTTACTTCAGCTCGTAGAGTCAGTGAGCTTCAAGCCTTGGTAGCTCATGCTCCTTATACCAAATTTCATCATAACAGAGTAGTCCTCCGCACTCACCCGAAGTTTTTGCCAAAGGTGGTGTCGGAGTTCCATCTTAATCAATCAATTGTCTTGCCAACATTCTTTCCCCGGCCTCATACCCGCCCTGCTGAACGTCAGTTGCACACATTGGACTGCAAGAGAGCATTGGCCTTCTATGGAGCGGACAAGCCCACACAGACAGTCCGCCCAATTGTTTGTTTCTTTCGACTCCAATAGAAGGGGAGTGGCTGTCGGGAAACGCACCATCTGAAATTGGCTAGCAGATTGCATTTCCTTCACTTACGCCCAAGCTGGGCTGGCTCTTGAGGGTCATGTCACGGCTCACAGTATTAGAGCCATGGCGGCGTCAGTGGCCCTCTTGAAGTCAGCCACTATTGAAGAGATTTGCAAGGCTGCGACGTGGTCATCAGTCCACACATTCACATCTCATTACTGCCTACAGCAGGATACCCGATGCGACAGTCAGTTCGGGCAGTCGGTGCTGCAGAATCTGTTTGGGGTTTGAATCCAACTCCACCCCCCCAGGCTCATTTTTATTCTGTTCCAGGCTGCACTCTCAGTTAGTTGGTTCTGGTTTTAGGTCAATCTCAGTTATGTCCTCGCCGTTGCGAGGCCCAATTGACCAATGTTGTTTTGAGTGAGCCTAGGGGCTAGGGATACCCCATCAGTGAGAACAAGCAGCCTGCTTGTCCTCGGAGAAAGCAAGGTTACTAACTGTAGCAGGTATTCTCCGAGGACAGCAGGCTGATTGTTCTCACAATCCCACCCTCTTCCCCTTTGGAGTTGTGTCTTCCCTTGTCTTTGCTTTATACTGGACTGAGGAGCACGCTGAAGCGGGCGGGAAGACGGTCGCGCATGCGCGATGCATGCGGATCTTGCGAGAGCTAGCAAACTTCTGTTGCTAGGAAGCTCTTCCGATCCTGGGGCTGCCGTGGACGTCACCCATCAGTGAGAACAATCAGCCTGCTGTCCTCGGAGAATACCTTCTACAGGTTAGCAACCTCACTATACTGCACCTTGGGATAAAAAGCATAAGAGTGGTTTACAATAACACTTTTATGCTTAAAATCTTAATTTGGACCAGGTCTGTTGGCTTTGCAGAAATTTCAGAAATCTTATGCATTAAAGAAAAAAAAATAAGTTTTTAACCCAGATTTAAATGTAACTCGATTCAGCTCACTATGCAGCTCAGGTGGAAGAAGGTTCCATTAATGAGGACCTAGGTATGCAAAGCCAAGGTTGTCTGTCTTATACATTCGAGACAATGTGTGAAAGATGAAGGCAGAACTAATTGATTCATGTAAAATGAGTGTGTTGCATGTTTAGAGGAAGATGGGACAAGCATATCAGAAAGGTACAATGGAATACCTGTACAATTTATGATTGAGCAAAAGGATTTAAAATTGGATAGTATTTAACAGGTAGCCAATTCAGATGTGTTAGAGCTGGGGTTATATGCTTGTAGCATTTATAAACTGTTAGATGAGCTGCTGTGTGTTAAGTATTTTGCAGGCAATGAATAGTATAATCTGGAATGCCATAGTATAAAGATTTGCAGTAGTGTAACTTGCATTATTTCAGGCCAAATTTCAAGACTTTCTGATCTGAATGACTGAAATATTGTTTCATGTTGTGTATCTGATGGTGTGCAAAGTTACAAGACCTAAAAGCAGCAGATATTTGGGGTTCAAAGATAGATTATGAATCTTGAACCTAGAACCGTCTTGAAGAGGAATTAGGGATACCAGAGATCATTTGAGAAAGCAGAGGAATTGAAGTATGCCGAGATACCCACAAAAGTCTTACGTTTAGAAGGGTTTAAAACCATTTCATTGTGAGAAAGCTGTTGTACTACTTGATCTAATGTTGAATTTAAGGGAGTAAGATCTGGTGAGCTTTGATTGGTGCTGTAAAAGAAGCTCTTATCTTGAAAACTACCCACTTTATACTAAACTTTGCATCAGCACTGCAAGTGGAGCTAAAAAAGAAAAAAAAAAGGTTGAATACTGGAGCCAAAGTAGTACTTGTGGAATCCCTTCAGGGGTAGAGACTCTACAAATAAAAGATCCCAGTTGGATAGAATAGTGTCATAAGAACTTAGTGTTGCCATAGTGGGACAGACCGTAGGTCCATCAAGCCTTCATCATAAGTACATAAGCACCGCCATACTGGGAAAAGACCAAGGGTCCATCAAGCCCAGCATCCTGTCTCTGACAGCGGCCAATCCAGGCTTCAAGAACCCAGCAAACCCCCCCCCCCCCCCAAAAGAAAATAAATAATAATAATAATGTTCAATGGACTTTTCCCTCAGGAATCTGTCCAAACCCCCTTTAAATTCTGTAAGACCAGCTGCTGTCACTACATTCTCCGGCAACGAGTTCCAGAGTCTAACTACACACTGAGTAAAGAAAAACTTTCTCCTATTTGTTTTAAATCTACCATATTCTAGCTTCATCTTGTGTCCCCTGGTTTTGTTGTTGTTTGAAAGTGTAAGCAAACGCTTCACATCTGTCCGCTCTATTCCGCTCATTATCTTGTAGACTTGTTTCCAACAAGTACCTGGCATCATCCCAAAATAGTACAATACATTTTATGTTGCTTATCCTAGAAATAAGCAGTGGATTTTCCCCAACCCCATTCATAATAATGACTTATGGACTTCTTTTTTAGAAAATTATCCAAACCTTTTTTAAACCCCGCTGAGCTAACTGTACTAATTCTCTGGCAACCAACTCTGTTGTGTGAAGAAATATTTTCTCCAATTTGTTTTAAATTTACTATTTTGTAGCTTCATTGCATGCCCCCTAGTCCTAGTATTTTTGGAAAGAGTAAACAAGCAGTTCACATCTGGCTTTCTTGGGAAGGGGTCAAGGTGACTGTGGCACGGCAAGGGCAGGCCAGGGGCTGGGATGGACGGGTTAGCTTCCACACAGGGACAGGTGGGGATGAGTTACATTTCTGTCCCCATACAACTCTCTAGATTGGATTGTTCTCCGACCCTCATCATGCAGAATGAGGGATTTCTTCTGCATCCCAACCTTCAGTCTCTGGCGGCCCACAGCCTGGATGTTGAGAGCCTAGAATTTGCTTCCTTGGGTCTTTTGGAGTGTGTCTCCCAGGTCTTGCTGGCTCCCTGAAAAAATTCCATCAAGAGGTGTTACTCTTTTAGTGGAGGAGTAGCCTAGTGGTTAGTGCAGTGGACTTTGATCCTGGGGAGTTGGGTTCGATTCCAGCTCCTTGTGACTGTGGGCAAGTCACTTAACCCTCCATTGCCCCAGGTACAAAATAAGTACCTGTATATATGTAAACTGCTTTGAATGTAGTTGCAAAATACCACAAAAAGGCGGTATATCAAGTACCATTTCCCTTTCCCTTAAATGGAGGAGGTTTGCCATCTGTTGTGAGGGCAAGGCCCTAGATCCTTTTTCTTGCCCTACACAGACCTTGTTGAATACCTTCTACACCTTTCTGAGCATGGTCTTAAGACCAACTCCGTAAGAACATAAGAGTAGTCAGACTGAGTCAGACCAGTGGTCCATCTAGCCCAGTATCCTGTTTTCAACAGTAGCCAAGCCAGGTCACAAGTACCTGGCAGAAACCCAGACCATGCAACACTCCATGCTACAAATCCCAGGGCAAGCAGTTGCTTCCCCATGTCTGTCTCAATAATGGGCTTTTCCTCCAGGAACTTGTCCAAACCTTTTTTTAAACCCAGAACCAGAACCTTTTTTAAACAGTGCAATTAGTGTTTATCATCATCGTGTAGAGGGTAAGCCCATATCTGGACAGTCTCTAGTTCGCTTCATGCAAGATTTGCTTTTGTTGAAGTCCCCTGTCAAACCTCCGCTTGTGTGTTGGGACCTCAACGCCGTTCTCACCCAGCTGATGAAACCTCCTTTCGAGCCACTGAATTCCTGCCATATGAAGTAATTGACCTGGAAGATCATTTTCTTGGTGGCTGTTACTTCATCTCAGGCTCTAATAGTGGATGCAGCTTATACTAAGTTTCATCACAACAGAGTAGTCCTCCACATTCACCCTATGTTCCTGCCAAAGGTTGTGTCGGAGATCCATCTGAGCCAGTCGATTGTCTTGCCAACATTCTTTTCCCAACCTCATGCCAATCCTGGCGAGAACACCTTGCACACCTTGGACTGTAAGCGAGCATTGGCCTACATGCAGTGGACTAGGCCCCACAGACAGTCTGCTCAAATTTTTGTTTCTTTTGATCCCAACAGGATGGGGATCGCCAGAGGGAAACACACCATCTCTAATTGGGTGACAGGTTGCATTTCCTTTACTTATGCCCGGGCTTGGCGGACCCTGGAGGGTCATGTCAAGGCTCACTATGTCAGAGCCATGGCCGCGTCTGTAGCCCACTTGCGGTCAGCCTCTATTGAAGAAATTTGCAAGGCTGTGACGTGGTCTTCCGTCCCCACGTTCACATTTCATTACTGCCTTGAGTAGGATACCTGACTCGACAGTCAGTTTGGGCAGACAGCGTTGCAGAATCTGTGGTCTAGAATCCAACTCAAGCCCCCCCCCAGGCCCTTTTTATTCTGTTCCAGGCTGCATGCTCACTCAGTTTGTATATAGTTCAGGTTAATCTGAGTTATGTCCTCGCTGTTGCGAGGCCCAGTTGACCCGTCTTTGTTGTTTTTGGTGAGCCTGGATGCTAGGGATTCCCCAGTTGTGAGAATTACTGGCCTGCTTGTCCTCTGAGAAAGCGAAGATACTTACCTGTAGGAGGTATTCTCTGAGGACAGCAGGCCTTATATTCTTACAAACCCTCCTGCCTCCCCTTGGAGTTGTCTTCTCTTTTATTTTTTTATTTTCTCTTTTTATACTGTAGTATTTAACTGCAATAACTGCTCTCGTGGCTGGCGGGAAGGCACTCGCACTCCACAAAATTTGTTAAAAGCTCCAGACCAGGCAACGCAGGATCATGTTACCCAATTGTGATAATATAAGACCTGCTGTCCTTGGAGAATACCCGCTACAGGGAAGTATCTTCGCTTTACCTATGGACAAATAGACAGAGCTAAAAAACCGATGAGTTTTGCAGATTTTTACACTTGATTTAACAGGCTGTCATCGGTCACACGGACAACTGGGCCAACCACCAAGTGTGAAAAATGGGTTACGCCACTTGTCCATAAGATCATTCGTATACCTATATGTTGTAGTTGATCGTTGGCATTTGTTATTTTCTGTACCTTTTTTCTTACTGTCTTATTCACAGGCAGGCCGCCTGTTATTGAAAATGAAGGCATTGCATATATTATCGTGGACAGAATGTTTATTTCAAGTACCTCTTCATATCGACTCTTCATACTATATTCATAACATATATGTAGTGATGTAATGCCCACATGAAGCTCTGATGAGCGTTCACACAGTGGCTTTCCATTTTACCTTCCTACCGTTACCATTAAAATTATAAGTGGGAGGAACCTTCAAAATTGCTATACATACCTTTCAAGTATGGCGTAAATATTTGAGCAAAGGTGTATAAGGAGAGCCATATGGTGTGATGGGATTATTAAAGTGAATTATCAAATTATTTTGCCAGTGTTACTACTTATACTGCAAGCAAAGTATTTTTCCTAAAACGAGACTGCTTTCATAAAAGTGGCTGGGTGGTTTTCTTTCTTTATTCCTTAAGGAGAGTTCTAGTTGCTGTAAGCAGGAGGCCCTACTGCTGAATGCTTTGTGTCCTCTGGAACTCAATGTGCTGAAAACTAGGGAAACCAGTGTTTTGGTTCCATGATATTCTTTTTAGCCTGGGGAAATTGTTTCAGGAGCCCTCTTAGACTGTGAGTTCATTGGGAAAAGAAGAGTTTATAACTTTACATTTTGGCAATCCTCTAACATACCAAGGGTGGGACCGTGGGAACGGTCCGTCCCGTTTGCAGTCCCCTGCCCCCTCTGACATCAACTTCCTTTTCTGGTGCAGGGGACGGCAGAGTCGACAGCTGCGCAGTTGCTCAGTGCACCCCCTTGCTCGGAGGAGGGGTGTGCTGTGCCCTGTATGGCATCCAAGGTTAAAGCCATCAGACGCCTAGACAAGTTCACATTCCAGGATAATTATAACAGATTCAGAGCTGTAACCATTGTACATGGTCACCCATATATTAATGATAAAATATTTCTGTTGCCAAGCAGGAGACCTGACTTCCATTACCAGCTTGGTTTTTTTTTTTTATTAATTATTATTATTATTATTAGCTCTTAGGCGGTCTTTTACTAAGGTGCACTAATGTTTTTAGGTTGCGCATCTCAAGAAAGATATAGTAGAATTGGAAAAGGTGCAGCGAAGGGCGACTAAAATGATAGCGGGGATGGGACGACTTCCCTATGAAGAAAGACTAAGGAGGCTAGGGCTTTTCAGCTTGGAGAAGAGACGGCTGAGGGGAGACATGATAGAGGTATATAAAATAATGAGTGGAGTGGAACAGGTGGATGTGAAGCGTCTGTTCACGCTTTCCAAAAATACTAGGACTAGGGGGCATGCGATGAAACTACAGTGTAGTAAATTTAAAACAAATCGGAGAAACGTTTTCTTCACCCAACGCATAATTAAACTCTGGAATTCGTTGCCGGAGAACGTGGTGAAGGCGGTTAGCTTAGCAGAGTTTAAAATGGGGTTAGACGGTTTCCTAATGGACAAGTCCATAAACCACTATTAAATGGACTTGGGAAAAATCCACAATTCCAGGAATAACATGTATAGAATGTTTGTACATTTGGGAAGCTTGCCAGGTGCCCTTGGCCTGGATTGGCTGCCGTCGTGGACAAGATGCTGGGCTCGATGGACCCTTGGTCTTTTCCTAGTGTGGCATTACTTATGTACTTATGTAAAAATCAGCTGGCGCTAAACGCTGAGACGCCCATTATATTCCTATTGGTGTCTCAGTGTTTAGCAGCAGCTGATTTTTAGCACATGTTAGTAAAAGACCCCCTTAGTCTGGTAGAGCTGAAGTGGAGCCATATGCCTGGGACAATCTCTCACCACCAAGCAGAGAAGGGTAGAAGTGCAGAGGTTTGCTTGAGACAGCATTCTATTGGAACTAGAGGAATATAATTAGGAAACTTTGGGGTGGGAGAGGGGGGGGGGGAGTCTTCCAGCATTGCGGACAGAGTGCTATGTTTGGGGAAACCTGTTACTGGAGAGGTGTCCTGAGACTTCACAATATTCATGGAGTGAATTTGTGTCGAGCACCATGGATTTTATGTCTGTATTAAAGCAGGATTTTGTTGCAAGAAAACAGTAGTAAATTTCTAGTTGCCTATTTGTGACCATCTCTGGGAAATGATGGCTAAAGTAGCTGATCCAAAGTATTAAGAATGGCTGATTTTTTCATGTCATGGGTTCATAAGCAGTCTAAAAAAGATACAGTTCTGTAAGTTTATTGTTTTCACATAAAAGGATGGGGATTTGGGCTGCTCATTTTTTGTTTCTGGTGGCTTCAGTCAGCTTTTCCTGCCACATGTCTGCCTTATCAGACTGTTTTTCCATGGGGCTTATGGCTTGCAAAATGACTGCAGTACTTGGTCTCTCAATACCGGCCTTTGTTATCTTGTAGAAGAGAATATCAACAGAGAATCAAACAACGAGGTTGCTCAGAATATTGGTTTTTATCATGCAGTATACAAGTTTACATGATCACCCTGCATCTACAGGGATTAAGCACAGACCTTTAAACTGAGACCCACTCTCTAGTCTGAATTCCATCACTTACTGTTATCAGCCTGAGAAGATCACGTCGTGTCTTGGTGTCCACTGTTTATGTGAACATTAATTGGTACAAATGTTTATTGTCTTGACACTCTTAAGCAACGTCATATAGTTCTGTCTTTTTTCCCAGGTACCACAAAAGCCAGGCCATATATCTGGAATCTAAGGAAAACACGAAGATCAGCTGCGTGATCAGCTCTGTAGGGACAAATGAGGTACCGAGCTTTTCTTTTCATTTTAGGAGACAAGTAGTCCTTACATAGTAACATAGTAGATGACGGCAGAAAAAGACCTGCACGGTCCATTCAGTCTGCCCAACAAGATAACTCATATTTGCTACTTTTTGTGTATACCCTACTTTGATTTGTACCTGTGCTCTTCAGGGCACAGACCGTATAAGTCTGCCCCGCCTCCCAACCACCGGCTCTGGCACAGACCGTATAAGTCTGCCCAGCACTATCCTCGCCTCCTAACCACCAGCCCTGCCTCCCAACCACCGGCTCTGGCACAGACCGTACAAGTCTGCCCAGCACTATCCCCGCCTCCCAACCACCAGTCCCGCTTCCCACCACCGGCTCTGGCACAGACCGTATAAGTCTGCCCAGCACTATCCCTGCCTCCCAACCACCAGTCCCGCTTCCCACCACCGTTCTGGCACAGACCGTATGAGTCTGCCCAGCACTATCCCCGCCTCCCAACCACCAGCCCCGCTTCCCACCACCGGCTCTGGCACAGACGGTATAAGTCTGCCCAGCACTATCCTCGCCTCCCAACCACCTGCTGTTGCACAGACCATATAAGTCTGCCCAGCACTATCCTCGCCTCCCAACCACCGGCTCTGGCACAGACCGTATAAGTCTGCCCAGCACTATCCCCGCCTCCCACCACCGGCTCTGGCACAGACCGTATAAGTCTGCCCAGCACTTGCCCCGCCTCCCAACCACCGGCTCTGGCACAGACCGTATAAGTCTGCCCAGCACTATCCCTGCCTCCCAACAAGTAGTCCTTATTTTCCCTCTCTTTCCCCTAACATACCCACTCAGTTTACCTGGTCTTTTCCGGCAGATGAAGATGCTTCTACAGACCAGGGGACAGAAGACAAAGCTCATTCTGTTTGCATTTGTCACCTCTTGTGTGGCAAGTGAATATCTTGCCTCTGGTTACATTTAGATCCCATTGGTCCCACTAGACATCTTCATTGAAATAGGGTCTTTTGCGTAGTGATCCTATTGCTTCATATAACGCATACTATCCTCACATAGCAGCACTCCTAGCCTTCACCCTTAGGAGCCTGCTCCAGCAAGAATGTGTAAAACACTTTTTTTTTGCTTCCTCGAAGAACAAGCAGAATATGTAAGTCCCTACACATGGGTGATGTCATTCAATGGCACTCTGTGCAAGAACTTTTCTCCCGCACTCAGACTGTAGTAGCAGAAGATGACAGTGGGAAGGGGTGCTCTGGCTGGTGCCAGCATTCTCTACCTCCACGGAAGAGAAGTGTGTTTTTAGAATCCCCTTTAGTCCCTGCCCCTGAATCAGCCTGCCATAGATGAAACGTGGTCACGTACTTTTGGAATCTTGCCAGGTATTTGTGACCTGGATTAGCCACTGCTGGAAACAGGATACTGGACTTGATGGACCTTCAGTCTGTCCCAGTACGGCAACACTTATGTATTTATGTTCTTAACTTCTGCCATCTCCTGTCTGCTGCTGTTGCACAGAACCTAAGTAGTTTTCCTCAGAGCCATTCAGTTCTGTGTTTTGTTGGTGTTGATCTCCTTAGTGTTTATCATTTTTAATTCCTATCGCTGTCATATGTTACGCTTCATATGTTACGCTTTACAGTAACTTTCCTAGTTAGATTTTCAGTAGTTTAGAAGTCTCATTTATTTTTTATGTCAAATCAGTGTAGGCTTCCCTAGATCTTGAGCACACATTTGGGGTACTGTTCATCATCGAGTCATTTGATTTCATTGCAGCTATTTTTCTGGACAAAGTGCCCCAGAATAAAGCCCCCAGCTGCTTCAAAAAGTGCTCCCAGTGCACCAGGGCCATACCTATCATAGATATTCACAGTTAGTGCCTGCAGTATTTGGAGTCTGACCATGAGCCCTATCATTGTATTCTGTGTTCACGGATGTCAGAGGGATTTGGGCCATGACAAATAGCGTGAGAACATTTTTGATGCAGAAAAGACCTTTCCATCAATGTCTTTATGGGTCCTGGATGTGCATTAGATGCTGGGGATGCGTTGACATCAAGAATGTCTTGATGAGTCTTGACATTGAGCATCAATAAAGGCCATTGAGATTGCTCATTATCTGATTCCTGCCTGAAGGAAGATTCATCTTCGTCTCCATTGGCAATGAGAGATCACGATATTGGTTGTCTTAGACCAGTGTTTCCCAAGTCCAGTCCTGAAGTACCCATTGCTAGTCAGGTTTTCAGGATATCCACAATGAATATGCATGGACTTGATTTGCATACACTGCCTCCATTATTTGCAAATCTCTTTCATGCATATTCATTGTGGATATCCTGAAAACCTGACTGGCATGGGGGTACTCCAGGACCGGATTTGGGAAATACTGGTTCAGCGAAAGTTGTGCACCTCAACATAGTGCCTCTTTGAAGCACAATACTGAGAACATTGAGGCATCAAGATTGTCAGTGACTTCCAAGTGCCATTAAAGTGAAGAATGCGCTTCATCTGTGGCCCTGAAGAGGGTGATCCAGTATTCATGGAGCTGAGACCCCACTTTGGATAAACCTCAAGTAACTCAGGAGGACTTCAACTGTGATGCCCACACTTTTGTTAATGGCAGCCTTCAAGGAGCAGCTCATGAAAAAGTTCAATGAAAGAATGGTGCACTTCTTTGCTCAACATGATTATGCTGCTGCTTCAACATCATGCAGTTCCTGCAGGAGATCCCTTGAAGGGGTGCAGAGTTGATGTTGGCTGCACTGATGTTGATTCCAGTGCATTGGAGAAGAAAACTTCACCAGCACTTCAGGAATCCTTGTTTTGGTGCTGTTGGCCAAGGTCTTCTCAGAAGTGGGATACTTCAGATCCCTCCTCACCTCGTGAAATGCTAGTTACCCACCAGAGAAACTGTCATTCATTGAGTTTGTCAGGGAGATAGTTCAGGCCATACCATTTAAGTTAAAGATGGAGGAGGAGTCCAGGGCAGAAACTTTGGGTATCTTTTAATTCCTTAACCCACCCAAGGAGGCTATGACAGTACCCATTTACAGAATCCTAAGGGAAGTTCAAATGAGAATGTGGGAGTAATAGATGCCTTGACACAGAGGCTTAGAAAGGGCTTGGAGTCAGTCTGCCACACTGATGTTGATTTCCAGTGCATTGAGGAAGGAAGCTTTGCCTGCATATGAGGAATTCTTGGTGTTTCATTGCCCTTTGCCAAGGCCTGACCTGGTCCATAGTGTGAGTCCAGCAGAGATTCAAACATTTCCTTGAAGTATTTTTATGAGGCCAAGTGCTTCAGAGACTCTGAAGAAAAGCCTGAGGTCTTCTCAGAGTAGGGGTCACCAGAACATTCCATTTAAGTTAAAGATGGAGAAAGAGCCCAGGGCAGAATGTTGGATGTCCCTCAATTCCTTCACCATCCAAAGACGCTCTGACAGTGCTGTTTACAAAATACTGAAGGAGATTCCCATGAGAATGTTGGAGATCTCGCCACCCCCTCAGTTTCTCCTGTTAAGAAGGTTGACTCTATAGTTCAAAAGGCTTTCAGATTGGAGAAGCAGCATCTTCCTAACCATTCCATGGTGGTCAAATTCACTGTCAACACCACTCAAGCAATGGCCTTTCTTCCACAACAGAGGAGCTGATAGAGGCAGGGGAAGAAAAGGAAAGGCTGAGAGAGGGCCATGGGACCTAGTTGTAGTGTGTGAGAGCTACAGGCAGAGGAGCTGATAGGCTGGGAGAGGGCATGTAGACTGTAAAAGAGGGTACTGATTAGGAGATTGTTGTGAGTTGAGGAGTAATCAAAAGAAGGAATAATGGTTGGGAAAAGGGGAAAAGAGGCTGATAGTGGACTGTGGGAGAGGGAGAAGAATAGGTACAGGTATTGAGAGCTGAAGGAGTTGGGTTGTGAGGGAAGAGAGGCCAAGAGAGAGCTTAAACGACTCCAGCTAGTTCAGAACACTGCAGTAAAGGTGGTGTTCGGAGCAAGCAAAATATGACCCTTTCACTCCTCTATTGCAAGCCGAGCACTGGTTACATTTTGCAAAGCTTTTAAGATACTGGTGTTGGTACACAAAGTTCTCCAGGTTGGTTCTCCTTTTTTCCTGTTGCAGCTTTTGATAACCTATACTTGGGTTCTTCGGTTCACTCAGCCAGTGCCAGTTGGTGGTGCCATTCTCGCCAAGTTTCCCTGCTTTCTTTGCGAAATTCTATATTTAGTGTGGTAGGTCCTATGCTCTGGAACCAGCCGCTGATTTTTTTTTTAAGATGGAAAGTCAAAACCAAATAGTGAAAAAGCATAGCTTTGTGCTACAGCCACAACAATTTGAGAATTTATTATTAGCATCTCCCCACAACTGAGCAAACAAATATAAATACAAGAAATGTCTATTCCGCAACTTGCCCCAAGGCTTAGAGCAGATTACAAAAAATCAAGACTAACCCCTCCTTTTACAAAGCAGTGAATAGGCTGTGTCAGCATTGTGCGTGGCTTTGTTAAGGGAAGGGGGGGGGGGGATTAATAATCTCCGAAGTGTAGTTTAAATAAAAATGCACAAATCAAACTGTCAAAAATTTCTTAAATAAGTATTTAAGAATTTATAAAATTTTAAGCAAAGCGATGTGGTAGCTGTGTTAGTCCACTTTTAAAGTATATATATATATATATATATATATATATATATATATATATATATATATATATATATATATGTGAAACACAAAAGTATTCCAATGACAGTCTCACAGGAAGAGGGTGGGTTGGGTTAGATGAGAAACGGGGAGCTGGGTGGATGAGAGACAGGATGGATGGTAGATAAGAGGGTGACGAAGCAGTAGAATTTTATGGTTTATAATGAGCTGGAAAACCCAGATCTTAAGTCCTGTCTTGTGGGTGTCAAAATGTTTAATCATTTTGAATTCAAATGTCTTACGTTCCTGGATTGTCTTAAAACCCTAAAAAGTTTCCTTTTAGTATTTAGGAAATTTTAAGAAGACTCACATTTCATCTCTAAGAGAGAGAATTCCAGTGTGTAACTGCTTGATAATGGAAAGATGTGAACATTTGAGTAAAAGCAACTTTGGAAATAACTGGGAGCATTACCATAGACCATTCTGAAATTTAAATGAACAACATGCACAAAGGAGTGGAGGAGTGGCCTAGTGGTTAGGGTGGTGGACTTTGGTCCTGGGGAACTGAGGAACTGAGTTCGATTCCCACTTCAGGCACAGGCAGCTCCTTGTGACTCTGGGCAAGTCACTTAACCCTCCATTGCCCCATGTAAGCCGCATTGAGCCTGCCATGAGTGGGAAAGCGCAGGGTACAAATGTAACAAAAATAAAATAGATACTATTGGAGATTCTACATGGAATGTTGCTGCTATTGGAGATTCTACATGGAATGTTGCTACTATTGGAGATTCTACATGGAATGTTGCTACTATTGGAGATTCTACATGGAATGTTGCTGCTATTGGAGATTCTACATGGAATGTTGCTACTATTGGAGATTCTACATGGAATGTTGCTATTCCACTAGCAACATTCCATGTAGAAGGCTGCGCAGGCTTCTGTTTCTCTGAGTCTGACGTCCTGCACGTACGTCAGATTCACAGAAGCAGAAGCCTGCGCGGCCACATTGGTGATCTGCAAGGGCCGACTTCTACATGGAATGTTGCTAGTGGAATAGCAACATTCCATGTAGAATCTCAAATAGTAGCAACAGTGGAGGAGTGGCCTAGTGGTTAGGGTGGTGGTCTTTGGACCTGAGGAACTGAGTTTGATTCCTACTTCAGGCACAGGCAGCTCCTTTTGACTCTGGGCAAGTCACTTAACCCTCCATTGGCCCATGTAAGCCGCATTGAGACTGCCAAGAGTGGGAAAGCACAGGGTACAAATGTAACAAAAATAAAATATAGTATTGGAGATTCTACATGGAATGTTGCTATTCCACTAGCAACATTCCATGTAGAAGGCTGCGCAGGCTTCTGTTTCTGTGAGTCTGACGTCCTGCACTCACAGAAGCAGAAGCCTGCGCGGCCACATTGGTGATCTGCAAGGGCCGACTTCTACATGGAATGTTGCTAGTGGAATAGCAACATTCCATGTAGAATCTCAAATAGTAGCAACAGTGGAGGAGTGGCCTAGTGGTTAGGGTGGTGGACTTTGGTCCTGGGGAACTGAGTTTTATCACTTCAGGCACAGGCAGCTCCTTGTGACTCTGGGCAAGTCACTTAACCCTCCATTGCCCCATGTAAGCCGCATTGAGCCTGCCATGAGTGGGAAAGCGCGGGGTACAAATGTAACAAAAAAAAAAATAGGAAGCCAGTGAATTTTAATCAATTGGGGAGTGATATTTTCATAACACTGTATACCAAAAATGAATTTAACAGCAACATTTTGTAATATTTGAAGCCAATTGAGTGTAGCCTCAGAACAGCCAATATATAAGAGGTTACAATAATTGAACAAAAGCAAAATAATAGATTGAGTTAACAAAATAATGCAAAACCATTTGTAATTCTCTACCCGATAATGGCGTTCGCCATTACGGCATCATGTAAGCCACATTGAGCCTGCAAATTGGTGGGAAAATGTGGGATACAAATGCTACAAATAAAAATAAATAAAAATATAAAATGCTTCTGGGAGAAACTGTGCTTAACACGTTTTAATATTTTCAGTTTATAAAAGACTGAACAAATTAGTTTATTTAACTGGTCCTTTCTGATAAGACGAGAATCTAAAATCACACCCCAAATTCTTAAAGATGGCTCCAGGTGAAAAACTTTGCCATTCAATACAGGCATATTTAAAGCAGTAGGTATAAATGGAGGGCCAAACCAGATAGGCTTTGTTTTTTTCAGTATTCAATTTCAAGTGAACTAAAGTTGCCCATTCTTCTATCAGAATATGTTAGGAATTATTAGGAAAGGAATGGAAAAAAAATGAGAATGTTATACTGCCTTTGTATTGGTCCATGGTGCAACCACACCTTGAATATTATGTGCAGTTTTGGTCACCACATCTCAAAAAAAAATAGCAGAATTAGAAAAGGTACAGAGAAGGGTGACGAAAATTCAACTTGGAGAAGAGACGGCTGAGGTGAGATATGATAGAGGTGTATAAAATACGGAGTGGAGTGGAACGGGTAGATGTGAATCGTTTTTTTTTTTTTGGGGGGGGGGGGGGTTGTTACTCTTTCCAAAAATATTAGGACTAGGGGGCATACAATAAAGCTACTAAATAGTAATTTTAAAACAAACTGGAGAAAATATTTCTTCACTCAACGTGTAATTAAACTCTGGAATTTGTTGCCAGAGAATGTGGTAAAAGCAGTTAGCTTATCAGGGTTTAAAAAAGGTTGGGTTAATCTGGTTATTCATCCCCAAAACCTCATGCCCACAAAGGTGAAAGCACGTTGCACATTTTAGACTGCAAGAGAGCCTTGGGCTTCTATCTGAAGTGGACTAAAAGCCATAGAAAATCCACCCAGCTTTTTGTTTCTCTTGAGCCTAACAGGATGGGGGCTCCAGTCAGCAAGCACATGCACCCAGTTCACTAGCAGGCTGTATTTCCTTCACTTATGCTCAGGCAAGTGTGATTCTAGAGTTGTGGGGGGATTTTTGGCTTTGCATGATGTCCAAAATGAATATGCATGAGATCTATTGCATACAATGGAAGCAGCACATGCAAATCAATCTCATGCATTTGCCTACACGGTGCAAAAAGTGCCGGAGAAAAGTTCCTGCATGGGTTCTGTTGGATGATGTCAACCATGTTGTGAGGATGCCCATCCAGCTGTCTTTGGAGAACACCTGTTTCAGGTAAGTAATTGTGTTAAATCCCTCACTTGCAACAAACACTAACTTCTGTTCTCGCCCTTTGTTTCTCTCAGATCTGGGTGAGGAAAAGCAGTGACAGCACCAAGATGAGGATTTATCTGAGCCAGCTGCAGCGAGGTGTATTTTTGATTCGCCGGCGTTCAGCCGCATGACTGTGTATACTCTTCGAATCCCTTCCCGTAAAGAACTGTGTGGTCTACAGTGCTGAGAGAGCAGTGAAACCCTCATTAATGCAGAGCATAACAGCAGGGTACGACTGGCTATATTATCCTAATTCTCATTAAACAATCTTTAAGTGACATCTGGACACTGTGCTGAGTCCTCTCCGTTTGCTACACCCTGCCATGAACATTTGCTCTGGAAGGGTTTTTCATCTGTGCTTTTCCACATTAGAATTCTGGCTTTTATTGAAGAAGACTCTTTATTTTTATTTTTGTGTTTCACCATTTTGTCTTACCAACTTGTGAGCACTGTGCTTTCAGGTACCCAATACTACAGTAAGAGCAGTTCTTATATACTGGACCTCAACAAAGCCCGATCAGGTCTGCACATTTTAATCCTGGGACAAACAAAGAGAGATGTGGTGTTTGCACAAAGCAGAAACTCCAAAAGAAGGGAGACCCCATGAATTCTCTGCTAAGCCAAATAGAATTTACTCTCTTTGAAAAGTGGGGAAAATGTTAACGTTTACAGTGCACTCAAACAGGTTTTTAAGCAATACATTGGGAAATAATTCCAGATTATACAGCTGCATTTTTGGTTCCAGACGGAAATAGATTTCCTTTTTTTCCTGACCTGTTTTCTTTATTTCCCAAGATTTGAGTCTGCAGTGTGTCCTCCCTACGATTCACACTGTCAGTCTTTGATTGTACAGGATAGCGGTCTTGGATGTACTGTGCTGGGTACAGTGATCTTTACAGCCATAGCATCCCATTGAAAATGTATATTTGCTGGCTGTTTCATTTTAGTAGTAGTCACTTTTATCCAAGACTCTGTCCCTATTTGCCCCCCCCCCCTCCTTTTTTTGTGATAACCCTAAATATCGTATCAGAAGATACAACCATGATGAATTTTTAAGAGAACTCTTGACAGTGACGTTGACTGAAAACTCAAGGATTATGTGTATTTAAAGCAAAATAAATTGGTGGTATCTTAATCTTCAACTGACCACTGTGTTGTGGTTGTCCTGTGCCAGGATTCCACTGAGCAGGAAATGAACTGAACTGCTCAGGTCTTATAGTGACTAAAAAGCACATCAGCTGCTTTCTCAGAACATAGTCATGTACAATATTTAGTATCACTTTATTAAAAAAAATGTTTCTTAAGAAGAGTTTTGTAGTGAATTTTTCTTGCTGGTAAATGGTGCCAGATCCGTCAGCACCTGAATCGAAAATCCTTCCATATTGTTTGCAGCAGTTGATTACAACAGAGGTGCCAAGTGTTCAGATCCATCTCCTTGCACGTCTTCAGGTGAAACTCCCATTACTAAGTTTGGAAACAGTTTAAAAGACGTAATAGAGAAGCACGAGCAGCTGCAGTGCAAACTGTGCTTCATGTTGCCCTCCTCTGGTCTGCGTTTGCACCTAAACCTTGCTTCTAAAGGACTATCCAGTGGCTGGCAGAGGTCTCTTGAGGTCAAGGCCTTCCTCTTGAAACTGACTTATTTAGTGCCAGTTGTCACAAAGTTTGCTGGGACCTGGACAGGGACTGCAGGGTCTTGTCACACAGGCCTTTTAGGTTTCAGTTTATTACATACAATTAAAATAAACATGATCATTTTGCCTAGTTTACTATACCAGAACTGCTTTTTCAGAAGTTACCCAGGCCCCTAACTAAAAGCAGTGGAGATGCAGGAACTCTCAGCAAGTGTGGGATTGGGGAGAATAGGGATAATCTATCATGTAGTTTTTCTACATTAGAGAATGTTTTTAACACAATAGTAAGGCAAAATGGAATGATGCTAGAGTTCACTGCATATAATAGGGCTGTTTTATGTGCAGCTCACTGCTGAAGTTTTCTGAGCATTAGAGTCTTGGTGAAGCAGACTGGAAGAGACTGGGCCTTGATTCTGCCCTGCTGCTGTTTTGAAGCCCCAAGTAACATAGTAGATGATGGCAGAAAAAGACCTGTATGGTCCATCCAGTCTGCCCAACAAGATAACTCATATGTGCTACTTTTTGTGTATACCCTACTTTGATTTGTACCTGTGCTCTTCAGGGCACAGACCGTATAAGTCTGCCCAGCACTATCCCCGCCTCCCAACCACCAGCCCCGCCTCCCAACCACCGGCTCTGGCACAGACCGTATAAGTCTGCCCAGCACTATCCCCGCCTCCCACCACCGGCTCTGGCACAGACCGTATAAGTCTGCCCAGCACATAGTATGACTATGTCTTCCTATTCAGATTTTACCAAATAGCATTTCTTGTGAAAGGGATATGCAACAAGTGTTTTAGAGTCCAAATAGATAGTATGACGGTAGAAAAGAAATTTGGGGCCCACAGACTGCAGAAGCACCATAGACGCTGCATTAATGTTGTCTGCTCAGAAACCAGCCCACAAATTCTTGTTCCACCCACACCTGTATTCTGTTATTTTCACTGCCTTGAACTCAGAAACAAATTGTTTCCTGGTATGCTCACAACACATAAACTTAAGTTGACAGTGTGAGCGGCTGTCATGCATTATATACAGGGGATAAGGGTGTAAAGTCTTTCTTATAGGGGTAAGAGGTCTGTGATAACATTCAAACGGCCATAAAAGTATGTGCATTATTTACATAATGGTGCAGACTTCGCTTGTAGGCGTCTACAGGGGCAGAGTTTGACCTGAGCATGGTGTAGTTCACAAGTACATATGTAGATTGTAACATGGCACTCTGTGCAACCATTTACATCTACCTGCAACTGGATGCAAATATCGGTGCATGCATTTCAGGCATGATTTCTGCCACTTAAGCTACTATTTTATAAAGATGTATTGAGGCTCATTTTCAAAGCACATCAACTTGCAAAGTTCCAAAGGTTACTATTTAACTTTGTAAGTCAATGTACATTGAAAATGAGCACCTTATGTGTCTTTATAAAATATATCGCTTGCTTAGGCAACTGGGAATGTCACATCACAAATCTGCTAATTGTTTACTTACATCCAGCACACGTTGGACCCATCACTGTAAGATAACCCTAAGCTTTACATACATATATGCTAATATGTAAAAACGCACTGACGAAACATCAATGGGCGAACCTTGTATGGCAGTGTCTAGGAGGAGCAGTTGCAGGAACAGGCATGACAATGTCATAGTACTACTCCTTGGCCTTAACATCAATCACCAGGAGTTTTTGACCCAGTCCCCGGGCACACCCATCCAGTTGGGATTATCAGGATATCGCCATTGAATTCAGTGCAACATATATGTTGTTGATAATTATATGAACAAAATATATAATCCTTCTTTATTAAATTCTTTAAATGCATAAAAATGTTTGATCACACATGACCCCTTCAAAACATGCATAAACATTAAAACTACCCAATAAACCCCAAAGTCAAAGAATGATTCAGTTGCAGGATCTTTAATGCCAGCTCAAGTTTCTCTGTTTAAAAACTTCAAACTGTCCAAAACACCGCAGCCAGACTCATATTTGGAAAAACGAGATACGAAAGCGCCAACCCCCTACGTGAAAAACTGCATTGGCTCCCAATCAAAGCACGAATTGCGTTCAAAATCTGCACCGTGGTTCACAAAATTATTCACGGTGAGGCCCCGATCTACATGGCAGACCTCATAGACTTACCAACCAGAAACACAAACAGGTCAGCACGCACATTCCTAAATCTCATCTACCCAAGCTGCAAAGGACTAAAATACAAATCAACATATGCATCTAGCTTCTCCTATATAAGCACACAAATATGGAATGCACTACCAAACCATGAAAACAATGCATGACTTAACAATCTTTCAGAAATCATTAAAGACCAATCTGTTCAAGAAGGCCTACCATAACGATCCAACCTAAACACCCGAACCTTGCAACACAATGAAACTTGTACCAGAACAGGACACTTAATTCTTCCTCCTTAACTACCTAAGACACTCTGTTACTCATGAACTTTAACACGATTACCACTCTGTATTTCTGATACTGGAATTGGCGTTCGCCATCACGGTACTATGTAAGCCACATTGAGCCTGCAAATATGTGGGATACAAATGCAACAAATAAATAAATGTTTGAATCCTCTGTTGTGGAAACCAAGTTCATATTGAAAATTATATAACCTGAGCAAAACGTTCCTAGTGATATCGATTTAGCGATTCATATCTTTTGGAAAGGAAGAATACTGTTTGATATCTACTCCAAGGTCCCTGAAAGTTGGATATTAGGAGAACAATTTGACATTACATCAGGAATGTAATACTGCTGTTTGGATTCTTTCTGGAGTTTTACTCAAGACGCACGGACTCGCTAAAGAGGATTCCAACATTTAAACGGAGCGACTTGAGTTGATATTAAAGATCCTGCAGCAGAGCTGTTCTTTGACTTTGAGGTAGTTTTAATGTTTTGAAGGTGTCACGTGTGATCAAAACGTTTTATGTGTTTAAAGTATTTGATAAAGAAAGATTATATGAGTTTGTTAGTATAATAATCAACAAAATATGTTATATTGAAAATATTGTTGATTTGTAAAATCTTTTATTTTCCTATTGTATATTTATAGACATTTAATTCAATGGGGATATCCTGACTGACTGGGTTGAAAACCCTCTGACTCAGACAGTAATAAATGGCATGTATTTCCTGCATTGTTATAGTGTATAATATGCTTGAAAGCACTGTGCTACAAACTTAGTGCTAACATTTGGTATAGCAGAGTTCACCAGTAGTAACATGTTTTGTCATGCCATGTATTTTTCAAAAGAAATTTATGCCTATATAAAGGGCAGGTAGGGTGAGTTGCAGGGTCACTCCTCAGGCTTCAGATATGTTAGATTCTTCTAGTATGCCATAGTTACCTACTTGTCCAACTACATGCAATGGTCTTCTACAGAGCAGAAACAGAAGCGAGATGATCTTTCTAGAATATGCACCATTGTCTGCATAGATGAGTGGGATTAATCAGCCACACGAGCAGGTGATGTCAACCAACTGTGCCAATGCAGAGTGTTTTGTAGCAATCCATAGAAAAGACTAGAATTCTTTGTTATCCTCTCCAGTATCATGTGGTGCCCCATTAGTCTAGTTTTGCTCATAGACCTGATCAGATGCATTTCACCTGTCTCTTCAGAGATTTTACTGTGGCTCTTAGAATAGATTTATTGACAAAGTAGTGAGAGCCTGTGAGCTTTGACAATCTTCTTATTTAGATCAGGCTTGTTCAAGTTCAGTCCTTGAGGGTTGCAAGCAGAACAGGTTTTCAGGATATCCCCTAATGAATATGTATATGAGATCTGCATACAATTAATGTAGTGTGCATGCATATATCTCTCATGCATATTAGGGATATCCTGAAAATCTAGCCTTTTGCAGCCTTCAAGGACTGAACTTGGACAAGCCTAGTTTAGATGTTTTTACAATTTTGTGGTTGCATTTTCAGTTTTAGACATTCCGCCCTATTGAGGTCTGGCTGCAGTTAAGAGTGTTTGAGTTTCAGCCAGTAGAAGTTTTATAATATATCTTGGTTTGCCTAGTTCCACGAATGACTTTCAAAATCTTCACATCTCAGAAGTTAGATATAATGTTTTGTCTGCTTTCTATTTTTCTTGCGGCTGAAGGAGTTTATTTTAATAGGCCATTGTTTCAATGTTGTTGAGTGTGAGGAAGTGGTCTACTTCATTGGCCTATGTCAGAGTTTGGTGTGTCTTTGAGGATTGGTGCCCAGAACATGGGGTACTTCCTCGGCTGTCACGGAGGTCCTGAAGTTCTTGCAGGATGGTTTGCAGAAGGGCTTGGCTTTCTCCTCTCTGAAAGCACAGTTAGCGGCGCTGGTTTATTTATTTATTTATTTATTGCACTTGTATCCCACATTTTCCCACCTATTTGCAGGCTCAATGTGGCTTACAGAGTTTTGTTATGATATTGTCATTCCAGGATATCAGATACAATTAGTAATGAACAGAGATTAAGAATGGGAAGAAAAAGGAAAGTGATAGGCGGGTAAGTATAGAAGGTGGACTTTCATAGCTGGGTGGGTTGGCGACGTAGTTTTAGTAAGGCTATGGGTTCTCTTTGCAGGCCTTGTTGAAGAGATATGTCTTCAGAGATTTGTGAAAGTTAGTTGTTTCGTCAATAGTTTTCAGGGCTGTAGGTAGTGCGTTCCACAACTACGTGCTTATGTAAGAGAAGGTAGTACATGCATCAGATTGAGAAATTTGCGGGATGATCTTATGGCGTTTCTGGGAGGTAGGTCCACGAGGTTTAGCATGTAGATTGGGGCGTCTGCGTGAATTGATTTTGTGCACAATCGTGCAGATCTTGAACGCAATGCGTTCCTTAAGTGGGAGCCAGTGAAGTTTCTCTCTTAGAGGTTTTGCACTTTCATATTTAGTTTTTCCAAATATGAGTCTTGCGGCAGTATTCTGGGCTGTTTGGAGTTTTTTGATAGTCTGTTCTTTACAGCCAGCGTACAGTGCGTTGCAGTAGTCCAGATGACTTATTACCATTGACTGAACCAGGGTACGAAAGATGTATCTCGGGAAGAAAGGTTTTACTCTTTTGAGTTTCCACATGGAGTGGAACATCTTTTTCGTCGTGTTCTTCACGTGGGCATTGAGACTGAGGTTTCGATCAATGGTCACTCCAAGAATTTTCAAGTTTTGTGAGACGGGAAGAGAGCAGTATGGTGTGGATACGGTGGAGAAGTTGTTTGTGTTATGTTGTGAGGTGAGTACAAGACATTGTTTTTTCTGCGTTAAGTTCTAGCTGAAATGCATCTGCCCAGGAGTGCAACATTTGGAAGCTTTGGTTGATCTGGTTGGTGATTTCATTTAAGTCATGTTTGAACGGGATGTAAATCGTGACATCGTCTGCATATATGTAGGGGTTGAGTTTTTGATTGGCTAGAAATTTGGCTAAAGGTATCATCATTAGGTTAAATAGGGTTGGTGAGAGGGGGGATCCTTGGGGGACTCCACATTCAGGTATCCATGGGGGTGATCTGTCCGCATTCGTTGTTACTTTGTATGATCTTGTGGTCAGGAATCCTTTGAACCATTTGAGAACTGTGCCTCCTACTCCGAAGTATTCTAGTATATGTAGTAGTATTTCATGATTAACCATGTCAAAGGCACTGGACATGTCAAATTGTAGGAGGAGTATGTTATTACCAGTTGCAATTGCTTGTTTGAATGAGTTCATTGCGGACACTAGAACAATTTCGGTGCTGTGATTTGACTGAAATCCTGATTGAGACTCGTGGAGAATTGAGTATTTAGGTATTCATTGAGTTGTTTCGTCACTATGCCCTCCATGAGTTTGGTTATGAGTGGTTGTCTTCCACGGTCCGGTTCAGGATCACTCCCTCTTGCGCCACCCAGATGTTGCCCATTTCTGCAGGCAGTTCGGTGTTTGAGGCCTCTGGTCTGACAGATTGTTCCTCCTTGGTATCTGAATCTGGTGTTGTCGAGTTGTTTTTGAGCCTATTCAGTTGATGACCCTTAAAGACCTGTTGCTCAAGGTGGCATTTTTGGTTGCCATTACATCTGCATGGAGGATCTCCGAGCTTCAAGCGTTTTCTTGTCGGCATCTTTCTCCTTTTTTTTTTTTGGGAGGAACATGTAGTCCTGTAGGTGGTTCCCTCCTTTTTACCAAAAGTGTTTTCTTGGTTTCATGTAAATCAGACTCTCTGCCAGACTTTTCTAGGCAGGTTGCCAGTTCTAATCTCTATCGGCTGGATGTTCGCCGGTTGCTGCGCTGTTAGTTGTGCTGGATGGTGGAGTTTCAGCTCTGGGGATCATCTTTGTCCTCTTCGCAGGTCACAGGCAGGATGAGGCTGCTTCCAAGGCTACCATTGCTTGCTGGATTTGGGAGGCAATCTTCTCTGCCTGTTTGATTGGGGATAGCAGTGCCCATCAGGTTCTCCACGCCCATTCTACGAGACTGCAAGCTACTTCTTGGTTGGCTCATGCATTGGTTCCGGTGGTAGACATTTGCCAGGCTGCTGTCTGGTCACCACGCCACGCCTTAGTAAGGTACTACTGGCTGGATGTACAGGTGCGCAGGGATGCGTCCTTTGGGGCTGCTGTCCTGGAGCCCTTAGTGAGTACTGCTTTGGTACTTCCCATTCGTAGGGCATGATCTGGAGCACACGCTAAGGAAGGAGAAATTAGGCCTTAAATGCTAATTTATTTTCCTTTAGTCACATTAGATCATGTCCATTCCGTCCCTTTCTCCTGTGTTTAGGTTCTGGTGCATTGGCTGCGTGAGACATTGCCCCTGAAGGATTAATAGGAGGCAGAAGCCAGCTTGCTTCTGATATATGCATAGCAGTTAAAAAAAAAGACAAAAGAGCAGCAAGATAAGCCATATAAATGTCCAGTTGCATAGATTAGTTGTGAATATATATAGTATGCTGCATCCTATGTATTTGTGAGATGAATCCTAGAGGGGACAGTTTCTCTGGTCATTTCGGTTCCCCTGTGGACCTTCTTGGGAGATCTGTTGTTCCTACGTTTTCTGATGTTGCTTTCTCAATAGAAATACTGATGTGTGCGGGGCTTCACAGCATCAAGTATAGGCACTTCACAGTTTCTCAGACTCCCCATCTGCTGGTAGGAGGACATATAACCATTTGCAGGGCATGGTCTGGAGCGACTAAAGGAAGGTAAATTAGCAAGTAATTCCTAATTTTTCCATCCAAGCAGTTTTTTGCATTGAAATTTGGAGTTAAGTTTGGCCATACTTGTGACCTAGATTAGCCCCTGTTGGAAGCAAGCTATTGGGCTAGATGGACCATTGATCTGACACAATATGGATATTCTTATGTTCTTATACAAGAGTGACATTAGGGCATTTTAGTGGTTTGTGGAGTCAGTGCAGTAATTGTGATAGACACTGTTTTTTTGTCCTCAAACACCAGTGCACTCGAGTTTTCAGGACATGCATTGGATGGATTTCTGTGCACATTGCTTCAGTTTGTGTGCAAAAATAACTCATGCATATTCGTTAGGGATATTCTGTAACAGTGAATTGCTGTCAGCAGGGGCAGAAGGTTGCATACCCTTGTTTTTGAGGAGCACTAATACCAGAGTGATTCTAGGACAGGGGTTCTCAATTCAGTCTTTGCAACACCCCCACAACTGGCTGGGTTTTCAGGATAATCCACTTTGAATATGATGAAAGAGGTTTTTGTACGCTGCTTCCATTGTATAGAAATCTCTCATCTCAAGCGCACTCACTACAGATATCCTGAAAACCTGACAGGCTGTTAGTGTCCTGAGTGGGTAGAGAACCACTGTTCTAGGAAGAAATATGAGATTTTATTTCTGGCTTTTCTCACACTTTCTAGTGTGAATGGACGAGTCCTGTGCCTGCACCAATATTGAAATCTGGTGTGGGTATTGCATTGGAATTTTAAAATCTTTTTGTTCTGCACAGTGACATTAGAGCCAATGAGGTCTAACTGAGGAAGGCATTTGAGATGATTTGTTTTTGGTCAGAATTTGTCTTGCTGTTCACAGCATCTAATGTTGTGTTTTACTAGTACCAAACAGTACCACACAATCAGTAATTATTATTATTAGCATTTTATAGCGCTACCAGACGCTCGCAGCGCTGAACACCTGATACAAAGAGACAGTCCCTGCTCAAAAGAGCTTACAATCTAAGTAATGAGTCCTTGTCTTCATGTGTAGCATCAGGGGAGCTGGGAGGTGAGATAACATATGCTGGACACTCACTGCTGCATTTTACTCTTTCTTTGTAATGTTGATGAAATCTACAGCCAGTAAAATTATTTCAAATTCATGTGTCTCATTTTTGGTTTTTGGAATTACTTGTGTTTCCAAACACAAACTGAAGGCAAATTACCAATTTTAACTTTTGAACAAGGGGCCCATATGATTTGGCAGGTTACTACTACTACTTAACATTTCTAAAGTGCTACTAGGGTTACGCAGCGCTGTACAGTTTAACAAGAAGGACAAGTCCCTGCTCGAAGGAGCTTACAATCTAAGGACAATTGTCAAGTAGGGGCAGCCTAGATATCCTGAATGGAGGTACAATGGTTAAGTGCCGAAGGCGACATTGAAGAGGTGGGCTTTGAGTAGGGATTTGAAGATGGGCAGGCTCATGTACTAACTCGTCTTTGAATAATTCTTAATGTTAGCAGCCCTTCCAAAATTGCTGCCTATGAAGTCTCATTTTCTATAGGATCAATACAGTAACTAGAATTCTGCATTCCTGCACAAGCACCAGCAAAGTTTAGACTGGAAGTTGTTATCACAGGCAAATAATGTTGCTTAGAGATTGAATAAAATCTCTTGTACAGGAATTTTTGTTATTTAAGACCTGCCTATGGGAAAATTATCATTATAGATGATAGACTGACCCTTGGAAATTGGGGAAAAGTGGTAGCATTACTGATCATATTAGTTTTTTCATACTTCTGTTTGTGGTTATCTTCCATCTTGAGTAAAATGGTGTGGTACCTGTTAGTCCACTTTTAAAGGTAATATTTAGAAATAAAATAAAACATAAGAAAATTAGATGATATTGGAGTAAGTACATTTCTTGATTGATAAAGGTAACCCTTCCTCTTCAGAAATGAGTAAATGTTGACAAATATCAGAATATACTGTGCTGTGCGACTCATTTTCCGCCAAATTCACTATACTCACATTAGCTCTCTCCTTAAGTCACTTCACTGGCTCCCTATCCGTTTCCGCATTCAATTCAAACTTCTCTTATTGACCTATAAGTGCATTCACTCTGCCACTCCCCAGTACCTCTCCACTCTTGTCTCTCCCTATGCCCCCCCCCCCCTCGGGTATTCCTTTCTGTGGATAAATCTCTCTTATCCGTCCCCTTCTCCTCTATTGCTAATTCCAGACTCCGTTCCTTTTATCTTGCTGCACCTCACGCATGGAGTAAACTTCCCGAGCCTGTACGTCTTGCCCCCTCTTTGGCTGTTTTCAAGTCCAGACTTAAAGCCCACCTCTTTACCACTGCTTTTGACGCCTAACCACTGCTCACTTGCCCTATCCTTTTATCCTCACCTCTATCCCTTACCCTTAATTGTTCTGTCTTATCTAGATTGTAAGCTCTTTGAGCAGGGACTGTCTTTTTGTGTATGGTGTACAGCGCTGCGTATGCCTTGTAGCGCTATAGAAATGATAAGTAGTAGTAGTAATATATAAGTGAAACATAAAAGCATTCCAATGGCAATCTTGCAGGGAGAGGGTGGGGTGGTTTAGGTGAGAAACAGAGAGGGCTGGGTGAGTGAGACAGGGAGGGATGGATGGCTGATAAGAGTGTGACAAAGCAGTAGAATTTTATGGTTTTTAATGGACAACGAAACCCAGATGTTTAAGTCCTGTCTAGTGTGTGTCAAAATATTTTATCGTTTTGATTTCAAAGAGTTTATGTTCCTGGATTGTCTTAAAGCTTCCTTTTAGTATTCTGACCATAAAAGCATTGATTCAGTGTTCTGGTTTTGTAAAGTGATGTCCCACAGAGGTAACATCTTGGTTGGCATCGTGATATTTAATATCATGTCTGTGTAAATTGATTCTCGTCTTTAGCATGTCTGATTTTACGGTGAGCATACTAAAAGGAAATTTTTAAATAATCCAGGAATGTAAAACCTTTGAAATCAAAATAATGAAATATTTTGATACCCACCAGACAGGGGTTATGTATCCCACTAGAAACCATAAAATGATACTGCTTTGTCACCCTATTATCAGCTATCCATCTCTCCCTGTCTCTCACCCACCCAGCTTTCCCAGTTTCATACCTAACTCACCCCATCCTCTTCCTGTGAGACTGTCGTTGAAATGCTTTTATGTTTCAAGTATGTATTCTGATATTTGTCAACATTTGCTCATTTCTGATCTAAAGAAGGGTTACCTTACAAAGCTAATCAATCAAGAAATGTATTGTTAGTCTAATAAAAATAAGGTATCATCTAATTTTCTTTTTTATGTTTTGTTTTGTATCTGTGTATTACCAATCATATTAGCAATTCTGCCATCCCACCCCCACACCCAGTTTTCAGAATTGTTATTAATGTGATCTGTAATCATAGGTAAAGAAAATTGTGCATTTATTTCCTGTAAGCTTCATATAGTTCTGGTGTCTCAAGGAAAAAGCATAGAGGTACATGGTTAAGGTTACAGGTAAAAAATCATGGACATGATTCTGGAATTGCAGAAGGATAATCAAGAAGGGATTTCCCAGGACTGAGTGAGGGACCTAGGACATTAGTGCCTTACGTTTTGTATCTCGGCTGAATAACACGGATCCCCTAGTGTTAGAAACCGTTTTTATCCTTTATTATTTACAGAAGTAGTACAGTTCCCCCCCCCCCCCCCCCCCCCATGCAAACTGCAGTTGAAATACTGTATATTTTCTGTGTGTTTTTGTTAGTGGGGGAAAAACCCTGCCCCGGGAGCAGTGCCGGATTTAGGCATAAGCTAAACAAGCTACAGCTCACAATCTGCAGACCTCACAACATTTCAGAATTTTTATGTGGCTTTTTATGTGCAGAGCTGAAACAACAAAATTCCAGAAATTCACTTTAAATACATTGCTATTAAATAATTTAAAGGGATATATACACTTTCAGTTTTTCATGGTGACTCAAGGTTTACTTGTACACACTTGTGAGACCACCTGGTGTAACTTTTTAACAAGGGGTCTCCAAGCTTTATATAGCTTAGGGCTTCACCAAGTCTAAATCCAGCACTGCCCAGCAGTATAGCACAGGGCCATTAGTGCTGCTGTAAGACTCAACATTGCACCCAGTGTGTGTCTATCACTCCGACCGCTGGGCTGCTCTGGATGGAAAGCAGTCAGTTTCCATTAGGCTGGTTCCTTTCAATCTCCATGCTAATTTAGATTCAGAAAACTAACTAGTCTGTTTTCTTTACTTCAACACTTTTTATGTGTCTTCCACAACTTTCTCATTTCACACGGACATGCTCTTGAATGTGACTGTAAACTAACTTTCACGTAAAATCGATAAAGAGCAGCACATTACGTTGCAGTTAATACAATGAGTCTCATTCAACACAGTCATCGCTTAATCCTGTTTTTATATTCACTGTTTAAGGCTTCTGATTATAAGGTTTTAACTGATAAATACTGATGACAGCCTAATGAGATGTAAAATAGGTGTTTATTGGATAAACACTGGAAACCCCCCTCCATGTAGTACTCTCCCATTTCTCCCCCCGGCTTGTCTTGTATTCTCCACTCCACATTTTTGCATGGACAGCTCCTGAGTGACACAAACAGCAAGAGTAGCTGTTTGATGAAAAGAAAAATTAATTAGCTGTAAAGTAAATGTCTGTTGACATTTTTTTTATAAACACCTGGGAATTGAAACCCACCTCTCTGTGCCACAGCATTCCCTGAATTCATCATATCCATACCACACTCATGATGTCATCACCCTCCCTCTGCCACAGAAACAGTGAAAAAGGTAGGCATATAAAGACCATATGGCATATCTAGCCTGCCCATTCATGTCATCTACTCTCCCTTTCACTTCCAAGAGATCCTATATACTTATTATTATTGTTATATTTTGCTCACACCTTTTTCAGTAGTAGCTCAAGGTGTGGGGGAGGGCTCACAATCTTAAATTTGTACCTGAGGCAATGTAGGGTTAAGTGACTTTCCCTAAGATAAGAAGGAGCAGCAGTGGGATTTGAACTGGCCACCTCTGGATTGCTCTAACCACTAGACCACTCCTTCACTCTACTTGTCTCAAGCTTTCTTGAATTCAGATACTGTTTTTGTCTCCACCACCTACACTGGAATGCCGTTCCATAAATTCACCAAGATGTATTTCTTCAAGTTGCTTCTGAGTCTATCCCCTTCCCCTTTCACTTTTATCCTATGTCCCCTCATACCACAACTTCCTTTCAAATGAAAGAGATTTGCCTCTGCCAACTCCAGGCTCCGCCCTTTCTGCCTCGCCTCACCCCATGCTTGGAATAAACTCCCTGAGCCCATACGCCATGCCCCCTCCCTGCCCATCTTTAAATCCTTGCTCAAAGCCCACCTCTTCAATGTTGCCTTTGGCTCCTAACCACTACACCTCTATTCAGCAATATAGACTGTCCCAACTTGACATTTCGTCCTTTAGATTGTAAGCTCCTTTGAGCAGGGACTGTCCTTCGTTGTTAAACTGTACAGTGCTGCGTAACCCTAGTAGCGCTCTAGAAATGTTAAGTAGTAAGTAGTACTGTACATTTATGTCACATAGGTATTTAAATTTCTCTACCATATCTCCCTTCTCCCATCTTTCTTCCAAAGTATACATACTGAGATTTTTGTCTGCCCCAATATGCTTTATGATGACCAATGACCATTTTCGTAGCGGCCCTCTGCACCAACTCCATGCTGTTTATATCTTTTTGAAGGTGCGGTCTCCAGAATTGTACACAATATTCTAAATGAGGTCTCACCAGAATCGTATAAAGGGGTATTGCCTCCATTTTCCTACTGGCCATTCCTCTTTCTGTGCACCCAAGTATTCTAGCTTTCACCATCTCCTTTTCTACCTGTTTGTCTACCTTAAGATCATCAAGAAAAAGGGATCTACTACCCCAATAGCAAAAATAAAGAACAATTCAAATAAATACGCTTGTGCGTAAAGGGAAATACAGGAATGTGCAAAAATGCTATACAAAAAATTGCTAACAAAAACTGTCAAAATCAGGGAGGAAAAGACCTCATAAAAACCGTTGCCAACAGTATGAAGGCTCCCGAGTAAATGAAGCCACTGGGCAATGCACACAGTCAAAAAGTATTCATGGGTCTAGAAACCTCTCCCAATGGTCTGATAGCTCCAAGAAAAAAACAACTTTTATTTTTCATCTATGGAACTACCAACGATAAATATATCAAAAAACACTTAGCTATGGACGCTGAATTCATTGCAAGTGAAGGTAATGATACCATCCAATCGTCACATGACTCTGTGCCATTATCATAGGGATCCTCTACAAAAATATGTATAGGGGACTAGTGAAGATACGTGGAGATAGGGGTAGTCAGTGACGACTGTATGAAGTCCCAGAATTGAACGGCTCTGTAGCCAAGAAGGACTCAGTTGGGGCTTTTCCTCCCGTTTTTAGTAAAACAGATAGAAAAATTTACAAAAATCGATAAAATTTGATTAATTAAAAAGTTGATGTAGACTCATTTGAAGAGGATTATTTCAAAGTTGCATATCATCATCATAGGGATAACATTTTTCTTATGTTGAGAACAGTCAATTAAGTTGGGTTAATTTAGGATGTCTTCTGTAAAAGTTAAGCTCAGGTAAAAGCTAATTAAATGAACCCTGTTGTGTCCTGGAAACTTCTTGTAATATCTGCTCTCAATCCAGTTGATACCAAAATTATTGGAAGTGTTTGGTTGCAGTTATTGCTGCTAAAAGTGGTACAACCAGTTTATTTATTTGTTACATTTGTATCCCACATTTTCCCCACCTATTTGCAGGCTCAATGTGGCTTACATAATACCGGAGAGGCGTACGCTGACTCCGGTGTGAACAAATACAAAGTGATGATGTGGTAAAATAAGATTCATGTGGAACGGTCACATTAAGGAATCTTAAAGCGTAAGAATTGCAGTGTGTCCATTACGTACTTCAGTTTTGCAGTGTTGCAGAGTTCAGGCATTTAAGTTGGGTCGGTGGGATAAACCTTTTGAAACAGGTTAGTTTTTAGTGATTTCTGGAAGTTTAGGTGGCCGTATGTTGTTTTCAAGACTTTTGGTAGTGCATTCCATAGTTGTGTGCATATGTAGGAGAAGCTGGATGCGTAAGTTGATTTGTATTTAAGTCCTTTGCATCTTGGGTAGTGGAGATTTTGATATGTTCGTGATGATTCGGATGTATTTCTGGTTGGTAGGTCTATGAGGTCTGTCATGTATCCCGGGGCTTCGCCGAAAATGATTTTATGAACCAGGGTGCAGATCTTGAAAGCAATACGTTCTTTGATTGGGAGCCAGTGTCGTTTTTCACGGAGGGGTTTTGCGTTATCAAAGTTTAGGGGACAGTTACTTTTTCAAGTGGGTGATATGGGTGTTGGATAACTTTGTTCCTTAAATAAACGATGGTGGTTTAGAGCAATTTGGTCATATCTTGATTAACACTTGCAATAGTACTCTTCAACGATACTTTTTCTATATGTTTCCCTGAGCTTTTTAGTTTGTTTTCTAACATGTTGCTACATGGTCACATCATATCTAAGCTAGATTATTATAACACCCTTTACTCTCGGCTTCCAATGATACTTCTTAAACATCTTTAGTCAGTGCAGAAAACCACAATTCATCTTCTCTGCATAAATCCAATCACATCACCTCAATACTTTTTTTGCCATCACTGGCTTCCAGCCATATTTCAAATTCAGTTGGTTGTTGCTCATATAGCTGTTTTTATTGACAATTCACCCTTTCAGGCTGCACTTACCACTCCTTCCTATCTTCCTGTCTCTTATGTTCATCAAATTCTTTGTGTTTTTTTTTTGGCTAAACATGAGCTTGGGGGAGGGGAGGGGGAAAGAGGTTTGGGTGCACATGCGGTACTACCATTTCTTTCCTCCTCTTAGACCAAAAGAGAAAAAGAGAACCTCTATTTGAACACTGACATTTCTTTCTATTTGTTTTTATTGTAAACACCTTTTTCTTAAGAAAGGTAGTATATATAGTAGAATTGGAAAAGGTACAGCGAAGGGCGACGAAAATGATAGTGGGGATGGGACGACTTTCCTATGAAGAGAGGCTGAGAAGGCTAGGGCTTTTCAGCTTGGAGAAGAGACGGCTGAGAGGAGATATGATAGAAGTGTATAAAATAATGAGTGGAATGGATCGGGTGGATGTGAAGCGACTGTTCACGCTATCCAAAAATACTAGGACTAGAGGGCATGAGTTGAAGCTACAGTGTGGTAAATTTAAAACGAATCGGAGAAAATTTTTCTTCACCCAACGTGTAATTAGACTCTGGAATTCGTTGCCGGAGAACGTGGTACGGGCGGTTAGCTTGACGGAGTTTAAAAAGGGGTTAGATAGATTCCTAAAGGACAAGTCCATAGACCGCTATTAAATGGACTTGGAAAAATTCCGCATTTTTAGGTATAACTTGTCTGGAATGTTTTTACGTTTGGGGAGCGTGCCAGGTGCCCTTGACCTGGATTGGCCACTGTCGGTGACAGGATGCTGGGCTAGATGGACCTTTGGTCTTTCCCAGTATGGCACTACTTATGTACTTATTTATGATAACCATAAACAGATTTGCATTTTTCCACTCTACTTATGATTTTATAGACTCTGCTCAGTTGTTTCTTATACAGCTTGAAGACCCCTAACCTATCCAGCATTTATCCCACTAGCAGTCAAACTGATGGAAAGTATGGTAACCAAACTCACCGACTATATACACAAATTCTCAATACTACATGACTCACAATCAGGATTTTGCCCCCGCCACAGCACCGAAACAGTACTAACCACCCTCCTGGCCAAATTCAAGCAGGAAATAGCAACAGGTAAAAGCATACTCCTCTTCCAATTTGACATGTCTAGTGCATTCGACATGGTAAACCATAATATATTACTAAGACTCCTAGACTACTTCGGGATTGGTGGAAATATACTCAGTTGGATCAAGGGCTTCCTAACCATCAGAACATATCAAGTGAAATCAAACTCAAACATAGCATCACCATGGCAAGCAGACTGCGGAGTACCTCAAGGATCACCACTATCACTGATCCTTTTCAACCTAATGATGACCCCATTAGCCAAGTCCTTAGCCATCCAAGGCCTCAACCCACACATCTATGCAGAAGACGTTACAATATACATTCCTTTCAAACATGACCTGTCGGAAATCACCAACGAAATCAAGCTCAGCTTGAACACCATGAACTCTTGGGCAAATGCATTCCAACTAAAACTCAATACAGAAAAAAACACACTGTCTCATCCTCTCATCCCAATACAATACGAACATACCCACAAACTTATATACTCCAGATTACACCCTCCCTATCTCAGATAGCCTGAAAATCCTTGGTGTTATAATTGACTGTAACCTTACACTTGAGAGCCAAGTTAACTCTACAACCAAGAAAATGTTCCACTCAATGTGGAAACTCAAACGCCTGAAACCATTCTTCCCGAGGGTAACATTCCACAATCTGAGACAATCAATGGTACTAAAGCCATGCTGACTACTGCAATGGAATCTATGTGGGATGTAAAGAGCAACTTATAAAGAAACTTCAGACCGCTCAAAACACAGCAGCCAGGCTTATATTTGGAGAATCGCGATACGAAAGCGCCAAACCCCTTTGAGAAAAACTGCACTGGCTCCCTATCAAGGAACGGATTGCTTTCAAAATCTGCCCCCTGGTCCACAAAATCATCTATGGCGAAACCAAGGGATATATGATTGACCTCATCGACCTACCAACTAGAAACACAATCCTATCAACACGAACATACTTAAATCTTCACTACTCTAGCTGCAAAGGACTCAAGTACAAATCAACTTATGCATCCAGCTTCTACATAAGTACACAATTGTGGAATGTACTACCAAAAGCCGTGAAAACAACGTATGACCACCTTAACTTCCGTAAATCACTAAAGACTAGGGTTACCATACGTCCGGATTTCCCCGGACATGTCCTCTTTTTGAGGGCATGTCCGGGGCGTCCGGCGGATTTTGCCCGCGCCCACGTTTGTCCGGATTTCTGGACAAACGTGGGCGCGGGTGCGGGCAGGCGCGTGCGTGCGGTGGGCGCGCGATCGGCGCCGTGGGTCGTGACCTGGTCTCCCATCCCCTCCCCTTCCTTACCATGTTCCCTGGTGGTCTAGTGACGTCTTCGGGGCAGGAAAGAGCCCCCTCTTTCCTGCCCGGCTGCCTCCCCTGTCTATCATCCTTCTCGGTCTGGCTGGGGATTCAAAATGGCCGCCGAGATTTGAACTCTCGCGAGGCCGCTTCAACTCTCGGTGGCCATTTTGAATCCCCAGCCATACCGAGGAGGATGCAGCAGGCAAGGGCAGGCAGCGCTCCGGGCAGGAAAGAGGGGGCTCTTTCCTGCCCCGAAGAGAAGACGCTACTAGACCACCAGGGCTAGATAGTAAGTGAGGGGGGGAGGGGACTATGTGACGGGGGGGGGCGTGGCGGAACCCGACATGAAGGGGGCGTGGCATGAGGCGGGGCGGGGTAGGGGGCGTGACATGTGTCCTCTTTTTCAGAGGACACAAAATGGTAACCCTACTAAAGACCAACCTGTTCGACAAGGCATACCCTACCGACCCAACCTAACCACCTGAACCATGCAATACAACGAAACCAAAGCCCGTAATGAACACTATATAACTCCCCTTCTCTACGAGTCTCTAATGTGTCTGTAATACGTGATTCTTATTCGATCATAACATCACTTTTGTATTTTGTTTCATCACCGGAGTTGGCTAATGCCTCCACGGTACTATGTAAGCCACATTGAGCCTCCAAATAGGTGGGAAATTGTGGGATACAAATGTATCAAATAAATAAATACCTGTCATTTTTTTTTGGGGGGGGGGGGGGGTTCGTTATGTACATCACTTTGCACTGTCAACTTCAAATTTCATGTGACTCCTGGATTCACAAAGTCCCCTTGGAATTCCTCACAATGATCTAGCAGCTTTGAAAAATTTTCTGTTATCTGCAAATTTGATTACTTCAATTTCTTCCTTTTTCCAGGTCATTTATGAATATGTTAAGCATTGGTCTCTCCACAGAGCCCAGGGCTACTTCAGAACACCTCAGCTTCTGCAAATGCAATAAACACGTTGACTAAAAATCTATAGTAGGAAGTGGTAAGGGCAAATTCAAAAAAACTCTTCCTTTGGAAACATTTACCCAGCAATGCAAAGCATGGCACAGGAGAAGTGTCTCTCCATGGTTCCTCAAGATGGAAAGTGAAAGGGAGAGAATCTCTTATGATGAAGAATAGTAAAGGGAAGTCTGTGAATACTGCCTGCTTAGTCTCTATGCTTGAGCCCGTAGCCCATGCTGGAGTACTTCAGTACAGCACCATGAATGCTTAGGTTGGTGGGGGGAGGACAAGGGTTAGGGCATGTACAGTGGGGGAAATAAGTATTTGATCCCTTGCTGATTTTGTAAGTTTGCCCACTGACAAAGACATGAGCAGCCCATAATTGAAGGGTAGGTTATTGGTAACAGTGAGAGATAGCACATCACAAATTAAATCCGGAAAATCACATTGTGGAAAGTATATGAATTTATTTGCATTCTGCAGAGGGAAATAAGTATTTGATCCCCCACCAACCAGTAAGAGATCTGGCCCCTACAGACCAGGTAGATGCTCCAAATCAACTCGTTACCTGCATGACAGACAGCTGTCGGCAATGGTCACCTGTATGAAAGACACCTGTCCACAGACTCAGTGAATCAGTCAGACTCTAACCTCTACAAAATGGCCAAGAGCAAGGAGCTGTCTAAGGATGTCAGGGACAAGATCATACACCTGCACAAGGCTGGAATGGGCTACAAAACCATCAGTAAGACGCTGGGCGAGAAGGAGACAACTGTTGGTGCCATAGTAAGAAAATGGAAGAAGTACAAAATGACTGTCAATCGACAAAGATCTGGGGCTCCACGCAAAATCTCACCTCGTGGGGTATCCTTGATCATGAGGAAGGTTAGAAATCAGCCTACAACTACAAGGGGGGAACTTGTCAATGATCTCAAGGCAGCTGGGACCACTGTCACCACGAAAACCATTGGTAACACATTACGACATAACGGATTGCAATCCTGCAGTGCCCGCAAGGTCCCCCTGCTCCGGAAGGCACATGTGACGGCCCGTCTGAAGTTTGCCAGTGAACACCTGGATGATGCCGATAGTGATTGGGAGAAGGTGCTGTGGTCAGATGAGACAAAAATTGAGCTCTTTGGCATGAACTCAACTCACCGTGTTTGGAGGAAGAGAAATGCTGCCTATGACCCAAAGAACACCGTCCCCACTGTCAAGCATGGAGGTGGAAATGTTATGTTTTGGGGGTTGTTTCTCTGCTAAGGGCACAGGACTACTTCACCGCATCAATGGGAGAATGGATGGGGCCATGTACCGTACAATTCTGAGTGACAACCTCCTTCCCTCCGCCAGGGCCTTAAAAATGGGTCGTGGCTGGGTCTTCCAGCACGACAATGACCCAAAACATACAGCCAAGGCAACAAAGGAGTGGCTCAGGAAGAAGCACATTAGGGTCATGGAGTGGCCTAGCCAGTCACCAGACCTTAATCCCATTGAAAACTTATGGAGGGAGCTGAAGCTGCGAGTTGCCAAGCGACAGCCCAGAACTCTTAATGATTTAGAGATGATCTGCAAAGAGGAGTGGACCAAAATTCCTCCTGACATGTGTGCAAACCTCATCATCAACTACAGAAGACGTCTGACCGCTGTGCTTGCCAACAAGGGTTTTGCCACCAAGTATTAGGTCTTGTTTGCCAGAGGGATTAAATACTTATTTCCCTCTGCAGAATGCAAATAAATTCATATACTTTCCACAATGTGATTTTCCGGATTTAATTTGTGATGTGCTATCTCTCACTGTTACCAATAACCTACCCTTCAATTATGGGCTGCTCATGTCTTTGTCAGTGGGCAAACTTACAAAATCAGCAAGGGATCAAATACTTATTTCCCCCACTGTAGTCAGACTGACGGGGTCAACTTTCTCCCCTCTCTCTGATTTGCATGAGTTAGCTTTCTCCTTGCCTGACCCTCACTCTCTTTCCTATACACTCTCTCAGCCACACTTTTAGTTCCCTCCCTCACAAAGAAGACCCAATCCACCACCAGCCTTGACCCTTTTGCCTGTTCATCTATAGCTACAGTAGGGTGAGTCAATAAAATATTTCTCAGAACTTTGGATTTCTTCATCTTCTTTTGTCTTCTTCCTTTGTTTCTTTCATGATCCTTCAGTTTTGTGTCTGTATTCTGTTATTTAGATGTCTTATTCTTTTCTTTGACTATTCCATAATAAATAATTTTTCCATATTCCACATTTCCTCTGACTTCTGCATTTCCTTTTTCCATTGTCTCTTCTGGTTTCTCAACATTTCCTGTAGAGTTGTCCATCCTGTTGTAATCTTTCCCGGTTAGCATTCCTTTTTTTGTATGTCTTTCTCTTATTGATGCTGATCCATTCTTCTCTCCCAATGCTCCTGCTGTCTCATACACCCCTTTCTCCTCTCTTGCTCAGACAAAATAAAGCCCATAAAAACCCAATACTCAAGCCCTCCATTTCCCATCTCTCTCCATTATATACAGAAAACATTATATATCACTGTAGAGTCGATATAAGGTAGCTGATATGAAATGCACTCACAGTGATTTGCAGATACAGGCATTAATTGATTAGATTTTTGCCTCAGACCAGTCAGTTTTCATACATCATTGTAATCTGGAGCTGTCAGCACCATGTCAGAGTACAACAAATAAACTGCAAATCTATTTCTAAGAAAGAAGCAAGTACAGAAAAAGTAAATTAAATGAATGACTAAAAGAGAGTTGATAAGAAATGAACAGACACTACAGGGAGAGATGGCCTAGTAGTTCCTTTGGTCCAAGAATGTAATGAAACCTTATTTTATCCTGTGTCACAGAGTAGGATAGATGAATAAAAACGATAAAAATAAGGCAATATATGTGAGCAACCTGGCAAGAGTCAATAGGGATGTCCTGTGGAGAAGTGGTTTCCTTTTTTTTTTTTAGTTTTCTAAAGAACTTTATTAATAATTTTCAAGAAGACAGCTAATAAAAGCTACAGATAGACAAATCCCCCCTCACCCCCAAAGAGGAGTGGCTTCCTTAGGTCAGTGGTAGAATCCAAGGCTTAAGACTTGAAAATTCATATGCTGTGATGCCCAGCTGGAAAAATGGGTTATGGTATTGCAGAATTCACTGCAAGTGGTGAACTGTTCGATACTGAAAGGGGGATTTGCTGCCTTGGACGGCAGCTTCTGGGGGCAGCAAATTGATAGCTGCACAAGGTCAAAGAACCATCAGTGCAGGAATTGGTGGGGGAGGGGGGAATTCTTTATCTGAGTAAATGGCTTTTTGAAACTGCCATCCAGCGGAGTTTATCAAACCAATAAAAAATACCAAACCGCCACTATTCAAAAATGATTCAGAAACACAGCTTATTCAATTAATTCGAAGAATGGCCAGAAGGAAGAGCCTCAGAATCAAAAGTGCTTACTTAATCTTCTCTCATTGGCAGAAAAACCTTCTGGTCCTCGTAAAAATTGTGAAAGTACATATAAAATTTAAATATAGTCATAAGACTCCTTATTAACCAATGAAAACTTAACTCTCAGTGCTCATTATTTGTGACTGTGATATAATATTTAAAAGTATGGTGTCTTGCGGAGGCAGAGTAGGGGTCTGAAAGATCAGGACGTATATGCACTTTTGATTCCCAAAACTGCATATCTAAATGTCTACAGGAAGTTTCAAGACTACGTTGCAGTCTGGTTCTAAAGCAAAACTCACCACCATAGTACTTCTCTGAGTAATTACATCCAATGAGGATTCCAAAAACGATGTAAGATTCAAATTGTCCATCTCCTGACCCCGCCAGGGTTCTCCGCAGATCTTCCTGAGACCAGAATATAGTGGGCTTGCGTAATAGGAGGCACTGAATCGCTAGCCATCCCCAGGACTCAATTAAATATTTCTCGACCATGTCCACTGGGGAAATCAAAGGAGACCTAGGGAAACTGAGGAATCTCGGATTATGTCTCCTGGTTCTCCAGGTATTCCAAATGACGTAAAAAGTTCTTATCCTTAACTGATGCTATTCCCAAGTTCTCCAAAGTAAGAATTCCAGTTTAGAGAACCGCTGGGCAGATGCCTGAGCCTGGATCGAACTGCTTCAGAAATATCCTAAATATCTTTAGAATTTTCCATAATTAAAGGCTGCAGAGAAGAATGCATATCATAAGCAATGTCCCAAAGTAACTCCAATGCTATTATCACTGGTTTAACAAATGCCAAAGATGGCATAACAGGAGTGGATAGACTTTTTAACCTGGTAGATGGTACTCTCAGTTTCTGAAGGTAAAAAGTTTAAAGCTGTTTGAACCATTGAATCTCGACTAGACTCCACAGTCTCAACAGTAACGGGCACACTCCTCCTCTGCAAACCCAGCTTTTCATTCTTCTACCACATGGGCGCCGAATGCAGGAATGCCTGAAGCTCCTCCTCTTCCTGTCTGTGGGGGAGCTGTCCATTCAACTAGGCTCAGGGAAGCCCCATCAATGCTGCTGATCGATGCTAACACAGCGGTTCTGGGGACCCGCAGACCCTCAAAACTGGTCCCATGTTGTCTGCTTCATCACTGGGACTGCACCAGGATTCTAGAGAAACTCCCTCACCTTCCCATCTCTAAACGGGCTAGGATATGCTCTGAATTGGTGAAGTTTCCAGAGTTTGGAGCAGCAACTGTTCTGTCCTCTGACAGCCTCGCACTAGTTTATAATGTGATCCTAAAATGTGTTTAATGCCTTTACTGTTATTCTTATTTCTAAAGACTATCATGGCTGCAGTTCTCACTGCAAAGATATGTGAGCAAGGCATTGTGTGTAATGTAGTTCACAGGCAATGCAACCACACTTGTCTGTCTGTATAAGAACGGTTACCACTGGTTGTGAGGCTGCCCAGACCTTCTCTCTCTCTCAGCCAAGCTTGGCTCCTTGGTCTACCTGCTATCATTTTCTGGTCATTCTTACTATCTCTGTCCCTATTGGTCCTTACCTGAGCCTGTGTGAGGTTTCTTGACCTCCTTGTCCCTTTTGCCATGAGGTATTCACCATCTTGCTTCAGACAGCACTGTCCTGCTTAAACTCCTTGGAACGAACTTGGTTTTTTACCTTGAAAATATCTCCTCCCTAATGAGATATCACACTCTCCAGTCACCCTGCTTTGAACCACTTCTATCTGCTTAACTATTTCTCACCTCTGCAATAAAGCTACATCTCTTCAGATCTCCACCTCCAACCACTGCAACAGCTCTCAGGATTACGGAGTCTCTGTGCCCTGGAGCAATACTTCTGAACATCTGACTGTGAGTAAATTATCTGTGATTTATTCAATAAAGAAACATCAGAAAAATAAGAGACTTCAGGTGTGTTCTTGGGTGCCAAGGTTATACTCCAAGATATCAAGACTTTACAGTAACAAGTCTTTGAGAGTTTTGACAGCAACCGCAGGTATGTCTAACACCTATGGCACCATCTTGGATCCATAAGCACCGTTGTTTTCGGTTATAAGATTTCTTTTACTTATATGTTTGTTATTTTGTTTATTTTATTGTTCATTGGGGCTCATTTTCAAACCACTTAGATTTACAAAGTTCCATAGGTTACTTCAGTAACTTTGTAAGTCTAAGTGCTTTGAAAATATGTCTCAATGTGTATTTTAATTTTTTGGTATCATGTTTTTTTTTGTAAATTTTTTTATATCACTTTGGAAGATAGTTTGACTAATGTAGACATTTTCAGTTCAGGAGAGTTTAACTGAGCTTGAGAAGTTGCACAATTCAAGGAAGGCAATTCCCTGCTGTCTTGAAAGCCTTGGGGATCTGGGAAATTGGGCCTAACCACATCAAGGAGATTAAAGCAGAAATACTTTTATCTCAAAATAGTAAGTTTCAAGTTTTATTTAATCTTGATATACTGCACTTGAGCTTACTACCTGAGCGATGTACAATGTCAAAATTAGAAGGAGGGAGCAAGAAAAGGAACTAGGTTAATGATAGGAAAGAGTGAGGGAAAAACACCCAGAAAAGTGGGAAAGAATAGAATGAAAAAGGGAATATTTGGTAATCCATTCATTGAGGAGGATAGCTGATGTTTAGATGTCTGATCCTCAGGGGCAGGCATAGCAGGAAATATGACTGGGAATTAGAAGAGGAAAGCATCCCAAAATAGGAACGCTTTTAGTTCTGATTTAAAAGTCAAGATTCTGATCTTAGTGTTAAGGGTAGGGAATTCCATCAGGTGGGGGCCATTACACTGTAGATGTGTGTCCGGATAGTATTCGGTCTAATGTAATGGAATGAAGGTACTGTTGCTGAGATGACCGAAGAGATCAAGCTGGGATGGTAGTGAGTGATAAGCCGTGAAAGATAGGGCGATTGGTCTGTATGCGTGGAATGGAATGGATAGACGTGAATCAATTGTTTTCTCAAAAATACTAGGACTAGGGAGCATGCAATGAAGCTACAAAGCAGTAAATTTAAAACAAATTGGAGAAAATATTTCTTCACTCAACGTGTAATTCATTGCCAGCGAATGTGGTAAAGATGGTTAGCTTAGCGGGGTTTAAAACAAGGTTTGGATGGCTTCTTAAAGGAAATTTCCATAGACCATTATTAAAATGGACTTGGGGAAAATCGACTGCTTATTTCTGGGATAAGCAGCACAAAATGTTTTGTACTTTTTTGGGATCTTGCCAGGTATTTGTGACCTGGATTGGCCGCTTTTGGAAACAGGATGCTGGGCTTGATGGACCTTTGGTCTGTCCCAGTGTGGCAATACTTATGTACTTATGGTAGGTTTTATGCACAAGGAGTAGGATTTTATTTATGATGTGATGAGTGACTGGTAGACAGTGCTTCTGGCGCAGAAGTGGAGTTGCTTGGTCATACTTGTGGGAGTTGGTAATGATTTTAACCACCATATTGTGGACAATCTGTAAGCGATGTATATCAGAGAGGCGAATGCCCTGCAGCAATGAGTTACAGTAATCAAGTTCATTGATTACAAAAGCACGCACCAGTACTCTAAGTGCTTCCTGCTTACAGAGATGTCGAACGGAGTAAAGCATACACATTTTAAAGAAACAGGAGGGTACAATTGCTGAAATGTGTGGCCTAAAGCTGAAATGATGTTCCAAAATAGCGTCCAATACCTCGATAGTGGGCAGCAGTACAACATTAGGAAGGAAGGTGGTGTCCCATTATAATCTGGTATTGCGCTTTCAGAGCCTTAGATCTGAAAATGTCAGCTGACTATGTGGTATTTAATTGGACTCTATCCAGCCATTTACCATTCTACCTTCAACACAACCTTGAATTCAGTACAACATTTTATCTTGTCTTTATGCAAAAGAAAAAGAAATGAAATAATCTGCTAATTAAAGAACATGCCTTCCCTGTTCAGGCTATTGAAATAGGAATTGAAAGGCAACATGCATCCATTGTGTTCAGGATGGGAAACATTTACAGATAATACAAGTACTGGAAGCATATAGCACTTCAGCAAAGAAAAGGAACTTGAATGAGGCTAGATTGAAATTCAGTCATGAAAACTGAGAAACAGAGAACATGATGGCAGATATGAAGCCAAGACCCATTCAGTCTGCTCATCATTTTCCTTTTCTATGGCAAAATCATTGACCTTAGTTCATCAACCCTTTCCTCAATGTTTTTCCCTGGCTTTCATGAATTTCAATAGTGTTTGTGCCTCAACCCCCCCGCAACCACTTCTACACCTATCCACACCCAAACCATGCTCCCAACATCCCACTTTGACGACTAAGAAGTGAGAGTTTCCAGGGATCTGTCCTAGGCAGTGCTTTTTTTGTAGAAAAAAAGGTGCCGGTACTCATTATGGGCGGGGTCACCACATATGGCTCCACCCCTATGATAGCCACACCCACATTAACCACACCCCCTATACCAGCCATGGCGCATATAAACAGACATCATTGAAAATATTATAGTACTATAGGAGAAAAAAATAACGTGATTTTTTTTCATGATAAATAATCTCTGTAAGCTCTTACAGCTCCAGTATACCCAGTGCAAAATAAGACAGCCAATGTAAATTCTCAAATTGGACATATTACAAACACTAAAATGAAAATAAAATGATTTTTTTTCTACCTTTGTTGTCTGGTGACTGTTTTTCTTTCCATATTGGTCCCAGTCTGTGATTCTGCTTTCCTTTCTTTTCGCTTAACTCTTCTGTGCCATTTGTCATTTTTGTCTCCTTTTTCTTTGCTTTCTTCAATATTTTTCAGGCTCTGTCCAGATTTAATTAATTCTTACTATCCATTCTTTAATTTCCTTCATCTACCTGTGGCTTTTCATCTTTTCCTCACCCTTGTTCTCCCCATGCCCCTTCCTCTTATTCTCCACTTTCTCTATTCCCCTTTTCCATCTAGCAGCTCTGCTTTCTCTCCCCATCCTTCCAGTGTCTCCCCTATTTCTTTCTGCATTCTTCCATCCAGCGTCTTCCCTCTTTCTCTCCCCATCCTTCCGTTTTCCCTCTCTCTCTCCCCATCCTTCCATCTGTTTTCCCCCTCTCTCTCCCCATCCTTCCATCTGTTTTCCCTCTCTCCCCAATCCTTCCATCTGTTTTTCCTCTCTCTCCCCATCCTTCCATCTGTTTTCCCCTCTCCCCAATCCTTCCATCTGTTTTTTCCCCTCTCTCCCCAATCCTTCCATCTGTTTTTCCCTCTCTCTCCCCATCCTTCCCTCTGTTGGTTTCCCTCTCTCTCCCCAATCCTTCCCTCTGTTGGTTTCCCTCTCTCTCCCCAATCCTTCCCTCTGTTGGTTTCCCTCTCTCTCCCCAATCCTTCCCTCTGTTGGTTTCCCTCCCCCCCCAATCCTTCCCTCTGTTGGTTTCCCTCTTTCCCTCTCTCCCCAATCCTTCCCTCTGTTGGTTTCCCTCTCTCCCCAATCCTTCCCTCTGTTGGTTTCCCTCTTTCTCTCTCTCCCCAATCCTTCCCTCTGTTGGTTTCCCTCTTTCAGTATCACCTTTACGCTGATGACTCCCAGATCTACCTCTCCACACCAGTAATCCCGACAGAAATCCAATCCAAGGTATCTGCCTGCCTCTCTGACATTGCTGCCTGGATGTTTCACCACCACCTGAACCTCAATATGTCCAAAACTGAACTCCTTATCTTCCCTCCTAAACCAACCTCTCCCCTTCCCCCATTCTCTATTTCTGTCGACAACACGCTCATTCTTCCTGTCTCATCTGCTCGTAACCTTGGGGTCATCTTCGACTCCTCCCTCTCCTTCTCGGCCCATATTCAACAGATTGCTAAAACCTGTCGTTTCTTCCTTTATAGAATCAACTGATTACAACATAAAGGAAGTCTCCTCATTTCAATACTGACCAACTATCTAGAGTGTTGAGATCAAAAATAATATATACTCAATTGACGTATATTCAATACATGTTTTTCTTGTAAAGAGGAAAGGCCTCAAGAAGCCCCCGGCTGCTCACGGGGGCTGGGCTGCTTCATCATCAGCCCAAAAACCTCTAAACTGTAATCTCTAAACCACAGGAAAAAAAAGTAAAGAAAAAGGTGCCCAAACTGACCAGATGACCACCGAAGGGAATTGGGGATGACCTTCCCTTACTCCCCCAGTGGTCACTAACCCCCTCCCACACTAAAAAAAACTTTTTAAATATTTTTTTGCCAGCCTCAAATGTCATACCGAGCTCCATGATAGCAGTATGCAGCTTCCTGGAGCAGTTTTAGTGGGTGGAGTGCACTTCTGGCAAGCGGACCCAGGCCCACCCCCCCCCCCCACCTGTTACAGTTGTGGTGGTAAATGTGAGCCCTTGAAAACCCATCAGAAACCTACTGTACCCACATATAGGTGCCCCCCCTTCACCCCTTAGGGCTATGGTAGTGTTGTACAGTTGTGGGGAGTGGGTTTTGGGGGCTCAGCACCCAAGGTAAGGGAGCTATGCACCTGGGAGCAATTTCTGAAGTCCACTGCAGTGCTCCCTAGGGTGCCCGGTTGGTGTCCTGGCATGTCAGGGGGACCAGTGCAGTACGAATGCTGGCTCCTCCCATGACCAAATGGCTTGGATTTGGTCGTTTCTGAGATGGGCGTCCTCGGTTTCCGTTATCGCTGAAAATCGGGGACGACCATCTCTAAGGTCGACCTAAATTTCATGATTTGGGTGTCCCCGACTGTATTATCGAAACGAAAGATGGACGCCCATCTTGTTTCGATAATACGGGTTTCCCCGCCCCTTCGCCGGGATGTCCTGCGAGGACGTCCTCAGGAAAACTTTGAATGTAGTTGTAAAAACCACAGAAAGGTGGTATATCAAGTCCCATTCCCATGTTATACGCTCCAGTAGGTTCTTATAAAGCTGCTATGGGTGTGCACAAACACAAACCAGCACCAGGACATCACACCGGCTTTTTATGTGCTATCTGCATAGGTGTCCCTGGGAACAGCATTGTGACATATATTTACTGTATGGAATATGGGCCGAGTCCCAAATCTGTGTGAGGCTCAGAGCAGGTGTAAATATCTACTCCTCCTTTCTCTGGGGCAACTCTGTGAAGTTATAAAGGCATCTATGATGCCTTTATAAAATAGATGCTTTCTGTACCTTCCCTACCTAGATGTCCTGTTTATAAATATACCTTCCACCTAATATCACTGAGGTGAGGTGGGAAGTACTAGCAGTGAGGAAACGGTGTGATAGTCTCCTGTCACTGGGATAAAAAGTGCTGGGAAGGGGGAATCCAAATATCATCACAGAAGGTTTGTAAATGAAATTGCACTATGTCTTCACACTGTCAGGGCTTCATCAGTGCTGGCTGGCTAGTTTTATGAAACTTCATTTATTACATTCTCTGAAAAAAATAAAGAATTTAAATATAAGGTTGAAATTGAAACGGCATTTTTTTTTTCTGTTCGTATTCTCAGCATGTCAGCCACCTCTGCCCTGTAAGTAGAAGTCTTAATGGGAATTTTTAATTTTTCTGGCACGGAGGGGCTGCAGTTTGACAAGAATGATTAATGCAGTACGTAGATATGACTTACAGCAGTATTCAAAGAATGCCCTTAGGACTTGGTGACCCATCGGATGAGCATGCCAGAGGCGAATACTGGCAGCCCAGTGGCGGCTGGTACTTTTTTCTATGGACAGCTGCTGAAAGTCAGGGAGACATGTTAGTCTGTAAAGGTACAAGCAGGCACCTCCTTTGTCTTTTCAGCTCAATTTCTTGCAGCTCACAAAAATTCAGGTTTTCAAGAAACCAAAGATTGAAATTCCCCAGATATAGCTGCATGCATGTCATCTGTGAATCTGGATAATTTGCATTGTCTGAAAATAGAGGAGTGTGGTAGCCGTGTTAGTCCACTCTTAAGGTTATCAATAGAAATCAAACAAAATAAAACATGGAAAAGAAAATAAGATGATACCTTTTTTATTGGACATAACTTAATACATTTCTTGATTAGCTTTCGAAGGTTGCCCTTCTTCCTCAGATCGGAAATAAGCAAATGTGCTAGCTGACAGTGTATATAAGTGAAACCCCAGATCATAGTAATGCTTGAATGTTTTCACTTACAGTGGTGGAAATAAGTATTTGATCCCTTGCTGATTTTGTAAGTTTGCCCACTGACAAAGACATGAGCAGCCCATAATTGAAGGGTAGGTTATTGGTAACAGTGAGAGATAGCACATCACAAATTAAATCCGGAAAATCACATTGTGGAAAGTATATGAATTTATTTGCATTCTGCAGAGGGAAATAAGTATTTAATCCCTCTGGCAAACAAGACCTAATACTTGGTGGCAAAACCCTTGTTGGCAAGCACAGCGGTCAGACGTCTTCTGTAGTTGATGATGAGGTTTGCACACATGTCAGGAGGAATTTTGGTCCACTCCTCTTTGCAGATCATCTCTAAATCATTAAGAGTTCTGGGCTGTCGCTTGGCAACTCGCAGCTTCAGCTCCCTCCATAAGTTTTCAATGGGATTAAGGTCTGGTGACTGGCTAGGCCACTCCATGACCCTAATGTGCTTCTTCCTGAGCCACTCCTTTGTTGCCTTGGCTGTATGTTTTGGGTCATTGTCCTGCTGGAAGACCCAGCCACGACCCATTTTTAAGGCCCTGGCGGAGGGAAGGAGGTTGTCACTCAGAATTGTACGGTACATGGCCCCATCCATTCTCCCATTGATGCGGTGAAGTAGTCCTGTGCCCTTAGCAGAGAAACACCCCCAAAACATAACATTTCCACCTCCATGCTTGACAGTGGGGACGGTGTTCTTTGGGTCATAGGCAGCATTTCTCTTCCTCCAAACACGGCGAGTTGAGTTCATGCCAAAGAGCTCAATTTTTGTCTCATCTGACCACAGCACCTTCTCCCAATCACTCTCGGCATCATCCAGGTGTTCACTGGCAAACTTCAGACGGGCCGTCACATGTGCCTTCCGGAGCAGGGGGACCTTGCGGGCACTGCAGGATTGCAATCCGTTATGTCGTAATGTGTTACCAATGGTTTTCGTGGTGACAGTGGTCCCAGCTGCCTTGAGATCATTGACAAGTTCCCCCCTTGTAGTTGTAGGCTGATTTCTAACCTTCCTCATGATCAAGGATACCCCACGAGGTGAGATTTTGCGTGGAGCCCCAGATCTTTGTCGATTGACAGTCATTTTGTACTTCTTCCATTTTCTTACTATGGCACCAACAGTTGTCTCCTTCTCGCCCAGCGTCTTACTGATGGTTTTGTAGCCCATTCCAGCCTTGTGCAGGTGTATGATCTTGTCCCTGACATCCTTAGACAGCTCCTTGCTCTTGGCCATTTTGTAGAGGTTAGAGTCTGACTGATTCACTGAGTCTGTGGACAAGTGTCTTTCATACAGGTGACCATTGCCGACAGCTGTCTGTCATGCAGGTAACGAGTTGATTTGGAGCATCTACCTGGTCTGTAGGGGCCAGATCTCTTACTGGTTGGTGGGGGATCAAATACTTATTTCCCTCTGCAGAATGCAAATAAATTCATATACTTTCCACAATGTGATTTTCCGGATTTAATTTGTGATGTGCTATGTCTCACTGTTACCAATAACCTACCCTTCAATTATGGGCTGCTCATGTCTTTGTCAGTGGGCAAACTTACAAAATCAGCAAGGGATCAAATACTTATTTCCACCACTGTATATACACTGTCAGCTAGCACATTTGCTTATTTCCGATCTGAGGAAGAAGGGCAACCTTCGAAAGCTAATCAAGAAATGTATTAAGTTATGTCCAATAAAAAAGGTATCATCTTATTTTCTTTTCCATGTTTTATTTTGTTTGATTTCTATTGATTCTACATGGAATGTTGCTATTCCACTAGCAACATTCCATGTAGAAGTCGGCCCTTGTAGATCACCAATGTGGCCGCGCAGGCTTCTGCTTCTGTGAGTCTGACGTCCTGCACGTACGTGCAGGACGTCAGACTCACAGAAACAGAAGCCTGCGCAGCCTTCTACATGGAATGTTGCTAGTGGAATAGCAACATTCCATGTAGAATCTCCAATAGTAGCAACATTCCATGTAGAATCTCCAATGGTATCTATTTTACTGTCATAGTAATGCTTGAATGTTTTCACTTATATACACTGTCAGCTAGCACATTTGCTTATTTCCGATCTGAGGAAGAAGGGCAACCTTCGAAAGCTAATCAAGAAATGTATTAAGTTATGTCCAATAAAAAAGGTATCATCTTATTTTCTTTTCCATGTTTTATTTTGTTTGATTTCTATTGATAACCATTGTCTGAAAAGAAAGCAGTTCTATACAAAAAATGCACAGCACAATTTGATCTGCTTAATTCAGTTCTTTTCAAGGCCCCCCACTTTTTTTCAGAACACACTTTCTGGTTTGCTTGACCCTTGTGGTATCCCAAGCCAAAATTTGCTCCCACCCCTAGTCAGTATAGTTTCCTTCTAACCTCCAACCCTCCCTTCCACAGACAGCACTATCTCTCCCCCCTGGTAGTAATATATTTCTTCCCCCCCCCCCCCCACCCTCACAGGCTCCATACTGTTTTCATGTCCCTTCACTGGCAGTGTTTTCTCGTACCCCAGTGTGCTGTCATAGGAAGTGGAATAGGGTGAATCACTGGGGCCATGGCCCTACCAACATTTTGCCCAACAGAGCATCAGTAGAGAGAGAAGGCGGGGGCTAGAGATTGGTCTGATTAACTTCTCAAATCAAAAAGGTGTTCCACTGCCCCTGGCTATGGCACACCAGCTGAGAAATGCTGCCTTAATTCAAACCGCATAATTTTATCATGAGCAGAAGTCTTATCTCCTGTGACCAAAGCACACGATTATATCCTGACCAGGAGATGGGTTTCCCTTATATAATGTACATGATCCAGAGCTGCCAAGGTGGCCCGATCTCCTGCTGTTGCAAGATCAATCTTGTAATAAGAGATGCAAAATCTTACAACTCTTAACATAGCTAAAAGTTTCTTCCTCCTCTCCTGAGTCCAGCATGTCATTTTAGAGAAGATCTGTATCCTTTCTCTCAAAAATGATACCTCCGATAGTCTAAAATAAATTTGCAGAAGTGCTTCCTTATCCTGCAAGAAGACAAATGAAACCAACAAAGTGGTTGTATGTGTAGTCTCTTCCTAGGACTCCTCCAAAATTGCTGAAAACTCCAAGCTTCCAGTGGAAGCTTTTCTACAATATGATCACCAGACAAGATGTACAATTATTTAAGCAGTGGTAAACAATTATCTGGATATTTCATATCTTCTTTTAATAAATTATAAAATGAATCCTGAGGCATTGAGGTCTTTTGAACAAGAAAAATTCACAGTCTCAAGTTCCAAGAAATGTTTTTGAAATTTTCCACCTTACGAGACTACATCATCCTACCTTGAAGAATCTGTGCCCGTGTGTCCTCAGTTGGGAGAAGGAACTTTCCAGCTCCACTATTTTAGTACTCTGGTTCTCGTACCCAAATATCCAATTTGTTAGTGGAATATGAATGACTTAAAGCAACAGATACAGATGTAGTACACAGCTTTCCCCCCTCCAGGTGACCTTGTACCTTTTAAAACCTTCATTTCTTTGCTCACAGTCAGTGGTGATTCATACCCCCTGCTCGTGTCTGCCCAAGCCTTCCCTCTGATGTAACTTCCTGTTTCTGCATAGGCAGAGTTAGGTCAGAGGAATGGCTCAGGGACAGCACGAGCAGTGAATATGAATCGCTGCTCACTGTCAGTAAAGAAATGATGCTTTGAAAGCTACAGGGAGGGGGTTAGGGGGGTTGTGGGTGAAGGGAGAGAAATATGCTGGGAGTCTTCAGCTGGCACGGCTTGGGGAGCCTCTCCAGCTGCATCAGTGATGCACCACTGCTAGGTGAACCTGTGCTCACCTGGGCACACCTGTGACTATGCCACAGCCCCCTCATATCTACAAGGAGAAAAGCAAGGAGCATTAGAGCCTCAGGTGAACCAGTCACCAGGGAGACTCTGGTCATAAGAAAAGGGAATTCTGTGTCAACCAAGTGAGCTAGGGTGTCAAGAACCTGATTGTACCACCTAGAAAGGAGTGGGTGAGAGCAGTCAAGTATCTCGCCAGGAGCTGAGGAGGGTAAAGCTGGGGTATATACTGATGTACAATTGCGAAGCTACCTTAAGAGCTTGTTTGGTGTAGTTTGTGTTGAATAATGACTGTTATCAAAGTTTGATCCTATTAGCTTTTGGAGTTCTTTTTTCACTTAAAATATTTATATCTTGCACGATCCTAATGTACTCGGCAGCTCACAAATAAACAGACTTATGAGGAACTTGCTGCAGGGAAGGTCGGTGCACAGTAACCAGACACCCAGTGAATGATGGAGCTTAAAGGCCTTGAAGGCAAGACATACGAGGAGAGACTTGCTGACCTGAACATGTATACCCTGGAGGAAAGGAGAAACAGGGGTGATATGATACAGACATTCAAATATTTGAAAGGTATTAATCCGCAAACTAACCTTTTCCGGAGATGGGAAGGAGGCAGAACTAGAGGACATGAAATGAGATTGAAGGGAGGCAGACTCAAGAAAAATGTCAGGAAGTATTTTTTCACGGAGAGGGTGGTGGATGCTTGGAATGCCCTCCCGCGGAAGGTGGTGGAGATGAAAACGGTAACGGAATTCAAACATGCGTGGGATAAACATAAAGGAATCCTGTTCAGAAGGAATGGATCCTAAGGAGCTTAGCCGAAATTGGGTGGCAGAGCCAGTGGCGGGAGGCGGGGATGGTGCTGGGCAGACTTATACGGTCTGTGCCAGAGCCGGTGGTGGGAGGCGGGGATAGTGCTGGGCAGACTTGTACGGTCTGTGCCCTGAAAAAGACAGGTACAAATCAAGGTAAGGTATACACAAAAAAGTGGCACATTTCTTGGGCAGACTGGATGGACCGTGCAGGTCTTTTTCTGCCGTCATCTACTATGTTACTGCCTCCACTTTTTTGATATCACTTCTTATTCTGCCTTTTCCCTCTTTTAGGCCTTCTTTTTTTGCAGAACTCTGTGTCAGTCAAACAAACGCAGCATTTTCCTCCTACGCCCTCTTCAATGTCACTCACAAACGTATTGAGCGGAACTAGCCTCAGGATGGGTTTGCTCAGACGTTCCACTTATCACCTTTCTTCTTCAAGGTCAGCGTCTTCTTACACCAGGTTTTGAGCCATGTAATGACTGAGGTTAATGATATAATTCAACCTGTTCTAATTCTCTCCATTAAAGTTACAGTGACATGGTGCAAAGCCTTTTTAGTGCAGTATAGTGGGGAGAAGAGGACAGAGCCCACAAAATTATAGCATATGAGGGCTTGACATGCAAACTTTGCACTCCTTTCCCTTTGAAAAGTGCTCTGTACACAGTTGCATTTACCTTTTCTTTACTTTTTCTATGCAAAATATTATGTTACATGACTTTTCTATTCTGCAGCAATCAAAAATAGTTCTATGCAGATCACATAATCAAGCTAGCCGCACCAATAAAGGAATTACAATAAAATTTAATTATAATCCAGTGTTAAAAATATTCACCAAATAGATGGGTCTTACAAAAGATCAATTAGTTTGATAGAACACAAATTGGCCATGGTAGCGAGTCACACAAACTTGATAGTACAATCAAGAATCAAACATTTTTAATATTTTAACCTGTTTAGGTGATGGAAAACAAAGTAAAATTTGATTACGAGTCCTGCTGCCAACACCATTGGAAAGAACTACCCAACAGTTACATATAATGGAGCATCACCATACAAAATCCAAAAACTAAGGTACAGAGTTTAAATTGTACTCTAGCTTGCACAGGCAACCAATGTAATTTCCTGAGTAATAAAGAAACAGAGTCAAGATTATTGCGTATCTCAAAAAAAGATATAGCAGAATTAGAAGAGGCAGTGGCGTACCAAGGGGGGGGGGGCGGTGGGGGTGGTCCGCCCCGGGTGCACGCCGCTGGGGGGGTGCCGTACACCTGTCGGCTCTTCGTTTTCATGCTCCCTTTGCCCCGGAACAGGTTACTTCCTGTTCCGGGCAGAGGGAGCATGAAAACGAAGAGCCGGCAGGCGCGCGGCACCCCCCCCAGCAGCGTGCACCCGGGGGGGGGGGTTCTTTCGCCGGGGGGGGGTGTCGTGCTGTTCTGGGGGGGTGCTGCACCCGGGGGGGGCGGGGCGCATCAGCGATCCGCCCCGGGTGTCAGCCCCCCTAGGAACGCCACTGAGAAGAGGTTCAAAGAAGAGCGACCAAAATGATAAAGGGGATAGAACTCCTCTCATATGAGGAAAGGCTAAAGAGGTTAGGGCTCTTCAGCTTGGAAAAGAGACAGATGAGGGGAGATATGATTGAGGTCTACGAAATCCTGAGTGGTGTAGAACTAAATCGATTTTTCACTCGTTCCAAAAGTACAAAGACTAGGGGACACTCAAGAAAGTTACATGGAAATACTTTTAAAACAAATAGGAGCAAATATCTTTTCACTCAACGAATAGTTAAGCTCTGGAACTCTTTGTCAGAGGATGTGGTAACAGCGGGTAATGTATCTGGGTTTAAAAAAGGTTTGGACAAGTCCCTGGGGGAATACTCCAATAGTTTGCTAATGAGACAAACATGGGGAGGCAGCTACTTGCCCCAGGATTGGTAGCATGGAATGTTAGCTTCGGAATACATGCTTCATTTAATAGATCTCCTGCCAAGAAACGCCATCAACACAGCTCGCTCCTATCTCCAACTTCATTATCCATCTTGTAGGGGGTGTCAAATGCAAGCTTCTTTTGGCCTCTACCTTCCACTACTCCAGCCCGAAGACTTGGAATGCTCTACCTTTGCAAGTAAAATCACAAACTGATCACCATCTTTTCAAGAAGTCGCTGAAAACGTTCCTTTTTGAAAAAACAAACTCCATTAGTGATTCTGCTGTTTAGTCATCCTACTTGTTGCTAGCGTTTTACCCTTATTCTTCTGTAAAATTCATGTGTTGTACTTCTCTCCTTTTGTAACTCGTGTAAGCCACATTGTGCCTGCATTTGTGGAAAAATGTGGGGTAGAAATGAACCATAAATAAATAATTGGGTTTCTGCCAGGTACTTGTGACCTGGATTGGCCACTGTTTGGAAACAGGATACTGGGCTAGATGGACCATTGGTCTGACTCAGTATGGCTACTCATGTTCTTATGGACAAGTTCCTGGAGGAAAAGTCCACAGTCTGCTATTGAGACAGACATGAGGAGGCAGCTACTTGCCCCAGGATTGGTAGCATGGAATGTTGCTACTTTTTGAGATTCTGAATGGAATGTTCCACGCTTTGGGGTTCTACATGGAACGTTGCTACTAATTGGGTTTCTGCCAGGTACTTGTGACCTGGATTGGCCACTGTTTGGAAACAGGATACTGGGCTAGATGGACCATTGGTCTGACTCAGTATGGCTACTCATGTTCTTATGGACAAGCTCCTGGAGGAAAAGTCCATAGTCTGCTATTGAGACAGACATGGAGAAGCCACTGCTTGCCCCGGGATTGGTAGCATGATGGAACGTTGTTACTAATTGGGTTTCTGCCAGGTACTTGTGACCTGGATTGGCCACTGTTTGGAAACAGGATACTGGGCTAGATGGACCATTGGTCTGACTCAGTATGGCTACTCATGTTCTTATGGACAAGTTCCTGGAGGAAAAGTCCACAGTCTGCTATTGAGACAGACATGAGGAGGCAGCTACTTGCCCCAGGATTGGTAGCATGGAATGTTGCTACTTTTTGAGATTCTGAATGGAATGTTCCACGCTTTGGGGTTCTACATGGAACGTTGCTACTAATTGGGTTTCTGCCAGGTACTTGTGACCTGGATTGGCCACTGTTTGGAAACAGGATACTGGGCTAGATGGACCATTGGTCTGACTCAGTATGGCTACTCATGTTCTTATGGACAAGCTCCTGGAGGAAAAGTCCATAGTCTGCTATTGAGACAGACATGGAGAAGCCACTGCTTGCCCCGGGATTGGTAGCATGATGGAACGTTGTTACTAATTGGGTTTCTGCCAGGTACTTGTGACCTGGATTGGCCACTGTTTGGAAACAGGATACTGGGCTAGATGGACCATTGGTCTGACTCAGTATGGCTACTCATGTTCTTATGGACAAGTTCCTGGAGGAAAAGTCCACGGTCTGCTATTGAGACAGACATGAGGAGGCAGCTACTTGCCCCAGGATTGGTAGCATAGAATGTTGCTACTTTTTGAGATTCTGAATGGAATGTTGCCACTCTTTGGGGTTCTACATGGAACGTTGCTACTAATTGGGTTTCTGCCAGGTACTTGTGACCTGGATTGGCCACTGTTTGGAAACAGGATACTGGGCTAGATGGACCATTGGTCTGACTCAGTATGGCTACTCATGTTCTTATGGACAAGCTCCTGGAGGAAAAGTCCATAGTCTGCTATTGAGACAGACATGGAGAAGCCACTGCTTGCCCCGGGATTGGTAGCATGATGGAACGTTGTTACTAATTGGGTTTCTGCCAGGTACTTGTGACCTGGATTGGCCACTGTTTGGAAACAGGATACTGGGCTAGATGGACCATTGGTCTGACTCAGTATGGCTACTCATGTTCTTATGGACAAGTTCCTGGAGGAAAAGTCCACAGTCTGCTATTGAGACAGACATGAGGAGGCAGCTACTTGCCCCAGGATTGGTAGCATGGAATGTTGCTACTTTTTGAGATTCTGAATGGAATGTTCCACTCTTTGGGGTTCTACATGGAACGTTGCTACTAATTGGGTTTCTGCCAGGTACTTGTGACCTGGATTGGCCACTGTTTGGAAACAGGATACTGGGCTAGATGGACCATTGGTCTGACCCAGTGTGGCTACTCTTATGTTCTTATGATCTTGTAGCAGAAATTAGCAATCTGGCGGCAGTGTTTTGCACCACCTGCGAGTGTTTTATCAAAGTTTTAGTACAAACAATGTTAGTCTAATCTAGACAGTTTCAAAACTTGTACCAGCAATCTAAATATTTCTGCCTCAAAATATTTACAAATCACCCTCAATTTATTTTAACATATAGAAGGACTTTGTAACAAGTGATTTTACTTGGTTAGAAAATGTCAAAGAATAATCTACTTCTACGCCCAGGATCTTCGAGCAAGACTCAAAGGTAAAGATGTTAGAACCTATGAATAATGTTATGATAATAATGTACGTGCCATTTTTTATTTATTTATGTATTTATTTTGCACATTTATAGCCCACGTTTTTCCCACAGTTTTGAAGGCTCAAAGTGGTTCACAATGTATTGATAGGCTATCGCCAGATCAGTGGTGATACGGTTACAATTAAATTAGATAGAATAGAAGAAACAGGGAAAGAAGAAAATAGGGAAAGGATAGGAGAGTCTAAAATGGTCCGTAGATATGTTGTTAGGAAGGACTTCAGGTTATATATTGAATCCTTGGAGTAGGCTGAGCCTCTTTCGCTGGAAGAGATGTAAATGGACCGGACACACCAAGATGACCTTGCATGATGGAAATGGAGTTGAAATCCGCTCTTTTATCCGTCCACTTCTTGGCAGCCATTGTAGGACACATTGTTATAGAATTAACCCCCCCCCCCCCATTCCCCCCAACACACACACACACACACACACACACACACACACATAGCAAAAAACTTAGTAACATAGTAGATGACGGCAGAAAAAGACCTGCACGGTCCACCCAGTCTGCCCAACAAGATAAACTCACATGTGCCATTTTTTGTGTATACCTTACCTTGATTTGTACCTGTCTTTTTCAGGGCACAGATTGTATAAGTCTGCCCAGCACTATCCCCACCTCCCAACCACCAGCCCCACCTCCCACCACCAGCTATGGCACAGACCGTATAAGTCTGCCCAGCACTATCCCTGCCTCCCACCACCGGCTCTGGTACAGACCGTATAAGTCTGCCCAGCACTATCCCTGCCTCCCACCACCAGCCCCACCTCCCACCACCAGCTATGGCACAGACCGTATAAGTCTGCCCAGCACTATCCCTGCCTCCCACTACCGGCTCTGGTACAGACCGTATAAGTCTGCCCAGCACTAACCCCGCCGCCCAACCACCAGCCCCGGCACAGACCGTATAAGTCTGCCCAGCACTATCCCTGCCTCCCACCACCAGCCCCACCTCCCACCACCGGCTATGGCACAGACCGTATAAGTCTGCCCAGCACTATCCCTGCCTCCCACTACCGGCTCTGGTACAGACCGTATAAGTCTGCCCAGCACTATCCCTGCCTCCCACCACTGGCTCTGGCACAGACCGTATAAGTCTGCCCAGCACTATCCCTGCCTCCCACCACTGGCTCTGGCACAGACCGTATAAGTCTGCCCAGCACTATCCCCGCCTCCCAACCACCAGCCCTGCCTCCCACACACACAAATGTCTTGATGCTGTGTTACTGCTGCAGAGCAACTAGTAAGGGCAGGCTCAGCAAAGGCGGGTTATGATTGATCGGCCGTGTGTATGTGCTGTGTTCACATGCAGGATGTAGGAAGGCACTGCTGGTTTATGTTGATATGTTCAGCACCGCTGTTCCTTGATTTGATCAGATCTGTAGCTGGAGGGATGTCTGTTGTAGCATTTGTTTCAAAAGCAGAAAAATATCTCCTGGGCTATGAAATAAGAAAAGCAGAAGTAAAAGCGAAGCCATGTGCTGAATTACTAATAGCAGGGACATTGGTGGGAAAAGAGCTGGAAAGAGGCCTGCGATGAAAGAATTATTATAAACTTTGATCATGAAACTGGCAGAGGAGAAATATATATTGCTGTTTAGAGTAATCAGTATGCAATCGTTAATATTTCAAGAGAACGTTTATCAATTAAAGCATGTGGAGGTGGTCTGCAAGAATTAGTCATAAAAATATTTCAGAAAGGCCCGCGGTGTGTCGGTGTTAATGAAACATTAATTGAAGTTGAAGCCCTGGCATTCTGCAGATGACATCTGCTCCAGCTGTATTGTGATTAAAGCCACTGAAACCAATAGACCTAACGATGCCTGGCCAAATTCCACTTTCTGTAAAAACCTGGCAGGCAAAGAATCAGAGCCTAAAAGCAAACACCAAGTCAATGGGGTGGTAAAGAACAGCCAAGAGGAAGGTTGGGGGGGGGGGGGGGGGGGGGGAGGGGGACAGGAAATCAGATCCCAATGGTAAGGCAGGAACCATTCCCAAACCTACTGCTTGGAAATATTCTGTCAGTGATCTGGTATATCACACTGACACATTGCCTGGGGATACAGTACCTTATGTCTCAATCAATGCCAACAATCCAGTCGGAAAAGCAACTTCTGCTCCTACTGATCAGAGGTTGCAGTGTTCAGGTGAGTCTGAAACAATATACTGGCAAATCCTTATGGCAGTGGTTCTCAAATGTGGTCCTGGAGGCACCTCAGCCAGTCAGGCTTTCAGGATGAGAGATTTGCATGTACTGCAAATCTGTCTCAAGAATATTCTCATTGTGGATATCCTGAAAACCTGACTGGCTGGGCTGCCTCCAGGATTAAGTTGTGGTGATGCTCTGAATTGTGACAATACAGTTGAGTATTCCTAGGATAACACTTGAGATTGTGGTATTACTGTGTAATACTCTGGATGTAGGATACTCTAATCCAGTATCCCTGCTTTTCCATTGTGCAATCTGAGAGGAGGGCAAGGTTCAAAGTTTTTATTTTCTTTATCAATTGACCTATGACCTGATCTTTCCTGTATGGTTGTCTTCTCTTTTCTTGTCTAAAATATTTGATGTACATAGAGGTGAAGCTTCAGTAACTCCAATGTTGTAGATCACTTTATTGTTATGCGCTGCGAGTGAGGGTGATGTGCAGCTCAGGGAGGAGGGAAAACATCTTGACTGGTGAGTTGAAGACTGTCAACAATACTTGGGGATGTTATGTGGTTCTAACCAAAATTACTTCATGTTAGGCTGCCTATATGGTTGGCATGGTGGAGACTTGACAACTCATATTTCAATATGAGTGGCTGGGGACCGCACGGAGTGTTGGGAAGAGCTCTGGCCATCTTGTTGGGAAGACTGGATGGACCATGCAGGTCTGTATCTGCCATCATTTGCTGTGTTACTGTGTGTGTGTGTTACACACCATTTCCTGGATTCTATATATGGTGCACTGACTAGCATGTGACCAATTTACATGTGCTACTCAATGAGCCTATTAGTATTGATAATAGGCCAATAATGACCAATTATTAACACCAATTGGCAATAATTAGAATTTATGTGCACATCCTTTTAGGCATATTCTAAAAAGAGGCATGCGTAAATTCTAGTGTGTATAGCCAAAAATGGGGCGTGGCAATGGGTGGAGTGTGGGCATGTCAGGGCCATCTTGTGGTTATAGACTTTGGGGGGGGGGGGGGGGCATGCCAAGATTTAGGCATACTCTATATTTAAATCACCTAAACAGAAATCTGTGGGGACTATATATCAAATAACAAGATCATGTCCCAAACAGTAATATATTCAGCAGGAATTTTCTTCAAACTGATGTTCAAATATATACAATAGATTATTTCTCATGATCTTATAAATGTCTTTATAGGGATTATCAGACTTCTATGCATCTCGCAACCATCTGAACAGTAATGTTCTATCGTTCTTTCTTTGCAAACGAAATGGCGCGGTGCAAATCCTCATAGAATCCCACTTTTGCTCTAATATTTAATTAATTTAATTCAAAAAAGATTTTCTTAAAAATTCTTAGAAATTACGACTTATCTTTAATGGCAGCAGCATAAAGTTATCAGGAACCCCCGCCGACATGGCCAAGTTTCGCGATCCGCTTTATCAAGGAGGAGGCTCACTGCAAACCAACAATAAAAGTGAGAATCAAACACCTTCAATAAAGGGATTCCTTATAATCTCGAAATTTAAAATACATAAGGTATTTATTTACCGTTAAGCTTTCATACTGTTCCTGCATCAACAAAATGGCCGCGGCATCTCAGCGCACGCCTTCCTTTTAAATAAGCTACAGCTGATCAAAGGGAGAACTCCAGGATTGGATAATCAATCAAAGTAACCAGCCAATCAAATTAGATCAGCGACCACCAGTCTATTTCAGAATTCAAACCGTCAGGATACAAAGAATTAAGCTGAAAAATCCATCTTTGTTCTTTAAAGTTTAATAGTTGAACAATGTTACCACCCCGCACATATGTGGTCAATAATTCTCCGTCTAAGGTCTGTAAAAGAATGATGAAATTCTAACCAATGTTGAACCAGAGGTGCCGAAAGCACTTGATTTTTTATACGAGATTTATGTTCATTCAAACGCACCTTGATAGGTCTACTGGATCTCCCTCCATATATCTTGTGGCATGGACAGATTATAACATATACCACATTATTAGACAAACAGTTAGTATTCGATCTAGCATATATAGGTCGAGAATCATCAGAATATCTCCAAACTACACCCTCAATAGTAGTATCACACCATTGGCATGCTCCACATTTTGAATGACCCAAAACAGCAGAGTTAGTACACTCATAATCCAATCTTCTATATGATAATAACTCCACCAGAGTTTTACTCCGTTTATAAGCCCCAATCGGGTGATATACAAAACATTCATAGATCTGTAGAACCTGCCAATGCTGATTTAGGCATAGGCATTTTACATCAGCATTTCACTGGCGTAAATGGCTGGGCCTACATGTAGGTGTGTTCACCTGGCTTATGTGCTGTTCTATAAACTGTGTCTAAATATAGATGCAGCTTATAGAATACCGCTAGGCATGTAAATTGGACATGCTTAGGTTTTAGTCACCATGTATAGAATTTGGATCAATAGGTAAAAAAAAAAAAGACACCAGAGCTCTGTGTTTGAAAATATAATTTAATAAAATTCAAGGTTCACATCATAGCCAACATAAGAGTAGTCATCCTGGGTCAGACCAATGGTCCATCTAGCCCAGCATCCTGTTTCCAACAGTGGCCAATCCAGGTCACAAGTACCTGGCAGAACCCCAAAGAGTAGCAACATTCTATTCAGAATCTCAGACAGTAGCAACATTCCATGTAGAACTCCAAAGAATAGCAACATTCCATTCAGAATCTCAAATAGAAGCAACATTCCATGTAGAACCCCAAAGAGTAGCAGCATTCCATTCAGAATCTCAAATAGTAGCACCATTCCATGTAGAACCCCAAAGAGTAGCAACATTCCATTCAGAATCTCAAATTGTAGCAACATTCCATGTACAACCCCAAAGAGTAGCAACATTCCATTCAGAATCTCAAAGAGTAGCAACATTCCATGTAGAACTCCAAAGAGTAGCAACATTCCATTCAGGATCTCTAATAGTAGCACCATTCCATGCCACCAGTCCCAGGGCAAGCAGTGGCTTCCCCCATGTCTGTCTCAATAACAGACTATGAACTTTCCTCCAGGAACCTGTCCAAAGCTTTTTTAAACCCAGATACGCTAACTGCTGTTACCACATCCTATGGCTACAAGTTCCAGAATTTAACTATTCACTGAAAGAAAAAAGTTTCCTCTGATTTTTTTAAAATTATTTTATGTAAAAGTTTTTATTAAAGTTTGAAAACCAGAATACAATTTTCCTCTGATTTGTTTTAAAAATATTTCCATGTAATTTCATTGAGTGTCACCTAGTCTTTACACTTTTTGAAAATGAATTCATTTTTACCCATTCTACACCACTCCTGGATTTTGTAGACCTTCATTATATCATAGTAAATGAAATGACGGCAGAAAAAGACCTGCACGGTCCATCCAGTCTGCCCTACAAGATAAACTCATATGTGCTACTTTTTGTGTATACCTTACCTTGATTTGTACCTGTCCTTTTCAGGGCACAGACCGTGTAAGTCTGCCCAGCACTATCCCCGCATCCCAACCACCAGCCCCGCCTCCCACCACCGGCTCTGGCACAGACCGTATAAGTCCGCCCAGCACTATCCCCACCTCCCGCCACCGGCTCTGCCACCCAATCTTGGCTAAGCTCCTTAGGATCCATTCCTTCTGAACAGGATTCCTTTATGTTTATCCCACGCGTGTTTGAATTCTGTTACCGTTTTCATTTCCACCACCTCCCATGGGAGGGCATTCCAAGCATCCACTACTCTCGCCGTGAAAAAATACTTCCTGACATTTTTCTTGAGTCTGCCCCCCTTCAATCTCATTTCATGTGTCCTCTCGTTCTACTGCCTTCGCACCTCCGGAAAAGGTTCGTTTGCGGATTAATACTTTTCAAATATTTGAACATCTGTATCATATCACCCCTGTTTCTCCTTTCTTCCAGAGTATACATGTTCAGGTCATCAAGTCTCTGCTCATACGTCTTGTAACGCAAATCCCTTACCATTCTCGTAGCTTTTCTTTGCACCGCTTCAATTCTTTTTACATCCTTCGCAAGGTACGGCCTCCAAAACTGAACACAATACTCTAGGTGGGGCCTCACCAACGACTTATACAGGGGCATCAACACCCCCTTTGTTCTGCTGGTCACACCTCTCTCTATACAGCCTAACAACCTTCTAGCTACGGCCACCGCCTTGTCACACTGTTTCGTCGCCTTCAAATCCTCAGATACTATCACCCCTAGATCCATCTCCCCGTCCGCACCTATCAGATTCTCCCCGCCTAACACATACGTCTCCCGAGGATTTCTATTCCCTAAGTGCATCACTTTGCATTTCTTCGCATTGAATTTTAATTGCCAAACCTTAGACCATTCTTCTAGCTTCCTCAGATCCTTTTTCATGTTTTTCACTCCCTCCCGGGTGTCCACTCTGTTACAGATCTTAGTATCATCCGCAAATAGGCAAACTTTACCTTCTAACCCTTCGGCAATGTCACTCACAAATATATTGAACAGAATCGGTCCCAGCACCGATCCCTGAGGCACTCCACTACTCACCTTTCCCTCCTCCGAGCGAACCCCCCCTCAGCCTTCTCTTTTCCAAGCTGGAGCCCTAACCTCTTTAGCCTTTCCTCATGAGAGGAGTTCCATCCCCTTTATCATTTTGGTTGCGCTTCTTTGAACCTTTTTTAATTCTGCTGTATCTTTTTTTTGAGATACGGCGACCAGAACTGAATGCAATAGTCGAGGTGAGGTCGCACCATGGAGTGATACAGAGGCATTATAATATTCTCGGACTTTCTTCCCTTTCCTAATTCCTAGCATCCTGTTTGCTCTTTTGGCCACAGCCATACACTGAGCAGAAGATTTCAGCGTATTATCTACAATGTCACCCAGATCTTTTTCTTGAGTGCCGAATCCTAAATTGGACCCTAGCATCAGGTAACTATGATTCAGATTATTCTTCCCAATGTGCATCACTCTGCATTTGTCCACCATCAGGTTGCATCAGGATTACAAGACTGAGACACATAAAAATATATATAACACGGGGCCCATTTACTAAGCATTTAACAAGTAGTAACTGAAGCATTACTGAATTTCTTTCTGTGAGAGGGTGTGGCGTGGGTGGAGGGTGAGGGTGGAAGCATTAGCCAGCTAGCGCGTTACATGGCTAATGCACAGTTAATGTGGAAGCACTTAGCTTACTTTGTTTTGCTTGTTTAAAGCTTTTTGCTGCTGTAACTTTGCTTTATCTTTACTACAGTATCTTTCCTTTCAAGCTACACTTGTACATTTCTTTGAAATTTCTATAAAAAAAATAGAAGTGACAGTAACTGACAGATGATGGCAGCAGAGAATAAAAGCTACAATCCACTGATGCATGCAGGGCTGCCGAGAGCGGGGGAGGGGGGGGGAATGCCCCCCCGAGCCTGGCCCAGCATCAGGGTCTGTCTCTCTCCTGGTGATTGCGTCCCAACAGAAGCAGGAGAGAGAAAATTCCAGCACCGGGCCCCCTCTAAGAGGCTGGGGAGGAGCAGACACAGGGCTTTGGGCCCTCTGGTCTGGCTGGTGGGGAGCCCCGAACCCTGCCAGCGAACCCTTCCTCCAGCGCTGTTCTCTGCCGCATTGCCTGTCCTGCGGCTGCTTTTCCCCTCACAACGCAGGGCAGGCAATATGACTGAGAACAGCGCTGGAGGAAGGCTTCGGCTGGCGGGGCATAAGAACGTCCACCAGCCAAAGTGTGTGGAGTTGTGGAGGGGGCAGGGAGGTGAGGCAAAATGTGATCCCCACATTGGGCTCCAGCCCTCCCAATTTTCATGGTCTGGCTACATGGCCATCCAGTGGGGGGGGGGGGGGGGGGGGCCTGGCAGTGGTCCTGGGGGGGGGCGGCCTGTCAGTGGCAGTCCTGCAGAAACAGTCTTCCCACATCATCAAGATTATACTATCAAGATTGACTATTGCAACCTTCTCCTCGCTGGCCTCCCGCTTAGCCACCTATCTCCCCTTCAATCTTTCCAAAATTCCGCCGCACGTCTTATCTACCGCGTGAACCGATAATCTCATATCACCCCTCTCCTCAAGTCGCTTCACTGGCTCCCGATCCGCTACCGTATACAGTTCAAGCTTCTCCTATTGACCTTCAAGTGCACTCAATCTGCAGCCCCCCATTACCTCTCTACCCTCCTCTCCCCATATGTTCCCACCCGTAACCTCCGCTCTCAGAACAAATCACTCCTATCTGTACCCTTCTCCACCACCGCTAACTCCAGACTCCGCCCCTTCTGCCTAGCATCACCTTATGCCTGGAACAGACTTCCCGAGCCCATACGCCATGCGCCCTCCCTGCCCATTTTCAAGTCCTTACTCAAAGCCCATCTCTTCTCCCTTGCTTTTGGCGCCTAACCACCTTCCCCATTCATGATACCTACACTGACTACATAGTTCGTTACCTTTAGATTGTAAGCTCTCTTGAGCAGGGACCGTCCTTCCCCATGTTTAAACTTTTACAGCGCTGTGTAACCCTGGCAGCGCTATAGAAATGCTAAGTAGTAGTAGTAGTAGTATACAAGAGGGAAGGAGAGGAAGGCGTGGGTGAGGGATGAAGGGGTAAGTATGAGAGCGAAAGGAGAAAAAAGGGGGAAACGGATAGTTACTCTGGATAATTTATTTAATAAGGCCTTTTGACAATTATATGAGTGATGTTATTGGCTAAGCCACTGCTTCTTCTGGCTGTTTCTGTGTTTAACACTGATTTTAGATGTTCTGACGTCTCCTTGGTTGTGTGTTGTTTTTTGAGTCGCCTGGGCTGTTGGCAGCATATACGTTTTCAAATAAATGAAATAAATATGTAAATGAATAAATAAATAAATAATTGTTGTGCTATTTCATTGCCCTTCTTTTGTGTCTGTTACGTCTTGTCTTGATTTGATTTTGTTATTTACCTATTATATTCTGTAGTAGAACCAGGGCTACCATATGGCTCCAGATAAAGGAAGACAGATTGAGCCAGTCTGGGTTTTACTTCCATTGACCCGGACTGGGTCAATGTGTCCTCCTTTTTCTGGAGCCATATGGTAACCCTAATTAGAACCCCATTCTGGATATCGCTTTGATATCAAATAAAGCAACATAAATAAGTAGAAGAAAGAAGGGGTACGAGGAGATATAGAAGCAGGCTCAGATTTAGTGATATGAAACATAAATTACGACCTCCGAAGCCGTGTTTTCAGAGACAATGGAACATCACCTGGTCCTTCCGCCTGGGACTAGCTGCTCCACTAAGCGAATTCAGTGCAGGGCCAATGGGTCTGCGTATGCTGAGGGGTTGGGGGGTGGGGAGACACAGGGTCTTACTGAACCTTATTATAGAGTTATTACTGCCAAAGAGACCATGGCCACTCAGCAGGAAAGAGGTGGGGGTGAGGAGCGATGCTGGAAAAGAGAAGGATACGGATAGTGGTAATGGGGTGGGGGAGGGGGCTCCTAGGGGAGCCCAAAGTTTAAATCTGTTCTTGGAGAGGAGAGAGTATAAAGAGGGTAGAGAGATGAGAGTAAGAAAGGAAGTAATAGGGATGAGGGAAGAAGAGAAACAGAAGGAGGCATATGGGGAAGAGAAAAGATTGGAAAAAAAAACCAAAGGGAGAGAATGAAAAGAAAGAGAGATAAAGGAGAATATGAAATAAGCAAAGTGAGAGGAAAGAAAAGAACATGAGAAAAATGGAGAAACCAAATGACAGAAAGAAGAGAGGGCAGGTAAGAGAAAAGATACTGTAGAACAGAAATGGGAAATAAGAAAGAGCTGCATTTATTATGCTTTTCTTCAAAGGAGCAGCTTCCTGAAAGAGGTCCAGAGGCATCTGCAGAGTGCAGACAGCTGTGAAATGAGCAACTTTTAAAAGTCAGCATGATCACTGCACACATTCCAGGTCATCATCCAGCACAGGGTTCTTCTGAAAAATGTCTCAGTTTGGGAAAGTATTAGTGTTTTTGCAAAATAAATATAAATAAAGAAAGGGAAATGGGACTGTGGTATTTTGCAACTACATTCAAAGCGGTTTACAAGTATACAGGTACTTATTTTGTACCAGGGGCAATGGAGGGTTAAGTGACTTGCCCAGAGTCACAAGGAGCTGCAGTGGGAATCGAACTCAGTTCCCCAGGATCAAAGTCCACTGCACTGACCACTAGGCTACTCCTCCACTCATTCCACCAATAAGAGCCAACCTCATCAGTGATGTCACAATGGCTTAAAGTCCATTGCACTGACCACTAGGCTACTCCTCCACTCATTCCACCAATAAGAGCCAACCTCATCAGTGATGTCACAATGGCTTGATTGCCCAATACAGTTCCCCAGGATCAAAGTCCACTGCACTAACCACTAGGCTACTCCTCCACTCATTCCACCAATAAGAGCCAACCTCATCAGTGATGTCACAATGGCTTGATTGCCCGATACTTGGCTCACTTCTGATATTGTGATGTCATAAGGGAAAGGGGGAAAGGGAAATGGGACTTGATATACTGCCTTTCTGTGGTATTTTGCAACTACATTCAAAGCGGTTTACATATATTCAGGTACTTATTTTGTACCAGGGGCAATGGAGGGTTAAGTGACTTGCCCAGAGTCACAAGGAGCTGCAGTGGGAATCAAACCCAGTTCTCCAGAATCAGAGTCCGTTACACTAACCACTAGGCTACTCCTCCACTCATTCCACCAATAAGAGCCAACCTCATCAGTGATGTCACAATGGCTTGATTGCCCGATACTTGGCTCACTTCTGATATTGTGATGTCATAAGGGAAAGGGGGAAAGGGAAATGGGACTTGATATACTGCCTTTCTGTGGTATTTTGCAACTACATTCAAAGCGGTTTACATATATTCAGGTACTTATTTTGTACCAGGGGCAATGGAGGGTTAAGTGACTTGCCCAGAGTCACAAGGAGCTGCAGTGGGAATTAAACTCAGTTCCCCAGAATCAGAGTCTGCTGTATTAACCACTAGGCTGCTACTCCACTCTGAAATGGGAAAAAAAGCAAAGGAGCTGAATATTCATGTCCTCATTCTCTGGAGACTGCCGTTCCTGAGAAAGTGCTTGGAGGAGGGAGAAGTAGGGAGGAGAAAGGGTGTGCTTACGTGGCTTACAGAAGTCAATACTGCCCCAGTTATACCCTCCTGGTTATGATCTACTTCAGTCTCCAAAACAGGGAAAAAAAAGGGGGCGGGCTTGCACTCATTTTTTAAGAGTTTCTTTCATGTTTCCCTAGTCAGTTTAGGGGTGCTTCCTGAACTGGAATATATATTGTGCAAATTTTGTGTTGATTCTAATGACAGAAACCAGATTGCTCTACTCCTCATAGACCGTCCTCCAGGTTTCTGGACCAAAGCTGAACCTTTCAAGGAGAGAGTAGTGGATGCTTGGAATGCCCTCCCGTGGGAGGTGGTGGAAATGAAAACGGTAACAGAATTCAAACATGCGTGGGATAAACATAAAGGAATCCTGTTCAGAAGGAATGGATCCTAAGGAGCTTACCCGAGATTGGGTGGCAGAGCTGGTGGCGGGAGGCGGGGATAGTGCTGGGCAGACTTATTCGGCCTGTGCCAGAGCCGGTGGTGAGAAGCGGGGCTGGTGGTTGGGAGGCGGGGATAGTGCTGGGCAGACTTATATGGCCTGTGCCAGAGCCGGTGGTGAGAAGCGGGGCTGGTGGTTGGGCGGCGGGGATAGTGCTGGGCAGACTTATACGGTCTGTGCCCTGAAGAGCACAGGTACAAATCAAGGTAAGGTATACACAAAAAGTAGCACATATGAGTTTATCTTGTTGGGCAGACTGGATGGACCGTGCAGGTCTTTTTCTGCCGTCATCTACTATGTTACTATTTTAATGTTTCCTATTAGAGATCATTTCATCTTTCATGTTACTGTTTTCAAGGGTAGTCATCCTGGGAGATTTAAATTTACGTTTAGAGAATGATGATGATATTAATGTTCATAACTTCAAAACGTTCTTGAACATGAGTGAGTTCACCATGTTTGCCGAGGGAGCAACTCATGAACAAGGTCACACTCTAGACTTTCTTATTTCCTATCCCACCAACTTGATTAGCTCATTTAAGTGGGATCCTATACCATGGTCTGACCACTACCAACTAGACTTTACTATTGTTATCTGGCTGTCGAGTCTATCCAAACATCAACCTTTTAAACTGTTATCCACCAGAGGGAAAATCAATGAGTCCACTTTCTGGACTGAGCTGAGAGGCTCCTTTACCCCCTGGATTCCTATCCAAGAATCGGTAAAATCCTTTTGGGACATTAAAGTAATCTCTGTGTTGGATAAAATTGCTCGAGTTACTACCAAAAAGGTCAAGGCAGTCAGAAAAGCTCCTTGGTTTTCTGAAGAGCTATCTAATTTGAAACTGGACTGTCGATGCCTCAAAAAGCAATGGAGAAAAAGCAAGGCTACAACTGATAAATCCAATTGGAAGTGTGCTTTTCATCATTATAAACTGAAGGTAGCTGAATCCAAATGAAATTGCTACAGTACTTTAGTAGGCCAGGATATTTTTGACAATAAAAAGCTATTCACCCTAGTTAGAGGAAGGGGTGGACTGACTGTGGTCAGGGCCCCCAGGCAGTAAAAGTCATTGGGGCACCCCTTGGGCACTGCCTGCTGACCCACCGCTGCCCTCCTCCTGCACCTTCGCCACCCTCCCTGGTCCTACCTTGAAGGGCCTGGCGGTCTAGTGGCTTCTTCGGGGGCCAAGAAAGAATCCCACTCTTTCATGCCCACTATCTGTACTGTGCCCGGTGGCTGCAAGTGTTTTTCAAAATGGCTGCCGAGACTTCCTGCGGAGCTCTCGGCTTCTATTTTTAAAACACAGTGGCGCCCGCTTGTCATCATGCAGAGTAGCGGCAGTGGGTAGGAAAGAGTGGGATTCTTTCCTGGCCCTGCAGACCCTTCAGGGTAGGACTGGGAAGAGCTGCAATGTACTGCGGCGGTGGCAGGCAACTGGGTAGAGCCTCTGGGTCCTCGGGCACTGCCCAGTTGCTCGAATGGTCAGTCCGCCCCTGGTTAGATGTCTAACTTCCACTACTGCTTCAATAACATACATCAAATATGTCCTTCTGCTCAACATTTAGCTGACTGTTTCACCAACAAGATCACTCAAATACGATCTGATCTATCTAAACGTAATTCAACAGATTAAACTCTGATTCAGGATCAAACACATGTTTATGTCCAGTTCAGGAAATTAAGGTAGATCAGACATGGGATGTTTTCCAACTGTTGTCACTTGAAGATGTAAAATCATTGTTGCTGAGATGTTCACTCTTGCACTGGTTCCTTGACTATTGCCCGGAATTTCTGTTTCAGTCCATTCCAACTGAGGTAGTTCAATGGCTAACGGATAGACTTAATGGACTACTACAGTCATGCTCTCTTCCTGTATATGTGGGCAAAATTGTTCTTACTCCTCTGCTGAAGGGCTCAGGATTAGATATAACTCTGATCGCAAGTTATCGCCCAGTGGTTAACATACTCCTCTTTACTAAAATACTAGAAACCTATGTTAGCAAACCATTTTACAAATATTTGGAAACGTTTTCTAATTTACACCGGTCTCAATTCAGATTCAGAGCCGCACATAGTACAGAAACCCTGCTGCTGCTTCTAACAACATAATGTTAAACAATATTTATTTAAGGGGAACAAGATAGTCTTTCTTCTGTTCGACATTTTGGCAGCGTTCGATGCAGTAGATCACGTAACGCTTCTTGAATGGCTGGGACCAGATAGGAATAACAGGATCGATCTTTAGGTGGTTTACCAAATTCCTTTCCAACTGAAGCTATTCTGTTAAACAAAATAAGCAACTTTCCACCTATTGGTTTCCAAAATGTGGGGTCCCCCAGGGATCCCCACTTTCTCCCATTTTGTTTAACTTCTTCATGTCCTCCCTCAGCTCAATACACTTGGGATTAGGCGAACTACTATTAACCTATGCTGATAACATTCTGCTTCTCTTACCATTAACCTTTTCACATCAAGACCTAATTCAATCTGTAACAACTGGAATGAATGGTATCCAGAATTGGGCTTTAGCAAACAAACTGCAACTGAATATGCAAAAGACCGAGATCCTATGGTTCCAGAATCAAGGAGTTGACGTTCCAACTTCAATAACACTGTCAAATGATAGAACCTTTGTAGTTAAATCTGAAGCCAAAGACTCGTCCCTAACATTGTCATCCCACATTAACCAATTATGGAAGAAAATACTGTTTAAAACGAGACAACTACGTCTAGTCGGGTCATTCTTTGATCAAAAAGTCTTTGTACTGTTGGTCCATATGCAGATCCTACCACATTATAATATCATTTTTCTTGGTATTAAATCCCAACATCAGAAAAAAACCTGCAAATTACACAGAACACAGTGGCAAGGCTCATTTTCAAATTGAATAGATATACTAGTGTTACATCTTATCTTGCCAAGCTGCACTGGCTACCCATAGTTGAAAGAATCAGCTTTATAGCCTGCTTGTCTAGTTGTTCAAATTTTACATGGCATCACATCTGAACTATTGATTAATGTCTCATCATTATGTATCGTTTGATCCGACAGACTGTAAGAACTACCGATTTTAGAATCACTGTTCTGTAAGGGAATCTGATTTCAAAGTCTTTGGCTCTCTCTTCCCTGTATTAGGAGTTTCTTTATAGAAGTCTCTGCCTCTCGCTATTAGATTAACTACCTAAACTTTCGGAAGAGGTTAAAGCTTTTCTCTTTCCAAATCCTGCTGCATAACAACCATTACTATTTTTATATCTCTTAACTGTCTTTAGGTCTGTTAAATGTGACTCTCCTCTATTAGTCTTACATTCTCTAGTGACCTATAAGATTGCATTCAACCTAAGTTCCACCTATGATGTAAACCGCACTGAACCCGGAAAAAGGGATTTTAGTGGTATACAAGATTTGTTTTGATTTGATTGGAGACAGAGTGAGTGCCTGGAAAGACAGAGGGGAGAGTGCGGGAGGACAAGGAAGGTGAGCAATAGGAGAGAGATAAGAGGGGATGGTGTGAGGTAGTGGAGGGAAGAGTTAGAATAAATCAAGAGAAGAGAGAAGGCAAGGAAGGGGGAAAGGAGAGAGAGAGAGGAGAGGATAGAAGAGGAAGAAGAGATGAAAGAAGGGTGGAAAGGGGCAAAATGGAGAGGGGGAAGAAAGGCTGGTGTGGAAGCGAGAAGCAAGGATGGAGGGGTGAGAAATAGATGAGGGAGAGGAGAAGGATGAGGGGATTAGAGAGAGGTGGGGAGGCAAGGAATGTGTGTGACACCAAGATGGTGAGAGAAGAAAGAATATAGGTATGATACAGGGACACAGAAGGAAAAAGTAAAAAGAAAAGAAAGATGACAGGATGGAAAATCTAGAGGAAATGTTGAGAAAATAAAATGATTTGGAAATATTTTTTTTACCCGTCTTTTATAGGATTGGT